>NC_141005.1:3105880-3705880 GCF_052327205.1 Somniosus microcephalus
GGATGGGGAGAGTGTGAGAGAGGATGGGGAGAGTGTGAGGGAGGATGGGGAGAGTGTGAGAGAGGATGGGGAGAGTGTGAGGGAGGATGGGGAGAGTGTGAGGGAGGATGGGGAGAGTGTGAGGGAGGATGGGGGGAGTGTGAGAGAGGATGGGGAGAGTGTGAGAGAGGATGGGGAGAGTGTGAGAGAGGATGGGGAGAGTGTGAGAGAGGATGGGGAGAGTGTGAGAGAGGAAGGGGAGAGTGTGAGAGAGGACGGGGAGAGTGTGAGAGAGGACGGGGAGAGTGTGAGAGAGGACGGGGAGAGTGTGAGAGAGGACGGGGAGAGTGAGAGAGAGGACGGGGAGAGTGTGAGAGAGGATGGGGAGAGTGTGAGAGAGGATGGGGAGAGTGTGAGAGAGGATGGGGAGAGTGTGAGAGAGGATGGGGAGAGTGTGAGAGAGGATGGGGAGAGTGTGAGAGAGGATGGGGAGAGTGTGAGAGAGGATGGGGAGAGTGAGAGGATGGGGAGAGTGTGAGAGAGGATGGGGAGAGTGAGAGAATGGGGAGAGTGTGAGAGAGGATGGGGAGAGTGTGAGAGAGGATGGGGAGAGTGAGAGGATGGGGAGAGTGAGAGAGAGGACGGGGAGAGTGAGAGGATGGGGAGAGTGTGAGAGAGGATGGGGAGAGTGTGAGAGAGGATGGGGAGAGTGTGAGAGAGGATGGGGAGAGTGAGAGGATGGGGAGAGTGAGAGAGAGGACGGGGAGAGTGTGAGAGAGGATGGGGAGAGCGAGAGAGGATGGGGAGAGTGAGAGCGGATGGGGAGAGTGAGAGAGAGGATGGGGAGAGTGAGAGGATGGGGAGAGTGTGAGAGAGGATGGGGAGAGTGTGAGAGAGGATGGGGAGAGTGTGAGAGAGGATGGGGAGAGCGTGAGAGAGGATGGGGAGAGCGTGAGAGAGGATGGGGAGAGTGTGAGAGAGGATGGGGAGTGTGTGAGAGAGGATGGGGAGAGTGTGAGAGAGGATGGGGAGAGTGTGAGAGGATGGGGAGGGTGTGAGAGAGGATGGGGAGAGTGTGAGAGAGGATGGGGAGTGTGTGAGAGAGGATGGGGAGAGTGTGAGAGAGGATGGGGAGTGTGTGAGAGAGGATGGGGAGAGTGTGAGAGAGGATGGGGAGAGTGTGAGAGGATGGGGAGAGTGTGCGAGAGGATGGGGAGAATGTGAGAGAGGATGGGGAGAGTGTGAGGGAGGATGGGGAGAGTGTGAGAGAGGATGGGGAGAGTGTGAGGGAGGATGGGGAGAGTGTGAGGGAGGATGGGGAGAGTGTGAGGGAGGATGGGGGGAGTGTGAGAGAGGATGGGGAGAGTGTGAGAGAGGATGGGGAGAGTGTGAGAGAGGATGGGGAGAGTGTGAGAGAGGATGGGGAGAGTGTGAGAGAGGAAGGGGAGAGTGTGAGAGAGGACGGGGAGAGTGTGAGAGAGGACGGGGAGAGTGTGAGAGAGGACGGGGAGAGTGTGAGAGAGGACGGGGAGAGTGTGAGAGAGGACGGGGAGAGTGAGAGAGAGGATGGGGAGAGTGTGAGAGAGGATGGGGAGAGTGTGAGAGAGGATGGGGAGAGTGTGAGAGAGGACGGGGAGAGTGTGAGAGAGGACGGGGAGAGTGTGAGAGAGGACGGGGAGAGTGTGAGAGAGGATGGGGAGAGTGTGAGAGAGGATGGGGAGAGTGTGAGAGAGGACGGGGAGAGTGTGAGAGAGGACGGGGAGAGTGTGAGAGAGGACGGGGAGAGTGTGAGAGAGGACGGGGAGAGTGTGAGAGAGGACGGGGAGAGTGTGAGAGAGGACGGGGAGAGTGTGAGAGAGGACGGGGAGAGTGTGAGAGAGGACGGGGAGAGTGTGAGAGAGGATGGGGAGAGTGTGAGAGAGGATGGGGAGAGTGTGAGAGAGGACGGGGAGAGTGTGAGAGAGGACGGGGAGAGTGTGAGAGAGGACGGGGAGAGTGAGAGAGGACGGGGAGAGTGAGAGAGGACGGGGAGAGTGAGAGAGGACGGAGAGAGTGTGAGAGAGGACGGGGAGAGTGAGAGAGGACGGGGAGAGTGTGAGAGAGGATGGGGAGAGTGAGAGAGGATGGGGAGAGTGAGAGAGGATGGGGAGAGTGTGAGCGAGGATGGGGAGAGTGTGAGAGAGGATGGGGAGAGAGTGAGAGAGGATGGGGAGAGAGTGAGAGAGGATGGGGAGAGTGAGAGGATGGGGAGAGTGTGAGCGAGGATGGGGAGAGTGTGAGAGAGGATGGGGAGAGAGTGAGAGAGGATGGGGAGAGAGTGAGAGAGGATGGGGAGAGTGTGAGAGAGGATGGGGAGAGAGTGAGAGAGGATGGGGAGAGTGAGAGGATGGGGAGAGTGTGAGAGAGGATGGGGAGAGTGTGAGAGAGGATGGGGGGAGTGTGAGAGAGGATGGGGAGAGTGTGAGAGAGGATGGGGGGAGTGTGAGAGAGGATGGGGAGAGTGAGAGAGGATGGGGAGAGTGAGAAGATGGGGAGAGTGTGAGAGAGGATGGGGAGAGTGTGAGAGAGGATGGGGGGAGTGTGAGAGAGGATGGGGAGAGTGTGAGAGAGGATGGGGAGAGTGTGAGAGAGGATGGGGAGAGTGTGAGAGAGGATGGGGAGAGTGAGAGAGGATGGGGAGAGTGGGAGCGGATGGGGAGAGTGAGAGAGAGGATGGGGAGAGTGAGAGGATGGGGAGAGTGTGAGAGAGGATGGGGAGAGTGTGAGGGAGGATGGGGAGAGTGTGAGAGAGGATGGGGAGAGTGTGAGAGAGGATGGGAAGAGTGTGAGAGAGGATGGGGAGAGTGAGAGAGGATGGGGAGAGAGAGAGGATGGGGAGGGTGTGAGAGAGGATGGGGAGAATGTGAGAGAGGATGGGGAGAGTGTGAGAGAGGATGGGGAGAGTGTGAGGGAGGATGGGGAGAGTGTGAGAGAGGATGGGGAGAGTGTGAGGGAGGATGGGGAGTGTGTGAGGGAGGATGGGGGGAGTGTGAGAGAGGATGGGGAGAGTGTGAGAGAGGATGGGGAGAGTGTGAGAGAGGATGGGGAGAGTGTGAGAGAGGATGGGGAGAGTGTGAGAGAGGATGGGGAGAGTGTGAGAGAGGATGGGGAGAGTGTGAGAGAGGATGGGGAGAGTGTGAGAGAGGATGGGGAGAGTGTGAGAGAGGATGGGGAGAGTGAGAGGATGGGGAGAGTGTGAGAGAGGATGGGGAGAGTGTGAGAGAGGATGGGGAGAGTGTGAGAGAGGATGGGGAGAGTGTGAGAGAGGATGGGGAGAGTGAGAGGATGGGGAGAGTGTGAGAGAGGATGGGGAGAGTGTGAGAGAGGATGGGGAGAGTGTGAGAGAGGATGGGGAGAGTGAGAGGATGGGGAGAGTGAGAGAGAGGACGGGGAGAGTGAGAGGATGGGGAGAGTGTGAGAGAGGATGGGGAGAGTGTGAGAGAGGATGGGGAGAGTGTGAGAGAGGATGGGGAGAGTGAGAGGATGGGGAGAGTGAGAGAGAGGACGGGGAGAGTGAGAGGATGGGGAGAGTGTGAGAGAGGATGGGGAGAGTGAGAGGATGGGGAGAGTGAGAGAGAGGACGGGGAGAGTGAGAGGATGGGGAGAGTGTGAGAGAGGATGGGGAGAGTGTGAGAGAGGATGGGGAGAGTGTGAGAGAGGATGGGGAGAGTGAGAGGATGGGGAGAGTGAGAGAGAGGACGGGGAGAGTGAGAGGATGGGGAGAGTGTGAGAGAGGATGGGGAGAGTGAGACACAGGATGGTTGGAACACACAGCCGGGCCTGTGAGGCCCCTTCAGTTTATAATAACGTGGGCAAAGGGCAATAGTTCACAGTCAGTGCTGACGGGCTCTAGTTAAACCGGGACAGTTCATTCCACTCTCATTGACTCAGGTCTGATCCATTCTTGGAGTGTTAATTAACAAAGAGCTTTGATAAAGTGCAGCTCAGACAACACAGCATCAAACTGCACGCTTCCTGCACCAGTTAAACATCGCAATCAGATGGACTTTACACTTTCACTCGACCTCCACCCCCCTTGTTTGGTTTTCAACGTTTCCGTTGTTCCAGAACATTCCTTTTGACCGACTCTCTGATTGAAACATTCCTTCTGATAATCGAGGCCTTCACCTTCCCAGCTTTGAGGGGGTTGAGGTGCTTTAAGGGTTTCCCAACTTTGCAATTTCCTGTTCATTTTATTGTAAACAGAAATGTTAAAGGAATAAAAATATTCTATCAGTGATTGTAAGGCGATCAGAGTGGGCGGGAGTGGGGGGCAGTACCACTGCCAGGAGTACAAGGGTTTCCTACAGCCTGGAGATTCGATGTGACTGGGATCGGTATTGCAAAAGTAAAATCAATGAGTTCAACAACCCGAGGAGAAACAGCAGCAAGTTCAAACATCCATTGTGTGGGATAAATAAACAGCAAACGTAATGAAACTTTACCAGGGACACTTAAGTTGATACCATGAGGAACAATTAATAGATTGGGAGCAATTAATAGTGAGTGGTAATGGAAGAAGTGAGGAGTCTTTAATCAGAGAATGATTAATAGTGAAGAGTAATGATTATGAGAAGAGTAATTAATGCAGCGAGGAGACACTCACGTGACAGACTGTATTACTGTTTAAATAACGTGAATTATGAGTGAATAAGTTTAAACGTTTACAGTGCCCAGCAGTATTAGGCATTAGTGTTGGGTGTCACTGTTAATGTGCTGCTGTGGCAAAGCCACCAAGAGACTCTTGCAGTAATGTATATAATTGCCTTTAACAGGAGTTTGTTACCTTTAAATGTTTGCTCTGTAGAAATAGCGCGGGTTCGGTAAAATGTCGATCCAGCGCGATGACGTCATCACGCAGGTCACGTGACGTTCCCAACAGCGGGAAACGTGATGACGTCATGACGTCAGATGGGAGAGGCGTGTCCTTTCAGTCCTCGTGGAACCAAGTATTGTACAGACCTGTTTAGAGTTGCTCCTGCGTTTTTGTTTGTAACTTTTACCAATGCATTAAACCACG
Organism: Somniosus microcephalus; assembly: GCF_052327205.1. NCBI lineage: Eukaryota > Metazoa > Chordata > Chondrichthyes > Squaliformes > Somniosidae > Somniosus > Somniosus microcephalus. The sequence goes on from NC_141005.1 coordinate 3,110,919, forward strand.
TTTGGTTAACTGCTAGTTTCAATCTCAGTACTTTCGTCCTACATTGGTGACCCCGAATCCTCGCGGACATTTTTTCGCGGCAGAAACGGAACACAGGGCATGATGGAAGCCAACGCAGTGGCTTTGAAGCTCCCCCAATTTTGGGAACAACAGGCGGCCTCCTGGTTCGTACAAGCGGAGGCGCAGTTCGAGCTCCGCAACGTCGTGCAGGATCAGACCCGTTATCTTTACGTGGTCTCCGCACTCGACAGCTCGACGGCGTCGAGGATCATCAGCCTACTGGAAAACCCCCCGGCTACCGACAAGTACGTCGCCATTAAGGCTCGGCTCATGCAGGTATTCGGCCTTACGAAGGCAGAGCGCGCACGCCGCCTACTCACGCTGCTCGGGTTGGGTGACTCCAAACCTTCGGAGTTGATGAGCCAGATGCTCACTCTCCTGGGGTCGGAGCCGCAATGTTTCCTGTTCCGCGAACTGTTCCTCACTCAACTGCCCAAACAGGTGCAGGCGGCCCTCGCCAGATCAGACGCCGGGGATTGTATAGCGCTCGCCGAAGAGGCGGATAAAATATACGCGGTCCGACAGCAATACTGCGCCATCGCGGGACGCCCCGCCCCAAAGGGCCCTGCCTCGACGCCTCCTCCAACCGGTTTCTGCTATTACCACGCTCAGTTTGGCGTGAAGGCCAGATGCTGCCGTCTGCCTTGCAGTTTCGCGCCCAAAGCAACGAACAGACCCGTGCGCGTCAAGAGCACCAGATCCGGGGTGTGCCCCGCAGCCATGATGGCAGTCGGCGATTCCAGGAAATTACTTTATTTAACTGACTCCATCTCGGGCCGTCGTTTTTTGTGCGACACAGGGGCGCAATGCAGCATCCTTCCCACGTCGGTCCTCGACCTTCGGTCCGGCAGGCGGGGTTCTCCCCTCCAAGCTGCCAACAGGGGCGCGATTCGTACTTTTGGGACCCGCCGGGTCCAGGTCTGCTTCGGTGGCCAACGTTTTATATGGGATTTCGTCACCGCCAGCATCTCACAGGCACTCCTAGGCGCCGACTTTTTATGCGCCAACGGCCTGCTGGTTGATTTTAAAAATCGTCGGCTCGTTCACGCTGCCACGTTCGACTGTATTCCATGTGTACGCGGCACGGTCGCGCCGCACTCGGTCTCCTGCGCTCGGCCACCTCCCAACGACTTCTCCCGCCTCCTCGGGGGACTTCCCCGAGCTGACCAAGCCCACCTTTTCGGCTTCGACCGCCAAACATGGGGTGGAGCACCATATAACGACGACCGGCTCTCCCGTCTACGCCAGGGCACGGCGGCTCGAGCCCGGTAAGCTCGCGGTTGCTAAGGCAGAGTTCGCCGCGATGGAGAAGTTGGGGATTACTCGCCGGTCGAATAGTCCTTGGTCTTCACCTCTCCACATCGTCCCCAAGCCCGGGGGTGGATGGCGGCCCTGCGGTGACTACCGTCGCCTCAACGATGTCACGACTCCCGACCGGTATCCCATACCGCACATACAAGATTTCTCCGCACATCTGCCGGGGACTTCGGTTTTCTCCAAGGTCGACCTCGTCCGTGGGTACCATCAGGTACCGGTGCATCCCCAGGACGTCCAAAAGACAGCGGTCATCACGCCTTTTGGCCTGTTTGAGTTCCTCTGCATGCCGTTTGGACTTAAAAACGCGGCGCAGGCGTTCCAGCGCCTGATGGATTCAGTGCTGCGGGATCTCAAATTTTTGTTCATCTATCTGGATGACATACTGATCGCTAGCGCCACAAAGGAGGAACATCTCCAGCACCTGTGCATCCTCTTTCGTTGCCTTCAACAGCACGGCCTCATTGTCAACCCGGCCAAATGCCAGTTCGGCCTGCAGCAGCTCGACTTCCTCGGCCACCGCATCACTTCAGAGGGGGCCATGCCGCTTCGGGCCAAGGTGGAGGTGATCGCAGCTTTCCCGCAGCCGCAGTCCGTGAAGGCGCTCCAGGAGTTCCTGGGTATGGTAAATTTTTACCATCGTTTTGTTCCCAGGGCCGCGCAACTAATGCGGCCGCTCTACAAGGCCCTCAGAGGGAAGCCGGGTAAGGAGCCCGTGGTTTGGACGCCGGAGATGGACCGCGCCTTCGGAGACACGAAGACCGCCCTCGCGAACACGACGATGTTGGCACACCCCCTGCCAGGAGCCACCATCACCCTCACAAATGACGCGTCGGACTACGCCGTTGGAGCCGTCCAAGAGCAATGGGTCGACGGCACGTGGCAACCACTGGCGTTTTTTAGCCGACAGCTGCGACAGCACGAACGCCAGTACAGTACATTTGACAGGGAGCTGTTGGCGTTGTTTTTGGCCATTCGCCATTTTCGTTTTCTGCTCGAGGGCGTTTGTCGATCACAAACCGCTCACGTTCGCGATGGCCAAGACTGCCGAACCGTGGTCGGCTCGCCAGCAATGACAGCTTACATATATTTCCGAATTTACCACTGACATCCGGCACGTGGCCGGGAAGGACAACGTGGTAGTGGATTGCCTGTCCTGCGCCACCATCCAGGCCGTTCAATTGGGAATTGATTATGCGCGCATGGCAGCCGACCAAGTTGCCGACCCGGAGACCCGAGCCTTTCGTTCCGACTCCGCCAGCCTTCAGCCGAGGGATGTGCCATTCCATTCGGCTGGCACCGCTTTACTCTGCGACGTCTCCTTGGGGGACCCCCGTCCGATTGTTCCGTCTGCCTGGCACCGGACGGTTTTCAACGTCCTACACGGGCTTTCGCATCCTGGTGTGAGGGCGTTGCAGAAGTTGATGGCATCTAAATTCATATGGAGAGGGATGCGCAAGGACGTCCGCGACTGGGTGAACACTTGTGTGGTTTGTCAACGAGCCAAAGTCCAACGGCACGTCAGGGCCCCCTTGGCCACCTTCGAGGTGCCGGAACGCCGGTTTGACCACGTCCACGTCGACCTTGTGGGACCATTCCCGCCATCGCAGGGTTTCACACACCTTCTGACGATGGTCGATCGCACCACGAGATGGCCCGAGGTGGTTCCCCTGACGTCTACCACCTCTGCGGATGTCGCTCGAGCCTTTATCTCGTCATGGGTAGCACGCTTTGGAGTTCCGACGGATATTTCATCCGACCACGGTCCGCAATTCTCATCTGAGCTTTGGAACGCGGTGGCCTCGGCCTTGGGCACCACACTCCATTGCACCACGGCCTACCACCCGCAGGCGAATGGGTTGTGTGAGCGTTTTCACCGTTCGTTGAAGGCGTCGCTCAGAGCTAGCCTCCTGGACACGGCATGGGTCGATAAACTACCTTGGGTTATGCTGGGGTTGCGCACGGCGCCGAAGGAGGACTTGCAGTCTTCTGCCGCGGAGATGGTTTCCGGCCAGCCACTCCGGGTTCCAGGCGAATTCCTACCGTCCCCTACACAGCCGTGGTCTGCGGCCAGTCAGCGGGAAGCCCACCGGGAAGTGGCCCAGTGCTTCAGGCCAGTTCCGACGTCGCAGCACGGTTTTCCTGCCTCCCACATTCCAGTGGAGTTGATGAAGGCCAAATTCGTGTTTGTTCGTCACGACGCCCACCGCAGCCCACTCAGGCCTCCGTATACGGGTCCCTTCCGAGTTTTACAGACGGGGGCTAAGAGTTTTTTGGTCGACCTCAGGGGCTGGCCGGACCACATCTCTGTCGATCGCCTCAAGCCCGCGCACCTGGACCTAGAACAGCCAGTCGTGCCTGCTCAACCGCTGCGCCGGGGCCGACCACCTGCTGTTGCCGCCCTTGACTGAGCCGCTACACCCGCCAGCTCACCGCCTGCTCAGCGTTTTCCTCTCCGGGAATTTAGGAGTCATTCCAACAGGCCCGTCCGACCTCCTCGGCGATTGACTTTTCTTAAAGACAATTCTGGGGGGGCGTATGTGGTAAAGCCACCAAGAGACTCTTGCAGTAATGTATATAATTGCCTTTAACAGGGGTTTGTTACCTTTAAATGTTTGCTCTGTATAAATAGCGCGGGTTCGGTAAAATGTCGATCCAGCGCGATGACATCATCACGCAGGTCACGTGACGTTCCCAACGGCGGGAAACGTCATGATGTCAGAGGGGAGAGGCGTGTCCTTTCAGTCCTCGTGGAACCAAATATTGTACAGACCTGTTTAGAGTTGCTCCTGCGGTTTTGTTTGTAACTTTTACCAGTGCATTAAACCACGTTTGGTTAACTGCTAGTTTCAATCTCAGTACTTTTGTTAGGAGTTGAGAACTCCTACACTGCCATAAATCCCACAGTTTGGGCTGATGCGGTTGTGGAGGCAGTGTTGGGCCTTGTTCTGTGTGCGTGCTGCTGGTACCAGTTATTATAGGAGGTTCTCGCAACACAACTGTTGCTGTAAGAATGGATTCTCTCAGTCTCTGAATGATGAGAGCGCAGTGCACAAGGTGCAATAATGAACCATATTTGACTCTGGCCTCAAGGACACTCGACGCTTTAAAGTCACTGCTTGCACAGACTGCGCACTCGCTCATGGCATCAGACTGCTGTCCGCCTCAATGACCTTTGGTAAAGGATGTTCAGACTAAGTGCCCTTTGCAAACCTTGCTGTATAATGGTTTCCATAGCAACCTGCGGAAATGCCCTGTAACCCCCCACAATACTGAGAACAGGGAATTAAAGATCAGCACGTGTAGAATGGGAGCACTGAGGACAGGATCTGGGCCCAGCACACCTCAGAATGGGAACACTGAGGCCTTGATATCAGACTCCCGAGGATGGGTGGAGAGGGTGGGGGGTTAAAGTGTTAAATACAGGGAGCGCGGCACCATTCATCCTGTGCTGGAGAGGCGGCTCCATCATTAACACATTGAAATCGGGCTCGCGCAGTGCGATTGGGAGCCTGATTTAAATTTAACTGTTTCCCGGGGCTCGGGATTCCCGCCAGTGACAGGGAAGCCATAATCTCGCTCCTCCTCTCCCACAGAAAGTGAACATCGAATATAAAATCATGGAATGTTCTGGCTCAGGAAAAGATCATTCAGCTCATTAAACAGCTAAAATAATCCCACTCTCCCCCTCACTCCCCGTACCCTTTAATATCCAACCCAGTCTAATCCCACTCTCCCCTCACTCCCCGCACCCTTTAATATCTCACCCAGTCTAATCCCACTCTCCCCCTCACTCCCCGCACCCTTTAATATCTCACCCAGTCTAATCCCACTCTCCCCCTCACTCCCCGTACCATTTAATATCCCACCCAGTCTAATCCCACTCTTCCCTCACTCCCCGCACCCTTTAATATCTCACCCAGTCTAATCCCACTCTCCCCTCACTCCCCGCACCCTTTAATATCCCACCCAGTCTAATCCCACTCTCCCCCTCACTCCCCACACCCTTTAATATCTCACCCAGTCTAATCCCACTCTTCCCTCACTCCCCGCACCCTTTAATATCTCACCCAGTCTAATCCCACTCTCCCCTCACTCCCCGCACCCTTTAATATCCCACCCAGTCTAATCCCACTCTCCCCCTCACTCCCCACACCCTTTAATATCTCACCCAGTCTAATCCCACTCTTCCCTCACTCCCCGCACCCTTTAATATCCCACCCAGTCTAATCCCACTCTTCCCTCACTCCCCGCACCCTTTAATATCTCACCCAGTCTAATCCCACTCTCCCCTCACTCCCCGCACCCTTTAATATCCCACCCAGTCTAATCCCACTCTCCCCTCACTCCCCGCACCCTTTAATATCTCACCCAGTCTAATCCCACTCTCCCCTCACTCCCCGCACCATTTAATATCCCACCCAGTCTAATCCCACTCTCCCCTCACTCCCCGCACCCTTTAATATCTCACCCAGTCTAATCCCACTCTTCCCTCACTCCCCGCACCATTTAATATCCCACCCAGTCTAATCCCACTCTCCCCTCACTCCCCGCACCCTTTAATATCTCACCCAGTCTAATCCCACTCTCCCCCTCACTCCCCGCACCCTTTAATATCCCACCCAGTCTAATCCCACTCTCCCCTCACTCCCCGCACCCTTTAATATCCCACCCTGTCTAATCCCACTCTCCCCCTCACTCCCCGCACCCTTTAATATCCCACCCAGTCTAATCCCACTCTCCCCCTCACTCCCCGTACCCTTTAATATCCCACCCAGTCTAATCCCACTCTCCCCCTCACTCCCCGTACATTTAATATCCCACCCAGTCTAATCCCACTCTCCCCTTCACTCCCCACACCCTTTAATATCCCACCCAGTCTAATCCCACTCTCCCCTCACTCCCCGTACCCTTTAATATCCCACCCAGTCTAATCCCACTCTCCCCCTCACTCCCCGTACCCTTTAATATCCCACCCAGTCTAATCCCACTCTCCCCCTCACTCCCCGTACCCTTTAATATCCCACCCAGTCCAATCCCACTCTCCCCCTCACTCCCCGTACCCTTTAATATCCCACCCAGTCCAATCCCACTCTCCCCCTCACTCCCCGTACCCTTTAATATCCCACCCAGTCTAATCCCACTCTCCCCTCACTCCCCGTACCCTTTAATATCCCACCCAGTCTAATCCCACTCTCCCCCTCACTCCCCGTACCCTTTAATATCCCACCCAGTCCAATCCCACTCTCCCCCTCACTCCCCGTACCCTTTAATATCCCACCCAGTCTAATCCCACTCTCCCCTCACTCCCCGTACCCTTTAATATCCCACCCAGTCTAATCCCACTCTCCCCCTCACTCCCCACACCCTTTAATATCCCACCCAGTCTAATCCCACTCTCCCCCTCACTCCCCGTACCCTTTAATATCCCACCCAGTCTAATCCCACTCTCACACACACACACAGAGAAATTCCCTTTTTGTACGGACTCTTGGCAAATTGCACGCCTTTGAACGAGCCCGCACTGGATGCGCTCTGATCCCCAATCACACGGTGACACTCATGGAGTAAGTTAGCTCTGAATGGTGGCCCTAACAGCAAACCCGCGAGGCGCCTCTGATCAATGCTAACCCACTTCCTGAGTGAGAATCAAAGCCCGTCGTTTGATTGGGAGCCCTGGTGCTCTCCTCTCTATTTATGCGTCTCCGGGTCTTGTTATTAAACCTCGGCTCCTCATCAGCCGCACAAATAACCGCATTTAGGTCTAAACAACATCTCACCAGAGTCTGACCAGAATCGGTAGATGGAAAACTGGAGGAGAGCTCTCACTGCCTGGGATCAGAACTGGGATCTCTCCATGTTTGTAACTAGCTCTGTCCAGGCGTTTAACTAGTTATGTCCAGGTGTTTAACCAGCTCTGTCCAGGCGTTTAACTAGTTATGTCCAGGTGTTTAACCAGCTCTGTCCAGGCATTTAACTAGTTATGTCCAGGTGTTTAACTAGTTATGTCCAGGTGTTTAACTAGCTCTGTCCAGGTGTTTAACTAGTTATGTCCAGGTGTTTAACTAGTTATGTCCAGGTGTTTAACTAGCTCTGTCCAGGTGTTTAACTAGCTCTGTCCAGGTGTTTAACTAGTTATGTCCAGGTGTTTAACTAGCTCTGTGCTGGTTTTCTGCCCTGCTCCACTCCTCCTTCGACATTGTAAACCAGTAATTCTGAAGCCGACTTTATAACTGAATTTAGACTCAGCTCCAGTACACATTTATTTTAATATTGTGTATTAACCATTAATCATTACACGATGTAACACACTGCTCCCTTATACTTCTGACTGGCATTATTGAGTCTTTTTAACATGCGTGAGGCAGAGAAAGGACGAGAGTCTGCACTGGGCGAGTGTTTGGAGATGGGAATCCAGCCAAGAAACCCTCATTATGGAATTCTCGGCAGTGGATTTTAGGAGTTGTGTAACAGACACTGTTTTATTATGGGATATAATCTTATACATCCTTAAACCAGCAGCAACTACACACTGACACTGACAGTGAATATTTGATGGCGATTGACGTACCTTTAAAATAGACTTGGACTCTTATCAAACACTAGCATTTACTTCATTGCTTTAACTTTTGAAAGATTTTATTATCATATAAAGCACTAAATTGTTTTAATTAGAGTGCTCCCATGTTTAATATGTATATATCTCAGTTTAATAAGTGTGTATCTGTGAATCATAGAATGATACAGCTCAGAAGGAGGCCATTTGGCCCATTGTGCCTGTGCCGGCTCTTTGAAAGATTCTCTCCAATTAGTCCCACTCCCCCCTGCTCTTTCCCCATAGACTTGCAAATTTTTCCCTTCAAGTATTTATCCAATTCTCTTTTGAAAGTTACTATTGAATCTGCTCCCACCACCCTTTCAGGCAGCACATTCCAGATCACAAAAACTCGCTGTATAAGAAATAATTCCTCATGTCGCCTCTGGTTCTTTTGCCAATTATCTTAAATCTGTGTCCTCTGGTTATCAACCCTTCAGCCATTGGAAACAGTTCCTCCTTATTTACTCATGACTTCGAACAACTCTATCAAATCTCCTCTTAACCTTCTCTGCTCCAAGGAGAACAACCCCAGCTTCTCCAGTCTCTCCACGTAACTGAAGTCCCTCATCCCTGGGACCATTCGGGTCAATCTCCTCTGCACCCTCTACAAGGCCTTGACATCCTTCCTAAAGTCTGGTGCCCAGAATTGAACACAATACTCCAGCTGGGGCCTAACCAGTGTTTTATGACGTTTTACCATAACTTCCTTGCTTTTGTACTCTATGGGGGAAAAATTGGGTATCGCCCATTTGGGGCACTAATATCGCCCGGGTGCGAAGTTTAGCGCCCGGCGCTAATTATCACCTCCGAGTGCAAAATTCGCCTCTATCACCCCTGGAGGTGATTTGAGCACCAAATCAGGCGCTGCACACCTCTCTTAAGGCGCTAACGTCGGGGAGCGAGGTGCTACCTCAGAACACTGGCGAAGCTCAGGCGATGTCCGTTACCATGGAAGCCAGACAGACTGACGCCATCCAGTTCTTAAAGGGGACGGGCCATCTTGCTGGCCAGCCACTCCCTGCTCATTGCAGCCTGGAATCTCGGCCTGGAGAGACCTCGAAAGCAATTGTGTTGGAAGCACTAATGGACAGGCCTAGGGAAAGAGCTCGGCGCTTAGGAACCTCAAAAGTGATGCTGAGGGCCAAAACTCCTTCAGACAGTGTTAAATCTCTCCAGACGTCTCTCTCCCTCTCAACCTGCGTGTACCAAAAATTTTGCTGACAAGAAAAGGCAGGATGCGCCTGCCTTTAAATAGCGCTCCCCCAGCCCCTTCCCAACTTGAAAACGTTCCCCGCTACCTGTCGTTGCTAGCAGCAGGCGCTAAGGCAGGGGGCGAGACTCAATATCCGGTCCGGGGCGTTGCACGCTCGACTGACGTCACGATCTGCGGGCGCAGGAGATCGTGGCGGTAGTGTTTAGTGCTGCCGCAAAATGACTGGTCAATTTCGCGAGCGGCGCTAAAATCACCACGCTCGGGCGCTAGTTGCATTGCGCCCCATTAGCGCCCCCCAGAGGCGTTAACGAGAGGCACTAACCAACCACATTTTTCCCCTATGCCTCTATTTATAAAGTCAAGGATCCCATTTCCTTTTTTAACAGCCTTCTCAACTTGCTGTGCCACCTTGAAAGATTTGTGTGCGTCACTCCCAGGTTTCCCTGTTCCTGCAGCCACTTTAAAATTGTACCATTTAGTTTATATTACTTCTTCTCATTCTTTCTACCAAAATACATCACTTCACACTTCTCTGCATTAAATTTCATCTGCCATCTGTCTGCCCATTTCGTCAGTCTGTCTATGTCCTCCTGGAGTCTGTTACTCTCCTCCTCACTACATTAATAATTCTGTATCTGTGTTTAGTAAGTGTTTACCCGAGGATTAATGAGTATCACCAAACACTCCAACAACTGTTAAACTCCAAACACACCAACAACAAAGACTTGTATTTATACAGCACCTTTAACATAGTAAAATGTCCCAAGGTGCTTCACAGGAGCGATTATCAATCAAAATTTGACACCAAGCCACGTAAGGAGATATTAGGGCAGGTGACCAAACGCTTGGTTAAAGAGGTAGGTTTTAAAGAGGGTTTTAAAGGAGGAGAGAGAAGTAGAGAGGTTTAGGGAGGGAATTTCAGAGCTTAGGGCCCAGGCAGCTGAAGGCGCGGCCACCAATGGTGGAGCGATGGAAATCAGGGATGGGCAAGTGGCAAGAATTGGAAAAACATCTGTTAAACTCCAAAAATGCCACATTTAACAAACGCCAAAGAGCTCAGTATTGGGAAGCCCCTCCATAAGGGGCCCTGTCCTTTGTTGCTCCTATTCCTTGCCCCCATCCTTTCCCCCCATCACTTTTCAGTTAAACGTTGCTCTTACCAGTTTGCCCTCTCGGCTGCTCCCCGCTGGTGCTGTGCTATCTCTGGGGGTCATGGGGCTTCCTTTGCTTTCCGGAGTCCTTGGAGAAAGTGCAAAGAAAGGTGGGCTGGGGCTCGGCGGGAGCCCAGAGTCAGGACTGTCCAAAAATCCTTCCCGGTTCTTACATTTCGTCTCAAAGTTCTCATCCATCGCTTGTAAGTTGAGGTGACCCACCATCGCTGGCCGTCGAACGGAAGCTGCAGACTGATGGACCTCACTGATTAATCATCAACCAGAGATCCAGAATATCTCCGGAATATCTCCGGAATCTCAGTCAGCAGAAGGAATCTGCAAAGAGAGAGCAGAATGAGAAAGGGCATCAAGGCTGGGACCCAGCCATCACTGCAGGTCTAGGGAGAGAGACACTTGACTGGGAGAGAGAGACACAGAGAGAGAGAGGCAGAGCGAGACACATACTGGAAGAGAGAGAGAGAGAGAGAGAAACATTCAGTGAGAGACACTCATGGAGACAGAGACACAGATGGGGGGGGGACACATGCTCACAGAGAGCAAGAGAGACTCACTATTTGAGAGAGAAACAGAGGAACTGAGAGAGAGAGTTTACACACACTGTGCAAGACACACACACAGACACACAGGTACACACACACAGACACACAGGTACACACACAGACACACAGGTACACACACACAGACACACAGGTACACACACACAGACACACACAGACACACAGGGACAGACACACACAAAGGCAGGTAAAAAGGCACTCAGACACACAGACACAGACATGCACACACACACAGACACACAGGGACAGACACAGATGCACACAAAGGCACACACACAGACATGCACACTCACAGACACAGACATGCACACACATACACAGACACACAGGGACACTCACAGACATGAACACACACAGAGTGACACTCACTGGAAGAGATGGGACTCTCAGCGATTTGGTGTCCTTCTCAGAGCTTTTGAACATGAAGTGGTGTCGGAGCTTGTGAGCAGGACTGTTCCTGCCCGGGCATACGATAGCTATTAAAGAAAGTCTCCCCTCAGGCTGGCTTGTGGCCAACCAACCAGGGCTGTGGAAGCTCTCCAGCACAGCCGTAGCTTATTAACCATTTCAATATCGCTGCACATGCTGAAGCCAGAAAGCCCACAGCCTCATTGCAAATGCACACAGCAAATCACCATCCTCTCACTGCGTGATCTGGTGTACAGCTCTTTTATTTAACATTCCCAGCTGTCTCACTAGTCTTGTTTGCTTTCAGCCTGTTTATTTGTGCATGAACTGTGAGATGTGGTGCCCAGGATAAGGCCGACGGAAAATTGAGCCGAGTGTACATAGTGAGACTCCCAGCCCAGAAAACAACCACAAACACCCAGATTATTTTCTCTTATTTTTGATGGGCTGAATGGTGCAGCGCGGGCCGGAGTGTGAGTGAATGGTGCAGCGCGGGCCGGAGTGTGGGTGAATGGTGCAGCGCGGGCCGGAGTGTGGGTGAATGGTGCAGCACGGGCCGGAGTGTGGGTGAATGGTGCAGCGCGGGCCGGAGTGTGGGTAAATGGTGCAGCGCGGGCCGGAGTGTGAGTGAATGGTGCAGCGCGGGCCGGAGTGTGAGTGAATGGTGCAGCGCGGGCCGGAGTGTGAGTGAATGGTGCAGCGCGGGCCGGAGTGTGAGTGAATGGTGCAGCGCGGGCCGGAGTGTGGGTGAATGGTGCAGCGCGGGCCGGAGGGTGGGTGAATGGTGCAGCGCGGGCCGGAGTGTGAGTGAATGGTGCAGCGCGGGCCGGAGTGTGAGTGAATGGTGCAGCGCGGGCCAGAGTGTGAGTGAATGGTGCAGCGCGGGCCGGAGTGTGGGTGAATGGTGCAGCGCGGGCCAGAGTGTGAGTGAATGGTGCAGCGCGGGCCGGAGTGGTGAGTGAATGATGCAGCGCGGGCCAGAGTGTGAGTGAATGGTGCAGCGCGGGCCGGAGTGTGGGTGAATGGTGCAGCGCGGGCCAGAGTGTGAGTGAATGGTGCAGCGCGGGCCGGAGTGTGGGTGAATGGTGCAGCGCGGGCCAGAGTGTGAGTGAATGGTGCAGCGCGGGCCAGAGTGTGAGTGAATGGTGCAGCGCGGGCCGGAGTGTGGGTGAATGGTGCAGCGCGGGCCGGAGTGTGGGTGAATGGTGCAGCGCGGGCCGGAGTGTGGGTGAATGGTGCAGCGCGGGCCGGAGTGTGGGTGAATGGTGCAGCGCGGGCCAGAGTGGTGAGTGAATGGTGCAGCGCGGGCCGGCGTGTGAGTGAATGGTGCAGCGCGGGCCAGAGTGTGAGTGAATGGTGCAGCGCGGGCCGGAGTGTGAGTGAATGGTGCAGCGCGGGCCAGAGTGGTGAGTGAATGGTGCAGCGCGGGCCGGAGTGTGAGTGAATGGTGCAGCGCGGGCCAGAGTGTGAGTGAATGGTGCAGCGCGGGCCGGAGTGTGGGTGAATGGTGCAGCGCGGGCCGGAGTGTGGGTGAATGGTGCAGCGCGGGCCGGAGTGGTGAGTGGGGAGTAACCGTAGGGACCTCTGTCCCCACCCCATAGAATCCTGGGCTTGGGCTATTCTGCAGAATGATTCTATTATAAACTGTCACTTGCTGAGAAAGGTTTTCTATGTTTCAATGTTTGGTGCGAAGAACAAATTCTGAGTCTACAAATCAGGCTCCTCTAAACAAACAAATTCATTCACAGAATGTTCCAGCACAAAATCTCACCATTCGGCCCATCAAATCTGTGGCGGTACAATTCTCCACGTTAACCACCCAGTCTAATCCCACTCTCCCCCTCACTCCCCGTACCCTTTAATATCCCACCCAGTCTAATCCCACTCTCCCCCTCACTCCCCGTACCCTTTAATATCCCACCCAGTCTAATCCCACTCTCCCCCTCGCTCCCCGTACCCTTTAATATCCCACCCAGTCTAATCCCACTCTCCCCCTCACTCCCTGTACCCTTTAATATCCCACCCAGTCTAATCCCACTCTCCCCTTCACTCCCCGTACCCTTTAATATCCCACCCAGTCTAATCCCACTCTCCCCCTCACTCCCCGTACCCTTTACTATCCCACCCAGTCTAATCCCACTCTCCCCTCAATCCCCATACCCTTTAATATCCCACCCAGTCTAATCCCACTCTCCCCTCACTCCCCATGCCCTTTAATATCCCACCCAGTCTAATCCCACTCTCCCCTCACTCCCCATACGCTTTAATATCTCACCCAGTCTAATCCCACTCTCCCCCTCACTCCCCACACCCTTTAATATCCCACCCAGTCTAATGACACTCTCCCCCTCACTCCCCGTACACTCTAATATCCCACCCTATCTAATCCCACTCTCCCTCTCACTCCCCGTACCCTTTAATATCCCACCCAGCCTAATCCCACTCTCCCCTCACTCCCCATATGCTTTAATATTCCACCCAGTCTAATCCCACTCTCCCCTCACTCCCAGTACCCTTTAATATCCCACCCAGTCTAATCCCACTCTCCCCTCACTCCCAGTACCCTTTAATATCCCACCCAGTCTAATCTCACTCTCCTGCTCACTCCCCGTACCCTTTAATATCCCACCCAGTCTAATCCCATTCTTAGAATCGGTGATGTGCAAGATGCTAGAATTGGAGGAGCACAGCGATCTCGGAAGGTTGTAGACAACGTTCGCTCTGAGCTGCGCAGCTACTGTCCGCCCAGCCTGCGACCGGCTTTTCCAGCGTTAAATTTCACAGGTGCACAGAACTTTGAATGGGCCGCGCAGCCCGTTAAAGGGGCCACGCACCCAAAAAGAATTAGGGGGAACATTGGTTGTATGGCTGGAGGAGGCTACAAATCTAGGGAGGGGCAAGGCCATGGAGGGATTTGAAAACAAGGATGAGAATTTTAAAATCGAGGCATTGCTGAACCGGGAGCCAATGTAGGTCAGCGAGCACAGGGGTGATGGGTGAGCGGGACTGGGTGCGAGTTAGGACATGGGCAGGAGAGTTTTGGATGAGCTGAAGTTTATGGAGGGTGGAAGGTGGGAGGCCGGTCAGGAGTGAGTTGGAATAGTCGAGTCTGGAGGTAACAAGGGCCTGGATGAGGGTTTCAGCAGTTAAAACTGATACACAGAAACCTGTGAGATAAATAAATTGTACATCGGGTGTTGAGATATAGAGCAGGTTTAGAATTCAATCTCTATTTTATTATCCTATGGGCTGAATAATGAACATACCAGGTTCACTGGCACTCCTCACGTACAGCCTCAGAGCTTGCGCCCTAGTCACACTAACACTGTGTCGCTCAGTTAGAACCTCTTGACTTAACGTTCTCACTGGGAAGTGTGTCATTTTATGGGGGTGTAGGATACCACAAAGGAACAAATGTGTTTCTAATGGGGAACATTATTTGTTCTTAGACTAAAACTACATCCTGTAATAAATCATCGCAACTCATGGGTGATACACCTGGATGTAGCAATATGTTTACGCTGGGAGAAACCGAACGGTATTTTAAGTATATATATGTCCCAGAAAAGAGTTACTGGGACTTTCTGAATTTTCAATAACTGATCTCTTAAATTCAGAAAGGAATTGTCAGTAAAATAGAAACACACAAATCACAGCATTGTTCGACTTTGAATGATTTCTCGCTCAAGTCTTTAGTTGGTGAAACTTGCTGCTGTTAAATTCCTTCTGCGTTATGACTGGATTTAAAGGGACAGTCACCAAATGAACATTTGACAAAAGAATCTTCCTAATTTTCAGAGACATTATGCATAGACAACTCATCCAAAACTCCACTTTCCTCCTCTCTGCCTCTCTCATCTCCCATCCCCCATCCACACTCTCACCCCATCCCCATTCCCCCCATTCCACCAGGCTTCACTGAATTTCCCAGTGCTCTTGGTCACCTCTTCTAACCTCCAATTGCTGCTGTCTCCTCCTTTAATACATTAAAGGCTCCAGATAACTGCAGCTTGTAGCTGGTGTCAGGGTCTGAAGGGTTTTATGAACACAGCTCTCAAACAGCTTCTCTCAATCCCATCACCACTTCCCTCGTCCACGAGAAGTGAGTAGAAAGGAAAGGGGTGAGTGGGAATGCTGGGGTTTGGTTCCATTGTCAGACCTTTCCCAAAGAACTCTCCATTCCTCCAACTCTGGCACCTTGTGCATCCCCCTCCCTTCACCCCACCATTAGCGGCCGTGCCTTCAGCTGCCTGGGCCCTAAGCTCCAGAATTCCCCCCCTAAACCCCGCCACCTCTCCAATTCCCTCACCTCCTTTAAGACCCTCCTTAAACTTACCTCTAACCCCTCCTAATATCTCCTTCTTTGGTTATGTAACCATTTTCCTTGCACCTCTATGAAAAGTCTTGGTGTCAAACCATTGCAAGTTGTGGTTGTTTCTGCATGTTCCTCACCTCAATTCAATTCAATTCAATTTTATTTGTCATATATGCAGCAGACGTGTGTACTGCACAATGAAATATTGATTTTTACGAGTCCTCCCAACATTGGAATAAATATGGCATAACAATGATAAAATACTAATAGAAATACAGTAATAATAAATAAAACAACAGTAATAAATAATAATAAATTATACGTTCATGAGTCTTATGGCCTGTGGGTAGAAGCTGTTTCGAAACCTGTGAATCCAGACAATGACCGTTCACAAACAGTTTGACAATGGTCAAGGCTCCCCATTTGTGATTTTGACAAAAAGGTGGACATATTCATGGAATTAAATCCCTAAAATCCCAGAAAATCCCATATAGTACAAAGAAATATAATTGATTCAATCACGGTGAAGCAGTGACCCAGTGATACAGACCTCATCCCATGTTTACACACGGACACCGGTCGGCAGCACTCACAGGATAGTTCTCGGGATCCCTCGCTGACCGATCGTCTCCTTAGCCTAGCTGGGACCAGTTGTAGTTCTCCTGTCTCCATCCTGTCTGATGATTAAAGCATTTGATAGGGTAGATAGAGAGAATGATACCGGGGCTAAAAGGGTTAAATTCCGAGGCCAGGTTGCACAGACTGGGCTTGTGTTCCCTCGAGTTTAGAAGATTAAGGGGTGATCTGATCGAGGTGTTTAAGATGATTAAAGGATTTGGTCGGGTAGAGAGAGAGAAACTATTTCCTCTGGCGGGGGGAGTCCAGAACAAGGGGGCAGAACCTTAAAATTAGAGCCAGGCTGTTCAGGAGTGATGTCAGGAAGTATTTCTTCACACAAAGGGTGGTGGAAATCTGGAACTCTCTCCCCCAAAAAGCTGTTGAAGCTGGGGGTCAATTAAAAGTGAATGCGAAACAGAAGTGAAGCCAGCGACATTAGTGATTGTCACACTCGCTAAACACATATCCTGAGCTCTCAGGGCAACTCTGTGGCTCTTTCTAATCAAGAGGTCGCTGTACTGATGCACAAGTGCCTCCGCAGACCTTTCCCCACTGCACTGGAAGCTTGTGGCCACCGCAGTCCTCCTTCATTCACAAATACTGCTTTTCCTGTTCAAAAGCTGAGCCCATCGTTCAAGCACCCACTTCCATAAGAACATAAGAACTAGGAGCAGGAGTCGGCCATTTGGCCCCTTGAGCCTGCTCCGCCATAGGGCCCCTCGAGCCTGCTCCGCCATAGGGCCCCTCAAGCCTGCTCCGCCATAGGGCCCCTCGAGCCTGCTCCGCCATAGGGCCCCTCGAGCTTGCTCCGCCATAGGGCCCCTCAAGCCTGCTCCGCCATACGCGGCCCCTTGAGCCTGCTCCACCATACAGCCCCTCGAGCCTGCTCCACCATAGGGCCCCTCAAGCCTGCTCCACCATACGGCCCCTCGAGCCTGCTCCGCCATAGGGCCCCTCGAGCCTGCTCCACCATAGGGCCCCTCGAGCCTGCTCCGCCATAGGGCCCCTCGAGCCTGCTCCACCATAGGGCCCCTCGAGCCTGCTCCGCCATAGGGCCCCTCGAGCCTGCTCCGCCATAGGGCCCCTCGAGCCTGCTCCGCTATAGGGCCCCTCGAGCCTGCTCCGCCATAGGGCCCCTCGAGCCTGCTCCGCCATAGGGCCCCTCGAGCTTGCTCCACCATACGGCCCCTCGAGCCTGCTCCACCATAGGGCCCCTCAAGCCTGCTCCACCATACGGCCCCTCGAGCCTGCTCCGCCATAGGGCCCCTCAAGCCTGCTCCACCATACGGCCCCTCGAGCCTGCTCCGCCATTCAATAAGATCATGGCTGATCTTCTACCTCATCTCCACTTTCCTGCACTATCCCCATATCCCTTGATTCCCTTAATATTCAAAAATCTATCGATCTCTGTCTTGAATATACTCAACAACTGAGCCTTCACAGCCCTCTGGGGTAGAGAATTCCAAAGGTTCACCACCTTCTGGGTGAAGAAATTTCTCCTCATCTCAGTCCTAAATGGCCGACCCCTTATTCTGAGACTGTGACCCCTGGTTCTAGAATCCCCAGCCAGGGGAAACATCCTCCCTGCATCTACCCTGTCAAGTCCTGTAAGAATTTTGTAAGTTTCAATGAGATCTCTCTCTCACTCTGACTCTCTCTCTCTCGGGGGTCAGGGGTGTTAAGTCTGTGTGTTATATTGCGAATTACTACACAGACCACAAGAGTAAACTTTAACAGGACTTTACTGGTTGAAGGTCAGGGCGGAACTGCCCAATAAATCATTACACAGCACTTATATACCGGTGTGGTCACCGCTGGTATTACAGTATACAGCAGCCAAGATAAAGTAGTGCAACACTTAAAATAGTTCTCTTAAAGGTAGAACGGTTACATACAATAGTTCTCTTAAAGGTGGAACGGTTACATACACTACAATCCTCCCTTTTTAGCTTACAATATACCTATTCCCCATTAAACATAACATCATAACATATATACCCAACTTCATGTAAAAACAGTTCACAGATTCAGTCTCTGCGGGAAACAGTTCACAGATTCAGTCTCTGCGGAAAACAGTTCACAGATTCAGTCTCTGCGGAGGCGCCTCCTGCGCTTCCTGACTAGGTCCGGATAACACCTCGGTGGTGTAGTAGTTCTCGGTGGTGTAGTAGGTTCACGTTGCTGGGGTGACTCATCCAATAGTCCTTCACTGGACTTAACGGCTTGAACTTCCGTAGCTTCAGAACCAGCTTGAACTTCCGTAACTTCAGAACCGGCATTGCTGACTTCTAAAAGCTCGAGTACCCTGGGAAGTTTTTCTACTTCCAAACTGATTTGACTCAGTTCGGAGGGACCATGTGCGTGACCTGGTAGAGGTGATAATGGTTCAGATGGGTCATCATCTTCTGCTTCGTCTTTTCCTTTTCTGCTTCTTGGAGACTCTCTGGGCTCCACTCCCAGCTGCATGCACAGTTCCTCCTCCTTCCTCCAGCTGCCGTATTAGCGCCACCATCTCCCGGTGTTTCTTAGACTTTTCGTGATTCTTCATGGTTTTTGTACTTTGGAAGATTTCCCCACAAGCTGGGCAGAACAGGTCGTGGTAATATTCGGTGTCGTCCTGAGCTAGGCCAGCGAGAGGGTCTTCTATTTCCTCCATGTCCAGCTGGACGTTAGCCAGCTTTTGTTCCAAATCCAGACATCTCTCCTGAAGAGACTTCTTCATGTGTTCAGCTCCATCCAGCTTTTTCTGGGCTTCCTGCAAGTCTTTTACTAATGACATCATTTGTGATTTCAATACTTCAACTTCATTCGGAGATTGATTGATCGGACTATTCAATCCCTCTACTGGAGCAGCTGTTTCAGCATTCTGTTGTTCACATTGACGTGAGTCAGCGTACTCTTGGCATCCAAGGGCTGCTCTGCTGCAATCTTCTCAGTCTGTGTTGCAACCTCAGCTATTTCCATAACTTTTGAGAGCTCCGAACCCCTTTCCTTTGAAGATTGAAGCTCGTGTTCAAGTTTTTCCCATTTCAGAGTCTTGTCCCGCAGCATATGAAGGAGTTGGCTAACCGTTAACTCTTCTGACATCAGACGTTTCCCAGTATCGTCGTCATGTGTTTTTGACATATAGGCTGCAGGGCTGTTTGTAACCTTGCACTGGGGCTCCTTTGCTGCTTTTAATTCGCCATCATCCGCAGCCTCCACCATTCGAATTTCAACAAATGAATCGCCCGGTGATGCTGCACCCAACTTCAGTAGGAGCTCGGAATTCCTGGCAACCAAATCAGCCTTTTCTGCCTGCAACCTGCTAACAAGCGCCTTCAGTTGCTGAACATCTTGCTCCACCAGATTAGAGCACGCACCTTCAGAAACCGAATCAGCTTTGATTCGTTTGGCCTCCTCGCGCAGACGGTTTGTGTGTTCCTGCTCCATTTTCTCCATCAGCTGCTTCTGCTGCCTTTCCAGATTCTCCCACTCTGTGTCAAAGAACTTTTTCGTTGCATTCATCTCTTGCTCAAAACGGCGAATCATTTGTTCTAATTGCTGTTGTAGTTTGAAATGGAGTTGAGGTCGAGCCCGGTGTTCCTCAGGAATGTGCATGTCTGTAGACTGGACAGACTCAGAATTCTCTGTCAAACTATGTTGTTGTTGTTCAGTGGAATTCTGTTCTGATACTTTGTTCTCCTCTGAAGCATAAGCATTTATGCACTCCTTCGTTTTTCCATCATTAGTCTGCAAGTCCATTTTAGACTTGTCTTTTGCACATGGGCTGGTCTTACCATCATCAGTTCCAGAGTCTGAGTTGATTGTCTTCACCGAGTTCTCACTCTTTATTGCTTTTAGGGAGTGCCAGTCCATATTTATTTTCCTGATCCACTCCCGTCCCAGAAGTGGTGGACCTCCCTCAGGTAGTACATATAAGTCCATTCCTTGGTGTTCTTTGCCCTTGTGTCTCACCTTGACTTTTATCTTTCCGATGGGGTATACTCTTTGCCCCGTGTATGTCTGCAATACAATCTTGGTATCTCTCAAGGGTATATGTGAGAATAGCCGCTTGTAGTCCCTTCGGTTTATGACTGTTAGGGCTGATCCTGTGTCCAATTCCATTTTCACTTGGACTCCGGCTAACTTGAGCGTGACCCAGATAGTTTGTAGGTCAGCTTCCTTACTCACATTGTGAATTCTCAGACTACCCAGTTCCTGGCTGTTGGAGTCTGAATCCGAATTCTGTTCATCCGAACTCTTCTCAGCCACCTTATGTACCTTTCTGCACTTTTCCTGCGGTGACTTTTTGTTGCTGGTCTTCTTACCTGACCGGCATACGTTAGCTATGTGACCGAGCTTGCCACATTTTCTACATTCCTGGTTTTTAAACCAGCATTGGTTCTGATCGTGTGTTGTCTTTCCACAACGATAACATTTCGTTGTACCCGAAGCCATTTGATCCACGCTGAGTACCGCTGCCTTCAGCTGCATTGCCGCAGTGCCTCTCGCTGCGGCTTCGTGCGATGCTGCAATAAGGACAGCCTTATCAAGTGTAAGATCGTTCTCTTCGAGCAGTCGCTTTTGTGTTCCTTCCTTCGACAACCCACACACGAACTTGTCTCTCAGTGCCTCTGTCAGATTTTCCCCAAACTGACAGTATTTCGCTAGTCTACGCAGTTCAACCAAGTACTCCGCGTTGCTTTCCTCTTTCAGTTGCGTTCTCGCATAAAATTTAAATCGTTCCGCTAACATCAGCGGTGTGGGGTTCAAATGATCCTTCAGGACAGCAACAATATTAGCGAAAGTCTGATCCGCCGGTTTAGCTGGTGATAGAAGATGCTTCAATAGCCCGTATGTCTTCGCACCCATTGAATTTAGTAAGGTTAGTGCTTTATCATCATTTGATATTTTATTTGCCTTACAATATATCTCTATGCGTTCTACATACGTGGCCCAATCTTCCACATCGGGATCGAAATCGTTGATGTTACCACGCTTAGGCATCTTCGCAATCTTTTTGAGAAACAACAACGAAATTTTTCTTTAACTTTTTTTTTCAAAAATGGCGGTTTCCCGCGCTTATCTTCTTCCCCGCCTCCGAGAATGGCGGTTTCCCGCGCTTGTCTTCTTCCCCGCCTAAATGGCGGCTTCCCGCGTTTCTTCCTCGGGCGGGGGGGTAAAGCTTTGCCCTCGGGCGACGACCGCTGGCTTTCGGGGTTCGCAGCCTGCGCGCCGGCTTCAGTTTATTCTGAAAGCGCGAGAACAGCTGATTGAGTCCCTTGTTCCCTTTTCCGACAGGGCAACCGGGCGCTGGGGACAACCAGTTGGCGGCGGACAGTTCCAGCTCTTGGTCCTTTGCGGAAAGCTGCTGTAAGCCGCTGGGCGGAAATCTCGCTCGGTCTCCCTCGCTCGGTCCCGTTCCCCCTCGCTTGCTCGGTCTCCCTCACTCGCACGGTCTCCCTCGCTCGCTCGGTCTCGTTCTCCCTCGCTCACTCGGTCTCGTTCTCCCTTGCTCGCTCGGTCTCCCTCAGCGGTTTTCAATCATGCCTCCCAGCCCCTCTTGCAGTCCGGTCCTTTCCCCCCCGGCTGCGGCTGAGTTCTCCGCCTTTTTTTTAATTTTTTTTAATTTGTTTTATTTTCTCCCGCGCAAGCGGTTCTCGGTCGCTGCGCCTCGCGGCCTCGGTAGCTGCCCGGCCTTGTTTACCGGTCGCGGTCGAGCTTGCTCTCGACGCTGTTGCGTCTCCCAGCCTGCTTGCAGCCCGGTCTCTCACACCGGCTGCGTTTGCTTTCACCGCGGCTTCCGTGCCCTACGCTGCCTCAGTCTCAGCGCCTCTGGCCCCGACTTCCGTCCGGCTCCTTTCCCCGGCCGTGGTCGAGTTCTCCGCCCTTATATCCTCCGTTCTTTTTATTTTCTCCCCTACTCACAGTCAACGTGGCCGACTTGCTTCTCATCGCTGACCGGCTCACCCACCACCGTGATAGAAGGGACGATCACTGCCTGTTGCTGATGGAAGGCTTCGTGTCAGAATTCTTCCTTCTTCCTTTGCTCTGCAGACTCGAGTCTTCTCTCAGCAGAATGACGAGGGCGGATGCCTCTTCTCGACGCCCGTTAGACTGCCTTGGATGTATCTCTGCCGCAGGGTAAGATCGTCTTCGTCGCCACTGTTAAGTCTGTGTGTTATATTGTGAATTACTACACAGACCACAAGAGTAAACTTTAACAGGACTTTACTGGTTGAAGGTCAGGGCGGAACTGCCCAATAAATCATTACACAGCACTTATATACTGGTGTGGTCACCGCCGGTATTACAGTATACAGCAGCCAAGATAAAGTAGTGCAACACTTAAAATAGTTCTCTTAAAGGTGGAACGGTTACATACAATAGTTCTCTTAAAGGTGGAACGGTTACATACACTACAAGGGGTTAGTGGGTCGGGGGTCAGTGAGTCGGGGACAGGATCTCTGGATTCACTCAGGAGGTGTCTGGATGGAGTAATCGGAGGGAAGGATGAGTACGATGGATGAAATGACCTCTCCTGTCTGTGAGTAAAACTCTAAGCTCAGCAAATGCGTCAGTTATGAAAGGCATGAGGGAGCAGTGTAAATACTCAGATTCCGAACCTCTGAACACGGAAGGATCACGTTCTCAAAACCCTCGAGTGATTTATTCAACAAAAGCAATATATTGGATTATTATGGTATGGGGAGACCTGTGCATTGTGTGCAGACTGAACCTTGGCGTCTTGCAGTTAATGTGAGTCTGAGAGTTGAGTCAGATTTACACTGTGTGAATTTAAACTCGTGTGTAACGTTGGTGAGATATCCATGTAATCTTTATAGATTGCAGGCAAGAAGCAGGGTGTGTCACACCAGAGAACTCCGAGCCTCTCACCCCTAGAACACACAGGAGCAGAACAAGGGCGCAGCTGAAATGACTAAGAGAGAGAAGTTTCATATTGTTCTGGTGAAGGGTCATCGAGCTGAAACATTGACTCTGTTTCTCTTCACAGACGTTGCCTGACCCGCGGAGTGTTGCCGGCATTCTCTCTCCTTATTTTGTGTGTTTTCACATCGGCAACTTCAGTCTCCCATTTACACACAGAAAGATCCCACAAATACTTGGACAAGCATGGACTAATAAAGGAGAGCCAGCATGGAGTTGTTGAAGGCAAATCGCGTTTGCCTAACTTGATTGAGTTTTTTGATGAGGTAACAGAGAGGGTGGATGAGGGCAGTGCTCCTGGGGAGGGGCCATTACTAAACCTTTTAACAGTGTATTAACTGATTCTCTCCTCTGACTCAACACAAACAGCAAATTAGCAATTCACTATGGAGCCGAGAGATGTTTAAAACACTCGTATGTTCATTAATATTGTTGCTGGGATGTTCATTGTCTCAAGCTTGCGTGAAGCCATTGTATTTTCGCAAGTTCCTTAAATCCCAATATAAAATTACAAAATTAATTTACCAGTTGAACTGAGAGACGATGGTGCGATTTTCACCCCGTCCGGCCCCATTTTAACTGACCATGTTCCAGGCCAGGGGGGGATTATTAACACCTCAAAGTAGCTCCGATAACGTCAGCCACCCCCCTGTGATGTTAAGCTGCAGAAGCCGCACACAGTCCCCGACCCGGGGGCAGTTGGTGTTTGAGGACCCCAGGATAGGGTCTCCTGGCAGGTGCTCCCGCATCCAGCGGGCTTTTACTTTCTGGATTCCCAGGAGGATTTCCAGCTTCCAGATCTTTACTGCACTTGTTTACCCTCCCTCCTCCAGTCAGCTCTCTGTCCTGATCGCTGCTTTCCTCTGGGTGCAGGAGCAGCCTCAGTAACCAGCTCCTGAAACCCGGCCTCGCAGAAGATACTCGGTCGGAGGGGCAGTGCAAAGGAGGTCATTCCCAGCTACATAGAGTGACTCCGCTATTCCTGGCAGAATGGAGATGACGGGGTAATTCCCCTGTCAATCACGCCTGGAGATCGCACTGCTGCGAGTGACTGGGATTGATTTTACGCACATCATTTGTATTCAGTAACTACCCTCCACTCACTGCGTCTTGCTGGAGAACTCACCCTGCTTTTATCGGGAGACTTTGCTGCAGTTTCTGTCATGATTCTGTTTGCTGTAATTAGTAGAGACTCTGTTTAAATAGACTCTGTAGACTGTTTGCTGTAAAATGCAACATTTGCTGTAATCCTGCCCCGCCTCCAGCTCATTGGCTGACACAGTGGTGTCCGTAGACACTCTGGCCATACACAGCACATAGGGTCCACGGGCCCTCTCTAAGCAGCACTCCAGGAAGGGACTGCGCTTCTCCAGACTTGGAGGGGGCTCTGCTCGGGAGGGCGGGGGGGTGGGGGATGGTGGTGGTGCGGGGTTTCTCCAGTGAGGGGGTGGGAGAGGTAGACTGTAACAGAGAGAGCGAGAGAGACTGATCACCTCTCCCAACTCTCACACCACGGCTCGCTGTCTGCTCCTTTATCCCTTTAATCTATTTTTCTTCCCCTAAAGCACATTTAGACATTTCCCATTAATGATATTTGATAAATATAAACTGCGTCTTTCTCTCGGGTGGAGCCTCAGCGGCTCCGGTTCCACTTCGTCACAGCCTGACCGAGATCAGGAACTCGCCTGTGGCTGCACATCGGTGTTTATTTTTTATTTCTTCCTGGGGTGTGGGCATCGCTGGCAAGGCCAGCATTTATTGCCCTTGAGAAGGTGGTGGTGAGCCACCGCCTTGAGCCGCTGCAGTCCGTGTGGTGCAGGTGCTCCCACAGTGCTGTTAGGGAGGGAGTTCCAGGATTTTGACCCCGTGACGATGAAGGAACGGCAATATATTTCTAAGTCAGGATGGTGTGCGACTTGGAGGGGAACTGGCAGGTGATGGTGTTCCCATGTGCCAGCTGCCCTTGTCCTTCTAGGTGGAAGAGGTCGCGGGTTTGGGAGGTGCTGCTGAAGAAGCCTTGGCGAGTTGCTGCAGTGTATCTTGTAGATGGTCCACACTGCAGCCACGGTGCGCCGGTGGTGGAGGGAGTGAATGTTTAAGATGGTGGATGGGGTGCCAATCAAGCAGGCTGCTTTGTCCTGGATGGTGTCGAGCTTCTTGAGTGTTGTTGGAGCTGCACTCATCCAGGCAAGTGGAGAGTATTCCGGCACACTCCTGACTTGTGTCTTGTAGATGGTGGAAAGGCTTTGTGGAGACAGGAGGTGAGGCACTTGCTGCAGAATACCCTGCCTCTGGCCTGCTCTTGTTGCCACAGAATTTATGTGGCTGGCCCATGATGACCCCAGGATGTTGATGGTGGGAAATTTGGCAATAGTAATGTTGTTGAATGTCAAGGGGCGGTGGTTAGACTCTCGCTTGTTGGAGATAGTCATTGCCTGGCACTTGTGTGGCGCGAATGTTACTTGCCACTTATCAGCCCAAGCCTGAATGCCATTCAGGTCGTGTTGCATGCGGGTACAGACTGCTTCATTATCTGAGGAGTTGCGAATGGCACTGAACACTGTGCAGTCATCAGCGAACATCCCAAATTCTGACTTATGATGGAAGTAAGATCATTGATGAAGCAGCTGAAGATGGTTGAGCCTAGGACACTGCCTTGAGTAACTCCTGCAGTGATGTCCTGGGGCTGAGATGATTGATCTCCAACATCCACAACCACCTTCCTTCTTCTTCTTAGGCAGTCCCTCGGGACCGAGGATGACTTGCTTCCACATTAAAAATGAGTTCTCAGGTGACTGATGAGTCCAATGCGGGACCTACAGTCTCTGTCACAGGTGGGGCAGATGGTGGTTGAAGGGGCGGCTGGGTGGGGTGCTTGGGTTGATGTGTGCTCCTTCCGCTGTTTGCGCTTGGCTTGCGCTTGCTCCCGGCGAAGAGACTTGAGGTGTTCGGCGCCTTCCCGGATGCTTCTCCTACACTTTGTGCAGTCTTGGGCCAGGGATTCCCAGGTGTTAGTGGGGATGTTGCACTTTTTCAAGGAGGCTTTTAGGGTGTCCTTGAAGCGTTTCCTCTGCCCACCTGGGGCTCTCTTGCTGTGTCAGAGCTCCAAGTAAAGCGCTTGTATCGGGCATGCGGACGATGTGACCCGTCCATCGGAGCTGATCGAGTGTAGTCAAAGCTTCGATGCTGGGGATGTTGGCCTGAACGAGAACACTGACATTGGTGTGCCTGTCCTGCTGATGGATTTGCAGGATCTTGCGGAGGCAGCGTTGATGGTACCTCTCCAGTGCTTTGAGGTGCCTGCTGTACATGGTCCATGTCTCTGAGGCATACAGCAGGGCGGGTATTACTGCTGCTCTGTAGACCATGAGCTTGGTGCCGGGTTTGAGGTCCTGGTCTTCAAACACTCTCTTCCTCAAGCGACCGAAGGCTGCACTGGCACACTTAAGGCGGTGTTGGACTTCGTCATCGACATCTGCCCTTGTTGACAGTAGGCTCCCAAGGTATGGAAAGTGGTCCACGTTATCCAAGGGATTGTCGTGGATTTTGATAATCAGGGGGCAGTACTGTGTGGCGGGGGCAGGTTGGTAGAGGACCTTTGTCTTACGGATGTTTAGTGTAAGGCCCATGCTCTCGTACGCTTCGGTGAAGGTGTTGATGATGGTTTGGAGTTCGACCTCTGAGTGAGCACAGACGCAAGCATCATCTGCATACTGTAATTCGACGACGGAGGATGGGACGACCTTGGATCTGGGCTGCAGGCGACAGAGGTTGAACAGTTTCCCGTTTGTTCTGTAAATTAGCACCATGCCAGCGGGGCGCTTACTGAGGGTGAGATGGAGCATTGCAGCAAGGAAGATCGAGAAGAGCGTTGGTGCGATGACACAGCCTTGCTTGACCCCGGTTCGTACGTGAATTGGGTCTGTGGTGGAACCGTTGGTCAGGATCACGGCTTGCATGTCATTGTGAAGCAGGCGGAGGATGGTGACAAACTTTTGAGGGCAGCCGAATTTGAGGAGGACACTCCATAATCCCTCACGGTTGACAGTGTCGAAGGCCTTTGTGAGATCAAAGAAGGTCATGTACAGTGGTTGGTGCTGTTCCCTGCATTTCTCTTGTAGTTGACCCGCGGTGAAGATCATGTCCATTGTGCCGCTTAGTGGGCAGAATCCGCATTGTGACTCTGGGAGGAGCTCTTCGGCCACTGGGAGAAGGCGATTGAGGAGGCTTTCTTGCGATGACTTTCCCTGTGGCAGACAGCAGGGAAACTCCTCCATAATTACCGCAATTGTTCTTGTCACCTTTCTTGAAGATGGTCATCTTCCTTTATGCTGGGTATGACTCCAGCCAGTGGAGAGTTTTCCCCCCTGATTCCTATTGACTTCAGTTTTA
The DNA here is from genome assembly GCF_052327205.1 of Somniosus microcephalus. NCBI lineage: Eukaryota > Metazoa > Chordata > Chondrichthyes > Squaliformes > Somniosidae > Somniosus > Somniosus microcephalus. Next base: position 3,138,496 of record NC_141005.1, read on the forward strand.
CTAGGGCTCCTTGATGCCACACTCGGTCAAATGCTGCCTTGATGTCAAGGGCAGTCATTCTCACCTCACCTGTGGCATTCTGAATTCTGAACCAGCACTGGGATCACTCTGGGATCACTCAACAACAATGACAACTTGTATTTATTTAGTGCCTTTAATGTAGTAAAACATCCCAAGGCGCTGCACAGGAGTATTTTAAGACAAAAATTTGACGCCGAGCCACATAAGAAGAAATTAGGGCAGGTGACTAAAAGCTTGGTCAAAGAGGTAGGTTTTAAGGAGCGTCAAAGGAGGAAAGAGAGGTAGCGAGGCAGACAGGTTTAGGCAGGGAATTCCAGAGCTTAGGGCCGAGGCAACAGAGGGCACAGCCACCGATGATTGAGCGATTATAATCAGGGATGCTCAAGAGGGCAGAATTAGAGGAGCGCAGATCTCACGGGGGTTGTGGGGCTGAAGGAGATTACAGAGATAGGAAGGGGCGAGGCCATGGAGGGATTTGAAAACATGGATGAGAATTTTGAAATCGAGGCGTTGCTTAACCGGGAGCCAATGTAGGTCAGTGAGCACAGGGGAGATGGGTGAACGGGACTTGGTGCGAGTTGGGACACAGGCAGCCGAGTTTTGGATGACCTCAAGTTTACGTAGGGTAGAATGTGGGAGGCCGGCCTGGAGTGCGTTGGAATAGTCAAGTCTAGAGGAAGCAGAGGCATGGATGAGGGTTTCAGCAGCAGATGAGCTGAGGCAGGGGCGGCAATGGGCGATGTTACGGAGGTGGAAATAGGCGGTTTTAGTTATGCTGCGGATATGTGGTCGGAAGCTCATTTCAGGGTCAAGTATGACACCAAGGTTGTGAACAGTCTGGTTCAGCCTCAGACAGATTTTAGGGAGAGGGATGGAGTCAGTGTCTAGGGAACGGAGTTTGTGGCGGGGACCGAAAACAATGGCTTCACTCTTTCCAATATTTAATTCGAGAACATTTCTGCTCATCCAGAACTGGATGTCGGACAAGCAGTCTGACAATTTAGAGACCGTGGAGGGGTCGAGAGAAGAGGTAGTGAGGTAGAGCTGGGTGTCCTCAGCGTACATGTGGAAACTGACGCTGTGTTTTCGGATGATGTCGCCGAGGGGCAACATGTAGATGAGAAATAGGAGGGGCCAAGGATAGATCCTTGGGGGACACCAGAGGTAACGATGCGGGAGCGGGAAGAGAAGCCGTTGCAGGTGATTCTCTGGCTATGATTAGATAGATAAGAACGGAACCAGGCGAGTGCAGTCCCACCCAGCTGGACGACTGTGGAGAGGTGTTGGAGAAGGATGGAGTGGTCAACCATGTCAAAGGCTGCAGATAAATCAAGAAGGACGAGGAGGGATAGTTCACCTTTGTCACAGTCACAAAGGATGTCATTTGTGGCTTTGATGAGAGCCGTTTCGGTATTGTGGCAAGGGCAGAAACCTGATTGGAGGGATTCAAACTCCGGGATCAGTCTGGGATCAGTCTGGGTTCACTCTGGGATTAGTCTGGGATCACACTGGAATCAGTCTGGGTTCACTCTGGGATCAGTCTGGGCTCATGCTGGGATCAGTCTGGGTTCACTCTGGGATCACTCTGGGATTAGTCTGGGATCACACGAATCAGTCTGGGTTCACTCTGGGTTCACTCTGGGATCAGTCTGGGATCAGTCTGGGCTCATGCTGTGATCAGTCTGTGATCAGTCTGGGTTCACTCTGGGTTCACTCTGGGATCACTCTGGGTTCACTCTGGGATCAGTCTGGGTTCACTCTGGGAGCTGGGATATCAACGCCATGCACTCTGCGCATTCATTGAGAGTAATGGAAAGGCTGGAGTTGGGTTTTACAAACAGCCCCGTTAACTCGCTCTATTCCAGTTGTATATTGTGGCAGCATCGCTGGATGATTTGAAATGTCATTTTATGTTTGCTGAAATCTCTTTATTAGCAGTTTAACTGCAAACAGTAACATCTGCTCAGATCTTCACTCGCTGACGCTGTTCAATAATTAATAATGATTCCGCGGGGACTTTCAAATGAAGCAGGGACTGTAATGTATATACCTTTAAGGGGGGAACTACTTTTTACAGCTCATGTATACTGTAGTACCGGCAGTGACCACACCTGTATATAGCACTGAGTAGAATCTGTACAGTTCAGTTCCAGAGTGAGCCACGTTGAGTAAAAACCTGTTGTACCGTTTTCCTGCAGTCTTGTATCTTACTACTGACGGACACAACATTGGCGACGAGGCAAATTCGATCCTACCTGCAACTCTGCATCACTTCCCAGGGATTCGTTTCTGGAGACCAGTAGATTGGAGGTCAAGGCCAGAGACATGGGCGTCGACCACGGGCAACCGCCCAGTCATCCAGCAGAGACTTGAGAATTGTGGGGGAGGCTGTTGAGAGCCAGGCTTGGCTTTCCAGTCGCGGTGGTCCAGCGAAACGGGCTGGCAACAGGTAGTGCGCAGACCCTTCCCGGACAGCGGCGGGCTAGAGCCCGACCGAGCAGCACAGCAAAGGGCCGAACAGCGTCGATGGGAGAGAGAGAGAGAGGGCAGAGCGCACAGGGCGCAGCCGGTGTTCAGGGGCCGAGCAGCGTCGAGGAGAGGGAGAGAAACGCGCAGAAACCCGCGAGGTGCCGCCATTGCCACGAGGACCGCCGAGAGCGGCGTTGGCAGCAGCACAGGAGAAGCGCGCGAAACCTACAGGGCGCCGCCATTGCCACGAGGACCGCCGAGAGCGGCGTTGGCAGCAGCGGGGGAGGAAGGAAAGCGCGGGAGACGCCATTTTTAAACCACACCCAAAATGCCGAAGAGTGGCAGTATCACCGCATTTGACAACGAAGTCGAAGATTGGTCTACATATGTCGAACGAATAGAGGTATACTGCAAGGCAAATGAGGTGTCAGATGACAAGAAAGCACCGGTATTGTTAAATTCAATGGGTGCAAAGACGTATGGCTTATTACGAAATCTAGTAACCCCAGCGAAGCCAATGGAAAAGAGTTTTGGAGACATAGTGACCATACTACAGGAACATTTAAACCCCACACCGCTGCTGATAGCAGAAAGATTCAAGTTTCACAAACGGAACCAGCATAAGGATGAAAGCAATGCTGAATATTTAACAGAACTGCGCAAACTATCGAAACACTGCCAGTTTGGAACGGGACTGGCAGATACCTTAAGGGACAAGTTTGTGTGTTGGCTTCAAAGTGAAGGAACCCAGAAACGGCTTTTATCTGAAAAGGACCTTACGCTGGACAAGGCTTTCAGCATTGCAGTATCATATTGTAATGAAATCTGTTTGTCTTGATCCTGTATTCGTTTTGCACTCATGTATATTACCCTCCCCCACTGTGTATAGTTTCACTTCCTCTTTCCCGACTAACCTAGGAGGTTCCAGGTCTTGGCTCTTGGCTCCGCCCCTGACTTCTCTTACATAAAGATCCCAGGATCTGTATGACTCATTCCTGTGAACCAGTCAGCGTGTTGAGATGTTAGCTCTGATCTTAGTGATTAAAAGCCAACTTGTTTAAGTTTATAACTTCTAGTTTTGTGGTTATTGAAGGCCCATCAATTTTAATCACTAAAGAATACTAGGATGGATCGACTCCTAAAACCAGAGCTTCTGGACTTGGATCCACATTCTGCTGAAGCATCAAATCAATTTGGACACTGGCTCAAATGCTTCGAACTCTTCGCGGGGGCCTCATCCGCTAGCGAGGTAGATAAACTGAATCTACTGACTACTCGCGTAAGTCATCGGATTTATTCGTTCATCCGGGACGCCACCTCTTACACGGAGGCCATCACTATCCTGAAGGCCCAATACCAGAGGCCGGTAAATGAAGTGTACGCCACACATCTGCTGGCTACACGCAGGCAGCGACCAGAGGAATCAATGGACGATTTCTTACAGGGCCTAAAGGACCTGGTCCGGGACTGTAACTGCAAGGCCGTGACGGCCAACGCGTACTCTGACGAATTGGTCCGCGATTCCTTCATCACGGGCCTCAAATCGAATTATATCCGGCAGAGACTGCTGAAGAAGGAGGTCCTGGACTTAAAAAAGGCAGTGGCCACTGCGCGATCGCTGGACATGGCCCAGAAAAACTCTGACTCTTATTTTTCCGGCCATGCGGCCCCCACCGCCTCATGCGCGCCGAGGGGGCCGCCATCTTGGAATCAGCCATCTTCCCCATCCAGGTCTCAGACCAGCTCTACGCCGCCAGAGTCCCCACACAGAAGTTCACCCAGGAGTCCTACTACAGCGGCAATGTCTCGAGGCCCGAAATGCTACTTCTGCGGCCAGGCCAAGCACCCCAGACAACGATGCGCAGCAAAGGACGCTACATGCTTCAAATGTAAGATAAAGGGGCATTTTAGCAAAGTCTGCAGGGGGAATCCGATTTCCAACTCCGTCACCGCCTCGTGCGTGCCGTGCGGGCCGCCATCTTGGAATCCACCATCTTTTCCCGACTCAACGGCCGCCCAGGGCCCAACAGTGGCTTCGATCACGGTGGATCAATCCAGGCCACACCCGTTGACAAAATCCATGATGGACATACAGGTAAACGGGAATTTAACAAAATGTTTAATTGACTGTTGGAGTACCGAGTGTTTTATCCACCCTAGCCTGGTACGGCGGCACTCATTAACGGTAACCCCTACACGGAGCAGAATTGCTATGGCTGCTAAGCCCCACACTTCGGACATTTTGGGCTACTGTGTGGTAACACTGACTGTAAAAGGCACGGACTACAAGGATTTTAAACTCCTCGTGATGCCAGAACTCTGTGTTAATGTAATCTTGGGCCTGGACTTCCAGTGCCACCACGAAAGTGTCACGCTAGCATATGGCGGGTCCCAGCCGCCACTCACAGTCTGTGGCCTATCAACCTTGAAAATCAGCCTGCCCTCTTTATTCGCTAATCTCGCTCCGAACTGTAGGCCCATAGCGACCAAAAGTAGACGGTACAGTCTGGAAGACAGACACTTTATCAAGGCGGAAGTGGACAGACTCCTGCGGGAAGGCATTATTGAATGCAGTACCAGCCCGTGGCGTGCCCAAGTAGTCATAGTTAAAAATAGCGAAAAGAAACGGATGGTAATTGACTACAGCCAGACTGTTAATATTTATACCCAGCTGGACGCCTACCCTTTACCCCGCATATCAGAAATGGTCAACCAGATTGCGCAATACCGAGTCTTCTCGACTATCGACCTCAAATCCGCGTATTACCAGCTCCCCATTAGAACGGAGGACCGCCCATACACCACCTTCGAGGCGAACGGGCGCCTCTACCATTTTCTCAGAGTGCCCTTCGGAGTAACAAATGGGGTCTCGGTCTTCCAACGTGAGATGGACCGCATGGTTGACGAGAATAAACTACAAGCTACCTACCCCTATCTGGACAATGTCACTATCTGCGGGCACAACCAGCAAGACCACGATCTAAATCTTGCGAGATTTTTAAAAACTGCCCTAAAGCTGAATCTAACCTACAACGAAGACAAATGTGTCTTCAACACAACCCGTCTCTGTATCCTCGGCTGTGTGGTGGAAGATGGGGTAATTGGACCGGACCCTGACCGATTACGCCCCCTAAAGGAACTGCCCCTGCCACACAATCCCAAAGCTTTAAAAAGGTGCCTGGGATTTTTTTCATATTATGCCCAATGGGTGCCCAATTACTCTGATAAGGCCCGACCCCTCATTAAATCGACGTCCTTCCCACTATCAGCTGAAGCTCGGGAGGCTTTCACCAGTATTAAACAGGACATTGAAAGGGCTGCAGTGTGTGCAGTGGACGAATGCATTCCCTTTCAAGTCAAAAGCGATGCGTCAGACTTTGCCTTAGCTGCGACCCTCAATCAGGCTGGGAGACCTGTGGCCTTCTTCTCCTGAACCCTTCAGGGACCTGAAATCAGGCACTCTTCTGTCGAGAAGGAGGCACAGGCTATAGTGGAGGCAGTGCGGCACTGGAGACACTACCTAGCCGGCAAACGTTTCACCCTGCTTACCGACCAGCGGTCGGTGGCTTTCATGTTTAATAACAAACAAAGGGGGAAAATCAAGAATGACAAAATACTCAGGTGGAGGATCGAACTATCCACGTTCGACTATGATATTATGTACAGGCCGGGAGCCTTTAATGAACCCCCAGATGCCCTATCGCGGGGAATGTGTGCCAGCATTCATACGGACAAATTACAGGGTCTCCACAACGACATCTGTCACCCAGGGGTCACCCGACTATACCATTTTATAAAGTCCCGCAATCTGCCCCACTCCATCGAGGAGGTCAGGGCAATGACCAGAGCCTGCCGCATCTGTGCGGAATGCAAGCCTCGTTTCTACAGGCCTGACCGTGCACACCTTATCAAAGCAACACGGCCATTCGAGCGCCTAAGTCTGGACTTCAAGGGACCCCTTCCCTCTGCCGACCGTAACGTATACTTCCTCAATATCATTGATGAATATTCCCGCTTCCCCTTCGCCATTCCCTGCCCAGACATGACCAGTGCCACGGTCATCAAGTGTCTCTGTAATCTATTCTGCATGTTTGGCATGCCGAACTACATACACAGCAATAGGGGGATGTCATTCATGAGTGACGAGCTGCGCCAGTTCTTGCTCTCGAAGGGGATAGCCACTAGCAGAACCACTAGCTACAACCCCCGGGGTAATGGGCAAGTGGAAAGGGAGAATGCTACTGTTTGGAAGGCTGTCACGTTAGCCTTAAAGTCAAAAGGCCTTCCGACCTCCCGCTGGCAGGAAGTCCTCCCAGACGTGCTCCACTCCATAAGATCTCTGTTATGTACTGCCACTAATGCTACCCCTCACGAAAAGATGTTCGTTTTCCCCCGGAAATCCACCTCGGGCATATCTCTACCCGCGTGGCTGACGTCTCCAGGGACAGTACTATTGCGGAAGCACGTGAGAGGCCATAAAACAGACCCCCTTGTGGAAAAGGTACAGCTCCTCCATGCAAACCCTCAGTACGCCTATATCGAATACTCTGACGGGCGAGAGGACACTGTTTGCATAAAAGACCTCGCTCTCTCGGGGAGCGGAGAGAACGATGGGAGACTACCCGATGAAGACCTACACTACAAAGAGACAGGACGCCCAGAGGTATCAATACCCAACTTTAACCTGGAGGACACTGCAGATAACCTGGAAGACACTGCGGAGGCCCAGACAGCGGAGGAACCAGAATCCACTCCCCTAGAGGCACCCCAACCGGCTTTGCGCCGATCACTGAGAATGCAAAACCTCCTGACAGACTCACTTATACCAACTTTTAAGAAACATCACCCCGATGGACTAAATCTATAGAAGGGGTGAATGTAATGAAATCTGTTTGTCTTGATCCTGTATTCGTTTTGCACTCATGTATATTACCCTCCCCCACTGTGTATAGTTTCACTTCCTCTTTCCCGACTAACCTGGGAGGTTCCAGGTCTTGGCTCTTGGCTCCGCCCCTGATTTCTCTTACATAAAGATCCCAGGATCTGTATGACTCATTCCTGTGAACCAGTCGGCGTGTTGAGATGTTAGCTCTGATCTTAGTGATTAAAAGCCAACTTGTTTAAGTCCATAACTTCTAGTTTTGTGGTTATTGAAGGCCCATCACATATGAAGCAGCAGCATGGGGCGCTGCAGAGATACAACAGAGACCACAAGAATATGGCACAAACGAAATGTCATACAGAACAGAGAAGTGCTATCACTGTGGCAGAACAACACACGACCACAATGATTGCTGGTTCAAAGACAAAGTGTGCAGACAGTGTGGAAAAGTAGGACACATAGCACGAGTCTGCAGGTCAGGAAAGAAAACCAGCAATAAGAAATCTCCAAAAGAAAAGTACAAGAAGGTACATAAGGTGACGGAGAATAGTTCAGACGAACAAAAGAGTGATACCGACTCCGAAAGCAGGGAGCTGAGTTGTCTGAAACTACATAATGTGATCAAAATGGAGGATCACCGAACCATTTGGGTCACTCTCAAGATAGCAGGAGTCCAGGTAAAAATGGAATTGGACACAGGATCAGCCCCAACAGTCATAAACCGACGGGACTACGAGCGGCTATTCTCACACATACCCTTGAGAGACACAAAAATTATTTTGAAGACGTACACGGGGCAAAAAGTCTACCCCAAAGGAAAAATAAGGGTGACCGTTATATATAACGGTAAGGAAACACCAAAACTAGACCTGTATGTATTGCAAGATGGAGGACCACCATTACTGGGACGTGAATGGATCCGGAAAATAAAGCTGGATTGGCATTCCATACAAGCACTGACTGTGGCTGCCAAAAAGGATGATGACGTCACACCTGGGCGACTGTCAAAGATCCTAACCGACGCGCAAGAAGTGTTCCAGCAAGGACTCGGAACACTAAAAGGCATGACAGCAACAATTAAAATCGAAGAAAACGCAAGCCCAAATTTTTTAAGGCCAGACCGGTACCTTATGCGATCCGCCCAGCCGTCGAAGCAGAGCTGGAGAGTTTGGAACGTTCAGGAGTACTGTCCAAGGTAGACTGGAGCGAGTGGGCTACACCCATCATCCCTGTGATGAAAAAGTTGTTGAGCAGCACGCCTGGGGAACCAAGGAAGATTCGCATCTGTGGGGACTTAAGGTAACAGTGAACCCAGTCCTTCGCACCGTGCAATATCCACTTCTGCGGATTGAAGTTATTTTCGCCTCGCTATCTGGAGGAAACGCTTCACTAAGATTGATCTGGCCCAGGTGTATCTGCAAATGGAGGTAGAAGAAGCATCAAAAAAATACCTCACAATCAACACCCATAAAGGTCTCTACCAATACAACCGGCTGGTATTCGGAGTAGCATCAGCTCCGGCTATTTGGCAAAGGGCAATGGAACACACCTCGCCAACCTGGAGCAGGTGCTCACTAGATTGAAGGAATTTGGGCTCCGAGCTAACTGCCCCAAATGCGAGTTTTTTAAAAAACAGATCTCGTATTGTGGCTACGTTATCGATAAAGAGGGGTTACATAAGTCCCCAGAAAAGATTGAGGCAGTAGTCAAGGCTCCAGCACCGGAAAACGTGTCACAACTGAGGTCGTTCCTCGGGCTGGTAAACTACTACCATAAGTTCTTGCCAAATTTGTCTACAATACTACACCCACTGAACACCCTGCTGCAAACTGGAGTGCCATGGAAGTGGAGTGACGAATGTAAATGAGCTTTCCAGAACAGCAAAACACTGATCACATCGAAAGAGGTATTGGCCCATTTCAACCCAGCACTACCAATTCTGTTGGCGTGTGATGCGTCACCCTACGGCATTGGAGCGGTGCTGTCGCACAAATTCTCGGACGGCTCAGAGAGGCCAATAGCCTTTGCGTCACGATCACTAACCTCAGCCAAGCGTAACTACGCCCAGATTGACAGGGAGGCCCTCAGCCTAGTGTGGGGAGTGAAAAAGTTCAATCACTATCTGCACGGGCAGAAATTCACCTTGCTGACTGACCACCAGCCTCTTGTCTCCACTTTTAATCCGAAGAAGGGCGTTCCGGTGATGACTGCGCAATGACTACAAAGATGGTCACTCTTTCTAGGGGCGCACCACTATGAGATTGAATATAAGGGCACGAAACAGCATGGAACTGCTGATGGGCTATCACGCCTGCCACTGCCTACTGCGGAGGAAGCACCAGCAGTGGATCCTGTCGAAATATTTCATTCGACTATAGTTGAATACCTACCGGTAACTAACACTCGTATAGAAAAGGAGACCCGAAATGACCCGACACTGTCTCGGGTATATGATTTGACGGTGAAGGGATGGCCAGCAGATGGCGACTCACTGTTGCCAGCATTCTCATCCAGAAGCGAACAGCTGTCAGTATGCCAGGGGACCTTGATGTGTGGATCCCGAGTGGTAATTCCACCCAAGTTAAGGGATAGAGTGCTCAATGAGCTTCATGAGGGTCATCTGGGAGGGGTAAAAATGCCAGGGCTTATGTGTGGTGGCCGGGAATCGATAAACAAATCGAGGACCTGACCAAGAGCTGCTCAGGATGCCAGAAAGTCCAAAATGCACCACCACATGCCCCTCTACACCCATGGGAGTGGCCCTCATCTCCATGGCAACGGGTGCATATTGATTTTGCTGGTCCATTCATGGACTCAATGTTTTTAATAGCTGTGGATGCGCACTCGAAATGGCCTGAGGTCATCAAAATGTCCTCCACCACCACGGAGAAAACTATTGCAGTCCTATGGACCATTTTTGCCAGGAACGGCTTGCCAGAACAGATTTGCTCCGATAACGGACCACAGTTTGTGTCCGAAGAGTTCCGGAGGTTTATGAAGAAGAATGGGGTAAGGCATTACACATCCGCCCCGTATCATCCAGCCACAAATGGATTGGCTGAGAGGTTCGTACAAACCTTTAAGAAGGCAATAAAGGCTATGTACAATGACAACATTCCGCTGCAGCATAAGGTGGACAATTTCCTGTTCGCTTACCGGAATGCGACACATGCGGTCACCAACCAGGCCCCGGCCATGATGTTCTTTAACCGAAGGTTAAGATATCGCCTGGATTTGCTCAGACCAAACGTACGAAGAGATGTTGAGAGTAAGCAATTCCAGCACATCCATGAGAAGCCAACAAGGAGCTTCAATGTAGGGTAACCAGTCTTGGCCCGCGACTACCGAACGGAAAAATGGCAGCCAGGAACGATATGCACACGGCAGGGCCCACTAATGTACACAGTGGACGTTGGGGAGAACATCGTGAGACGCCATGCTGACCAGATCCTAGAGTCACAGGAACACGTCAACCCCATGCCTCGCCCATACTTACCTGGTGAGGAACCCGACGTACAGGTCGCATCTACCCCAGAAACAGTAGCATCGGAAGCTGATGACCCAACCGACGACAGGGTGCCAGAATCGCCTCCGCACCAAGAGCGAGACACTCGGGAAAGGCGCTATCCAGAAAGGATCAGGACGCCTCCCCAAAGACTGAATATATAAATGGACTATTTTCAGCTAACGTATGTTAAAAGTGTTAATTGTAATTAGTTTGATATTTAATTGTTAAATGAGTGTTATGGTACTGTTAATCTAAAAGGGAAGGAATTGTAATGTATATACCTTTAAGGGGGGAACTACTTTTTACAGCTCATGTATACTGTAGTACCGGCAGTGACCAAACCTGTATATAGCACTGAGTAGTAATCTGTACAGTTCAGTTCCAGAGTGAGCCACATTGAGTAAACACCTGTTGTACCATTCTCCTGCAGTCTTGTGTCTTACTACTGACGCACACAACAGGGACCACAAACCCCAAATAACTGGCTCTGGCGTTCGTGTTGAGAGAGAGGATTGCTCCCAAAATGGGAGTTTCCACATTAAAGGTGAACGTTCCACATTCTGAGTGAAGAGGGTGCCAGTAATCCGAGCCCACAGGAGCTGGGCGACTCTGCACAGGGTTTAGACTATTTGATCAATACACCTTTTACTAATTAGTGTCATTATTGAAGATTCAGTTGAAGAATTGCCATTCCAAGTCTTGCAACAGCCAACTTACCTTATCACTTCTACCCACTGCGCACCGTGATCACCTCTTTACTGCCACAATACACAGAGAGCATTTGCAGCTGGATATACTTGTGACTGAGCATCAATGGCCCCGGGAAACTGCCCAATCAGTGAGCGTGCTGGTCCCACGGACTGGTTTAGTTATTCTCGGATATTATACCTTGTGTTGCAAATAGAACTACACAACACTGGTGCTTTTCAGCACAGAAGGAGGCCATTCAGCCCATCGTGTCTGTGCCGGCTCTTTACTAGAGCAAACCCAAACTAATCCCACTGCCCCGCTCTCTCCCCATAGCCCTGTATCAATCCCAAACTAATCTCACTGCCCCGCTCTCTCCCCATAGCCCTGTATCAATCCCAAACTAATCTCACTGCCCCGCTCTCTCCCCATAGCCCTGTATCAATCCCAAACTAATCTCACTGCCCCGCTCTCTCCCCATAGCCCTGTATCAATCCCAAACTAATCCCACTGCCCCGCTCTCTCCCCATAGCCCTGTATCAATCCCAAACTAATCCCACTGCCCCGCTCTCTCCCATAGCCCTGTATCAATCCCAAACTAATCCCACTGCCCCGCTCTCTCCCCATAGCCCTGTATCAATCCCAAACTAATCCCACTGCCCCGCTCTCTCCCATAGCCCTGTATCAATCCCAAACTAATCTCACTGCCCCGCTCTCCCCATAGCCCTGTATCAATCCCAAACTAATCCCACTGCCCCACTCTCTCCCCATAGCCCTGTATCAATCCCAAACTAATCCCACTGCCCCGCTCTCTCCCCATAGCCCTGTATCAATCCCAAACTAATCTCACTGCCCCGCTCTCCCCATAGCCCTGTATCAATCCCAAACTAATCCCACTGCCCCACTCTCTCCCCATAGCCCTGTATCAATCCCAAACTAATCCCACTGCCCCGCTCTCTCCCCATAGCCCTGTATCAATCCCAAACTAATCTCACTGCCCCGCTCTCTCCCCATAGCCCTGTATCAATCCCAAACTAATCCCACTGCCCCACTCTCTCCCCATAGCCCTGTATCAATCCCAAACTAATCCCACTGCCCCGCTCTCTCCCCATAGCCCTGTATCAATCCCAAACTAATCTCACTGCCCCGCTCTCTCCCCATAGCCCTGTATCAATCACAAACTAATCTCACTGCCCCGCTCTCCCCATAGCCCTGTATCAATCCCAAACTAATCCCACTGCCCCGCTCTCTCCCCATAGCCCTGTATCAATCCCAAACTAATCTCACTGCCCCGCTCTCTCCCCATAGCCCTGTATCAATCACAAACTAATCCCACTGCCCCGCTCTCTCCCCATAGCCCTGTATCAATCCCAAACTAATCCCACTGCCCCGCTCTCTCCCCATAGCCCTGTATCAATCCCAAACTAATCCCACTGCCCCGCTCTCTCCCATAGCCCTGTATCAATCCCAAACTAATCCCACTGCCCCGCTCTCTCCCATAGCCCTGTATCAATCCCAATCTAATCCCACTGCCCGGCCCCCTCTCACAGCCCTGCATCAATCCCAAACTAATCCCACTGCCCCGCTCTCTCCCATAGCCCTGTATCAATCCGAAACTAATCCCACTGCCCCGCTCTCTCCCATAGCCCTGTATCAATCCCAAACTAAAACCACTGCCCCGCTCTCTCCCCATAGCCCTGTATCAATCCCAAACTAATCCCACTGCCACGCTCTCTCCCCATAGCCCTGTATCAATCCCAAACTAATCCCACTGCCCTGCTCTCTCCCCATAGCCCTGCATCAATCCCAAACTAATCCCACTGCCCCGCTCTCTCCCATAGCCCTGTATCAATCCCAAACTAATCCCACTGCCCCGCTCTCTCCCATATCCCTGTATCAATCCCAAACTAATCCCACTGCCTGGCCCTCTCTCATAGCCCTGTATCAATCCCCAAACTAATCCCACTGCTCTGCTCTCTCCCATAGCCCTGTATCAATCCCAAACTAATCCCACTTCCCTGCTCTCTCCCCATAACCCTGTATCAATCCCAAACTAATCCCACTGCCCGGCCCTCTCCCATAGCCCTGCATCAATCCCAAACTAATTCCACTGCCCCGCTCTCTCCCATAACCCTGTATCAATCCCAAACTAATCCCACTGCCCTGCTCTCTTCCCATAGCCCTGTATCAATCCCAAACTAATCCCACTGCCCCGCTCTTCCATCCCCATAGCCCTGTATCAATCCCAAACTAATCCCACTGCCCCGCTCCCTCCCCCTAGCCCTGTATCAATCCCAAACTAATCCCACTGCCCCGCTCCCTCCCCATATCCCGTAACTTCCTCTGCATCAAATATTTTCCAATTTCTCCTTAAAAGGTGCATTGGTCTCTGCCTCAACCACTCCCTGGAGCGAATCATTCCGTGCTCCGACAGCCCCCCGAGTAAAGAACTTTCTCCGAACCTCTCCTCACTCTGTCAATTTTATATTGATGATCCCTTGTCACTGACACCCCAATCAGAGGAATATCTTTCCTTAGTCACCCAATCAAAACCCTTCATCATTTAAAAACCTCTAATAAATCTCCTTCTCTGCTCCGCTGGAGTTAGTTCCAGTATACGAACATAAGCATTAGGAGCAGGAGTCGGCCATTCGGCCCCTCGAGCCTGCTACGCCATTCAATAAGATCACAACTGATCTTCTACCTCAACTCCACCTTCCCGCCCGATCTCCATATCCCTTGATTCCCTGAGAGTCCAAAAATCTATCGATCTCTGTTTTGAATATACTCAAAGACTCGGCAGCCACAGCCCTCTGGAGCAGAGAATTCCAAAGATTCACAACCCTCTGAGTGAAAAAATTCTTCTCATCTCAGTCTTAAAAGGCCGATCCCATCCTGAGACTATGCCCCCCTAGTTCTAGACTCTCCAGCCGGGGGAAACGACCTCTCAGCATCTACCCTGTCAATCCCCCTCAGAATCTTATGTGTTTCAATGAGATCACCTCTCATTCTTCCAAAACTCCGGAGAGTGCAGGCCCAAATCTACTCAGTCTCTCCTCCTAGGACAGCCCCTCTCATCCCAGAGATCAATCCAGTCAACCTTCCTTGCACCGCCTGCAAGGCAGGTATATCCTTAGGAGACCAAAACTGTGCCCAGTATGCCAGGTGTGGTCTCACCAAAGCGTTATATAATTACAGCAAGACTTCCTTACTCTGTGATTCATGTACAAGGACACCCAAATCTCTCTGCATACCAACATTTCCCAGTCTCTCACCTTTTAACAAAGATTCTCAAGTCTCCAGTCTTTCTTCATCACTAGAGTTCCCATCTTTAGCACCTTCCTGGTGAATCTACACCGTCCACTCTCTTTGGCTTTAATGTCCTTTCTAAAATGGGGCTCAAACTGTCCCCAGTTTTGGAAGCTCAACACCTCAAGGGGAACTAAATTCATCAGTGGCTTCAAACAGAATCAATCTGCTTTATTCCTGTTTATTCTACAGGCGCTGAGTTCAGGACTCTGGTCTGTGGGAGAGACTGGCACCGTCTGGTCTGTGGGAGAGACTGGCACCGTCTGGTCTGTGGGAGAGACTGGCACCGTCTGGTCTGTGGGAGAGACTGGCACCGTCTGGTCTGCGGGAGAGACTGGCACCGTCTGGTCTGTGGGAGAGACTGGCACCGTCTGGTCTGTGGGAGAGACTGGCACCGTCTGGTCTGTGGGAGAGACTGGCACCGTCTGGCCTGTGGGAGAGACTGGCACCGTCTGGTCTGTGGGAGAGACTGGCACCGTCTGGTCTGTGGGAGAGACTGGCACCGTCTGGTCTGTGGGAGAGACTGGCACCGTCTGGCCTGTGGGAGACTGGCATCATCTGGTCTGTGGGAGAGCCTGGCACCGTCTGGTCTGTGGGAGAGACTGGCACCGTCTGGTCTGTGGGAGAGCCTGGCACCGTCTGGTCTGTGGGAGAGACTGGCACCGTCTGGTCTGTGGGAGAGACTGGCACCGTCTGGTCTGTGGGAGAGACTGGCACCGTCTGGTCTGTGGGAGAGACTGGCACCGTCTGGTCTGTGGGAGAGACTGGCATCGTCTGGTCTGTGGGAGAGACTGGCACCGTCTGCTCTGTGGGAGACTAGCATCGTCTGCTCTGTGGGAGAGACTGGCACCGTCTGCTCTGTGGGAGAGACTGGCACCATCTGGTCTATGGGAGAGACTGGCACCATCTGGTCTGTGGTAGAGACTGGCACCGTCTGCTCTGTGGGAGAGACTGGCACCATCTGGTCTATGGGAGAGACTGGCACCGTCTGGTCTGTGGGAGAGACTGGCACCGTCTGGTCTGTGGTAGACACTGGCACCGTCTGGTCTGTGGTAGAGACTGGCACCGTCTGCTCTGAGGGAGAGACTGGCACCGTCTGCTCTGTGGGAGACTGGCACCGTCTGCTCTGTGGGAGACTGGCATCGTCTGCTCTGTGGGAGAGACTGGCACCATCTGGCCTGTAGGAGACTGGCACCGTCTGGTCTGGAGGAGACTGGCGCCATCTGGTCTGGAGGAGACTGGCACCGTCTGCTCTGTAGGAGAGACTGGCACCGTCTGGTCTCTAGGAGACTGGCACCGTCTGGTCTGTGGGAGACTGGCACCGTCTGGTCTGTGGGAGACTGGCACCGTCTGGTCTGTGGGAGACTGGCACCATCTGGTCTGTGGGAGACGCACTGTCTGGTCTGTGGGAGACTGGCACCATCTGGTCTGGAGGAGACTGGCACCGTCTGCTCTGTAGGAGAGACTGGCACCGTCTGGTCTTTAGGAGACTGGCACCGTCTGGTCTGTGGGAGACTGGCACCGTCTGGTTTGTGGGAGACTGGCACCATCTGGTCTGTGGGAGACTGGCACCGCCTGGTCTGTGGGAAACTGGCACCGTCTGGTCTGTGGGAGACTGGCACCGTCTGGTCTGTGGGAGATTGGCACCGTCTGGTCTGTGGGAGACTGGCACCGTCTGGTCTGTGGGAGATTGGCACCGTCTGGTCTGTGGGAGACTGGCACCGTCTGGTCTGTGGGAGTACAGCAACACCCGGGAGCTCGCCAGTGATGGTGGGACCAGCGCATGCTCCTCGCTGGCAGAGGCCCTCAGGTGGGTCCTGGGGGTGGGACGGAGGAGGATGGGAGGGGGATCTAACCCGGGACAGCAGTTACCAACAGTAGTGTGATTGAGCCGGGAGCTGCGCTCCTGGTGTGCATGGCTCCACATAAAGTTACGTTTAAAAAAATACAATTACCTTTCTGGTGACCTCCAGCGGTCTCTTTAAGGAGTGTGAGCTGGAGGAACCGGAACGCTTGAATTTTGCGGAGTATTTTTTCCCATCACGGTGTGAGGCCGGCTCGACGGACCAGCGGGTCTTTTTCTGCCCGTCATTTTTGTATGTTACTCTGGGGTTTTTTGGTCCTATGGTCCTCTGTCAATATGGCTCTAAGTTTCGACAGTTCCATGTCTACAGTTTCAATGCTCTGTGGTCCGTTGCTGGCACTGTGTTGATGATGTCTACCTGTTTCTGAGTTACAGGTTGTCTCCCCAGTAAAATCACTGCTCACAATTAGACTGATTCCATCTGCTTTTTAATCGTTATTTCTTTCCTCATAAATATCTGCAGGACAGGAATGCAATTTATGCTTGAAGGAATTCCCTGAAAGGGGTTTACAGTTAAAATCCCACGGAGAACGTTTCATGCCTTGAGGCTGGAAAAAGGCAACTGTTTTACAACCTGTTGCCATGAACGAGCTGCATTAAGGCTGAAATATTCCGAACTGGTTACATACCATCGAGGGGCACACTCTGCGCTGGGATATTTCCCACATCGCCACCCTCTAAATTGTAACAATCCTGGCAGTACCCTGTCAGTCGGAGCTCCTTCCCCTTCCCCTGGGGCCACACACTCGCCCACTACAACCCTTAGAAATTTCAGCAACTTTAAACACCCGGAGCATGAGGAGAGGACAAAACAGCGAACAAAACTAAAGTTGCCCACAGCGGACGTGAGGTGAAGGGGTGTGAGACGGTGTCCAGGTGTGAGCTGGTGTGAATGAGTGTGAACGAGTGAGTGTGAGCAGAAGTGAACCAGCAGGTGTGAAGGGGGGGTGAACGAGTGTGAGTGTGGTGTGAATGAGTGTGAGCAGGGGTAAACGAGTGTGAGGGGTGTGAATGAGTGTGAGGGGGGGTGAACGAGTGTGAGTGGGGTGTGAATGAGTGTCAGCGGGGGTGTGAACGAGTGTGAGTGTGAATGAGTGTGAACGAGTGTGAGCAGGTGTGAATGGTTGTGAACGGGGGGTGAATGAGTGTGAGCGAGCGAGTGTGATACATAAACTGTTTATATTAATCACACTGTGGTTAATATTCGTGATGAGCGGGTTTTAATATTTTGAAATGATGTCATGTCCCAGGACGGTCCAGCAGCAGCAACTCAGAGCCCAACAGCCCTGTGACTGCTCGGACACTGCAGAGGGTCAGAGAGAGGGTGAGGGAGGGAGAGGGGGAGAGAGGCAGGAGAGGGAGCAAGAGGGAGGAGGGAGAGAGAGGGATAGAGGTGAGAGAGAGAGCGAGAGCGAGGATGGAGAGAGAGAGGAGGGTGGTAGAGAGAGGAGAGAGAGAGAAAAAGAGAGGAGGGAGAGAGAGAGAGAGATGAGAGGGAAATGGAGAAAGAGAGAGAGAGAGGAGGGAGAGAGAGAGAGGGAGTGAGAGAGGAGGGAAAGAGGGAGAGAGAAAGAGAGGGAGAGGAGGGGGAGAGAGAAGGGGAGAGAGAGAGAGAGGAGGGGGAGGGAGAGAGAGAAGGAAGAGAGAAGGGGAGGGAGAGAGAGAGAAGGAAGAGAGAAGGGGAGGGAGGGGGAGAGAGAGGGGGAGAGAGGGGGGAGGGAGGGGGGAGGGGGAGAGAGAGAGGGGGAGAGAGGGGGAGGGGGGAGGGAAAGAGGGGGGGGGGAGGGGGAGAGAGAGAGGGGGAGAGAGGGGGGAGGGGGAGAGGGGGAGAGAGAGGGGGAGGGAGGGGGGAGGGGGAGAGAGAGAGGGGGAGAGAGAGGGGGGGAGGGGGAGAGAGAGGGGGAGAGTGAGGGGGGGAGGGGGAGAGAGAGAGGGGGAGAGAGGGGGAGGGGGGAGAGAGAGAGGGGGAGAGAGGGGGAGGGGGAGAGAGAGAGGGGGAGAGAGAGGGGTCAGGCACTATCTGGGAATGGCAGGAAAGGTGAATTGGAGGTGCGGAGAGAGACAATCCCAGAGCTGTACAATGACACTTCCCTTCGACACACGGTGAGGGTTGCACCATCTGACAATCCGCGAACAGACAAACAATCCATGAGTTTTCATGTTTGGCACAGAGGAAACTTGTCAGATCAGCAATTATATTTCCCCAAACTCCGCGTCCTTCTGCAGTTACTAAATCCAACATCAGGTTAATCCGAGCAGTGAGGCAGCAGGGCATTCCCAAATCTCTTCAATTGTTAAATGGTGGAATGGGATCGCAGACTGAAGGAACACACAGCGACACACGGGACATTCTGTGACACACCATCGATAGTGTAGGCGAGGTGTTTGTTTGTGAGAGATTTATAGTTAAACGTGTAACTGAGATGAGAATGTGTTCTCTAGCGGGAGCTGAACGCCAGCTCTCCGACACCTCCTCCTACCTCCACCTGGACCATGACCCCACTACCGAACATCAAGCCACCGTTTCCAAGATTGTCACTGACCTCATCTCCTCTGGAGATCTTCCCCCCACAGCCGCCAACCTCATAGTCCCCCAACCCCGCACAGCCCGCTTCTACCTCCTTCCCAAGATCCACAAACAGGAGTGCCCTGGTAGACCCATCGATTCAGCCTGTTCTTGCCCCACAGAACTTATCTCTTCCTATCTCGACTCTATTTTTTCTTTCCTTGTCCAGTCTCTTCCCACCTACATCCGCGACTCTTCCGACGCCCTCCACCACTTTAACAGTTTCCAGTTTCCTGGCCCCAGCTGCCTCCTTTTCACTATGGACGTCCAATCCCTCTACACCTCCATCCCCCACCAGGATGGCCTGAGGGCGCTCCGCTTCTTCCTTGAACAGAGGCCCGACCAGTCCCCATCCACCACCACCCTCCTCCGCCTGGCTGAACTTGTTCTCACATTGAACAACTTCTCCTTTAACTCCACTCATTTCCTCCAAATCAAAGGTGTTGCCATGGGTACCCGCATGGGTCCTAGGTATGCCTGCCTTTTCGTGGGATATGTGGAACATTCTTTGTTTCAGTCCTACTCAGGTCCCCTCCCTCACCTCTTTTTCCGGTACATTGATGACTGTATTGGTGCCGTCTCCTGCTCTCGCCCTGAACTAGAAAATTTCATTCACTTTGCTTCCAATTTCCACCCTTCCCTCACCTTCACCTTCACATGGTCCATCTCCAACTCTTCCCTTCCCTTCCTCGACTTCTCCGTCTCCATCTCTGGGGATAGGTTATTGACGAACATTCACTACAAGCCCACTGACTCCCACAGCTACCTGGACTACACTTCCTCCCACCCCGCTTCCTGTAAGGACTCTATTCCATTCTCCCAGTTTCTCCGTCTCCACCGCATCTGCTCCGACGATGCCACCTTCCACACCAGTGCTTCCGACATGTCTTCCTTTTTCCTCAACCAAGGATTCCCCTCTACTGTGGTTGACACGGCCCTCGACCGTGTTCGTTCTATCTCCCGCACTTCTGCCCTCACCCCTGCCCCTCCCTCCCGGAACCACAATAGAGTTCCCCTTGTCCTCACCTTTCACCCCACCAGCCTCCACATTCAACGGATCATCCTCCGCCATTTCCGCCACCTCCAGCGTGATTCCACCACCAAACACATCTTCCCCTCTCCTTCCCTTTCAGCATTCCGAAGGGACCGCTCCCTCCGCGACACCCTAGTCCACTCCTCTACCACCCCCAGCACACCTTCCCCTTCGCCCGGCACCTTCCTGTGCAAGCGCAGGAGATGCAACACATGCCCTTTTACCTCCCCCCTTCCCACTGTCCAGGGCCCCAAACACCCCTTCCAGGTGAAACAGCGATTTACTTGTACTTCCTGCAATCTAGTATACTGTATTCGCTGCTCACGATGTGGTCTCCTCTACATTGGGGAGACCAAACGCAGATTGGGTGACCGCTTTGTGGAACACCTCCATTCAGTCCGTAAGGGGACCCCGAACTCCCGGTGGCCTGTCACTTTAATTCACCGCTCCATTCCCACTCAGACCTCACCGTCCTCGGCCTCTTGCATTGTTCCACGGAAGCTCAGCATAAGCTCGAGGAACAGCACCTCATCTTCCGATTAGGCATTCTACAGCCTTCTGGACTCAACATAAAGTTCAACAATTTCAGATCATAACCTCGGCCCCTATCACATATATATATATTTTTCTTTTTTTTAATCTACACTTTTTGTTTGGCCTTTTTTCTTCCCTCCCACCTGGCAGCTGTCCTTCATTCTGCCAGCGCAATTCACACTTCATCTAGAGCCATCCTTTATTCCTTAACCTGTCCCATTACCATCTCCTCTCGCCTTGAATATCTCTTAATGTCTCTCAATGTCTCTCAATCTCTCTGGCTTTCTATCCTATCACTGACCTTCCCTTTTGTTTTTTCATCCCCTCCCCCTTTTCCCAGCCCCTAAACTTGCTTTCCATTTCCTGCTTTTTTCCAGTTCTGTTGAGGGGTCATCGACCTGAAACGTTAACTGTTTCTCTCTCCACAGATGCTGCCTGGCCTGCTGAGTTTTTCCAGCATTTTCTGTTGTTATCTCGGATTTCCAGCATCCGCAGCATTTTGCTATTGTGTTGAGAATGTGTTATTTGTGTAAACGGATAAAGCCGCCATTTAACGGCCCTTAAATTGATTCACGTTCTGCTTCAAGCTGTGGTCAGCCTGTATCGGCAGCTCGAAAAACAAATTGAGCTGCCAACCTGACAAAGAGGCTGTTATTAAATATTGTTTTTCACAGATAAATATTCTGGGAGGGTATTGCTGATAATGTTTTGCTTTCTTGGTGAATAATGTACAGTTGAAGCATTTCAGTCCTGCCAGGGTTTGATATCACTGCCGAAACTCCAGTATAAAAAGCGACCCAATGTCTGCAGAGAGACGGTGAGATGGTATTGTGAATAATTGCCCAGGTGACTGGCCTTCGCAGTCAGGCTTTGTTCCTGAGCGCCTCCTTTATACTAAATATACAACACGGGGCGCCAAAACATCCAAAAACCCTTTGCAAAGTCCTGTCAAACCTACGCCCTAAGCTTGAGGCAGTGATTGAAGGGAAATCAGTGCCAGAACCTACAAAACATCACAGTTCCGAGTGAAGTGGAGACATCGTAATCCACAAATAGGAACCACCAGGAAATGGCCATTGCAAACCTCAGCAAATGGGAAAGGCCCCTCTCCTTACTGTGACATGGTGTAAGCAAAGGGTTAATCGGACTCTCCCGACGTTTGCTAATGTTCTACTCCTGTTGATTTCTCTTCATCATAGAATGATCCAGCCCAAAAGAAGGCCTTTCGGCCCATCGCTCCTGTGCTGGCTCTTTGGTAGAGCTGTTTGTAGTAACAGTAACTTTTAGCTTTTGCTAATGTGAGGAAGTGTATCAGTCAATGTAAATGTAAACCCTGAACTGCTGAATTAATGCATTGGGAAATTTACAACAACATCTTGCATTTATACAGCGCCTTTAATGTAATGAAACGTCCCAAAGCGCTTCACAGGAGCGATTATCAAACAAATCCTGACCCCGAGCCACATGAGGAGATATTAGGGCAGGTGATCAAAAACTTGGTCAAAGAGGGAGGTTTTAAGGAGCGTCTTAAAGGAGGAGAGAGAGGCGGAGAGGTTTAGGCAAGGAATTCCAGAGCTTAGGGCCTCGGCAACAGAAGGCACGGCCACCAAAGGTTGAGCAATTATAATCAGGAATGTTCAAGAGGGCAGAATTAGAGGAGCGCAGATATCTCGAAGGGTTGTAGGACTGAGATTACAGAGATAGGGAGGGGCGAGACCATGGAGGAATTTAAAACCAAGGATGAGAATTTAAAAATCAACACAATAAACTTAATTTAAAAACATTCCAATGCCTACAGCAGAGAACTTTCATCAGTTGATAACAAGTTCGTTCTGCAGCTGGAGACACATGTGAATACATCGGCCTAGAAATTGGGTTTTGGCTTAGCCAGGGCTTTAGCGCCGGAAGTTAGTGCCAGCGCTAAGTCCCCCTGCGCGCGCCAAAAATTCAGTAGCGCCGCGCCCAAATGGCTGCCGGCGCTACTGAAGGGTCTTAGCGCCTGGAAAAGGGCGCTAACTGCCGTTTAGCGCCGCAATTCCGGCGCTGCGGCACCCGATGCGGTGCGGCAGGCTGGGGAAGTGCAGGCCTCCTCCTTCCGTTAAGGAGGAGCTGCCTGCACCCGGCCGCGGCCCGCGCAAATCTGTTTAAAAATGAGCCCGGCACCTCGGACAAGTGCCGGGCTTGCATCTGTTCCGGGGGGGGGGGCGGGGAGAAGTCCGGGGAGGGAGCTGCGGGCAGGCGGCCGGCGGGAAAGCGGCCGGCCGCCGCGGGGCCTTTAATGTGCCGGCGCAAACACGTGTTGGACTCTGTTGCCAGAGTCTTAGTTGCGGCTGCCACGGGCGAGGCGGCCGCAACTGAATTTCGGCGCTGGGGCCCGTCGGCATGGCAACCGGGACGCTGCGCACACCGATGACGTCATCGGTGCCGGCGCAGCGCTACCGGTGCAACGCCGCTTTAGGGCCCCAGGGAATTTTTCAACTGGCCATAACTCTGGCGCTAGTCCCTCTAGCGCCTCAAAAGCGGCGCTAAGGCTAGTGAATTTCTAGGCCATCATCTTTTTCAGAATCAGGAGATTGGTATGGAATAAGAACATAAGAACATAAGAAACAGGAACAGGAGTCGGCCAATCGGCTCCTTGAGCCTGCTCCGCCATTCAATAAGATTATGGCTGATCATCGACCTCAACTCCACTTTCCCGCTCTCTCCCCATACCCCTTGACTCCCTTGTAGTTCAAATGTCTGTCAATCTCCGTCTTGAATATATTCAATGACTCTGCCTCCACAGCTCTCTGGGGTAGAGAATTCCAAAGATTCACGACCCTCTGAGAGAAGAAATTCCTCCTCATCTAAATCATCATATAAATGTTGGTGATGTAAGAAAACGACAAGGCACTTGGTCAGAGTATTAAACAAGGCTTTAATCGACTGTTTCACAACATGGAAGTTTAGTTATCCTTCACTAGTTCCTGTTTACAAAATGTCCGTGAGCAAGCTGGGCCCGTGCCCGAGTATTTATACTCTCCCTGGACAGCGCCACCAACAGGCTGCCCAGTATATTTCATAAGTCATTTCTACATGAATGGCACGATTTATGTCATTCTTCCCGCCTGAAAGATTGGAAGTCCGGTGGCTTCTTTCTACCGAATTAGTCGGACTAAGAATAGACGCAGTCATTTGGATCTCCGTCGGTGGCCGGAAGGCATGTCTCCTCAGACCGTGTTTTGGTCCCTGGGTCGCTTAGTTCGTACCAGCGGGCTGGCAGAGTCCGTGTCGCTTTGATCGACCTGAGGGGGACTGGGGAGATCGTGGCTCCGGGTGCGGGCCCCCACAGGTGCAGAGCTGGCTTCACCTGCCCAATAGTCGGTGACTGACCGGCGTCCTGGCTTCGGGTGGCCATCCCGCGGGGAGCACTCTGTTCCCCGGGTTGATCCGGTGGAATAGCTGGCAGATCCCTTGACGTCCCGGTTAGGGCATCATCCTCAGAGGAGCACAGGGTATCGGCATCATTGATACGGGTCCCACCATCGATTGGGTCCGTGGGACCGGTTGGGCAGGGAGCCAGATCCCGGAGTGACACAGTGGATTCCCGGCCATCAGGGAGCATAGTTTCCCACTGCTGGTCTGATAGGTTGTGTGACCTCAGTGCAAAACGAACAGTGTTCCAAATGATAGCGTTGTATCTCTCAACCTGTCCGTTTCCAATAGGATTATACGGTGTTGTTCTACTTGTGGCGATTCCCCGTTGGGAAAGATAACTTTTGAGTTTGCTTGACATGAAGGAGGGACCCCAATCAGAGTGGATGAAATTGGTCATACCGCAAAGGGAAAAGACCTGATCGAGGCATTTGATCACTGTGGAAGTAAGCATATTAGGACAGGGGAAAGCAAAGGGAAAGCGTGAATATTCATCCACCATAGTAAGCAAGTAGGTGTTTCGCATTGAGGAAGGCAGTGGCCCCTTAAAGCCGATGCTGAGTCACTGCATAGGCTGTGTAGCATGTATGAGTGAGCCATCCAATGGACGGAAGAATTGCGGTTTTAATTCCGCGCAAATTCTACAAGTGGAGCATGTTCTTCTCACGTCTTCCGTAGAAAATGGGAGATCTTTAGATCACGCAAAGTGTAACATACGGGTAATGCCAGGATGGCATAAGTCAGTATGGAGATCCACAAGAGTCGAAGTTGACATGGAACAGCAGAATGCACGTGTGAGGGTATCCGGGGCACATTCTCTTTGCCGGGTCGATAATGTATGGTGTAGCCAAAGGCGGCCAATTCCATCCTCCAGAGCTGTATTTTGTTATTCTTGATCTTAGTGCGTTTCCGGTTATCCAGCATAAAGGCCATGGAGCGCTGATCGGTTATAAGCTTGAAATGGCGACGAGCGAGAAAATGATTCCATTTACGTACTGCTTCGATGATAGCCGTAGCCTCCTTCTCGACAGGAGGATAATGGAGCTTGCTAACCTGCAAAGTTCTGGACAGAAATGCAACGGGTCGACCACCTTGATTCAAGGTAGCCGAGATCGCCACATCCGATGCATCGCACTCGACCACGAAAGGGAGATTTTCATCGATGGAACGAAGCGTGGCTTTTTCCAGTTGTTGCTTGAGGAGGTCGAAAGCTGAAATAGCCATTGCCTTCAACGGAAATGACTTCGTGTGAAGCAGGGGCTGGATCTTGTCGGAAAAGTGGGGTATCCACTTCGCATAATAGACGAACATGCCGAGGGCCCAACGAAGAGAGCTGAGATTCGTAGGAGGAGGGAGCTCCTGAAGCGGACGAAGTCGCTCCGGATCCGGTTTGATGACACCATTGCCCACCCAGTAGCCAAGGATGTTGACTGATGCTACTGATTTCACAGATTTGGACTCATTTAAGGTTAAGTTGCGACGACGGAGAACGTCAAGAAATTTCTGGAGGTTGGCATCATGCTCCTTCTGGTCATGACCAGCAATGGTGATATTATCCAGATATGGAAAAGTGTCCGTTAAGTTCTCCTGTTTGACTAGGCTATCCATTGCCCGTTGGAAGACAGCCACCCCATTGGTGACCCCAATTGGAAGGTGACAAAACTGGTAAAGCCGACCATTGGCCTCAAAGGCCGTATACTTTTTGTCAGAGTCCTTTAACGGTACTTGATGGTATGCGCTCTTTAAGTCAAAAGTTGAAAATACCTTGTAGTTGGCAAGGTTATTGACCATGGCATCGATGCGTGGTAGTGGGTAGGCATCTAGGTCAGTATACTGGTTAATAGTTTGCGAGTAATCGATGCAAAGACGTTTCTTGTGTTGCTTCAGAGAATTTTTAACAACGACGGCTTAAGTCCGCCAGGAAGATGAACATGGCTCAATGGTACTGTCAACTAGAAGGCGAGAGATCTCTGCCTCGATAAAGGATAGATCATCTTGGCTGAAACATCGTGATTTAGTGACTATGGGCTTACATCGGGGGGGAAAGATTGGCAAACAAGGAGGGCTCGTCGAATGAAGCCGCCGAAAGTGCACAAAACGGTACTTTGGAAATAGTAAGCTCCGGTTTTGACCCTCCAAACTCAAAAGTGAGTCTTTTATGTTGTTTCTGGAAATCCTGTCACAGGAGCACATCACTGCATAGGTTTTTGAGCACCCCGAGCCAGGTGGAGGAATAAGTGCAGCCATTGAGAATAAGGTTGACAAGACAAAAGCCGGAAGAGTTGGTGGTCAGTGTCATCAGAGCCATTGCAATTTCCCTGTTGGAGGGGTAAATACGCAGTTTTAACTTACTGACAGCCTGCTCACTGATGAAGCTGTCAGAGCTGCATGAGTCGATTAGTGCACTCAAAATGTGTCCATTTACCGAAACCTTCGTGGCTGCATGGGACAGGCTTTGGGGAAAAACAGCTGTGATGGGAGGAGGAGTAGTTTTACCCTTGACAGTTGTAACTTTAGTAGTGGCTCTTGGGGGAGGAGCAGTTTTATAGATAGCAGCTGTAACCTTAGTAGTGGCTCTTGGCGGAGGAGCAGTTTTATAGATAGCAGCTGCAAAACTAGCAGGGGCTCTTGATCGGTATACCTTAGAAAAGTGACCTTTCTTACTAACAGAGGCTTTTGACTGGCATACCTTAGAAAAGTGACCTTTCTTACTGCAATGACTGCAGGTTACGTTACGAGCAGGACAAAATTTCCTATAGTGGAATGCACCTCCACAGAAGAAACACTTCCTTCCAGATTGCCAAGATGCCGCTAGGGCAGGGTCGTCATCAGTGAGGGCTTCTAGGGTAGGGTTGTCATTGGCTAGGATAGAGTAGTCATCAATGAGGGCTTCCACCGGAGGCCCATTGGAGGAGTCACCAAAAGTGATAGCAGCAGTCCGTGCACGCGGTAAAAGATAGGCATCGGCATTTTTTTTGCTAAGCCCAGAGAACATGCCTGGTCATAGGCAGCTGCATTTTTTTTGCTAAGTCCAGAGAACATGCCTGGTCATAGGCTGCTTGTAACTTGAGGGTTTTATTCTCCAACAGACGCTGGCGTATGAAAGGAGACGCAATTCCATTAATAAAGGAATCACGAATTAACTCCTCCTGGTACTGCTCAGCTGAGACAGCTTTGTGATTGCAATCCTTGCTGAGCCTGTGAAGTTTTTGAAGGAATTCGTCAAGTGATACCTCGGGTTGTTGTCGAGTTGTGGCCAGTAGATGCCAAGCAAAAATTTTGTTTGGGGCCTTAACATATAGTTGCTGTAGTATTTGGATAGCGGAGTCATAGTCTACACAGTCTTCGATATAGTCAAACACATGAGGGGATACATAATTGGCAAGTATCTCTAACTTATCAGGAACATTCTCACCACACACCCTGAGGAAGTTGCTGAAGGTACGACACCAGTGTTTCCATACTTTAGCCGTTGTAGGCGAATTCAGGTCCAGGTCAAGATGGGCGGGTCGGAGTAGTTTCTCCATGATGGATTGAATACTACCTCTGGTTCCCTTCTACCGTTTGAGACGTAGCTGTCTGTTCCCAAAACCACTCAGAGCGTACAGCAGCAAGCAGTCGATTAAATTGATGTAAAAAAACTACTAGGCACTTGGTCAGAGTATTAAACAAGGCTTTAATCGACTGTTTCACAACATGGAAGTCTAGTTATCCTTCACTAGTTCCTGTTTACAAAATGTCCCTGAGCAAGTTGGGCCCGTGCCCGAATATACTCTCCCTGGACAGCACCACCAGCAGGCCGCCCAGTATATTTCATAAGTCATTTCGACATGAATGGCACGCTTTATGTCACAAGTCTTTTTCCTTCTTAGTTTGTGGGGTTGAAGGTGATAACCAGGAGCAGTTATTCTAAAAAGGTTGGACATGCCCAACAAATTTGTTGGAATTTTAGGACAAGAATGTGACGTGACACACCTTGACCATCAGAAGGTGTTTAACAACTCGCTCACTGACACACCAAAATGCAATGGGCTCAGATGAAGGAGGTAGTGAGTTGGATAGAAATTGGTTTGACAACAGTGAGTAAAATCATTGTAAAATGGACAAGACCGATGTGTGAACGTGAACAGGGATCATTTCTGGGAACTTGGGTATCTCAATAATGATTCAGAACCTTGATATGGCTGCTTCCAGCAGAATGTCTGTGTCCTGGCGATATTAAATTGTGTGGTAAAGAGAGTGATATAATTCAGTGGGATTCACAGAGATATTGGACACCAGGTAAATACTGCTGGCTCTGTGTGTGTGAGGACTCCTTGAGCAGTAGGACCAGTCAAACATCAGCAAGAGAAAGGGTCCAGCACGAGATGCCGCCCGTCAACAAACATCTGCACAAGAACCCACCCATCAACAAACATCTGCACAAGAACCCACCCATCAACAAACATCTGCACAAGAACCCACCCATCAACAAACATCTGCACAAGAACCCACCCATCAACAAACATCTGCACGAGATCCCGCCCATCAACAAACATCTGCACAAGAACTCGCCCATCAACAAACAGCTGCACAAGAATACGCCCATCAACAAACATCTGCACAAGGTCCCGCCCATCAACAAACATCTGCATGAGATCCCGCCCATCAACAAACATCTGCACAAGAACCCGCCCATCAACAAACATCTGCACAAGAACCCACCCATCAACAAACATCTGCACGAGATCCCGCCCATCAACAAACATCTGCACAAGAATCCGCCCATCAACAAACATCTGCACAAGAACCCGCCCATCAACAAACATCTGCACAAGATCCCGCCCATCAACAAACATCTGCATGAGATCCCGCCCATCAACAAACATCTGCACA
This sequence comes from Somniosus microcephalus, assembly GCF_052327205.1. Lineage (NCBI taxonomy): Eukaryota > Metazoa > Chordata > Chondrichthyes > Squaliformes > Somniosidae > Somniosus > Somniosus microcephalus. Next base: position 3,167,658 of record NC_141005.1, read on the forward strand.
AGAACCCACCCATCAACAAACATCTGCACAAGAACCCACCCATCAACAAACATCTGCACGAGATCCCGCCCATCAACAAACATCTGCACAAGATCCCGCCCATCAACAAACATCTGCACGAGATCCCACCCATCAACAAACATCTGCACAAGAACCCACCCATCAACAAACATCTGCTCGAGATTCCGCCCACAACAAACATCTGCACAAGAACCCACCCATCAAAACATCTGCACAAGAACCCACCCATCAACAAACATCTGCACAAGAACCCACCCATCAACAAACATCTGCACAAGAACCCGCCCATCAACAAACATCTGCACAAGAACCCACCCATCAACAAACATCTGCACGAGATCCCGCCCATCAACAAACATCTGCACGAGATCCCGCCCATCAACAAACATCTGCATGAGATCCCACCCATCAACAAACATCTGCACAAGAACCCACCCATCAACAAACATCTGCACGAGATCCCACCCATCAACAAACATCTGCACGAGATCCCACCCATCAACAAACATCTGCACAAGAACCCACCCATCAACAAACATCTGCACAAGATCCCGCCCATCAACAAACCTGCATGAGATCCTGCCCATCAACAAACATCTGCACAAGCTCCCACCCATCAACAAACATCTGCACGATATCCCGCCCATCAACAAACATCTGCACAAGATCCCGCCCATCAACAAACATCTGCATGAGATCCCACCCATCAACAAACATCTGCACAAGAACCCACCCATCAACAAACATCTACACCAGATCCCACCCATCAACAAACATCTGCACGAGATCCCACCCATCAACAAACATCTGCACAAGAACCCACCCATCAACAAACATCTGCACAAGATCCTGCCCATCAACAAACATCTGCACAAGATCCCACCCATCAACAAACATCTGCACAAGATCCCACCCATCAACAAACATCTGCACGAGATCCCACCCATCAAGAAACATCTGCACAAGATCCCGCCCATCAACAAACATCTGCACAAGAACCCGCCCATCAACAAACATCTGCACAAGAACCCACCCATCAACAAACATCTGCACAAGATCCCGCCCATCAACAAACATCTGCACAAGAACCCGCCCATCAACAAACATCTGCACAAGAGCCCACCCATCAACAAACATCTACACGAGATCCCGCCCATCAACAAACATCTGCACGACATCCCGCCCATCAACAAACATCTGCACAAGAACCCGCCCATCAACAAACATCTGCACAAGAACCCGCCCATCAACAAACATCTGCACGAGAACCCACCCATCAACAAACATCTGCACGAGATCCCGCCCATCAACAAACATCTGCACAAGATCCCACCCATCAACAAACACCTGCACAAGAACCCGCCCATCAACAAACATCTGCACGAGATCCCGCCCATCAACAAACCTGCATGAGATCCGGCCCATCAACAAACATCTGCACAAGATCCCACCCATCAACAAACATCTGCACGAGATCCCGCCCATCAACAAACATCTGCACAAGAACCCACCCATCAACAAACATCTGCACAAGATCCTGCCCATCAACAAACATCTGCACAAGATCCCACCCATCAACAAACATCTGCACAAGATCCCACCCATCAACAAACATCTGCACAAGAACCCACCCATCAACAATCATCTGCACAAGAACCCACCCATCAACAAACATCTGCACGAGTTCCCGCCCATCAACAAACATCTGCACAAGATCCTGCCCATCAACAAACATCTGCACAAGAACCCACCCATCAACAAACATCTGCACAAGATCCCACCCATCAACAAACATCTGCACAAGAACCCACCCATCAACAAACATCTGCACAAGATCCTGCCCATCAACAAACATCTGCACAAGATCCCACCCATCAACAAACATCTGCACAAGATCCCACCCATCAACAAACATCTGCACAAGAACCCACCCATCAACAAACATCTGCACAAGAACCCACCCATCAACAAACATCTGCACGAGTTCCCGCCCATCAACAAACATCTGCACAAGAACCGCCCATCAACAAACATCTGCACGAGATCCCGGCCATCAACAAACATCTGCACAAGAACCCACCCATCAACAAACATCTGCACAAGAACCCGCCCATCAACAAACATCTGCACAAGAACCCACCCATCAACAAACATCTGCACGAGATCCCGCCCATCAACAAACATCTGCACGAGATCCCGCCCATCAACAAACATCTGCACGAGATCCCACCCATCAACAAACATCTGCACAAGAACCCACCCATCAACAAACATCTGCACGAGATCCCACCCATCAACAAACATCTGCACGAGATCCCACCCATCAACAAACATCTGCACAAGAACCCACCCATCAACAAACATCTGCACAAGATCCCGCCCATCAACAAACCTGCATGAGATCCTGCCCATCAACAAACATCTGCACAAGATCCCACCCATCAACAAACATCTGCACGAGATCCCGCCCATCAACAAACATCTGCACAAGATCCCACCCATCAACAAACATCTGCACAAGATCCCACCCATCAACAAACATCTGCACGAGATCCCACCCATCAAGAAACATCTGCACAAATCCCGCCCATCAACAAACATCTGCACAAGATCCCACCCATCAACAAACATCTGCACAAGTTCCCGCCCACAACAAACACCTGCACAAGATCCTGCCCACAACAAACATCTGCACGAGATCCCGCCCATCAATAAACATCTGCACAAGATCCCGCCCATCAACAAACATCTGCACAAGATCCCGCCCATCAACAAACATCTGCATGAGATCCCACCCATCAACAAATATCTGCACGAGATCCCACCCATCAACAAACATCTGCACGAGATCCCGCCCATCAACAAACATCTCCTCAAGATCCCACCCATCAACAAACATCTGCACGAGAACCCACCCATCAACAAACATCTGCACAAGATCCCACCCATCAACAAACATCTGCACGAGATCCCGCCCACAACAAACATCTGCACAAGATCCCACCCATCAACAAACATCTGCACGAGATCCCGCCCATCAACAAACATCTGCACAAGATCCCACCCATCAACAAATATCTGCACAAGAACCCAACCATCAACAAACATCTGCACGAGATCCCACCCATCAACAAACATCTGAACGAGATCCCACCCATCAACAAACATCTGCACAAGTTCCCGCCCACAACAAACACCTGCACAAGATCCCGCCCACAACAAACATCTGCACGAGATCCCGCCCATCAACAAACATCTGCACAAGATCCCGCCCATCAACAAACATCTGCACAAGATCCCGCCCATCAACAAAAATCTGCATGAGATCCCACCCATCAACAAATATCTGCACAAGATCCCACCCATCAACAAACATCTGCACGAGATCCCACCCATCAACAAACATCTGCACGAGAACCTGCCCACAACAAACATCTGCACAAGATCCCACCCATCAACAAACATCTGCACGAGAACCCACCCATCAACAAACATCTGCACGAGAACCCACCCATCAACAAATATCTGCACAAGATCCCACCCATCAACAAACATCTGCACGAGATCCTGCCCATCAACAAACATCTCCACAAGATCCCACCCATCAACAAACATCTGCACGAGAACCCACCCATCAACAAACATCTGCACAAGATCCCAACCATCAACAAACATCTGCACGAGATCCCGCCCACAACAAACATCTGCACAAGATCCCACCCATCAACAAACATCTACACAAGAACCCACCCATCAAAACATCTGCACGAATTCCCGCCCATCAACAAACATCTGCACAAGAACTGCCCATCAACAAACATCTGCACGAGATCCCGCCCATCAACAAACATCTGCACGAACCCACCCATCAACAAACATCTGCACAAGAACCCGCCCATCAACAAACATCTGCACAAGAACCCACCCATCAACAAACATCTGCACGAGGTCCCGACCATCAACAAACATCTGCACGAGATCCCGCCCATCAACAAACATCTGCACGAGATCCCACCCATCAACAAACATCTGCACAAGAACCCACCCATCAACAAACATCTGCACGAGAACCCACCCATCAACAAACATCTGCACGAGATCCCGCCCATCAACAAACATCTGCACAAGATCCCGCCCATCAACAAACCTGCATGAGATCCTGCCCATCAACAAACATCTGCACAAGATCCCACCCATCAACAAACATCTGCACGAGATCCCGCCCATCAACAAACATCTGCACAAGATCCCGCCCATCAACAAACATCTGCATGAGATCCCACCCATCAACAAACATCTGCACAAGATCCCGCCCATCAACAAACATCTGCACAAGAACCCACCCATCAACAAACATCTGCACAAGATCCCACCCATCAACAAACATCTGCACAAGATCCCACCCATCAACAAACATCTGCACAAGATCCCACCCATCAACAAACATCTGCACGAGATCCCACCCATCAAGAAACATCTGCACAAGATCCCGCCCATCAACAAACATCTGCACAAGAACCTGCCCATCAACAAACATCTGCACAAGAACCCACCCATCAACAAACATCTGCACAAGATCCCGCCCATCAACAAACATCTGCACAAGAACCCGCCCATCAACAAACATCTGCACAAGAGCCCACCCATCAACAAACATCTGCACGAGATCCCGCCCATCAACAAACATCTGCACGACATCCCGCCCATCAACAAACATCTGCACAAGAACCCGCCCATCAACAAACATCTGCACAAGAACCCGCCCATCAACAAACATCTGCACAAGATCCCGCCCATCAACAAACATCTGCACAAGATCCCGCCCATCAACAAACATCTGCACAAGATCCCACCCATCAACAAACATCTGCACAAGATCCCGCCCATCAACAAACATCTGCACGAGATCCCGCCCATCAACAAACATCTGCACAAGATCCCGCCCATCAACAAACATCTGCACAAGATCCCACCCATCAACAAACATCTGCACAAGATCCCGCCCATCAACAAACATCTGCACAAGATCCCGCCCATCAACAAACATCTGCATAAGATCCCGCCCATCAACAAACATCTGCACAAGAACCCACCCATCAACAAACATCTGCACGAGAACCCGCCCACAACAAACATCTGCACAAGCTCCCACCCATCAACAAACATCTGCACGAGATCCCACCCATCAACAAACATCTGCACGAGAACCCACCCATCAACAAACATCTGCACGAGAACCCACCCATCAACAAACATCTGCACGGGAACCCACCCATCAACAAACATCTGTACAAGATCCCCCATCAACAAACATCTGCATGAGATCACACCCATCAACAAACATCTGCACAAGATCCCGCCCATCAACAAACATCTGCACAAGAACCCGCCCATCAACAAACATCTGCACAAGAACCCACCCATCAACAAACATCTGCACGAGATCCCGCCCATCAACAAACACCTGCACAAGATCCCGCCCATCAACAAACATGTGCACGAGATCCCACCCATCAACAAACATCTGCACAAGATCCCGCCCATCAACAAACATCTGCACAAGATCCCGCCCATCAACAAACATCTGCACAAGAACCCACCCATCAACAAACATCTGCACGAGATCCCGCCCATCAACAAACATCTGCACGAGATCCCACCCATCAACAAACATCTGCACAAGTTCCCGCCCACAACAAACACCTGCACGAGATCCCACCCATCAACAAACCTGCATGAGATCCGGCCCATCAACAAACATCTGCACAAGATCCCACCCATCAACAAACATATGCACAAGATCCCGCCCATCAACAAACATCTGCACAAGATCCCGCCCATCAACAAACATCTGCACAAGATCCCGCCCATCAACAAACATCTGCACAAGAACCCACCCATCAACAAACATCTGCACGAGATCCCACCCATCAACAAACATCTGCACGAGATCCCACCCATCAACAAACATCTGCACAAGTTCCCGCCCACAACAAACACCTGCACAAGATCCCGCCCACAACAAACATCTGCACGAGAACCCGCCCATCAACAAACATATGCACAAGATCCCGCCCATCAACAAACATCTGCACAAGATCCCGCCCATCAACAAACATCTGCACAAGAACCCACCCATCAACAAACATCTGCACGAGATCCCACCCATCAACAAACATCTGCACGAGAACCCACCCATCAACAAACATCTGCACGAGAACCCACCCATCAACAAACATCTGCACGGCAACCCACCCATCAACAAACATCTGTACAAGATCCCCCCATCAACAAACATCTGCATGAGATCACACCCATCAACAAACATCTGCACAAGATCCCGCCCATCAACAAACATCTGCACAAGAACCCGCCCATCAACAAACATCTGCACAAGAACCCACCCATCAACAAACATCTGCACGAGATCCCGCCCATCAACAAACACCTGCACAAGATCCCGCCCATCAACAAACATGTGCACGAGATCCCACCCATCAACAAACATCTGCACAAGATCCCGCCCATCAACAAACATCTGCACAAGATCCCACCCATCAACAAACATCTGCACGAGATCCCACCCATCAACAAACATCTGCACGAGATCCCACCCATCAACAAACATCTGCACGAGAACCTGCCCATCAACAAACATCTGCACAAGATCCCACCCATCAACAAACATCTGCACGAGAACCCACCCATCAACAAACATCTGCACGAGAACCCACCCATCAACAAATATCTGCACAAGATCCCACCCATCAACAAACATCTGCACGAGATCCCGCCCATCAACAAACATCTCCTCAAGATCCCACCCATCAACAAACATCTGCACGAGATCCCGCCCACAACAAACATCTGCACAAGATCCCACCCATCAACAAACATCTGCACGAGATCCCGCCCACAACAAACATCTGCACAAGATCCCGCCCATCAACAAACATCTGCACAAGATCCCGCCCATCAAAAACATCTGCATAGGATCCCACCCATCAACAAACATCTGCACAAGATCCCGCCCATCAACAAACATCTGCACGAGATCCCACCCATCAACAAACATCTGCACAAGATCCCGCCCATCAACAAACATCTGCACAAGATCCCGCCCATCAACAAGCATCTGCACAAGATCCCGCCCACAACAAACATCTGCACGAGCTCCCGCCCATCAACAAACATCTGCACAAGAACCCACCCATCAACAAACATCTGCACAAGAACCCACCCATCAACAAACATCTGCACGAGATCCCGCCCATCAACAAACATCTGCACAAGATCCCGCCCATCAACAAACATCTGCATGAGATCCCACCCATCAACAAACATCTGCACAAGAACCCACCCACAACAAACATCTGCACAAGATCCCGCCCACAACAAACATCTGCACAAGATCCCACCCATCAACAAACATCTGCACAAGATCCCGCCCATCAACAAACATCTGCACAAGAACCCACCCATCAACAAACATCTGCACAAGATCCCACCCATCAACAAACATCTGCACGAGATCCCGCCCATCAACAAACATATGCACAAAATCCCGCCCATCAACAAACATCTGCACAAGATCCCACCCATCAACAAACATCTGCACGAGATCCCACCCATCAACAAACATCTGCACAAGATCCCACCCATCAACAAACATCTGCACAAGATCCCACCCATCAACAAACATCTGCACGATATCCCGCCCACAACAAACATCTGCACAAGATCCCACCCATCAACAAACATCTGCACGAGATCCCACCCATCAACAAACATCTGCACGAGATCCTGCCCACAACAAACATCTGCACAAGAACCCACCCATCAAAACATCTGCACAAGAACCCACCCATCAACAAACATCTGCACGAGTTCCCGCCCATCAACAAACATCTGCACAAGATCCCGCCCATCAACAAACATCTGCATGAGATCCCACCCATCAACAAACATCTGCACAAGAACCCACCCACAACAAACATCTGCACAAGATCCCGCCCACAACAAACATCTGCACAAGATCCCACCCATCAACAAACATCTGCACAAGATCCCGCCCATCAACAAACATCTGCACAAGAACCCACCCATCAACAAACATCTGCACAAGATCCCACCCATCAACAAACATCTGCACAAGATCCCGCCCATCAACAAACATATGCACAAGATCCCGCCCATCAACAAACATCTGCACAAGATCCCACCCATCAACAAACATCTGCACAAGATCCCACCCATCAACAAACATCTGCACAAGATCCCACCCTTCAACAAACATCTGCACAAGATCCCACCCATCAACAAACATCGGCACGATATCCCGCCCACAACAAACATCTGCACAAGATCCCACCCATCAACAAACATCTGCACGAGATCCCACCCATCAACAAACATCTCCACAAGATCCCGCCCATCAACAAACTCCTGCACAAGAACCCACCCATCAACAAACATCTGCACGAGATTCCGCCCACAACAAACATCTGCACAAGAACCCACCCATCAAAACATCTGCACAAGAACCCACCCATCAACAAACATCTGCACGAGGTCCCGCCCATCAACAAACATCTGCACAAGATCCCACCCATCAACAAACATCTGCACGAGATCCCACCCATCAACAAACATCTGCATGATATCCCACCCATCAACAAACATCTGCACAAGATCCCGCCCATCAACAAACATCTGCACAAGATCCTGCCCATCAACAAACATCTGCACAAGATCCCACCCATCAACAAACATCTGCACAAGATCCCGCCCATCAACAAACATCTGCACAAGATCCTGCCCATCAACAAACATCTGCACAAGATCCCGCCCATCAACAAACATCTGCACAAGAACCCACCCATCAACAAACATCTGCACGAGAACCCGCCCACAACAAACATCTGCACAAGCTCCCACCCATCAACAAACATCTGCACGAGATCCCACCCATCAACAAACATCTGCACGAGAACCCACCCATCAACAAACATCTGCACGAGAACCCACCCATCAACAAACATCTGCACGGGAACCCACCCATCAACAAACATCTGTACAAGATCCCCCCCATCAACAAACATCTGCATGAGATCACACCCATCAACAAACATCTGCACAAGATCCCGCCCATCAACAAACATCTGCATGAGATCCTGCCCATCAACAAACATCTGCATGAGAACCCACCCATCAACAAACATCTGCACAAGATCCCACCCATCAACAAACATCTGCACGAGATCCCGCCCACAACAAACATCTGCACAAGATCCCTCTCATCAACAAACATCTGCACAAGATCCCGCCCACAACAAACATCTGCACAAGATCCCGCCCCCAACAAACGTCTGCACGAGATCCCACCCATCAACAAAAATCTGCACAAGATCCCACCCACAACAAACATCTGCACAAGATCCCGCCCATCAACAAACATCTGCACGTGATCCCGCCCACAACAAACATCTGCACAAGATCCCGCCCATCAACAAACATCTGCACAAGATCCCGCCCATCAACAAACATCTGCACAAGATCCCGCCCATCAACAAACATCTGCACGAGAACCCACCCATCAACAAACATCTGCACGAGAACCCAGCTATTATTAAGCATCTGCTCACATCATCAGGTAGTAAGAGTTAGAATGGGGGCGCGAGTTCTCCGAAAGGGAGCATGCTGGAGTGAAACAGAGCCAGAGAGTTGGAGAGAACCAGTAAAAGAAGATTTAGGATTGGCGAGGAAGCTGAATGAGGTGGCAAACTAACTCCACTATTCATACAAGTGTCGATCAGCCACAGTCCGGCTCATTCAGTCTGAATGCTCTTTATTTCCACTCGATGCTGCTGATTAATTCATGCTTTAAAAACATATTTTACAGTTTGGGGAATATTAATCTGCCTGAATTGTCAGCAACTAATTATGGTGAAATATTATTTGCAGATATAACACAAATCATGGAAATTGCACGGCGTCCAAAGCTGTCTCTGTCTCTGTGACACTGAGTAATTATAAACACTGAAACCACTGCATTGCACTTCAGATCATCCGCAGCTTTCGCAGTCCAGAAACACTGGGTTTAACTTTAACAAGAAATCCAACTTGAGAGAAACTGCTTAATGGAGCAACATCAGCATCAGAAAAGCGCTTATTGTGGAAGCAGCAATCTGTAAGAGATGTTCGGTGGGACCTCGAGACTGGCCCTGTGACAGCCCCTCACAACTCAGGCCCAGTCCCATTTATCAACGTGGAGTTTCTTTTACTTATTATTTTTTTTCTTGTTTCAAAATATAAGTTAAAGCTTCAATTTATCAAGAGTTAGAAAAGTTAAATTCAGCGTCACCTAAATATAGCCGATAAATAGAATGAGTTCTGACAAAAGGTCATCGAGCTGAAGCGTTAACTCTGTTTCTCTCTCCACAGATGGTGCCTGACCTGCTGAGTATTTCCAGCATTTCCTGTTTTTATTATAAATAGAATGATCCATAATTCATCCTGACAATTATATCAAATCAGCTCCTTAAAAAGTGTTGACTTAATGAGAATTGGTGTAAAATAGAAATGGAATAGCGAGGGATTTGATTGGTGCCCAGGCTTTAATGGCACTGCCCTTTTGTGCCAGCTCCCTGATTGGTCTACCCACTTGGTCTCTTTCCATGTGGAAACTGACCTCATGCCTCTGGATGATGTCATGAAAGGGCAGCTTGTCGATGAGGAAGAGGAGGGGGCCAAGGATAGACCTTGGAGAATTCGGGAGGAAATGGTTTGTGGGCAAGAAGAGAAGTCATTGCTGGAGATTCTCTAGTTATGATCAGATCGGTAAGAATGGAACCAGGTGAGCCCAGTCCCAACCAGCTGGACAACAAAGGAGAGGCATTGGAGGAGGATGGTGTGGCCAACTATTCCAAAGGCTGCAGACTGGTCGAGAAGGATGAGGACGGATAGTTTACCTTGGTCACAGTCACAGAGTTTGACTGGGGCCGTTTCAATTCTATGACCAGGGATGGAAATCTGACTGGAGAGATTCAGACATGGAGTTGTGGGAAAGTTGGGCACATAACCCTAGTGTTCATTGGCAGCAGTCAGGCATCCATGCTACTCTGATTTACTGGAAAAGTTAAAAGCTGTCTGCGTCTCACTGTCAGATGGTAGCTGTTCTGTTTGTTTTGTGGATTGAGCAATTCTGGGAAACTTCGTTTAACCTTTAATTTGTTTCTAGTCTGTTGCCTGCCAAGCAACCTCTAAGATTTAACTTACATGTGTGTGTTTTGTATATATGCCTCTCAATCTCTGTCTGTGTACTTATGCATGTTTGTCTGTGTGTGTCTCATCTGTCTTTGTGTCTGTAACAGTGTGTGTCTGTATATCTCTGTGTCTCTGCTGTCTGTGTGTGTCTTTGTGTCTGTGTTTATGTCTGTGTCTGTCCGTCTGTGTGTGTGTCTGTGTGTGTGTCTGTCTGTGTGTGAGTCTCTGTGACTGTGTGTGTCTGTGTTTGTCTGTCTGTGTGTCTCTGCTGTCTGTGTGTGTGTCTGTGTTTATGTCTATGTCTGTCTGTGTGTCTCTGCTGTCTGTGTCTGTGTCTGTGTGTATTGATGTGCCTCAATGAATCCGAGACTCAACGTTAACGGAGCAAAGCAAGGCTTTTATTAACTCAGAAAGTAATACACAGTGGAGAAGTGTCTCTCATCCAGAGATCTGCTGTACTGCCTGTGAAACACGCTGGGGCCTGCTTAAGTAGGGGCCAGGTATGGGCGGAGCCCTACACACAATACAGTACAGGTAAGGAAATGAAACTGAAACTAAACTCCCCTGCTTGTCACAGTCACAGGCACAATCAAACACAGAGAATACAGAGTGCCTGATGAATGGCATATTTCATCACATTCACCCCTTCTACAGATTTAGTCTGTTTGGGGGTTTGATAGTCCTCTGTGACCGACGTAGCTGTTGTGGTGCCGCGGGTGTCGGCTGGGTGTCCCCGGTGGCTTCCTGGGTCTCTGCCGGGGGCGCCGCCACGGTTGTTGAAGGGGTAGTTGGTGGGGGCACCGTTGGTCGATGTTCTTCCGGGGGTGATGAATGGATAGTGGGTGGGTAAGAGTTGCTGTGATCGTTGTTGCTGTTGTTGTCGTGGTTGTTGTCATTACCAGCTGAGGCGATGTCTTTTATGGACACGGTGTCCTCCCTTCCGTCGGCGTGCCGGACATACGCGTATTGGGGGTTGGCGTGGAGTAGGTGCACTGACTCCACAAGAGGGTCCATCTTGTGGCCCCTCACATGCCTTCGTACAAATACCGGACCTGGGGTGGAGAGCCATGACGGCATGGATACGCCTGAGGTGGATTTCCGGGGAAAGACAAACATTCGTTCATGAGGCGTGGCATTCGTGGCAGTACACAATAGCGACCGTATCGAATGGAGCACATCTGGGAGGACTTCCTGCCAGCGGGAGATAGGGAGGCCCTTGGTCCTTAGCGCTAGAGTGACTGCTTTCCATACTGTCCCGTTCTCTCGCTCCACCTGGCCGTTACCCTGGGGGTTGCAGCTGGTGGTACAGCTCGTGGCGATCCCCCTGGACAGCATGTACTGGCGTAGCTCTTCACTCATGAAGGACGCCCCCCTATCCGTATGGATGTAGCTCGGCATACCGAACAGGCAGAACAGGCTGTTGAGGCATTTAATGACCGTAGATGGTGACATTGTCGAGGTAGGGGAAGGTTGCCTGCAAGTGGTGGTCATCGACCATGCGGTCCATCTCCCTCTGGAAGACCGAGACCCCATTCGTCACCCGAAAGGGGACTCTGAGGAATTGGTAGAGGTGTCCGTTCGCCTCGAAGGCGGTGTACGGGCGGTCCTCTGGTCTGATAGGGAGCTGGTGGTACGCTGACTTGAGGTCGATGGTGGAGAACACCCGGTATTGGGCAATTTGGTTCACCATTTCTGATATGCGGGGTAGCGGGTAGGCGTCTAGTTGGGTGTACATGTTGATCATTTGGCTATAGTCGATCACCATCCGTTTCTTCTCGCTACCCCTCACCACCACCACTTGGGCGCGCCACGGGCTGTTGCTGCGTTCAATAACGCGCTCCCTCAGCAGCCTGTCCACCTCGGTCGCGATAAACCGCCTGTCCTCCCAGCTGTACCTCCTGCTTTTGGTCGCTATTGGCCGGCAGTTGGGAGTAAGGTTCGCGAATAGCGAAGGCGGCTTTACCTTCAGGGTAGCCAGACCGCACACTGTGAGGGGCGGCTGGGACCCACCGTAATTGAGCGTGATGCTTTGGTGGTGGCACTGGAAATCCAGGCCCAAGATCACGCTCGCACATAGACTCTTCATGATTAGTAACTTAAAATTATCGTATACAGTTCCGTTAACGGACAATTGTACCGCGCAGTAACCCATAATGGTCGATGTCTGGGTTTTATCAGCCATAGAGATGGTGCCCCGAGCAGGGACCACCGTTAGAGAGAGTTGTTGTGCTAGTTCAGGGTGGATAAAACTCTCCGTGCTTCCACTGTCAATTAAACATTTAACCCCGCACCCGTTTACCTCGATGTCCACCATTGATTTGGATAGCGGGTGCGGTCTGGTCTGGTCCACTGTGACCGATGCCACTGTAGGGCCCTGATCAAGACAAGATGGCGTCCACGCTGTCTGCTCACAAGATGGCGGACCCCATGAGGTCGGGCAAGATGGTGTCCAAGATGGCCGCTCCCACGGCGCACACGCGGCGGTGGCGGGTTTTCCAGCGGGGTTCCCTCTGTACACCTTCCCGAAGTGCCCCTTCTTACCGCACTTAAAGCAGGTGGTGCCTTTCGCCGGGCACAGGTTTCTGGTGTGCTTCGGCTGCCCGCAGAAGTAGCAGTTGGGGCCCCGACGCGTCGCGGCTGTCGTAGGGCTTCTGGGGGGAGAGCGGGGCCCCGACGGTGTCGGGCTGCCGGGCGGGGAAGATGCCTTCCAAGATGGCGGCGCCCTTGGTGCACACGTGGTGGCATGGGCGGCGCGGGCTGAAGAGTAGGCATCCGAGTTTCTCTGGGCCACATCCAGGGATCACGCTGTGTCCACAGCCTGTTTCAGGTCCAATCCCGTTTTTTCCAGTAGTCTCTGCCGGATGTAAGTGGAGCTGAGGCCTGTGATAAAGGCATCACGAACAAGCTCGTCAGTGTACACTGCAGCTTTTACATCTTGGCACTTGCAGTCTTTGCCAAGCGTTTTCGGGGTGACTAGGAACTCATCCAGCGATTCCCCAGGTCGCTGTGTGCGAGTAGCGAGCAGATGCCTAGCGTACACCTCGTTCGTAGGCTGCTGGTAATGCGCCTTTAGGATGTCGCAGGCGGCCGGGTACGTGTCGGTGTCTTGGATGAGGGGGTAAACCCGGTGGCTTACCCAATTCCGCAGGATTCCGAGTTTCATACTTTCAGCGTCCGTAGCGTCTGTGATGGCTGCGGAATTGTCCAGGAAGAATTCCATACACTTAGACCAGTGTCCGAATCGTGCCGATGCGTCCGAAGCATGCGGGTCCAAATCCAAACGTTTGGGTTTCAAGAGTTGATCCATTGCGTTGAAAATTGAGTTAATAAAATTGATGTGCCTCAATGAATCCGAGACTCAACGTTAACGGAGCAAAGCAAGGCTTTTATTAACTCAGAAAGTAATACACAGTGGAGAAGTGTCTCTCATCCAGAGATCTGCTGTACTGCCTGTGAGACACGCTGGGGCCTGCTTAAGTAGGGGCCAGGTATGGGCGGAGCCCTACACATAATACAATACAGGTAAGGAAATGAAACTGAAACTAAACTCCCCTGCTTGTCACAGTCACAGGCACAATCAAACACAGAGAATACAGAGTGCCTGATGAATGGCATATTTCATCACATGTATGTCTGTGTGTCTGTGTGTGTGTTTATGTCTGTGTGTCTGCATTTCTCTGCAGTTCATTATTTAAAACAGGTGGGAGAGAGAAACCAGGAAACAACAGACCCGTCAGTTTAACGTCAATTTTGGGGAAGTTACTGGAATCTATTATCAGGGCAGAGTGACTGAGCACTTGAACAAATATTAGCTGATCAGAAAGAGTCAGCATGGATTTGTGAAGGGCTGGTAGGTTATGTCTGACTAATCTACTTGAATATTGTAAGGAGGTCACTAGCACGGTGGACAGGGGAGTGTCGATGGGCATTGTCTATACGGGCTCCCAGAAAGCATTTGATAAGGTTTCACACAAGAAATGATTATAATGCGAGTGCATGGAATTGGAGGTAACCTTGTGACGTGGGTTGATAATTGGTTGGGAATTAGGAGACAGAGACTAAGGATAAAGGGAATGTACTCTGATTGGTGAGATGTGACAAGTGGTGTTTCCCAGGGATCTGTACAAGGGCCTCAACTTCTCACAATATGTATCAATGATTTGGATGAAGGAACAAAGAGTTGTATATTCACGTTTGCAGGTGACACTAAGTTAGGAGGCGCAGTAAGTTGTGTAGATAGGAGCAGGAAGTTGCAAAGGGACGTAGACAGACTAAGTGAGTGAGCAAAACTGTGGCAGATAGAGTTCAATGTGGGGAAGCGTGAGGTCACCCACTTTGCATCCGAGAAAGACAAATCAGAATATTTTCTTAATGGTGAGAGACTCGGAGCTGTGGAGGAGCCGAGAGCTTTAGGGGTACAAGCTCAGAAATCACTAAAAGCTAGTGGACAGGTAGAAAAAATAAATTAAAAGGCTGATGGTTTACATTACCTCAAAGGCGTCTGCAATCCAAAGGGGTGGAAGTTATGTAGTTGTATAAAGCTCTGGTTAGACCCCAGACTGTGTTCACCTCAGGAAGGATATATTGGCCTTGGAGGGGGCGCTACGCAGATTCACCAGAATGATACCAGGGTAATTAAAAAAAAATCATTCATGGGATGTAGGCATTGCTGGCAATGCCAGCATTTATTGCCCATCCCTAGTTGCCCTTGAGAAGGTGGTGGTGAGCCACCTTCTTGAACCACTGCTGTCCGTGTAGTGAAGGTACTTCCACAATGCTGTTAGGGAGGGAGGTCTAGGATTTTGACCCAGCGACGATGAAGGAACGATGATAAACTTCCAAGTCAGGATGGTGTGTGACTTGGAGGGGACTTGGAGGTGGTGGTGTTCCCAAGCGCCTGTTGCCCTTGTCCTTCTAGGTGGTAGAGGTCGTGGGTTTGGGAGATGCTGCTGAAGAAGCCTTGGCGAGTTGCTGCAGTGTATCTTGTAGATGGTGCACACTGCAGCCACGGTACACCGGTGGTGGAGGGAGTGAATGCTTAAGGTGGTGGATGGGGTGCCAATCAAGCGGGCTGCTTTGTCCTCGATGGTGTCAAGCTTCTTAGTCATAGAGTCATAGAGTTATGCAGCATAGAAAAAGGCCCTTCGGCCCATCGTGTCCACGCCGGCCATCAAGCCCTATCTACTCTAATCCCATTTTCCAGCACTTGGCCCGTAGCCTTGTATGCTATGGCATTTCAAGTGCTCATCTAAATGCTTCTTGAATGTTGTGAGGGTTCCTACCTCTACCATCCTATCAGGCAGTGAGTTCCAGATTCCAACCACCCTCTGGGTGAAAAAGTTTTTCCTCAAATCCCCTATAAACCTCCTGCCCCTTACCTTGAAACTATGCCCCCTGGTTATTGACCCCTCTACTAAGGGGAAAAGTTCCTTTCTATCTACCCTATCTATGCCCCTCATAATTTTGGACACATCAATCAGGTCCCCCCTCAGCCTTCTCTGCTCTAAGGAAAACAACCCCAGCCTGTCCAGTCTCTTTTCATAGCTGAAGCGCTCCAGTCCAGGTAACTTCCTGGTGAATCTCCTCTGCACCCTCTCCAATGCAATTACATCCTTCCTATAGTGTGGCGACCAGAACTGCTCACAGTATTCCAGCTGTGGCCTAACTAGCGTTTTGTACAGCTCCATCATAACCTCCCTGCTCTTATATTCTATGCCTCGGCTAATGAAGGCAAGTATCCCATATGCCTTTTTAACCACCTTATCTACCTGTTCTGCTGCCTTCAGGGATCTATGTACATGCACATCAAGGTCCCTCTGATCCTCTGTCCTTCCTAGGGTCCTACCATTCATTGTGTATTCCCATGCCTTGTTAGTCCTCCCAAAATGCATCACCTCACACTTTTCAGGGTTAAATTCCATTTGCCACTGTTCTGCCCATCTAACCAACCCTTCTATATTGTCCTGTAGCCTGAGGCTTCCCTCCTCGCTATTTACCACTCCACCAATTTTCGTGTCATCTGCGAACTTACTTATCATACCTCCTACATTCATATCTAAATCATTAATGTACACTACAAACAGCAAAGGACCCAGCACTGATCCCTGCGGTACACCACTGGACACAGGCTTCCAGTCACAAAAACAACCTTCGACCATCACCCTCTGCCTCCTGCCACTAAGCCAATTTTAGATCCAATGTGCCAAATTGCCCTGGATCCCATGGGCTCTTACCTTCTTGACCAGTCTCCCATGCGGGACTTTGTCAAAAGCCTTACTGATGTCCATGTAGACTACATCAACTGCACTATCCTCATCCACACACCTAGCCACCCCCTCAAAAAATTCAATCAAATTGTTTAGACATGATCTCCCCCTGATAAAGCCATGCTGACTATCCTTGATTAATCCTTGCCTCTCCACGTGGAGACTAATTCTGTTCCTCAGAATTTTTTCCAATAATTTCCCTACCACTGATGTTAGGCTCACTAGCCTGTAATTCCCTGGTTTATCCCTACTACCCTTCTGGCACCTCTCCTGCGGCCAGAGAGGTTCTGAAAATTTGTGTCAGAGCCCCTGCAATCTCCTCCCTTGCCCTAAGGAGTATGATGGAATACACTCCACTTGCCTCTTGAGTGTTATTGGAGGCAAGTGGAAAGTATTCCATCACACTCCTTACTTGTGCCTTGTAGATGGTGAAAAGGCTTTGGAGAGTCAGGAGGTGAGACACTCGTCACAGTATACCTAGCCTCTGACCTGCTCTTGTTGCCACAGTATTTATGTGGCTGGTCTAGTTAAGTTTCTGGTCAACGGTGACCCCCAGGATGTTGATGGTGGGGGATTCGGCGATGGTAATGCTGTTGAATGTCAAGGGGAGGTGGTTAGACTCTCGCTTGTTGGAGATAGTCATTGCCTGGCACTTGTGTGGCGCGAATGTTACCTGCCACTTATCAGCCCAAGCCTGAATGTCGTCCAGGTCTTGTTCCATGCAGGCATAGACTGCTTCATTATCTGAGGAGTTGCAAATGGCACTGAACACTGTGCAGTCATCAGCGAACATCCCCACTTCTGACCTTATGCTGGAGGAAAGGTCATTGATGAAGTAGCTGAAGATGTTTGGGCCTAGGACACTGCCCTGAGGAACTCCTGCAGCGATGTCCTGGGGCTGTGATGATTGACCTCCAACCACCACAACCATCTTCCTTTGTGCTAGGTATGACTCCAGCCAGTGGAGGGTTTTCCCCCTGATTCCCATTGACTTCAGTTTTACTCGGGCTCCTTGATGCCACACTCAGTCAAATGCTGGCTTGATGTCAAGGGCAGTCACTATCACCTCACCTCTGGAATTCAGCTCCTTTGTCTATGTTTGGACCAAAGCTGTAATGAGGTCCAGAGCCGAGTGGTCTTGACGGAATCCAAACAGGGCATCAGTGAGCAGGTTATTGGTGAGTAAGTGCTGCTTGATAGCACTGTCAATGACTCCTTCCATCACTTTGCTGATGATTGAGAGTAGACTGATGGGGCAGTAATTGGCCGGATTGGATTTGTCCTGCTTTTTGTGGGCAGGACATACCTGGGCAGTTTTCCACATTGTCGGATAGATGCCAGTGTTGTAGCTGTACTGGAACAGCTTGGCTAGAGGCGCGGCTAGTTCTGGAGCACAAGTCTTCAGTATGATAGCCAGGATGTTGTCGGGGCCCATAGCCTTCGCTGTATCCGGTGCGCTCAGCCGTTTCTTGATATCATGTGGAGTGAATCGAATTGGCTGAAGACTGGCTTCATAACTTGTCCTCATAATTTAACCCTAAAAGACCCATAGACTGGGCTTGTATTCCCTCGAGTTTAGAAGATTAAGAAGTGGTCTAATTGAGGTGTTTAAAATGATTAAGGGATTCAATAGGGTAGAGAGAGAAACTGTTTCCTCTGGTGGAGGAGTCCAGAACAAGGGGGCAGAACCTTAAAATCAGAGCCAGGCCGTTCAGGGGTGATGTCAGGAAGCACTTCTTCACACAAAGGGTGGTGGAAATCTGGAACTCTCTCCCCCAAAAGGCTGTGGGTGCTGGGGGTCAATTGAAAATTTCCAAGACTGAGATCAATAGATTTTTGTTGGGTAAGGGCATCGAGGGATATGAAGCAAAGGTGGGTAAATGGAGTTGAGGTGCAGATCAGCCATGATCTAACTGAATGTAGGAACAGGCTCGAGGGAATGAATAGCCTCATCCTGTTCTTATGTCTCTGTACATTTGTGTGTGTGTCCCTGTGAGTGTTGCACTGTTGGAGGGGCGGTACTGAGGGAGCGCCGCACTGTCAGAGGGGCAGTACTGAGGGAGCGCTGCACTGTCAGAGGGGCAGTACTGAGGGAGTGCTGCACTGTCGGAGGGGCAGTACTGAGGGAGCGCCGCACTGTCAGAGGGGCAGTACTGAGGGAGCCCTGCACTGTCAGAGGGGCAGTACTGAGGGAGTGCTGCACTGTCGGAGGGGCAGTACTGAGGGAGCGCTGCACTGTCAGAGGGGCAGTACTGAGGGAGCACTGCACTGTCGGAGGGGCAGTACTGAGGGAGTGCTGCACTGTCGGAGGGGCAGTACTGAGGGAGCGCTGCACTGTCAGAGGGGCAGTACTGAGGGAGCACTGCACTGTCGGAGGGGCAGTACTGAGGGAGCGCTGCACTGTCAGAGGGGCAGTACTGAGGAAGCGCTGCACTGTCAGAGGGGCAGTACTGAGGAAGCGCTGCACTGTCGTCGGGGCAGCACTGAGGGAGAGCTGCACTGTCGGACGGGCAGTACTGAGGGAGCGCTGCACTGTCAGAGGGGCAGTACTGAGGGAGCGCCGCACTGTCGGAGGGACAGTACTGAGGGAGCGCCGCACTGTCGGAGGGGCAGTACTGAGGGAGCGCTGCACTGTCGGAGGGGCAGTACTGAGGGAGCGCTGCACTGTCGGAGGGGCAGTACTGAGGGAACGCTGCACTGTCGGAGGGGCAGTACTGAGGGAGCGCTGCACTGTTGGAGGGGCGGTACTGAGGGAGCGCTGCACTGTCAGAGGGGCGGTACTGAGGGAGTGCAGCACTGTCGGAGGGGCAGTACTGAGGGAGTGCAGCACTGTCGGAGGGGCAGTACTGAGGGAGCGCTGCACTGTCAGATGGGCAGTACTGAGGGACCGCCGCACTGTTGGAGGGGCAGTACTGAGGGAGCGCCACACTGTCGGAGGGGCAGTACTGAGGGAGTGCAGCACTGTCGGAGGGGCAGTAGTGAGGGAGTGCTGCACTGTCGGAGGGGCAGTACTGAGGGAGCGCCGCACTGTTGGAGGGGCAGTACTGAGGGAGCGCTGCACTGTCGGAGGGGCAGTACTGAGGGACCGCCGCACTGTTGGAGGGGCAGTACTGAGGGAGCGCCGCACTGTCGGAGGGGCAGTACTGAGGGAGTGCTGCACTGTCGGAGGGGCAGAACTGAGTGAGCGCTGCACTGTCGGAGGGGCAGTACTGAGGGAGCGCCGCACTGTCGGAGGGACAGTACTGAGGGAGCGCGGCACTGTCGGAGTTGCCAACTTTTGAATGAGATGTTAAACCGAGGCCCCATCTGCCCTCTAAAGTGGATGCAAATGACCCCATGGAACTATTTCGAAGAAGAACAGGGGAGTTCTCCCTGGTGTCCTGGCCAATATTTATCCCTCAACCAACACCTAAAGCAAATTATCTGGTCATTTATTTCATTGCTGTTTGTGGGAGCTTGCTGTGCACAAATTGGCTGCCACGTTTCCTATATTACAACAGTGACTACACTTCAAAAAGTACTTCATTGGCTGTAAAGCGCTTTGAGACTTCCTGAGGTCGTGGAAGGCGCTATATAAATGCAAGTCTTTCTTTCTGTGTGTGTGTCCCTATGTGTATCTAAGTCTGTGTATGTCTTTCTGAGTCTGTCCCTGTGTATGTGTCTGTCCCTGTTTGTGTGTGTGTCTCTGTTTGTGTGTGTGTCTCTGGCTCTGTTTGTCTGTCTGTGTTTCTGTGTCTCTGTTTGTCTGTGTCTCTGTCTGTGTCTCTCTTCCTGTCCCTGTGTGTGTCTCTGTGTGTGTCTCTGTGTCTCTGTGTGTGTCTCTCCCTGTCCCTGTGTGTGTCTCTGTGTGTTCTCATTCTTTATCACACTGTTGTGAGTCACTGCTCCACCTGAAATAAAATCCGCTCTCCGGAATAAACACAGATTGTAAGAGATCATTGACTTTCCATTGCAATCATTCCCCTTCCCAATGGAAATATCCATATCGATATAATCTGAGAGACACGGCGGTGCCTAATGGGACAGGTGTGAGCTGGTACCTGACCGAGCAATGTTGGTGTGATGTCAGTGTGATTCTCACTATTGGAAGGGACTGAGCAGCGATCAGTGGACCACTTGTCATTCACCCCCATCACAACAGCATCTATTACCAAGTCAGGAGCTAGGCAACAAGAAACATCCTTTCCACAATACAGACTGAAATAATGGTACTGTTTGCAAAGTCAATAATTTGTCAATGAGACGGAGTAAATGGAATGGTGAGGCAATGGGGCAGGCTCGATTCTTTTGTTGCGATTCAGTCACCGTTTATTATCTAATTTCAACAATAGAGGTCAGGGTTCAGGACAGAATGGCAGGATGTTTGGAGGAGAGCTCATTTCTCTGGTTTTTGACAGGACTATGACCATCCTCTGACTCTCTCATTCTCTTGCCCCAGTAGCCAACCCTTCCCCTTGTCCCTCTTTGGCGAGCTTTTCTCCCATCTCCCCTCATGCGCTCTCTCAGCTCATCTCGTCCATGAGATCTACATCCTTCTCCCTCAACCCCAATCCATTAAAACTCCACCACCCAATTTCCCAACTCTTTGAATTAAATTCTTGTCTTCATCTTTAAACCCTTCTATGGCCTCGCCCCACCCTGTATCTGTAACCTCCGCCAACCCAACAATCAAATTCCATTGCTCTGACTCTGTAGCTCTTCTTTTGCTCCACCATTGGCAGCCGTGCCTTCAGCCACCTAGGTCCCACTCTCTGTAATTCCCTCCCTAAACCCCTCTACCTCTCCCTCCTCCTTAAGGTCCATCTCTTTGACTGTGCTTTAGGTCGCCCTTCCTAATCTTTCAATCTTTGCCTTTGTCCATGTTTTGCTTACAGCTCTGGGAAGCACCTTGGGATGTTGTTCTGTGTTAAAGGTGCTTTATAAATGCAAGTTTTTGTTGTATCTCTGATATTGTGACAAAAACTAGAGAAATGCTGATGACAGGCGCAACCCATGACCAACATGCTAAGCACATGAGAAGTAGCGAACATATTCATACACGAATGAGGAGCCTGGATATCACAGTGAGGTGCAGTGACAGAACTCAAGATAGATATTCAGCCCCAAATCCAATATCACACCATGAATGTGACCTATTGTACAATGATCACCTTTATTATCAACCAACATCACTAAAAAACAGATGATCTGGTCATCTGGTTGGTGTCATACCGAGCACAAAGGAAGATGGTTGTGGTGGTTGGAGCTCAATCATCACAGCCCCAGGACATCGCTGCAGGAGTTCCTCAGGGCAGTGTCCTAGGCCCAACCATCTTCAGCTGCTTCATCAATGACCTTCCCTCCAACATAAGGTCAGAAATGGGGATGTTCGCTGATGACTGCACAGTGTTCAGCGCCATTCACAATTCCACAGAAAATGAAGCAGTCCATGCCTGCGTGCGACAAGACCTGGACGACGTTCACACTTGGGCTGATAAGTGGCAGGTAACATTCGCGCCATAGAAGTGCCAGGCAATGACTATCTCCAACAAGCGAGAGTCTAACCACCGCCCCTTGACATTCAACGGCATTACCATTGCTGAATCCCCCACCATCAACATCCTGAGAACATAAGAACATAAGAAATAGGAGCAGGAGTAGGCCAATCGGCCCCTCGAGCCTGCTCCACCATTCAATAAGATCATGGCTGATCTGATCCTAACCTCAAATCTTCTATCACTCTGCATCCACCCGAACCCATGTGATCTCCCGGGAGAGGCGAAAAACCAGATAAAGACCCAATGGCCAATTTGGGGGAAAAAAATCTGGGAAATTCCTCTCCGACCCATCTAGGCGATCGAAATTCTTCCAGGAGATCACTCTGTCCCTATATTTTCTACAGTACTTACCTTCTGTAAAGGCGATCTCCACCCCAGCCAGGAACAAGAATAAAACCATCTCCTGAAATCTAACACAGAATTAGAACACAGTAGGAGCAGAACAAGGCTACACGGCCCCTGGGCCCACTCCACTACCCACAGGGCCATGACCATTCCGAACCTAGACTCATGTCCAATTTCCTGCCCGCTCCCCGTAACCCTTAATTCCCTTTACTTCTAGGAAACTATCTATTTCTGTTTTAAATTTATTTAAT
The DNA here is from genome assembly GCF_052327205.1 of Somniosus microcephalus. Taxonomy (NCBI): domain Eukaryota; kingdom Metazoa; phylum Chordata; class Chondrichthyes; order Squaliformes; family Somniosidae; genus Somniosus; species Somniosus microcephalus. Next base: position 3,191,343 of record NC_141005.1, read on the forward strand.
GATGTAGCTTCCACAGCTTTCTGGGGCAGCAAATTCCACAAACCTACCACCCTCTGAGTGAAGAAGTTTCTCCTCATCTCAGTTTTGAATGAGCAGCCCCTTATTTTAAGATTATGCCCCCTAGTTCTAGTTTCACCCATCATTGGGAACATCCTCACCGCATCCACCCGATCAAGCCCCTTCACAATCTTATATGTTTCAATAAGATCGCCTCTCATTCTTCTGAACTCCAATGAGTAGAGTCCCAATCTACTCAACCTCTCCTCATATGACCACCCCCTCATCCCCGGGATTAACCGAGTGAACCTTCTTTGTACTGACTCGAGAGCAAGTATGTCTTTTCTTAAGTATGGACACCAAAACTGTATGCAGTATTCCAGGTGCGGTCTCACCAATACCTTGTACAACTGCAGCAATACCTCCCTGTTTTTATATTCCATCCCCCTAGCAATAAAAGCCAACATTCCATTGGCCTTCTTAATCACTTGCTGCACCTGCATACTAACTTTTTGAGTTTCGTGCACCAGGACCCCCAGATCCCTTTGTACTAAAGTACTTTCCAGTTTCTTGCCATTAAGATAATAACTTGCTCTATGATTTTTCCTGCCAAAGTGCATAACCTCACACTTTCCAGTATTGTATTCCATCTGCCAAATCTCTGCCCACTTACTTAGCCTGTCTATGTCCCTTTGCAGGTTTTTTATGTCCTCCTCACTCACTACTTTCCGTCCCATCTTTGTCTCATCTGCAAACTTTGATATGTTACACTCGGTCCCCTCCTCCAAATCGCTAATATAGATTGTAAAGAGTTGGGGACCCAGCACTGACCCCTGTGGAACACCACTAGTTACTGGTTGCCAATCTGAGAACGAACCATTTATCCCAACTCTCTGCTTTCTGTTAGAGAGCCAATCCTCCACCCACGCCAGAATATTACCCCCAATCCCGTGATTTTTTATCTTGAGCAATAATCTTTTGTGTGGCAGCTTGTCAAATGCCTTTTGGAAGTCTAAATACACTACGTCCACTGGTTCCCCTTTATCCACCCTGTATGTTACTTCCTCAAAAAACTCAAGCAAATTTGTCAAACATGACTTCCCCTTCATGAAACCATGCTGAGTTTGTCCTATTAAATTATGTTTATCCAAATGTCCCGTTACTGTCTCCTTAATAATGGACTCTAACATTTTACCAACCACAGATGTTAGGCTAACAGGTCTATAGTTTCCAGCCTTCTGCCTACTACCCTTTTTAAATAAGGGTGTTACATTAGCAGTTTTCCAATCTGCCGGGACCTTTGCTGAGTCCAGTGAGTTTTGGAAAATTATTACCAATGCATCCACAATCCCTACCGCTACTTCCCTCAAGACCCTAGGATGCAAGCCATCAGGTCCAGGGGATTTATCCGCCTTGAGTCCCATTATTTTACCAAGTACCACTTCCTTAGTGATTTTAATCGTATTTAGTTCCTCCCCCCCTAGAGCCCCCTGTTTGTCCAGTGTTGGGATATTATTAGTGTCCTCTACTGTAAAGACTGATACAAAATAATTGTTCAGTGTTTTTGCCATCTCCATGTTTCCCACCATTAATTTCCCGGTCTCATCCTCTAAGGGACCAACATTTACTTTAGCCACCCTTTTCCTTTTTATAAAGCTATAGAACTGAGGGTCACCATTAACCAGAAACTTAACTGGACAGCCACATAAATACTGTGGCAACAAGAGCAGGTCAGAGGCTAGGTATTCTGTGGCGAGTGTCTCACCTCCTGACTCCCCAAAGCCTTTCCACCATCTACAAGGCACAAGTCAGGAGTGTGATGGAATACTCTCCACTTGCCTGGATGAGTGCAGCTCCAACAACACTAAAGAAGCTCGACACCATCCAGGACAAAGCAGCCCGCTTGATTGGCACCCCATCCACCATCTTAAACATTCACTCCCTCCACCACCGGCGTACCGTGGCTGCAGTGTGCACCATCTACAAGATACACTGCAGCAACTCACCACGGCTTCTTCAGCAGCACCTCCCAAACCCGTGACCTCTTCCACCTAGAAGGACAAGGGCAGCAGGCGCATGGGAACACCACCACCTCCAAGTTCCCCTCCAAGTCACACACCATCCTGACTTAGAAATATATCGCCATTCCTTCATCGTCGCTGGGTCAAAATCCTGGAACTCCCTCCCTAACAGCACTGTGGGAGTACCTTCACCACACAGACTGCAGCGGTTCAAGAAGGCGGCTCACCACCACCTTCTCAAGGGCAATTAAGGACGGGCAATAAATGCCGGCCTTGCCAACGACGCCCACATCACATAAACGAACAAAAAAAAATCTTGTTGCTGTTTGTGGGAGCTTGCTGTGCACAAATCGACTGCTGCGTTTCCTACATTACAACAGTGACTACACTTAAAAAGGGCTTCATTGGCTGTAAAGTACTTTGGGACGTCTTGAGGTTGTGAAAGGCGCTATAGAAATGCAAGTCTGCCTTTATCAAGAGTTCACTCAAACACTATTTGATTGTTGAATTACAGCTCAGCACCTTCCCTTATCCAGATTCTCCTGAATTTCCATTTACCTAACCTTGTTCCTGTAATGCAGATTCATAGTCATAGAGTCATAGGCCTAGAAATTGAGTTTTGGCGCAGCCAGGGCTTTAGCGCCGGAAGTTAGTGCCGGAGCTAAGTCGCGCTGGTCGGGCCCAAAATTCAATAGTTCTGCGCCCAAACGGCTGCCGGCGCTGCTGAGAGCTGTTTGCGCCTGAAAACTGGCGCAACGCGCTGAATTTCGGCGCTATTCCGGCGCTGCGGCGCCCGCTGCGGTGCGGCAGGTTCGGGAAGTGCAGGCCTCCTCCTTCCCTTAAGGAGGAGCTGCCTGCACCCGGCCGCGACCCGCGAAAATCTTTTTAAAAATGAGCCCGGCACCTCGGACAAGTGCCGGGCTTGCTTCTGTTCCGGGCGGGCGGTGGGGGGGGGAAGTCCGGGGAGGGAGCTGCAGCCAGGCGGCCGGCGGGAAAGCGGCCGGCCGCCGCGGGGCCTTTAATGCGCCGGCGCAAAGTCATGTAAGACTCTGTTGCCAGAGTCTTAGTTGCGGCTGCCACGGGCGAGGCGGCCGCAACTGAATTTCGGCGCTGGGGCCCGTCGGCATGGCAACCGGGACGCTGCGCACACCGATGACGTCATCGGTGCCGGCGCAGCGCTACCGGTCTACCGCGGCGGAAAGGCCCCAGGCAATTTCGGCGCCGGCGCCAATTGCAGCGCTAGGCCCTCTAGCGCCGCAAAATCGGCGCTAAGGGCACTGAATTTCTAGGCCATAGAGTTTTACAGCACAGAAAGAGGCCCTTCGGCCCATCGTGTCTGCGCCGTCCATCAAGCCCTGGCCAATCTAATCCCATTTTCCAGCATTTGGTCCATAGCCTTGTATGTAATGGCATTTCAAGTGCTCATCCAAATGCTTCTTGAATGTTGTGAGGGTTTCTGCCTCTATCACCCTTTTAGGCATTGAGTTCCACATTCCAACCACCCTCTGGGTGAAAAAGTTCCTCCTCAAATCCCCTCTAAATCTCCTGCCCCTTACCCTGAATCTATGCCCCCTTGTTATTGACCCCCCTACTAAGGGGAAAAGTTCCTCTTTGTCTACCCTATCTATGCCCCTCATCATTTTGTACACCTCAATCAGGTCCCCCCTCAGCCTTCTTTGCTCCAAGGAAAACAACCCCAGCCTGTTTAGTCTTTCTTCATAGCTGAGGCGCTCCATCCCAGGTAACATCCTGGTGAATCTTCTCTGCACCCTCTCCAAAGCAATCACATCCTTCCTATAGTGAGGCGACCAGAACTGCACACAGTACTCCAGCTGTGGCCTCACCAGCGTTTTGTACAGCTCCATCATAACCTCCCTGCTCTTATATTCCATGCCTCGGCTAATGAAGGCAAGTATCCCATATGCCTTTTTAACCACCTTATCTGGATCTATGTACATGTACACCAAGGTCCCTCTGACCCTCTGTACTTCCTAGGGTCCTACCACTCATTTTGTATTCCCTTGCCTTATTTGTCCGTCCAAAATGCATCACCTCGCACTTTTCAGGGTTAAATTCCATTTGCCACTTTTCCGCCCATCTGACCAACCCGTTTATATCGTCCTGTAGCCTGAGGCTTTCCTCCTTGCAATTTACCACCCCACCAATTTTCGTGTCATCTGCGAACTTACTGATCATACCTTTTACATTCTCATCCAAATCATTTATGTAGATCACAAACAACAAGGGACCCAGCACCGATCCCTGAGGTACCCCACTGGACACAGGCTTCCAGTCACAAAAGCAACCTTCGACCATCACCCTCTGCCTCCTGCCACTCAGCCAGTTTAGGATCCAACGCGCCAAGGCACCCTGGATCCCATGGGCTCTTACCTTCTTGACCAGTCTCCTATGCGGGACTTTGTCAAAAGCTTTACTGAAGTCCATGTAAACCACATCCACAGCATTTCCCTCATCCACCCCCCCTGGTCACCCCCTCGAAAAATTCAATCAGATTTGTCAGACGTGATTTACCCTTGACAAAGCCATGCTGACTATCCCCGATTAACCCTTGCCTCTCCAAGTGGAGACTAATTTTGTCCCTCAGAATTTTTTCCAATAATTTCCCTACCACAGATGTTAGGCTCACTGGCCTGTAATTCCCTGGTTTATCCCTGCTACCCTTCTTGTATGATGGTACTACATTAGCTGTTCTCCAGTCCTCTGGTACATCCCCTGTGGCCAGAGAGGTTCTGAAAATTTGTGTCAGAGCCCCTGCAATCTCCTCCTTTGCCTCCCACAGCAGCCTGGGATACATCTCGTCCGGGCCTGGGGATTTATCCACTTTTTGGCCTGCTAAAACCGCTAGCACCTCCTCCCTCTCGATGCTAATATGTTCAAGTATGTCACAGTCCCCTTGCCCGATTTCTATGTCTGCATCGTCTTTCTCCATAGTGAACACAGATGCAAAAAATTCATTTAAAACCCCGCCTACATCATCTGGCTCTACACACAGATTGCCACTTTGGTCCCGAATGGGCCCTACCCTTTCCCTGGTTATCCTCTTGCCCTTAATATACTTATAAAACATCTTAGGATTTTCCTTTATTTTGCTCGCCAGTGTTATTTCATGGCCCCTCCTCGCCCTCCTAATTTCTTTTTTAAGTATGCCCCTGCACTTTTTATACTCCTCTAGGGCTTCTTCCGTCTTTAGTCTTTTGTAACTGCCAAAAGCCCCCCTTTTATTTCTAATGCATTTTTGTATATCCCTTGTCATCCAAGGTTCCCTTTGCTTGTTGGTCCCACCCTTGACCTTTACAGGAACATGTTGGCGTTGTACTCTCTCTATTTCCCTTCTGAAAGTCTCCCACTGTTTTGATGTGGATTTTCCTATAAGTAGCTGCTCCCAGTCCACTTTGGCCAGATCCTGCCTTATCATATTAAAATCGGCCTTCCCCCAATTTAGAACCCTTATTTCCGGGCCGTCTTTGTCTTTTTCCATGACCACCTTAAATCTCACCGAATTATGGTCACTGTCGCCAAATTGCTCTCCTACTGATACTTACACCACTTGCCCGGCTACATTCCCCAGAATTAGGTCCAGTACCGCCCCCTCTCTTGTAGGACTTTCTACATGTTGGCTCAAAAAGCTCTCCTGGATGCACTTTAAGAATTCTGCACCCTCTAAGCCTTTCACACTCTGACTATCCCAATTTATATTGGGGAAGTTGAAATCCCCCACTATTATTACCCTATTATTTTCGCACTTCTCTGAGATTTGCCTACATATCTGTTCCTCTATCTCCCCCTGACTGTTTGGGGGCCTATAGTATACACCCAGCAAAGTGCTTGCCCCCTTTTTGTTTTTAAGTTCTACCCATATGGCCTCATTAGAGGAACCCGCTAATATATCATCCCTCCTTACAGCAGTAATTGACTCCTTAATTAATATTGCAACACCCCCTCCCCTTTTACACCCCCCTCTGTCTCGCCTGAAGATTCTATACCCCGGAATATTGAGCTGCCAGTCCTGACCCTCCCTCAACCATGTCTCCGTGATAGCAACAATATCGTACTCCCATGTGTTCAACAACAACTTCAGTTCATCCACCTTATTTGCAAGACTCCTTGCATTAAAATAAATGCCTTCCAGCCCTGCCATATTCCCTTTTGCCTTCACATATTTGCTCTGCCTTCCCAGCTGACTTGTTTTTCCTCTGTATTTGGCTGTAAATCACCCCCTACTGTAGCTCCACTCTGTACCCCATCCCCCTGCCAAGTTAGTTTAAACCACCCCCAGCAGTGCTAGCAAGCCTCCCCGCAAGGATATTGGTTCCCCTCTGGTTCAGGTGTAAACCGTCCGACTTGTACAAGTCCCACCTTTCCCAGAAGCAGACCCAGTGATCCAGGAAACTAAAGCCCTCCCCCCTGCACCATCCCTTTAGCCACGCATTCATCTGTTCTATCTTCCTATTCCTATACCCACTAGCACGTGGCACCGGGAGTAATCCAGAGATTACAACCTTTGAGGTCCTGCTCTTTAATCCTTCACCTAGCTCCCTAAATTCTTGCTGCAGGACCTCATCCCTCTTTTTACCTATGTCGTTGGTACCAATGTGGACCACGACCTCTGGCTGTTCACCCTCCCCCTCCAGAATGCCCTGCAGCCGCTCAGTGATATCCTTGACCCTGGCACCAGGGAGGCAACAAACCATCCTGGATTCACGTCTACGGCCACAGAAATGCCTGTCTGTTCCCCTTACTATAGAATCCCCTACCACTATTGCTCTCCCACTCTTTTTCCCCCCTTCCTGGGCAGCAGGAGCACCCCCAGTGCCAGGAAGTTGGCTGCTGCTGCCTTCCCCTGGTGAGTCATCCCCCTCAACAGTATCCAAAGCGGTATACCTGTTTGAGAGGGGAATGGTCACAGGGGTCTCCTGCACTACCTGCCTGCTTCTATTGCTCCGCCTGGTGGTCACCCATTTCCTATCTTCCTGTGCAGCCCTTCCCTGCGGTGTGACCAACTCACTAAACGTGCTATCCACGACCCTCTCAGCATCGTGAATGCTCAACATGTAGACATCACATGGACAGTAAAAGCAGGCTGTGAAATAAGTATTTGTTATTCAAAGATTCTCATTTGAATAATTTATCCAGCTGCAGGGACTCGGATCCCTTCTCTCCACTGACAGCATGAACAGTGAGTCACACGGTGTTATGTTCATTAATAACTAGTCATTTTTATTAAGAACAGCTAGCTTTTGCTAGACACTTTATTGAGTACATGTGGACTAGGTACAGTATCTGTAGAGGCATCCATCTTGACTGCTGCCTTGTGGGTAGCCTAGTGCATCGTGGGTAGCCCACTCTTATATACATACAGCACCACCTAGTGTACCATTCCAGAATGACAGGTTAATGATCATTACATCCCCCTTTCTTTGAGGTTAAACAAAATCAGTATCAATCAATATCAATCAATCATAACAACATAAACATCTTCAACAGTCAATACATTTTCAATGTAGTTTTCTTTGTACTTCACGTGTGGATCTTCTCAGCACAGGTAAGTCTGATGTGTTTTCATGAGAGCCTGTATGTGTATTTGTGTTAGATTGTTCTGGTGGTGAGTGACAAGATTCAGTTGCGGCATTGTCATCGATTTGCTCTTCGATAGTCTCTTGTGTTTGTAGGAGGGAACGGCAGTTCCTCCTGAGAATCTGTCCTTCCTCAGTTCTAACAGTGTATGACCTTGGTCCTACTTCCTCAAGAACTGTAGCTTTCCTGTTCCATGCATCTGGATCCTCAATCCTGACAACATCATCCCTTGTCAATGGTTTCAGAGTTTTGGATGACTTGTCATAGTATGATTTCTGTTTCAGCTTTAACAGTTGAAGTCTCTGTCTCAGTTCCTTACTCTGCTTTTCATTTACACAGCAGGGTAGCGTGGTGCGCAACTTGCGACCCACTAGGAGTTCAGCAGGTGAAGAACCAGAGTCTAAAGGTGAGGCTCGGTAGCTCAGCAGGGCGAGATAAGGATCAGACTTGCTTTCTGTTGCTTTCTTCAGTAGCTGCTTGAGAACTTGAACACCTTTCTCTGCCTTACCATTCAACTGAGCATACAAAGGACTGGATGTGATGTGTTGAAAGTCATAATGTGCTGCAAACTGTTGCCACTCCTTACAGTTGAAGCACGGACCATTGTCGCTAACGGCAATCCTGGGAATTCCATGTCTGGCGAAGATGGATTTCACATGCATTATGACACTGCTTGCTGTGGTGCTTGAGAGCAGCGCCATCTCAGGATAGTTAGAATAGTAGTCAATCACTATTAGATAGTCTTTACCATTTAAATGAAAAAGGTCCATACCAACCTTTTACCATGGTGCTGTTGGTATGTCAGCTACTATCATTGGTTCCTTTGCTTGTTTGTTTTGGTGTTTCTGACATGTCTCACATTTGCCTATCATGTTCTCAATGTCCTTATTTATGCCAGGCCAATAAACAGTGTTGCTTGCTCTCCTTTTGCATTTTTCAATTCCAAGGTGTCCCTCATGAATCCTTTTGAGCATGTCTTGACATAGAGCCTGTGGAATGACTATTCTGTTCTGTTTTAGTAATAGCCCACTTGCGACACTCAATTCTGACATGTGAAAATATTTTGGACAGGAACCTTTTGGCCAACCATGATGAATGTTCTCTATTACTGTTTGTAATACTGTATCTTTTACTGTTTCTTCTGCTATTTGCTTTGATTTTGTGTCTGACACAGGCAGCGCAGCAGTGACCATACTCACATGAACATCCACGTCTTCTTCAGTAGAGCTCACATGACTCATTGTGGGTGCTCGGGATAATGCATCTGCTAACACTATGTATTTGCCTGGTGTGTAGATCAATTCAAAGTCATATCTTTGCAGCTTCATCATGAGTCGTTGAATCCTTGGAGACATCTCATTCAGATTTTTTTTTATGATGGCAACCAGTGGGCTGTGGTCTGTCTCAACTGTGAAGGTGGGAAGTCCATATATGTAGCCATGGAACTTTTCTAATCCAACTACCAAGCCTAGACATTCCTTTTCAATCTGGGCGTATCGACACTCAGTATCAGTCATAGACCTGGAGGCATAGGCAACAGGCTTCCAATCTTCACCCTCTGCTTGTAGCAAGACCGCACCTAGGCCATCTTTTGATGCATCCGTTGACACTTTGATTCTTTTTGTTGGGTCAAAGAAGGTGAGTACAGGTGTGGCTGTCAGCACTGTTTTGAGGTTTATCCACTCTTGTTCATGTCTTTCTGTCCATGCAAACTCATTTGTTTTATGTAGCAGGTCTCGCAGACAGGCTGTCTTGGCTGACAAGTTAGGAATGAACTTTCCAATGAAGTTTATCATCCCCATGATGCGTAGCACTCCTTTTTTGTCAGTGGGTCGGGGCATTTTGAGTATGGCGTTTACTTTTTCCATATCTGGCTCTATTCCTTTACCAGATAATCTCCTAGGAAAGTGACTTCCTGGACGCCAAACTGACACATGGCTTTGTTGAGCTTCAGTCCATTCCGGCGTATGCTCTGTAACACTTTAGTCAGTCTCTCATTGTGTTCTTTCAGTGTGGAGCCCCAGATGATGATGTCATCAACATAGACCCGAACTCCTTCCAGACCTTCAATTATGTGTTCCATCGCTCTATGAAAGATTTCAGATGCAGATATTATCCCGAAAGGCATTCTGAGGAAACAATACCTGCCAAATGGTATGTTGAAGGTACAGTATTTGGTGCTCTCTTCATCCAGTTTTAGTTGCCAAAATCCTTGTGAGGCATCGAACTTTGTAAAGTATCTGGCACCTGACATTTCACTGGTGATTTCTTCTCACTTGGGAATCTGGTAGTGTTCACGTTTTATGTTTGCATTTAAGTCCTTTGGATCCATGCATATTCTTAGATCATTGTTCTTTTTCTTTACACATACCATGGAGTTAACCCAGTCTGTTGGCTCTTTGACTTTCCTGATGACTCCTAGTGTGGTCATTCTGTCCAGTTCATTCTTGAGCCGGTCACGCAGGGGTGCTGGAACTCTTCGTGGAGCATGTACCACTGGCTGAGCATCCTCCTTTAGCTGGATCTTGTAAGTGAATGGTAGAACTCCAAATCCTTTGAACACATCCTGGAAATTATTCACTACAGAATCCACCGAGTCATCTGGTCTGCTTATGGCACAGTTTATACGGTAGACTCTCTTGACCAGTTCTAAGTCCTCACAAGCTTTGTCACCCAGTAGTGAATCAAGTCTTTCAGCCACAACAGAAAACATGAGATGATGCACTTTGTCTTTGACTATCACTTTAAGTCTGCATACACCTAAGCTATCTATTTTCTGTCCATTATAGTCCTTCAGTAGTACTGACTTTTTCTGTATTTTGGGCTTTTTTTTCATATTTTTTATGTCACTCATACTGATTAAGTTTGCTTTTGCCCCAGTGTCTAGTTTCAATGTAACTAATGCTCCATTTACCTGCAGTGGGATCATCCATTTGTCCTCTTTTACTGCATTAACTTTATGTTCAGCATTGTTAATTCCTGAGGGCTGCACATTTTCTGTATCTTTTTCTATATTGTCACATGACACCATTCCTACAAAAAATGTCTCACTTAAATCGGTGTCCTCAATTACATTAACTCGTTGCCCTTTCTTAGTTTTTACTTTTGAAAAGCATTGTTTGACAAAGTGATTCTTTCCATGACATTTTGTGCACATTTTTCCAAACGCTGGACATTGTTTTAACTGGTGTTTGTAACCACAGCGTTTACAATTAAAAATTCCTTCCTCCGATTGCTTTTCACTTCTGTTCTGCCCATGTTTCTTCCCCTTGTAGGACACAGCACCGACAGCAGCATTATCACTCATTACAATCGCATCATTATTGATTTCACTGAAAGTCTTCGCGTGCTTTCAAGCTAGCTCGCTGGCTTGGCATATTTTCACAGCAATTTCCAATGTTAGTTCGGTTTCTCTCAACAGACGTTCCCTGACTTTTTTATCATGAATACCAAACACAATCTGGTCACGAATCATGGATGCTTTCAGCTCAGAGAAATTACATGTCTGTGCTTTCAGTTTCAGATCAGTCATAAAGCTATCAAAAGTCTCATTTTGCTGCTGTGTCCGAGAACAGAAGATGTACCTCGCATAGGTTTCATTCTTTTTGGGAGAACAATGCGTATCAAACTTCTTTAGCACATCGTTTAATTTTTCTCTGTCCTCCTCTGGATTAAATACAAATGTATTAAATACCTCTATCGCCTGTGGGCCTGCAACCGTGAGCAGCAACGCTATTTTCCTTGCGTCTGGCTTCGTACCGAACCCGATGGCAGCAATGTAGAGTTCGAATTGTTGTTTGAAAGTCCGCCAATTGTAGTCAACATTTCCCGTGAGATTCAAAAACTCCGGTGGCTTCAAATTCTCCATGTCGCTTTTCACAATTTTCAGCAGATCTTCACCAATCCTGGTACCATGTTATGTTCATTAATAACTAGTCGTTTTTATTAAGAACAGCTAGCTTTTGCTAGACACTTTATTGAGCACATGTGGACTAGGTACAGTATCTGTAGAGGCATCCATCTTGACTGCTGCCTTGTGGGTAGCCTAGTGCATCGTGGGTAGCCCACTCTTATATACATACAGCACCACCTAGTGTACCATTCCAGAATGACAGGTTACTGATCATTACACACGGTAGTTTAAACCTTTAGTTTAAACAGATTAAACTCTTCCTGTTCATGTTGTTATCTTCCTGTGTGGTATTAGTGGAGCCACTCTTCATTTTGTCCCAAACTCATTTATTCTGTTATTAACCTGTTAATTTTTCCCGACATGTTAGTGTGATGTTCATCATTTATTCTGTTGTTAGACTATTTTTCATTAACTTGTGCAGTTTGCTCCTAAACCAGTTTCGTATGTCTCTAACCTGTTTATTTTGTCATTAACTGTGTATTTCACCCACTGATATTACTAAGAGTAATCACCTGACGAGGCTGGGTTACTGGTTAACTACTGTACTTCATACTTCATTGTTTGCACAGAATTGTTTGCATTACATTTCTACCCGTAACTTTACACAGAGGATCCTGAACCCTAAATAAGCAGCAGAAAAGTGTCATCTTGTGCTTGTTAGGCACGGCAAATTCATTGATAACCTCGGCAATGATGGATAGATTTATTCTTCAATACTTGATGGAATATGTAGTTAGCCATGTTCAGCCAGAATGGGTGAGGCACTTTACTGCAGGTGCAATAAAAGGCAGGAGTTGAATGTCACCCCCTATTGTAGAGTAAAGCTCATCGAGCTGAAACGTTAACTCTGTTTCTCTCTCCACAGATGCTGCCTGACCCGTTGAGTGTTTTCAGCATTTTCAGTTTTTATTTGTAGAGTAATGTTGCTTTGGGTGGGATTTTCAATCAGTGCAATGTTGTTGTTGGAATTGTGTTGAGCGAGTGATTCCAATGAGATTCAATGGCGATCTTCAGGCACTACTTTCCCCCGGACTGAGAGCAAAGTTGTGTCAAATGGACAGGTGTGTTCTGCCCTTAGTGAGCAGGTGGTGAGCAAAGGTATCTGTGTCCTTTGGATCTCTCAACTCAGGTAGTCAGAGGCTAAAGATACAGTAATGCACAGTCACTGTATCTCGTGAAGTGGTGCGCCGATAACAACCTGGCCCTTAACACCAAGAAAACAAAAGAAATCATTGTGGACTTCAGGAAGTCCAAAGGCGGAAGTCACACCCCCATCCACATCAATGGGGCTGTGGTGGAAAGGGTGGACAGCTTTAAGTTCCTCGGAGTCCACATCACGGAAGACCTCTCCTGGTCCCTCAACACCTCCTCTCTGGTGAAGAAGGCCCAGCAGCGCCTATATTTCCTAAGGAGGCTGAAGGGATGTAATCTGTCACCCCTGATCCTCTCTAACTTTTACTGCTGCACTATAGAGAGATCCTGACAAACTGTATCACAGTATGGTATGGCAGCTGTAGCTACTATGACCGGAAAGCCCTGCAGCGGGTAGTCAAAACTGCCCAACGCATTACCGGCACCCGGCTACCGACCATAGAGCACATATACCAGAAACGCTGTCTACGGAGGTCACGGTCCATCATCAAAGACCCTACCCACCCCAGCCACAGTCTGTTCGCCCTCCTGCCATCTGGGAGACGCTACAGATGCATTCGCACCCGTACGACCAGATTTAGGAACAGCTTCTTTCCCAGGGCTGTCATCCTACTGAACTCCACAAATAAACTCTAAAGCCTGCACATCTGCCAATGCACTTTATTATGGTTATATTTATGTTAATATACTACAAGCCAAATGTATGTTGAATGTTTAAATGTCTTAATCCAAATGTACACTCTCGGGAGCCGCAAGCCTACATTTCGTTGTACTGCACTTGTGCACTAACAATGACAATAAAAGTTGATTTGATTTGATTTGATAACAGACAGTAAGATTCAAGCCTAAATATCTATGTGTTCCTGAAAAGTAATGAGTAGTTTGGTCATTCAACAGGTAGTTTTTGTTTCTGATTTCTTTATCTTATCTGAAATCCTGCTGGACTGACGGTTGAAATGTTGTATAAAAGTGCAGACACACTCAAGAGCTGACATTCAGCTACCTTGGCTGGAATAAGTCCAGTTTCAGACCTGTCAATGGTAATGGCCGGGTGGGATTAGCAGTGACTGCATCGCTGCATCAACTGGCCCAGTCTCTCCCGCCAGTGAGAGGCAACTGGGAGCATTGTGCAACCTCACCACTGTCATATCGAAGGTTAACTTTACTGCCTTCAATAACCCAGTCACCACGGGCCAGGAAACTGTGTCCGAGGCTGCACTGGAGCTCAGAGCATTTCACTCGTCTGTCCTCAAACAGCAGTGCAAAGAACATTTACAATTTAGCAAAAAAAAAGATCTAAAATGTACGTACCTGTACCCCAAGGGGAACAATGAATTCCAAGGCATGTGTTTAAATAGTTACTGGTACCCAGGCTGTGCTTTACTGATGGTCTTGAACTCAAGCCAAGGCGATCGCTGCTCTGAAGCCAGGATGAATGGCCACCTTCTCGAGCATTATCGCTGACATTTATGCTGAGTTTATCAAAACATTTTTCACATTTTTCAGAAGGCAGCCCGCTGACTAAAGGGCAGTGTGAGATCGACTGCGAATGGGGACATTGTAGCGCAAGCAGGCAGCTGGACAAGGGTTTCACTGTATATTGGTCACATCTATTCCAAATGCTTGAGCGTGCTGTAGTAACAGATAACTATATCAATAAAAACAGCAAAGATTCCTGGAATTAGACCAGCTCTATCAACACTGCTCCACATCAATGAATTCAATCGCAGTTAGCACTCCACATTCACATTGCTGAATTGGTGTAGAGTAAGTGACTCGGACAGGGGTGATTTTAACCTAAGTCCAATGGGATCGGGCGGAACGCCGCTTTTAGACCCCGCCCAATAATATACTGACATCAATGGAGAATAAAATCGGGCGGGGCGTAAAAACGAGCGTCGCTCCCAATCCCGTCAGTTTCCCGACGGACAAGTTCGGTTAGAATCGCTCCCATGTCGATGATACAATACACACCTGGTTAAAGGTGAAGATCGATCAATCACCATCTGCCATCTGACTTAAAGTTGGTTTGAACTAAATAGACATGGAGCTGATTTCATAAAAAATACGTTTCTTTCTGGGTAAAACATATTCTGTAAAAGCTCCCCGAGGGCTCTGTGCCAGCATGGTATTGTTCAGCAAGGTCCCAGCTTTCAGCTCTACGCTGTTGGGAGTTAGTTGATCCCAACCTGGGCAGGGGGCATGGGGTGTGAACACCGGCCTCAGCAATCCCACTCCCCCACTCTTTCCCAATAGTCCAGCAAATGGGCTTTCATTTTGCTAACGAGTCTATTATGTGGCACTTTGTCAAATGCATTTTGAAAGTCCATATACACATCAACCGCACTGCCCTCATTAACCCTCTCCAGTAATGCAGCAAAGAACTCAATCAAGTTAGTCAGACAACCACGATTTGCCTTTAACAATCTGTCATTTATTAACCCAGGTTTTTCCAAATGACAATTAATTTTGTCCCAGAATATTGCCTCTAAAATCATCCTCACCACCACCATTAGGCTGACTGGTCTGTAATTGTCGGGTTTATCCCTCTCCCATTTTTTTAAACTGGGGTGTAACATTTGAAATCCTCCAGTCCTCTGGCACCACCCCCATATCTAAGGAGGATTGGACGATTATGGCCAGAGCCTCCGCAATTTCCACCCTTACTTCCCTCAGTAACCTAGGATGCACCCCATCCGGACCGGGTGACTTTTCTACTTTGAGGACTGCCAACCTTTTAAGTACCTCCTCTTTATCTATTTTTATCCTCTCCAATATCACTACTCCTCCTTTACTGCTACATTGGCTGCATCCTCTTTAATGAAGACAGATGTCAAGTCCTCATTTAGTAGCTCAGCCCTCTGCCTCCACAAGAAGATCTCCTTTTTGGTCCCTAATCGGCCCCACTCTTTGACTCCCCTTTTACTATTTATATGTTTATAAAGACTTTTGGGTTCCCTTTTATGTTGGCCACTAATTTATTCTCATACTCTCTCTTTGTCCCTCTTATTCCCTTTTTTAGATCTCCCCTGTACTTTCTATGTTCAGCTTGGTTGCTTTGGATGCCTTCCTTTCCCCTTGTGGGAATGTAACTACTCTGTACCCGAACCATCTCCTCTTTGAAGGCCTCCAATTGCTCACTTACCCGATAATCTTTGATTCCAATCCACCTGGACCGGATCCCTTTTCAACTCCCTGAAATTAGCCCTCCTCCAGTTAAATATCATCCCCTCTGATGTTTCCTTGTCCTTTGCCATAACTACTCTAAACCTAATGATATTGTGCTTGCTGCTTCCCAAACACTCCCCCACTGACACATGCTCCATTGCCCCACTTCATTCCCCAGAACTAGATCCAGCATTGCTTCCTTCCTTGTTGGGCTGGAAACACAGTGATCAACAAAGTTCTCTTGTACAAATTTCAGGAATTCCTCCCCCTATTGCCCTTTACACTGTTACTATCCCAGTCTATATTAGGATAATTGAAGTCCCCCATTATCACTACTCTGTAGTTCTTGCATCTTTCTGTAATTTGCCTGTAAATTTGCTCCTCGATCTCCTTCCCACTGTTTGGTGGCCTATAGTACACACCCAGCTCCTCTTCTGCTCCTTAACTCTGCCTGACTCCTCAAGTACATCACCCCTCTCCAGTGCTATAATGGTTTCTTTGATCAATACCACCACCCTCCCCCACCCTCCCTTTCCTATCTTTCCTGAATACATTGTAGCCAGGAATATTAAGTGCCCATTCCTGCTGTTCATTGAGCCAGGTCTCTGTTATTGCCACTATATCATAGTCCCATGTGGCTACTTATGCCTGCAGCTCACCAACCTTATTCACCACGCTCTGTGCATTGATGCACACACACTCCAAACTCTGCCTCGCATTTCCCCCTATCTGTTCCCTCCTATTTCTGAACTATTCTTTACTCTGGTGCTGTTTGTCTCTCCCAGTCCTCTCCTAGCACCTTGTTTCTCTCTGATCCTCCATCCTGATTCCTCTCTCCCTGCCAGAATTGGCATGGAGTTAGTTGACCCTGGCTGGGTTGGCAGTAGGTATGGGTTGGCCCTGAAAGAGAGGCAGGGGGAAAAAAAAGCCGAGTGAAGGTTCCGAGCTGTGATTGCTCTCCAGTGCCGAGCACTGGGTCGTGCTTGGCGTGGATGTTGGCTGAGGGCAGGATTGAGCATGGTTGTGACATTCTCTGTCTGAGGTGAAGCACTTGGGCAAAGAGTAAAGACAAAGTGAAATATCGTGATATAAGAGGGACATCTAGGCCCTAGCGCTGGTGCAGACAAGAATGAAGCTGGACACAGTGTTCGAGAGACCAACTTCGGAGCGTGATTCCATCAGCCCTTCAGCCTCTAAAAGAGAGATGTCTCAAAGTGAAGTCTTATAATCCATCATAGAAAGAACAAACCGGGACTGGGATATAGGAGGTGAACTCAGTACAATACTTACAGGTATTCAAAGGTAGCAGAAGAGGTGGGCACAGGGTGGTGACTAGGAAGGAAAAGTTTAGGGCAGAAGCCTGGATATCTCTCTTTACCAAGGTCAACATCTGGAAGTGGTGGCCGGGACATTGGGATCCTGTAAGAAGCAGCTGGGTGAGGGCGGCGCTGGGTGAGGGCAGTGCTGGGTGAGGGTGGGTGGGGATGGGTGAGGGAGGGTGAGGGTGGGTGAGGGAGGGTGAGGGCGGCGCTGGGTGAGGGCAGTGCTGGGTGAGGGTGGGTGGGGGTGGGTGAGTGTGGGTGGGGATGGGTGAGGGAGGGTGAGGGTGGGTGAGGGCGGCGCTGGGTGAGGGTGGGTGAGGGAGGGTGAGGGCAGTGCTGGGTGAGGGTGGGTGGGGGTGGGTGGGTGAGGGAGGGTGAGGGTGGCACAGGGTGAGGGTGGATGAGGGTGGCGCTGGGTCAGGGTGGGTGAGGGCAGTGCTGGGTGAGCATGGGTGGGGGTGCTGGGATTCTGGTAACATCTTCTGCAGCTTCTATTAATCACAGCAATCAATTGTTTACCATGAATCCCCTCGACCACATCGCCCAGTGCTCCCAATCCTGCATCTCCCAGGGTAGCAGTGGCCATGAGGATTGTATGGAGATTTATTGAGATTGTGGGACACAGATGGAGATACCGCGGCCCTGTTAAGGAAAACAAAGAGAAAAAGGCTGACGAGGTTTTCTTTTAAAGACTTGACCTATCTTTCTCTGAATGACCTAATGCATAAATGCAGTATTTTCTGTTTATCTGATAAACACACTGGCTCCCGGCACAGTCGCCAACAAACACCACCTGATATTTCCCTTTACTGAAGAACAGTAACAGTAAATAATTTTCACAAGATACTCACCTTTATGTAACTTCAGTACGATCTTACTGAGAGAACAAAACATTCAGATGCAGGCAGTTCTTGGACAGGACGCCCCCCCTCGAGATTACTATTACTCTAATACCGAACGCGATCTTAATCTCAAAGGCTTTCTAACAAACACTCCAATGTCAGGAACATGCTGCTGTAAGGCTGGGCTCCTGCTCTGTCAGGGTGTCACTGGCTGAAATTTTCCCATAAGAAAAAGGGTAGGTTTGGAGCAGTTGAATTGTTAAAAATGGGATTCCCGACCTGAGCCCGTCTCCAACCCGCCCACTTACGGTTTAGCTGGAGGCGGGATGACCAACCCGCTCACGGGAGGCGTTACCTCAATTCAAATATTATAATGAGGCTGCCTCTATTTTCCATCCATTTGTGTTTAACAGCCTGTGGACGGTTTCACACAATTCGTGAAACTCGGCAGTTAAACAGAGGCCGGGACCGCTGCACCCAAAAGGTAAGTGGCTTTATACTGACCTTTGGATCCAGAGTCCTTGTCTGACCCACCCCTCCGCGATCCGAGACCCCCCCACCAGGCCTCCGATCAGACCCCCAGGCCTCGCCTCCCCAACGATGATAATGAGGCCAGCCACGATCCTTCAGCGCCCACCCCCCGCGATCCCTGCCCGATCCCCCCCACGATCACTGATCCCCCCGCGATCCCCGATCCCCCCCGTGATCCCTGCCCGACCCCCCCATGATCCCCGATCACCCCCGCGATCCCCGATCCCCCCGCGATCCCCGATCCCCCCAGCGATCCCTGCTCGACCCCCCCATGATCCCCGATCCCCCCGCGATCCCCGATCCCCCCCGCGATCCCCAATCCCTGCCCGACACCCCCATGATCCGCGATCCCCATCCCCCCGCGATCCCCGATCCCCCCGCGATCCCCGATCCCCCCGCAACAATCCCTGCCCGACCCCCCCATGATCCGCGATCCCCCATCCCCCCCGCGATCCCCGATCCCCCCATGATCCCCGATCCTCCCCCCGCGATCCCCGATCCCCCCATGATCCCCAATCTCCCCCCCGCCGCAATCCCCGATCCCCCCACGATCCCCGATCCCCAGCCCTCCCCATCCTCTCCCCCCACTCCTGGGGGGTCTGTGGGGCAATGGAGTCGGCAAGTACTCCTGGTCCTATCGGCTTCTCAGCAAACATCACTGAAGGATATTTTGTGAAATGGTCATATTTTGTTGTGGCCAAAGTGTCGCTGATCAATCCTGAGGCCCCAGGACCCGCCACTGATCAGAAACCATTTACTGCCGGGGTGTAAAACGACAGGCCCCCCGTTTACACAGGTGACGGGGTCAGGCGGCAGCACGAAGCGCCAAAGCCGCCTTTACCAATATGGCGGCACCCAGAGTGCGAGGACCAGCTGGGAGACAGTCCCCGGCCCCGGCCTTCCCCACCATCAGCACCCCCACCCCCCCCAAACCCCTGGGGATCGGACCCCCTGGGATCGCCCCCCCCCCATACAAACACCCGGGATCAGGCCCCCCCGGGGATCCCCCCCCGGGGCTGCGGCCTCCTCTCCAGTGTTCCCGCCCGACTGGAAGCCGCTGCCAATCAGGCTGAGTCCCGGGCGGGGAACCTGTCTGTGATGAGAGACGCTCGCTCTGGAGTTCACTCCCCGCACCGTGCGTGCAAACCCAGACTCCTGCATTTCCCGCGTGCTGCCGCCCCATTGTGTTTGTGGCTGAACCTTGTCAAATTCCAATTTGAAAAATTTATCTTTTGAAGTACACACACAGAATACACAGAATCCCCACAGTGCAGATAGAGGCCATTTCGGCCTCTAGTTTTATTCGATCTGGCAACTCACACCCAAACTCCCCCTGAAGTAAGTCCCGCCTTCACCACTGCGCTGCACCGGAGCCACATTCCTCTCACTCTCTCCAGCTTCTTTCAGTCTCTGTTCATCAGCCTCTCTCTCATTCCCTTGCTCTCTCCCACTCCCTCTCTCTCCCACTCTCTCTCTCTCCCTCCCCCTCACTCCCACTCTCTCTCTCCCTCCCCCTCACTCCCACTCTCTCTCTCCCTCCCCCTCACTCCCACTCTCTCTCACTCCCTCTCACTCTCTCCCACTATCTCTCCGTTTCTCTATCTTCCCCTCACCCTCTCTCACTCCCTCTCCCTTCTCTCACTCTCTCCCACTATCTCTCCGTTTCTCTATCTTCCCCTCACCCTCTCTCTCACTCCCTCTCTCTTCTCTCACTCTCTCCCACTATCTCTCCGCTTCTCTATCTTCCCCTCACCCTCTCTCTCCCCTCTCTCTCTCACTCCCTCTCTCCCACTCTCTCTCTCTCCTACCTCCTCCAATCACACAGCTCCCTGATGTAGATGTATGGCCCAATCTTCAGATCCCTGAAGAACTACATAGGTTAGTTAAAGCCACCAGCACTCGAATGCCACAAAAGGATAACTTTAAATGATCAAAGAAAAGAATCAGGTATTGACTTTAAAATATTTAACGTGATTACGTGACAAATGGAAAACGGGTTTCAAAAGGTTCAACACTTGTGCGATGTGGATTTTGAGTCCACTGCTTCCTATTATTATATTATTTAATGGACGACCTTAGTGTCACCCTCTCTCCCACCCCACCCCACCCCCCCGCAACCCTCTCTCCCTCACCCCCAACCCTTGCTAGTGCTCTGGGGGAGGGTTTAAACTAAAATGGCAGGGGGTTGGGAACCTGAGCAGGGAGACAGAGGAAAGGGAAACAAGGATAGAAGCAAAAGACAGGAAGGAGAAAAACAAAGGTGACAGTCAGAAAAATCAACGGTTTAAATCAAACATGGCTACAGTAAATAATAATTCTAAAAGGTGAAAGAGTGTTAAAAAAACAAGCCTGAAGGCCTTGTGTCTTAATGCGAGGAGCATTTGTAATAAGGTGGATGAATTAGCTGCGCAAATAGAGGTAAACGGATATGATATGATTGGGATTACGGAAACATGACTCCAGGGTGACCAAGGCTGGGAACTCAACATCCAGGGGTATTCAATATTCAGGAAAGATAGGCAAAAAGGAAAAGGAGATGGGGTAGCATTGCTGGTTAAAGAGGGGATTAACAAAATTGAAAGGAAGGATATTAGCTCTGATGATGTGGAATCTGTATGGGTAGAACTGAGAAATACCAAGGGGCAGAAAACATTAGTGGGAGTGGTATATAGACCTCCAAACAGTAATGCAGAGGTTGGGGATGGCATTAAACGGGAAATTAGAGACGCGTGCAATAAGGGCACAGTAGTTATCATGGGTGACTTTAATCTACATATAGATTAGGCTAATCAAATTAGTAACAATACTGTGGAGGAGGAATTCCTGGAGTGTATACAGGATGGTTTCCTGGACCAATATGTCGAGGAACCAACTAGAGATCAGGCCATCTTAGGCTGGGTATTATGGAATGAGAAAGGATTAATTAGCAATCTTGTTGTGCGAGGCCCCTTGGGTCGAAGCGATCATAATATGATAGAATTCTTCATTAAGATGGAGAGTGAAGTCGTTGACTCAGAGACGAGTGTCCTGAATTTAAATAAAGGAAACTACGATGGTATGAGGCGCGAGTTGGGTAGGATTGATTGGGGAATGTTACTCAAAGGGTTGACGGTTGATAGGCAATGGCAAACATTCAAAGATCGCATGGATGAACGACGGAATTTGTTCATCCCTGTTTGGCATAAAAATAAAACAAAAAAGGCGACTCAACCGTGGCTAACAAGGGAAATTAGGGATAGCATAAGATCCAAGGAGCGGACATACAAATTGGCCAGAAAAAGCAGTAAACCTGAGGATTGGGAGCAGTTTAGGATTCAGCAAAGGAGGACAAAGGGATTAATTAAGAGCGGGAAAATAGAGTATGAGAGTAAGCTTGCAGGTAACATTAAAAACTGACTGTAAAAGCTTCTATAGATATGTGAAGAGAAAAAGATTGGTGAAGTCAAGCGTAGGTCCCTTGCAGTCAGAATCAGGGGAATTTATAATGGGGAACAAAGAAATGGCAAACCAATTAAATACATACTTTGGTTCTGTCTTCACAAAGGAGGACACAAATAACCTCCCAGAGATGCCGGGGAACATAGGGTCTAATGAGAGGGAGGAACGGAAAGAAATCAGTATTTGTAGGGAAATGGTGTTAGGGAAATTGACGGGATTGAAGGCCGATAAATCCCCAGGGCTTGATAGTCTACACCCTAGGGTACTTAAGGAAGTGGCCCTAGAAATAGTAGATGCATTGCTGGTCATCTTCTAAAATTCGATAGACTCTGGAACAGTTCCCATGGATTGGAGGGTAGCTAATGTTACCCCACTATTCAAAAAAGGTGGTAGAGAGAAAACAGGGAATTACAGACCGGTAAGCCTGACTTCGGTCGTGGGGAAAATGCTAGAGTCCATTATAAAAGATGTAATAGCAGAGCACTTGGAAAACAGTGACAGGATCGGACAAAGTCAACATGGATTTACAAAAGGTAAATCGTGCTTGACTAATCGACTGGAATTTTTTGAGCATGTAACTGGTAGACTAGATAAGGGAGAACCAGCGGATGTGGTGTATTTGGACTTTCAGGAGGCTTTCGATAAGGTCCCGCATAAGAGATTAGCGTGTAAAGTTAAGGCACATGGGATTGGGGGCAAGGTACTGACTTGGATAGAAAACTGGTTGGCAGACAGGAAGCAAAGAGTTGGAATAAATGGGTCTTTTTCCGAGTGGCAGGCAGTGACTAGTGGGGTACCGCAGGGATCGGTCCTCGGACCCCAGCTATTCACAATATATATAAATGATCTAGACAAGGGAACTAGATGTAATATCTCCAAGTTTGCAGACGATACAAAGCTGGGTGGGCATGTGTGCTGTGAGGAGAATGCCGAGAAACTCCAGTATGATTTGAACAGGTTGGGTGATTGGGCAGAAGCACGGCAGATGCAGTATAATGTGGATAAATGCGAGGTTATCCACTTTGGTGGCAAAAACAGGAAGGCAGATTATTATCTGAACGGCAATAGATTGGGAGAAGGGAAAGTGCAACGAGA
Source organism: Somniosus microcephalus (assembly GCF_052327205.1). Classification (NCBI taxonomy): domain Eukaryota; kingdom Metazoa; phylum Chordata; class Chondrichthyes; order Squaliformes; family Somniosidae; genus Somniosus; species Somniosus microcephalus. The sequence goes on from NC_141005.1 coordinate 3,214,417, forward strand.
CCTGGGTGTCCTTGTGCATCAGTCGCTGAAGGTAAGCATGCAGGTGCAGCAGGCGGTTAAGAAAGCAAATGGTATGTTGGCCTTTGTAGCGAGAGGGTTTGAGTACAGGGCCTTGGTGAGACCACACCTTGAGTATTGTGTGCAGTTTTGGTCGCCTTATCCATGGAAGGATGTTCTTGCCATGGAGGGAGTGCAGCGAAGATTCACCAGACTGATACCTGGGATGGCTGGAATGACGTATGAGGAGAGATTGGGTCGATTGGGCTTATACTCGCTGGAGTTTAGAAGAATGAGAGGGGATCTCATTGAAACTTATAAAATTCTAACAGGACTAGACAGACTAGATGCAGGAAGCATGTTCCCGATGGCCGGGGAGTCCAGAACCAGGGGTCACAGTCTAAGGATAAGGGGTAAGCCATTTAGGACTGAGAGGAGGAGGAATTTCTTCACCCAGAGAGTGGTGAACCTGTGGAATTCTCTACCAAAGAGGCAGTGGAGGCCAATTCATTAAATATATTCAAGAAGGAGTTAGATATATTTCTTAAGGCTAAAGGGATCAAGGGATATGGGGAGAAGGCAGGGACAGGGTACTGAATTTGGATGATCAGCCATGCTCTCATTAAATGGCGGCGCAGGCTCAAGGGGCCGAATGGCCCACTCCTGCTCCTATCTTCTATGTTTCTATGTTTCACACCCCGACCCTTTCATCCCCGACCCTCTCTCCCCCCGACCCTCACCCCCCGACCCCCTCACCCCCAAGCCTCACCCCCCGACCCTCTCACACCCTCAACCCTCTCTCCCCCCCGACCTTCACCCCCCGACCCTCACCCCCCCACCCTCACCCCTGACCCTCTCACCCCCCCGACCCTCTCCCCCCGACCCTCTCACACCCCCGACCCTCTCCCCCCGACCCTCACACCCCCCAACCCTCACCCCCCGACCCTCCCCCCGACCCTCTCACCCACCCGACCCTCTCCCCCCGACCCTCTCCCGCCCGACCCTCTCACCCCCCCGACCCTCTCACACTCCCCACCCTCTCCCCCCGACCCTCTCACACCCCCGACCCTCTCCCCCCGACCCTCTCTCCCCCCCGACCCTCTCTCCCCCCCGACCCTCTCACACCCCCGACCCTCTCCCCACCGACCTCTCCCCCCCTGACCCTCTCACACCCCCCAACCCTCTCACCCACCCGACCCTCTCCCCCCGACCCTCTCCCGCCCGACCCTCTCACCCCCCCGACCCTCTCACACTCCCCACCCTCTCCCCCCGACCCTCTCACACCCCCGACCCTCTCCCCCCGACCCTCTCTCCCCCCCGACCCTCTCACACCCCCGACCCTCTCCCCACCGACCTCTCCCCCCCTGACCCTCTCACACCCCCCAACCCTCTCACACCCCCGACCCTCTCCCCCCGACCTCTCCCCCCCGACCTCTCCCCCCGACCCTCTCACACCCCCGACCCTCTCACACCACCGACCCTCTCACCCCCCGACCCTCTCACCCCCGACCCTCTCACACCCCCCACCCTCTCACCCCGACCCTCTCACCCCCTGACCCTCTCACCCCCGACCCTCTCACCTCCCGACCCTCTCACCCCCTGACCCTCTCACCCCCGACCCTCTCACACCCCCGGCCCTCTCCCCCCGACCCTCTCACCCCCCTGACCCTCTCACCCCCCCCGACCCTCTCCCCCCCGACCCTGTCACACCCCCGACCCTCTCATCCCCGACCCTCACCCCCCCGACCCTCTCACCCCCCGACCCTCTCATCCCCGACCTTCACCCCCCCGACCCTCTCACCCCCCGACCCTCTCATCCCCGACCTTCACCCCCCCGACCCTCTCACCCCCCCGACCCTCTCACCCCCGACCCTCACCCCCCGACCCTCTCACACCCCCGACCCTCTCATCCCCGACCCTCACCCCCCCGACCCTCACCCCCTCGACCCTCTCACACCCCAGACCCTCACCCCCGACCCTCTACCCCTGACCCTCTCACCCCACCGCCCCCTCCCCCCCGACCCTCTCACACCCCTGACCCTCTCATCCCCGACCCTCACCCCCCGACCCTCTCACACCCCAGACCCTCACCCCCGACCCTCTACCCCTGACCCTCTCACCCCACCGCCCCTCTCCCCCCCGACCCTCTCTCCCCCCCGACCTTCTCCCACCCCCGACCCTCAGCCCCCCGACCCTCTCACACCCCCGATCCTCACCCCCCCGACCCTCTCCCCCCCCGACCCTCTCACAGCCCCAACCCTCTCCCCTCCAACCCTCTCACACCCCGACCCTCTCACACCCTGAAATAAAGAATAGATTGGCCTTCCAAAGCTAGGCTTTATTAACTTTAAAATCAGCAGCATATCTTTCCACATCCAGTCCCAACTAAAGCTAGAAAAGGACTGAATTTAAGGTAGCCACAACACATCATGTGATCATCAACTACCAATGAGATTACAACACATATCCCAAGGCAGTTAACAAACAACGAATCACAATACTTTTACTAATCAAGGAATAATCACCACATTCACACCTCCTTTTAAAATATACTCCAACCTAATAACTTTTACAATTTACAATTAATTATTTACAACTAAACTATGCACGAGAATAAAACTATTTACATTACACAATACTAAATGAACAACAACAAATAATAACATTACGCATAAGTATTAAGTATCTCTCAACTAAAACAATATACTATAATATTTCAACAATTTTTAAAACATTACTATCAATTTAAAAGTCCATTTTCATTCGGTCGACCGGATATCTTGTTCATGTCGACCTTCTTAACCTTGGTGAAATTCCTTGCCCTCCCACGCCAGAAGGCACAGAAGTATCTTCAACAGGAAGGCTATCCATATCCCAATTCTCAATGGTTTCCGGATTAGAAATCCCATCAGAAGATGAACTGGGACAGTCATAAACATCTATCAAAGGCTGACTAATAGAAATATGATTATCTGCAATCGGATTGGAAATATTCGTAGTATCTGTAACAGCATCCACATTATCCGAATCATGACCATTATTAATATCCTCAGAAGAGGGCTGGCCCCCACAAGGAGCCAAGTCTTTAATTGAAACAGTACTTTCTTTCCCATCTTGGAATCGAATATGAGCATATTGGGAATTTGCCTCCAACAGCTCCACCTCCTCCACCAAGGGGTCATATTTTGACAATCTAACATGGCGTCGAAGCAACACAGGTCCCTGCATAGTAAGCCATGAAGGTACCGAATATCCCGTAGTAGATCTCCGCGGATAGTTAAAGAGCCTTTCATGGGGGGTCACATTAGTAGCCGTTGAAAGCAATGATCTAATGGAATGCAGGGCATCAGGCAGCACCATTTCCCACTGTGTATTCTTAAGGTTCCGGGATGTCAACGCCAACATAACTGCCTTCCAAATCACCCCATTGTATCGTTCACACTGTCCATTACCCTGGGGATTATACAGGGTAGTTCTACTAGTAGAAATTCCCCGACTCTGAAGGTATTCCTTCAACTGGGAAGACATAAAAGAACTTCCCTGATCCGAATGGATATACGCAGGCATCCCAAAGATGACAAAAAGTTGAGTCAAACATTTAATAACTAGCAGCTGATACATCTGCACAAGGAAAAGCAAAAGGGAACCTTGAAAACTCGTCCACAACAGTAAATATATATCGGTTTTGAGTAGTTGAAGGAAGAGGTCCCTTAAAATCAACACTCAAACGTTCAAAAGGAGAAGTAGCCTTTATAAGATGAGCTCGTTGAGGCTTAAAGAAATTCGGTTTACACCGAGCACAGATAGAACATGATGAAGTCATCCGCTTGACGTCTTCAACTGAAAAAGGCAAGTTCTTACTGCGTACAAAGTGTATCATCCTCGTAACCCCAGGATGACATAAGGCATTGTGAAGATTAATAAGCGTATCTCCGTGAATCACAGAACAATAAGCCCTCGACAGTGCATCAGCAGCAACATTATCCTTCCCCGGACGATAAACTATGTCAAAATGGTAACATGCCAACTCAATCCTCCATCTCATTATTTTATCATTTTTAATCTTTCCAAAATGTTTAACATCAAACATAAAGGACACAGATTTTTGATCAGTTACCAACGTGAAATGTTGCCCCGATAAATAATGTCTCCATTTACGCAATGCTTCTACTATTGCGTATGCCTCTTTTTCTATTGAGGAATGTCTTTTTTCACTATTATTCAAAGTACGTGAGAAAAAGGCCACAGGTCTTCCATTTTGGTTCAAAGTAGCCCCAATTGCAAAATCCGAAGCATCCGTCTCAATCACAAAGGGAACCTGCTCATCAATGGAATGCACAACTGCTCCTAAAATATCCTTTTTAAAATTCTCAAAACATGTCCTGGCCTCCCATGATAGAGGATATGTCGTAACCCGAATAAGAGGCCGGATCTTCCGTGAAAAATTTGCAATCCAATTAGAATAATAAGAAAACAGTCCAACAACTCGTTGCAAAGCCTTAGAATTAGTAGGACAAGGTAAATCGATCAATGGTCGCAGACGTTCTGGATCTGGTTTAATCTTATTTCCCGAAATAATATACCCCAATAGATTTACCTCAGTAGTCGAAAAGATACATTTCTCTTTGTTAAAAGTTAAACCAACTTTTTCCGCAGCTTGAAGGAATCTTTTAAAATTAGAATCATGCTCCACCCTTGATTTGCCACACACTGTGATGTCATCTAAGTATGAAAAGGTGTCAGAGAGGGAGTTATCACTTATAAAAGCATCCATTGCCCGTTGAAAACAAGCAACACCATTAGTAACACCAAATGGTATTCGGCAAAACTGATACAGCTTTCCACCAGCCTCAAAGGCCGTATATGGTTGATCCTTCTTAACAATAGGAATCTGATGATAAGCACTCTTTAAATCAATAGTGCTAAAAACTTTATACTGAGATACTTTATTGATAAGCTCATCAATCTTAGGCAAAGGGTACGCGTCTAATTGAGTATACCTATTAATAGTTTGGGAATAGTTTATCACCATTCGTTTCTTGTGTCTCTCATTAGTCGTGACAACTACCTGTGCTCACCAAGGCGAACAACTAGGTTCAATGATTCCTTCCAATAAGAGACGTTGAACTTCAGAATTAATAAATTCTCTATCCTGACTACTATATCTTCTTGACTTGGTAGCAATTGGCTTACAATCCGACATCAAATTGGAAAAAAGTGATAATGGAGGAATAGATAAAGAGGTTAATCCACAAATAGATAAAGGTGGCTTAGTCCCTCCAAATGAAAGACTAAGAGACTCGTGTAACTGAAGCACATCATGTCCAATCAAAATATCCGCACAGAGATTAGGCAAAACAGATAGGCGTATATCAGTATACGTATTACCTAGAAGAACCATTTTCACAAAGCAACAACCAGCTATTTGTGAAGTAAGGGTCGTCTGAGCCATACACACCTGATACGTAACAGGCGAAATTTTCAAATGCTTCTCCTTCGCAAACTGAAGACTTATAAAACTCTCAGTACTGCCCGTATCTATAAGGGCCTTCACTTCCAACCCATTAACTTGAGCCGTAACTATAGCTTTGTTTAGGCCATGAGCAAATGCAGCAGAAATTGATGCAATAAACGCCCTATCTAAAGGCTGAATAGTCACAGAAGAGGTAGTGGAGGAAGACCCTCCCACACCAGGAGAAGGAAAGGTAATTGAACCTGATGATTTGCACACACGTGCATAATGACCTCTCTTGCCGCATTTACTACACACAGCCTCCCGAGCAGGACACTTCAGACGAGGGTGCCGGATATTCCCACAAAAATAACACTTCTGAATCCTAGAGGCAACGGCCGCCGAAGTAGAAACTGTTTCAAAATCTAGTAAACCACTCCCATTAAGTCCACATAATTCCTTTTCATCCGAAACTGCCGAAACCATAGTCGCAGGCCGATTAAAAAGAGCATAAGAATCCGAACTTCTCTGAGCCACATCCAATGTAGAAGCTTGCTCAAAAGCACTTTTAAGATCCAGAGTCTTATTTTCTAACAACCGCTGACGAATTGATCTAGACAGTAATCCATTAATAAAAGCATCCCGTACCGATTCGTCCTTATATTCTTCAGCCGTCACAGCCTTATAATTACAGTCAACACTAAGGCACCGAAGTGCTTGTAAATAAGTATCCAAAGATTCTCCCACCTGCTGCCTACGGGCAGATAGAAGATGACGTGCAAATACCTCATTCTTTGGTTTAACAAAAATCTTTTCCAATGTAGAAATAGCCTCTTCATAAGTTTTACAGTGCAAAATATATTTATATACATCCGGGTCAATGTAGTTGATCAGCATATTCAGCTTATTTAGAGCCTCTTGATCCAACACGCCCAAAAAGTTTTTAAATGTACAATACCAATGTTTCCATTTATCATCCACTCCAGCAGAATTGGGATCAGCCTTGAATCGTTCTGGTTGAAGATATCGCTCCATTCTAACACAAAGTTAATAAATTGAGATAAAGAATAGATTGGCCTTCCAAAGCTAGGCTTTATTAACTTTAAAATCAGCAGCATATCTTTCCACATCCAGTCCCAACTAAAGCTAGAAAAGGACTGAATTTAAGGTAGCCACAACACATCATGTGATCATCAACTACCAATGAGATTACAACACATATCCCAAGGCAGTTAACAAACAACGAATCACAATACTTTTACTAATCAAGGAATAATCACCACACACCCCCAACCCTCTCCCACCCGACCCTCTCACCCCCCGACCCTCTCACCCCCACGAACCTCTCCCCCCCACCCTCTCACCCCCCGACCCTCTCACCCCCCCGAACCTCTCCCCCCGAACTTCTCCCCCCCGACCCTCTCACCCCCCCAACCCTCTCCCCCCCGACCCTCTCACCCCCCGACCCTCTCACCCCCCGACCCTCTCACCCCCCCAGAACCTCTCCCCCCCCCGACCCTCTCACACCCCCAACCCTCTCCCCCCCGACCCTCTCACCCCCCACATCCTTTCTGCAAGTCCCTGAGTCTCCTGGACTCTGTCTATGCTTCTAAATAAATCTGGGTTAGTATTGTATCATATTTATTTAGCCCGCACTTCTAAATGGAGAATGTTTGACCATCTGGAGATTGTTTCTAATGGAGCAACAATCTCTGCCACTTTGAATCTGGTGTCCCTCAGAACCTTTTACATGGGGTGGGGGTTCGTTCAGTGGTCCAGCTGTGATCCAGGCCGTGAGCAGCTGTGGTGTGAGCAGTGGGTTAGAGAAGGTGGGACATTTCTATGAACAGTGCTGTGCTTTGGCCTGTGTGGGTGTTGCCGGTTTATTGCTGGTGTTTGGCAGCCTCAGCGAGAGCCAGCAGTTTGTGTGCAGATGATCGCCATGGCTGTTTCCTATCAAGTCCCAGATGGATCAGTTGGGACCTCGATTCAAATTTCTATTCAATAAATTGCATGTCGAGTTTGATTTGATTTTCTGTCGAGTAGTTGCCCTGTTTGGGGCGCTAACTTTTGAAATTTTGAAAATTTAGCGCCAGGCACTAAGGATTCTGAACTTCTACTAAATTGGGTGTTAGCGCCCCAGGAAGGAAGGGGGCGCTAAATCGAGCGCTAATGACATCAGTGGGGGCGCGGCCAGCAGATCGCCAATGAATTTCAGGTGCAATGCATTCAGCAATGATCCTTCACACTGGCTCCTTCCAGCTCTTAAAGGGCAGGCTGCATCAATGTGCAGATGCTCATTTTCAGCATTGCTGGCGTTGAGCTGACCTGCGAGCAAATGAATCCCCTGATGGCTGCTCCCACTCCCAGGGACAGACGAGGCATTGATGGCGGGAGTGGAGCGAAGGAGGGCGGTGCTGTTCCCGGACACTGGAAGGAGGCCATTGCCCCAGATGTTCAGGGCAATGTGGAGGGAAGTGGCCCAGGAGGTCTCGGCCAGCAGTGTGGTTGTACGCAGCCTGACACAGTGGCGGAAGAAATTCAACGACCTCAGTCGAGTGGTCAAGGTGAGAACATGCTTCAACAGCTCCTACATACCAGCATCTGAACCTCAGTCTGTACACACTGCACAAACCACCACACCCCCACCACTCACCCACCAAGCATCTGCACCTACTCAAACTCACATCCACATCTCACGCCTTGCCTACAATCACAGCTATTGAACGACAGCAGGCACATCTCCCAAACACATAGCTGGACTCTGACTCCCACACATTCGTTTCTCTTGCAGGCCAAGATGGCCCACAATAGGAGGGAGCAGCAGAGAACAGACGGGGGTGATGCGCAGCTCCAGCAGCTCTCAGACCTGGAGGAGCGAGTGCTGCGACTCATTGGGCAGCGGGTGGTGGGCGGTGTGGCCCTCGGCAACGTCGACCCCCTTGGGGGCAACAACGGTATCTTCAGCCCCTCTCCTTCCACTTCTCCCTCACACCACAAGCCTTTCCCACTTTCCACCTCCTGAGAATGTCTGCATTCCTTGCTCCTTTCCTGCCCCCCTGCCCTCACCTTAACGCAAGTCTTGTGCCTTTATGCTTTCAGAGAATCAGCAACCAGATGACCAGCCTGTCCCTGAGCCTCCCACTGAGAGCGAGGAAGGAGAAGAGGAGGAGCAAAGCACCGCGTCACTGCATCTCTCACCCGCAGGCACCACCTCAGATTCTGGCACTATGTGATCTTTATAGGCAAGTTTAGTAGAGGGGTCTGCACTGGGTGATGCACCGAGGTCAAGCGGGCTGCAGCAAGCTCTAATTTATCCTTATGTGGATCGGTGTTCAATTTTTTGTCTTAAAATACTTCTGTGAAGCGCCTTGGGCCGTTTTACTATCTTAAAGGCGCTATATAAATACAAGTTGTTGTTGTTGCATTTATACAGCGCCTTTAATGTAGTAAAACGTCCCAAAGCGCTTCACAGGAGCGATTATCAAACAAATCCTGACACCGAGCCACATGAGGAGATATTAGGGCAGGTGACCAAAAGCTTGGTCAAAGAGGGAGGTTTTAAGGAGCGTCTTAAAGGAGGAGGGAGAGGCGGAGAGGGTTTTGGTGCATTGCACAAGATGTGTTGCACAGTTATAACCTTCACAATGTGCTTTTGAGATGCTTTAGTCTGTGAATCATCTGATTGGTGGATTGACCAGTGTTGGTGAATGTATCGAGTGTTTCTGGTGGTAGTGCTGAGGTGGGTGAACTGGAGACAGAATCAGCATCAGAGTCTTTACAAACTCCACAAGCAGATGTTATTTTCCAACATTAAATGTTTTTTGATGGTTTCTGTGTAAATTGACACTAAAAATAAACAAAACATTCCCCAAAGGTTGGCAGCAGAACATTGATGAAAACAAATGAAAGCCAGCCCTGTGAGTGTGATTGATCCTGACACGCTGGCTCTCACGTATTTACTCACAGCCCCTGAAACCAAACTCCCCCCATGGCCAGAGGCAGCAGCTTCTAGTGCGAGGGCGACTTGGGATTGTTCACTTAAAGGCTGTTCGATGTAGCAATGTATCCCCGAAATAAACCCACTCCCCATGAAACAGTGTACGACTGTAAGATTACCCTCGCTCTGAGCCCTCCCCCTCCCCCTCCCCCCGACCCATTCCCCCACCCCTCCCATCCCCCTCCCCGACACCCCCGACCCATTCCCCACCTCCTCCCCTCCCCTCCCCCTCCCCTCCAATCCCCCAGCCCCTCCCCCCTCCCCATTCCCCCACCCCGCCCATCGCCCTCCCCCGACCCATTCCCCCACCTCCTCCCCTCCAATCCCCCAGCCCCTCCCCCCTCCCCCACCCCGCCCATCACCCTCCCCCCGACCCATTCCCCCACCTCCTCCCCTCCAATCCCTCAGCCCCTCCCCATTCCCCCACCCCGCCCATCGCCCTCCCCCCGACCCATTCCCCCACCTCCTCCCCTCCAATCCCCCAGCCCCTCCCCATTCCCCCACCCCGCCCATCACCCTCCCCCCGACCCATTCCCCCACCTCCTCCCCTCCAATCCCCCAGCCCCTCCCCCCTCCCCCACCCCGCCCATCACCCTCCCCCCGACCCATTCCCCCACCTCCTCCCCTCCAATCCCTCAGCCCCTCCCCATTCCCCCACCCCGCCCATCGCCCTCCCCCCGACCCATTCCCCCACCTCCTCCCCTCCAATCCCCCAGCCCCTCCCCCCTCCCCCACCCCGCCCATCGCCCTCCCCCCGATCCATTCCCCCACCTCCTCACCTCCCCCTCCCTCCACCCCAACAGTCTGGGACCCTCTCAGAGTGAAATTGCCAATCTGCTCTAAACCTTAGGGCAGTTTTGTGCTGTGAACTGTACCTTTAGTAGCTGGAGTCTGACTGTTCAAACTCATAGCGCTGAGAGACCCCTAACCCTCAGAGAGACCCCTAACCCTCAGAGACCCCTAACCCTCAGAGAGACCCCTAACCCTCAGAGAGACCCCTAACTCTCAGAGAGACCCCTAACCCTCAGAGACCCCTAACCCTCAGAGACCCCTAACCCTCAGAGAGACCCCTAACCCTCAGAGACCCCTAACCCTCAGAGAGACCCTTAACCCTCAGAGACCCCTAACCCTCAGAGAGACCCCTAACCCTCAGAGACCCTTAACCCTCAGAGACCCCTAACCCTCAGAGAGACCCCTAACCCTCAGAGATCCCTAACCCTCAGAGAGACCCTTAACCCTCAGAGACCCCTAACCCTCAGAGAGACCCTTAACCCTCAGAGACCCTTAACCCTCAGAGACCCCTAACCCTCAGAGAGACCCCTAACCCTCAGAGATCCCTAACCCTCAGAGAGACCCCTAACCCTCAGAGACCCCTAACCCTCAGAGAGACCCTTAATCCTCAGAGACCCCTAACCCTCAGAGAAACCCCTAACCCTCAGAGATCCCTAACCCTCAGAGAGACCCCTAACCCTCAGAGACCCCTAACCCTCAGAGACCCCTAACCCTCAGAGAGACCCTTAACCCTCAGAGACCCCTAACCCTCAGAGAGACCCCTAACCCTCAGAGACCCCTAACCCTCAGAGAGACCCCTAACCCTCAGAGAACCCTAACCCTCAGAGAGACCCCTAACCCTCAGAGAGACCACTAACCCTCAGAGAGACCCCTAACCCTCAGAGACCCCTAACCCTCAGAGAGACCCCTAACCCTCAGAGAGACCCCTAACCCTCAGAGAGACCCCTAACCCTCAGAGACCCCTAACCCTCAGAGACCCCTAACCCTCAGAGACCCCTAACCCTCTGAGAGACCCCTAACCCGCAGAGACCCCTAACCCTCAGAGAGACCCCTAACCCTCAGAAACCCCTAACCCTCAGAGACCCCTAACCCTCAGAGAGACCCCTAACCCTCAGAAACCCCTAACCCTCAGAGACCCCTAACCCTCAGAGAGACCCCTAACCCTCAGAAACCCATAACCCTCAGAGAGACCCCTAACCCTCTGAGAGAACCCTAACCCTCAGAGATCCCTAACCCTCAGAGAGACCCCTAACCCTCAGAGACCCCTAACCCTCAGAGAGACCCCTAACCCTCAGAGAGACCCCTAACCCTCAGAAACCCCTAACCCTCAGAGACCCCTAACCCTCAGAGATCCCTAACCCTCAGAGAGACCCCTAACCCTCAGAGACCCCCAACCCTCAGAGAGATCCCCAACCCTCTGAGAGACCCCTAACCCTCAGAGATCCCTAACCCTCAGAGACCCCTAACCCTCTGAGAGACCCCTAACCCTCAGAGAACCCTAACCCTCAGAGAGAACCATAACCCCCAGAGAGACCCCTAACCCGCAGAGAGACCCCGAACCCTCAGAGACCCCTAACCCTCAGAGAGAACCATAACCCCCAGAGAGACCCCTAACCCGCAGAGAGACCCCGAACCCTCAGAGACCCCTAACCCTCAGAGAGACCCTTAACCCTCAGAGACCCCTAACCCTCAGAGAGACCCTTAACCCTCAGAGACCCTTAACCCTCAGAGACCCCTAACCCTCAGAGAGACCCCTAACCCTCAGAGATCCCTAACCCTCAGAGAGACCCCAAACCCTCAGAGACCCCTAACCCTCAGAGAGACCCTTAATCCTCAGAGACCCCTAACCCTCAGAGAAACCCCTAACCCTCAGAGATCCCTAACCCTCAGAGAGACCCCTAACCCTCAGAGACCCCTAACCCTCAGAGACACCTAACCCTCAGAGAGACCCTTAACCCTCAGAGACCCCTAACCCTCAGAGAGACCCCTAACCCTCAGAGACCCCTAACCCTCAGAGAGACCCCTAACCCTCAGAGAACCCTAACCCTCAGAGAGACCCCTAACCCTCAGAGAGACCCCTAACCCTCAGAGACCCCTAACCCTCAGAGACCCCTAACCCTCAGAGAGACCCCTAACCCTCAGAGAGACCCCTAACCCTCAGAGAGACCCCTAACCCTCAGAGACCCCTAACCCTCAGAGACCCCTAACCCTCAGAGACCCCTAACCCTCTGAGAGACCCCTAACCCGCAGAGACCCCTAACCCTCAGAGAGACCCCTAACCCTCAGAAACCCCTAACCCTCAGAGACCCCTAACCCTCAGAGAGACCCCTAACCCTCAGAAACCCCTAACCCTCAGAGACCCCTAACCCTCAGAGAGACCCCTAACCCTCAGAAACCCATAACCCTCAGAGAGACCCCTAACCCTCTGAGAGAACCCTAACCCTCAGAGATCCCTAACCCTCAGAGAGACCCCTAACCCTCAGAGACCCCTAACCCTCAGAGAGACCCCTAACCCTCAGAGAGACCCCTAACCCTCAGAAACCCCTAACCCTCAGAGACCCCTAACCCTCAGAGATCCCTAACCCTCAGAGAGACCCCTAACCCTCAGAGACCCCCAACCCTCAGAGAGATCCCCAACCCTCTGAGAGACCCCTAACCCTCAGAGATCCCTAACCCTCAGAGACCCCTAACCCTCTGAGAGACCCCTAACCCTCAGAGAACCCTAACCCTCAGAGAGAACCATAACCCTCAGAGAGACCCCTAACCCTCAGAGAGAACCATAACCCCCAGAGAGACCCCTAACCCGCAGAGAGACCCCGAACCCTCAGAGACCCCTAACCCTCAGAGAGACCCCCTAACCCTCAGAGAGAACCATAACCCTCAGAGAGACCCCTAACCCTCAGAAACCCCTAACCCTCAGAGACCCCTAACCCTCAGAGATCCCTAACCCTCAGAGAGACCCCTAACCCTCAGAGACCCCTAACCCTCAGAGAGACCCCTAACCCTCAGAAACCCCTAACCCTCAGAGACCCCTAACCCTCAGAGATCCCTAACCCTCTGAGAGACCCCTAACCCTCAGAGATCCCTAACCCTCAGAGACCCCTAACCCTCTGAGAGACCCCTAACCCTCAGAGAACCCTAACCCTCAGAGAGAACCATAACCCTCAGAGAGACCCCTAACCCTCAGAGAGAACCATAACCCTCAGAGAGACCCCTAACCCGCAGAGAGACCCCTAACCCTCAGAGACCCCTAACCCTCAGAGAGACCCCTAACCCGCAGAGAGACCCCTAACCCTCAGAGACCCCTAACCCTCAGAGACCCCAACCCTCAGAGAGACTCTTACCCCACAGAGACCCCTAACCCTCAGAGAGACCCCTAACCCTCAGAGAACCCTAACCCGCAGAGAGACCCCTACCCCACAGAGATCCCTACCCCACAGAGATCCCTAACCCTCAGAGAGATCCCTAACCCTCAGAGAGACCCCTACCCCACAGAGATCCCTACCCCACAGAGATCCCTAACCCTCAGAGAGATCCCTAACCCTCAGAGAGACCCCTACCCCACAGAGATCCCTACCCCACAGAGATCCCTAACCCTCAGAGAGATCCCTAACCCTCAGAGAGATCCCTAACCCTCAGAGAGATCCCTAACCCTCAGAGAGACCCCTACCCCTCAGAGATCCCTACCCCACAGAGATCCCTAACCCTCAGAGAGACCCCTACCCCTCAGAGAGATCCCTAACCCTCAGAGAGACCCCTACCCCACAGAGATCCCTACCCCACAGAGATCCCTAACCCTCAGAGAGACCCCTACCCCTCAGAGAGATCCCTAACCCTCAGAGAGACCCCTACCCCTCAGAGATCCCCTGTCATCCAGGAATCTCAGTTCAACCTGAACCAGCATCCCAGAAATGAAAGGATCTGCTGCTGGTTGATGTTAAATGCCACCCATCACTCCATGGTTCTGCCTCATGGGTAACCTGCTCTTCATTCCCTGCCCCCGCTGTCTCTGTGGCCAGAGAGATCCCTCAATTATCTCTCTTCATTTTTTACTCTCTCACCATCTCTCAACTTTCCTAAGTGTGACGTAGTGAAACACGGTGCGATGTGACAGGATAAGAGCAACACCCAACAAAGCCTCACCGCTTGTCGGTGAGTGATCACCTCCGCCCGGGTCATCCGTTTACTGAGCTCCCTACAGCCAGGAGACTGTCATCGAATCAAATGCCAGAACGAATGGAACAATTCCATTTCTGAAAGCATTTATTCCCATTAGTGTTCGGCACCAGCCATTGGATCTCTAGTTTAACCATGTGAGGTCAATTCACTTCACAAAGCTCAGTCTTAAATCTGTGGACTTTCCTCAGGGTTAGGGGAATCTCTGAGGGAATAAAAATCTTTACATCCTCCGGAGAAAATCTTTCCTCCCGCACACAACATGATGACATTGTGAAATAAGATTTTCACAGTGAAAACAGATAATGCTGTATTTTAATTTTTTCCTTAAAACTCAATTCTTTGCTGACTTTAGGGAGTCACTGAACATGCCAGTAATTCCAAGCAATGGAAAGGAATCATCTGTCGAGAGGCGAGATTATATTGATCTACTTTCCTCCCTAAATGCATTATTATTAATTATTTAAAATCCCAAGCACTTGCAGTGATATATGGATATACTACATCCCCTGATATATAGATATGCTGCCTGGAAGGATTCAGTCACAAGGAAAGTCAAGGCAGTGGTGACTGTGATATCATCTCCTGGGAGAAGTGGGCTGCAGGTCTTCACCCAGCAGGTGACAATTCTCCCCAGTAACTGACTGACAGAAAGGTCCCGGTGAGACGTGGCGTGTGGGTGTGAGTGCTCTGACCCCCACTCATATAGTGGGGCAATAACTTGGGACGGGAGTTAGGGGAAATGGGTGAGAGGGGAATCACATCTTCTCTACGTCTACCCTATCGAACCCCTTTGTAATTTTAAAGACCGCTATCAGGCCACCCCTCGGCCTTCTCTTTTCTAGAGAAAAGAGCCCCAGTCGGTTCAGCCTTTCCCGATAGTTATAATTTATAGATCCAGATGACTTTGAGTGAGTGGTCAATGGCAGGCTGGCTTCCTTGCTTCCTACGGAACTTTACTTCCCTCTTTCTGATTCTACTGCAGCAGCTTGTGAAACAGCATCAGTGAAAGGCAGGGCATGGTGCCCAGTGTAATACAAACGGGCGCCTGTTTCCCATTTGCCTCGTGACCCTTGCCAGTTCAAACAGCCTCTCTGGAATCCTGGCCTGGACCAGACCCAACCGCCAATCTCCAACTGCTCCTCGCTTAATCTGATGGCCTCTTCTCCCACATGTTTTGGTAGTGATTTATACTCTTACTTTTAATTAGGCCATTATTAATGGCAGGGATTATGTCAGCTTCATATATCAAATCATCGGTGTAGCTACCGGCCTAGTTAGTAGCAGCATGTTTAGGACTGAGAGAGTTTCTGTGCCCTGTACTGATGGCCCCAAGCCCTACAGCTTGTTCATTGAAGGGCCAAGAACGCTGTGTGTTTGCTTTAAATGTTCAAACCCTTAGACATAATTTGTCGTACATCAGCTGAATATCTTTTCTTCTTAATATTAATTGTCTCCCAGAGAACAGAAACCCAATAGTCCTCAGGCGGACAGATCGCTCAGGAATATGGTTTAACACAGTGCTTCTTAGAAACGTTCCTTCTTGGAAATCCCCACCCCACACACTACTTTCACTAATATTAAATGCCAGATTAACAATTAGGCTTTTATTTACTTTGGTGGTAGTGAAACAATTTAGTGCAGAATATTCTGGAAGATATCGGTTTCTTTTTGCTTATCTGGAGAGAACTCTGTGTGTTTGCTTTCAATGTTCAAAGCCTTGGACATCATTTCTCGTACATCCGCCTGGTGCAGCTCGATCCACAATGAGTTTACTGTCATCCCAAGTCTAACCAATCAAACTCTGCAGACCGAGGAGAATCCAGTCGGTGGCACATTAACTCGTCAACCGTGACCCGGCGAATGTCTGAGATTGGCCAGGACGGGATGTGCTTCCTGACCCTGCTCTAAGTTTGTGAGCACAGTTGGACCAGGGTATGTGCAGCAGGTACACCCGAGAGGTGCAGTTAGTTCCAGGTCAATGTTTGTGAACCCAACAGAAACTATTGGTCCAAAACTGTGGTCAACAGAACCCAAAAAAGAACAAGTTAGCGATCTGCAGGCTCAGTGTATAACACTGGGCCTACCCATTGTGTATTGCAAACTGAACCCAGGCCAAGCCTTCATTCAGAAATGTCTAAGATTACCCAAAATAAAATTCTCACCAGGTTTAATGATGCTGTTTCGTTCCTGCCAATAAACTGTTTCCTTACAATTTTTTGAAGAACTTGTGGATTTTTCCCCCGTCCCTCGGTACCATCTCACCATCCGACTGAGACCACAGATCAACCTTCCACTGCCAAGGGTTTGAACATTGAAAGCAAACACACAGAGTTCTCTCCAGATAAGCAAAAAAACTGATATCTTCCAGAATATTCTGCTCTAAATGATTTCACTGCCACCAAAGTAAATATACAAAGCATAATATCGAGCCGTTCAATACTTTTCCCCCCTCTTTTCCTTTTCTCTCTATCCCTCCCTGACCGCTCTCTCCTGTCATCGTGCCTCCTTTCATCTCTCCTCTCTCGGATACTCTGCCCTTCCAAATCCCTTCCCCAATCCTTCATCACTCTTCGACCTTCCTACACTCCTGCCGCCATCCCAGGCTTGACTCCCTCTTCGATAAGCCCCAGGTTCCCTCTGTGCCTCTCTTGGTATCCTACGCAGGGCCCATCGAGGCACTCATCGCTGTCGCCTTACGAGCAGCAACCCCAACTGTCCCATCCTACTCTCTCACCGACCTTCCCGCCCAGCGCGCACACTGGGGGCGAATCTTGCTAAACTCCTCCCCGTCCAACTCACCCCTCCCAGCACTGACCCTGTGGACGCTGGCAGTGGGGTAGCCATCACCGACCCTCTCTGCATCTCCCTCCAGAATGTCCGTTCACTTGCGAACAAGGCCCTTGCCATCCATGAGCTTATCGTGGATGATTGCATCGACATCCTGGCCCTGACGGAAACTTGGCTGAGGGGTGATGACACCTTACCCTTAAATGAAGCCTCCTCACCTGGCTATACCTTCCACCACTTGCCCCGCCCAGACCACCGTGGTGGTGGTGTGACTCTCAACACCAAATCACACTTTGGTCTGTCCCCCTACTCCTCCGGCACTTTCTCCTCCTTTGAACACCTCACCATGTTCCACGCCTCTCGCCTCTCATTTAAAGTTCTCGTTCTCTACCGGTCATCCAAGTACCATAAAAATTTTATCACCGAGATATCTTCACTGCTTTCCTCCCTTAGCCTCTGCACCGAGTGACTTCTCATCCTTGTTGATTTCAACCTCCATCTCAATTCATCATGCTCTCTCTCCCCTGAGTTCACTAGCCTCCTATCCTCCCTTAATCTCTCCCTCCATGTAAACTCCCCAACCCATATTCACAGCCACCCCCTCAATCTTGCCATCTCTTGTGGCCTCACTTCTCCCATCATGTCAATCACAGATAGGGCCATCTCTGACCACTTCATCGCATCGCTCTCCACCCACATCCCCCTTCCACCCACCCTACCAACCCTACTTCCTTCTGTGTCTGCCCCTGGAACTTATGAAATCCCAACTGTTCCGCCTTTGGCCCTCCATTCACCATGACACTTCTGCAGCTACCAACCTGCTCAACCACACCCTCACCACCACCTTTGATGCCCCAGCCCCTATTAAAAGAATTTCTCTCACCCTGGCCGCTCCCCCTGGTATGGCCCTCATCTCCGCTCCCTTAAGTCCAAGGGACGCAGACTTGAACATATATGGTGGAAAACTGGTTTAGCCATTCACCGCCAGATCTGGCTGGACCACATAAAGTATTATCGGGCCTTGCTCTCGTCTGTCAAAATTGCTCACTATTCCAGAATCATTCTGGAAAGCAAGGATAAACCCCAGCTCCTATTCTCTACTGCTAAACATCTTCATAAACCCCTCACCCCTGCCTCCTTCACCCTCACCTCCGACAACAAGTGTGAGGAGCTCATGGACATTTTTCTCTCTAAGATTGAGGCCATCTGTTCAGCTGCCTCTGCGACTTCCCTTCCTTCCCCTAGCCCACTGGGCCACACTTCCTCTAAGGTTCCCCCCTGCCCTAGCCCTGAACTTACATCTTTCTCCAGTTTCTCTCCGATATCCCCTCATGACCTCTCCGCCCTCATCTTGTCCATGAGGCCCACCTCCTGCTCCCTTGACCCTATTCCCACCAAACTGCTGACCACCCTGTATTGATTTCTTTGCGGGTTCAATGATGAGACATTTATAAAAGAGAATGACTTTTAATCTAAGGTTTGTTCAAGACTTTATACAGCTTTTTACAGGAGACCTTGCTTCAGCTCCAGCTAAAGTGAAACTAAAAACTCTCAGCCTGCTTGTCTGGTCACATGACCTCTGCTGGTCAGGCACAAGCAATCAATACCTGCAATCATGCTATTAAGGCATCATAATCGAACAGGCAAATAACATCACTATTTGCTGATATCATTACATCTCCCTTTCTTAAAACAAAAGTATTTTACTTTTAACTAACAACATGTTTTCTTTGTATTAATCTGCATTTTAACTGTAACACTTAATGAACTTACATTATCATTATCATGATCAAGGTTTTTTAACCTTGCTTTGTGTGTTCACATGAAATATGTCAATACACTAGAACTTGAAGAAAGAATAAGATAACATTACTTCCTTCTATAACAAGAGTCCTTAAATTTGCTCAATGAGTCTCTCAGGAGGCTTCACGTGTCTTGAGGATTTTCTGATTGATTGTCCTTGAATCTGAGTTGTTGCCTCAGATGATGTGTTCTCAGCTGTGTGATCAGGTTGTTCAACAGTATCAGTCTCTTGACCTGCTGTGGCTGGTTCCATGAGAAGATCTCGACGATTTCTTCTCAGAACAGCATCCTCATCTGTCTGAATGGTGTATGATCTTGGTTGAACTTCACTCAGGACAGTTCCCTTCTCAGTCCATGTGTTTGTTTTGTCTTTGAACCTTACTTGGTCACCAGTGTGGAGTTCAGGTAGGTTTTGTGTTCCTCTGTCATAATAGTACTTTTGCTTTTCTTTCTGTTGTTCTTTGAACTTCCTCACTTTCTCCCCCTCTTTTGTTTTCAGGAGGTTCTCCGGGATGGGTAGGTTTGACCTTAGCCGACGTCCCATCAGGAGTTGGGCTGGTGACATACCACACTCGAGCGGCGTTGTGCGGTATACAAGCATGCTTTGGTAGAAGTCAGTTCCACTGTCTTTTGCCTTGTACATCAGTCTTTTCACTGTCTGGACCGATTTTTCCACTAGTCCATTGGACTGTGGATAGTGAGGACTTGACGTTGTGTGGACAAAGTCCCACTCTTTGGCAAAGTGTCGGAAATTTGCATTGTAAAACTGGGGTCCGTTGTCTGTGAAGACCTCGCTTGCCACGCCATGTCTGGAGAATATGGCTTTCATACTTCTTATCACAGCTTCTGCAGTGGTGGTGTACAGTCTACAAACCTCTGGATACAGGGAGTAATAGTCTGTGACGACAAGATAGTCCTTCCCTTGACATACGAATAGGTCAGCGCCTACCTTCTGGTAAGGTCTGTCTGGTGCTGGGTGTGGCTTTAGTGGTTCTACCGGATTGCTTGCTCGATATTTCAGGCATATTGTGCAGTTTGACACCTCATTTGTCACATCTTGGTTGATTCGTGGCCAGTACATCACCTCTCGTGCTCTTTTCTTACACTTTTCGATTCCCAGATGTCCTCCATGGACCTTTTTTAGCATCTCTTTTCTCAGGCTCTTTGGGATAACTATTTTACTTCCTTTGTAGATGATGTCTTCGACCACTGATAGTTCCGCCCTGCAGTTCCAGTACTCTGCTATGTCAGGTGAGCAGTCTTGCTTCATGTTGGGCCATCCATCCAAGGTGCTTTTCTTCAGTCGTCTCATTGTTTCATCTTTGTTTGTCTCAGTCTTTATGAGCTCCATTTTTGCATCTGCTATGGGCAGTGCACTTGTGATCATGTCCACGTAGGCGTTCACTTTTTCATCCATTGTGGTGTTTGCGGGCTCACTTGGGTCAACAGCTCTGGACAACGTGTCTGCTGTATACATCAGCTTACCCAGTGTGTACGCAACATTCAGTGTATAGCGTTGCAGCCTGATCATCATTCTTTGTATTCTAAGCGGACAGCTATTCAGTGGCTTTTGGAACAATGCAATCAAGGGCTTATGGTCAGTCTCTACACTGATTGCTTGTCCTGCCACAAACTGGTGAAATCTTTCACAGGCGTATGTGATGCTGAGCAGCTCCTTTTCTATTTGAGCATATCGTGTCTCCGCGTCTGTCACTGAGCGCGATGCATATGCAATAGGTTGCCAGTAGTCATATTGTTGCAGAAGAACGGCACCGAGCCCACTCTGTGATGCATCGGATGATATCTTGATGGGTCTCGCTGGGTCATAAAACCTCAGAACTGGTTCCTCTGTGAGCAGTTTCTTTAGATCACTCCATGACTTCTCATGCTCATGATTCCATTCCCACTCTATGTTCTTTTCAGTTAGTCTTCTCAGTGGCGCTATTTTTTCTGAGAGGTTGGATATGAATTTACCCATGTAGTTGATCATTCCATTAAACCTCTGCACGTCCTTTTTGCACTGTGGCCTTGGCATATTCTCAATGGCGGACACCTTTCTGGGATCTGGTCTGATGCCCTCACTGCTAAGGATATCTCCCACGAATGTCAGTTCTGTCACCCCGAGCTGGCATTTCTCTCTATTCAGCTTCAGGTTTGTTTTCCTTGTTGCTTCCAGCACTTTTTTCAGTCTCTCGTCATGCTCAGTTCTCGTGGTTCCCCATACTATGATGTCATCCATTGATGTATCAACTCCCTCCAGGTGCTCATAGATCATATGGATAGTCTTGTGATACACTTCAGGAGCTGAGGCAATGCCAAATGGTAACCTTAGGAATCTGTATCTGCCATATAGAGTGTTGAACGTGCACAGTCTTGAACTTGCTTCGTCCAGCTTCACCTGCCAAAATCCTGAGGATGCATCTAACTTGCTGAAATATTTTGCATTTGCAAACTGTGCCATGATTTCCTCATGTGTAGGAAGCTTGAAGTGCTCTCTCTTTATTGCTCTGTTTAGATCTCTTGGATCCAGGCAAATTCTGAGCTTCCCATTCTTTTTGTCCACTACGACGAGGGAACTCACCCACTCAGTTGGCTCATCTATCTTCTGAATCACGTTCAGGCTTTCCATCCTGTCCAACTCTGCCTTCAGTTGCTTTTGAAGAGCAAACGGAACTTTTCTGCATAGATGTATGACCGGTGTCATACTTTTATCTACTCTGATCGTGTGTTCTCCTGGAATGCAGCCTAGACCCTTAAATAGGTTTTTGTACTCTTTCATGAGTTCATCATAGACTGTCTCTCCTTCGCTTTCCACAACGAGGACTCTCTTTACCAGGTTCAGTCTCTCACAGGCCTTTAAACCTAGTATGGCTTGCACATCCTTTGGCACCACGATTAATGCTAGTGTGTGCTCTCTGTCCTTGTGTGTCACTTTGACAATGCATTTTCCTTTCACTGGTATATCAGTACCTGAGTATCTGGTCACTTTCACTTGTATTCCATGTAACTTTGGTCTGGGTCTAATTCTCTTAAAATCAGTCTCTGATATCACATTAACTTGTGCTCCAGTATCCAATTTAAATGGAATGTGTATGTCATTCACTTTTAGTGTCAACATCCAGTCTCTTTCTTCTTTTTTGTTTTCAGACACAACATCTACATTGAATCCCTCTATCTCGCTTTCATCTACTGTATGGACCTTGCTTTGTTGCGCTTGGTTCTTACAGCAACGGGCATAATGGTTGTTTTTGTTGCATCTATTGCATGTTTTACCATATGCTGGACACTTTCTTGGTGGATGCTGTGTACCGCATCGACTACATGACTTCCGATTGTCCCTTTCATTTTCGTTTGCTGGCCACGTCTCTTTTTTCACATTGGCGCTCTCTTTGTTAAACGGTTTGTATCCGTTCTTTCTCACTGCATCCACGTTGCAGCTACTGTCACTGAACAGCTCCTTTGCCTGCAACTTCACAGTCTCTGTAGCCCTACACAGTGCTATGGCTTTTCCCAGGTCTAGATCTTGCTCTCTTAGCAGTCTTTCCCTTAGACCATTATCTGGAATACCACACACCAGTCTGTCTTTTATCAGCGAGTCTGTCAGTCCCCCAAATTCACATGATTTGCTTCGGTTTCTCAGTTCAGTCACATACTGATCAATAGTCTCGCCCGTTTTCTGTACACATGTGAAAAATTTGTGCCTCTCAAAGGTCACATTGCGTTTAGGTATGCAGTAGGCCTCAAACTGTTCCATTATTTTATCTAGCTTCATTTTGTCTCCATCAACATCAAATGTGAAGTTATTATACACCTCGAGCGCTTCATCACCCACGACATGTAAGAACACGGACGATTTCTGTTTATCACTTTTCTCGTCAGCTCCGATTGCCGCTAAATACAACCCCAAACGCTGTTTGAACTTTCTCCAATTTTCAGCCACATTACCTGACAACTGAAGCGTCGCTGGTGGGTGTAATCCTTCCATTTTTTCACTTTGTTAGCTATTCTCCAAGGTAAGTAATGATTTTCTCTTTTGGCTTGCTAATCTGTGGAGAGCTGATTCAACTTCCGATTTTTTTTTTTTTTTTTCGTTTTTTTTTTCGATTTTTTTTTTTTTTTCGTTTTTTTTCCGATTCTCTTTCATCCACTTCTGACACCATGTATTGATTTCTTTGTGGGTTCAATGATGAGACATTTATAAAAAAGAATGACTTTTAATCTAAGGTTTGTTCAAGACTTTATACAGCTTTTTACAGGAGACCTTGCTTCAGCTCCAGCTAAAGTGAAACTAAAAACTCTCAGCCTGCTTGTCTGGTCACATGACCTCTGCTGGTCAGGCACAAGCAATCAATACCTGCAATCATGCTATTAAGGCATCATAATCGAACAGGCAAATAACATCACTATTTGCTGATATCATTACACACCCAACTTCCTTTTCTGGCTCCCATGTTATCTGACATTGTTAACGGTTCTCTCTCCTCAGGTACTGTCCCCCTCTCCCTCAAATCTGCCGTCATCACCCCTCTCCTCAAAAAACCAACCCTTAACCCCTCCGTCATTGCAAACTACTACGCCATCTCCAACCTCCCTTTCTTCTCCAAAGTCCTTCAACGTGTTGTCACCTCCCAAATCCGTGTCCATCTTTCCTGCAATTCCATGTTTGAATCCCTCCAATCCGGTTTCTGCCCCTGCCACAGTACTGAAACGGCTCTCATCAAAGTCACAAATGACATCCTTTGTGACTGTGACAAGGGTAAACTATCCCTCCTCGTCCTTCTTGGCTTGACTGTAGCCTTTGACATGGTTGACCACTCCATCCTTCTCCAACACCTCTCCACCGTCATCCAGCTGGGTGGGACTGCACTCACCCGGTTCTATTCTTATCTATCTAATCGTAGCCAGAGAATCACCTGCAACGGCTTCTCTTCCCGCTCCCGCATCGTTACCTCTGGTGTCCCCCAAGGATCTATCCTTGGCCCCTCCTATTTCTCATCTACATGTTGCCCCTTGGCGACATCATCTGAAAACACAGCATCAGTTTCCACATGTATGCTGACGACGCCCAGCTCTACCTCACTACTTCTTCTCTCAACCCCTCCACGGTGTCTAAATTGTCAGACTGCTTGTCCGACATCCAGTTCTGGATGAGCAGAAATTTTCTCCAATTAAATATTGGGAAGACCGAAGCCATTGTTTTCGGTCCCCGCCACAAACTCCGTTCCCTAGACACTGACTCCATCCCTCTCCCTAACATCTGTCTGAGGCTGAACCAGACTGTTCGCAACCTTGGTGTCATATTTGACCCTGAAATGAGCTTCCGACCACATATCTGCAGCATAACTAAGACCGCCTATTTCTACCTTCGTAACGTCGCCCGTCGCCGCCCTTGCCTCAGCTCATCTGCTGCTGAAACCCTCATCCATGCCTCTGTTTTCTCTAGACTTGACTATTCCAATGTACACCTGGCTGGCCTCCCACATTCTTCCCTACGTAAACTTGAGGTCATCCAAAACTCGACTGCCCATGTCCTAACTCGCACCAAGTCCTGTTCACCCATCTCCCCTGTGCTCGCTGACCTACATTGGCTCCCGGTTAAGCAAAGCCTCGATTTCTCATTCTTGTTTTCAAATCCCTCCATGGCCTCGCTCCCCCCTATCTCTGTAATCTCCTCCAGCCCCACAACCCGCCAAGATATCTGCGCTCCTCTAATTCTGCCCTCTTGAGCATCCCTGATTATAATCGCTCAACCATCGGTGGCTGTGCCTTCTGTTGCCTAGGCCCTAAGCTCTGGAATTCCCTGCCTAAACCTTTCCGCCTCGCTACCTTTCTTTCCTCCTTTAAGACGCTCCTTAAAACCTACCTCTTTGACCAAGCTTTTGGTCACCTGCCCTCATTTATCCTGATGTGACTCAGTGTCAAATTTTTTGTCTTAAAATACTCCTGTGCAGCGCCTTGGGACGTTTTACTACGTTAAAGGCGCTAAATAAATACAAGTTGTTTTTACTGACTCTGCCATTTCTGATTGTCTCCCATTAACCTCAAACTCCATCAAAAACTAGATCTTGTGCTTTCAGCTATTTGTATAAAGAGCTGTGAGTAGAATTCTGTTCCCAGGAGAAAATCAAAGACCCCTTAAAATACCTGTGAGGAAATCTGTGGTAGATAGCGCCTGTAGTTTGGGCAGAAGTGCCGGGTGTTACTTGTCAGGCTGCTTGGTGTTATTTCAGAATCGATCTGGCGGGTTGATAAAACTTGGCAAACAGTTGTTGTTTTTGAGTCAGACCCTCTGACTGGAGCCACTGTTCCTTCACATTTCCCCGCAATCCAATAACTTCTGTGTAGCCAACTGCCTCCGAGGCTCCCACAGGTGGCCATACGCTTCACTCAGTCTGGCCTTCTACAAGTGGCGAGGGGAGATTGGGCTGATCAAGGACAGGCTGCTAGAAAAGAGAAAAGAAAAGAAAGAACTTGCATTTCTACAGCGTCTTTCACGACCTCAGGAAGTCCCAAAGCGCTTTAAGAGCATAAGAAATAGGAGCAGGAGTCGGCCATTCGGCCCCTCGAGCCTGCTTCACCATTCAATAAGATCATGGCTGATCTGATCTTGGCCTCAACACCACTTTCCCACCCGCTCCCCATAACTCTTGACTCCCTTGTAGTTCAAATATCTGTCAATCTCCGCCTTGGAATATATTCAATGACTCCGCCTCCACAGCCCTCTGGGGTAGAGAATTCCAAAGATTCACGACCCTCTGAGAGAAGAAATTCCTCCTCATCTCCATCTTAAATGGGCGACCCCTTATTCTGAAACTATGCCCCCTAGTTCTAGATTCCCCCTTCATCCCCGGAATCAACCTAGTGAACCTTCTCTGAACTGCCTCCAAAATAAGGAGACCATAACTGTACTCAGTACTCCAGGTGTGGTCTCACCAACGCCCTGTACAGTTGTCACAAGACTTCCCTACTTTTACACTCCATCCCCCTTTGCAATAAAGGCCAATATTCCATTTGCCTTCCTAATTACTTGCTGTACCTGCATGCTAACGTTTTGTGTTTCATGTACGAGGACCCCCAGATCCCTCTGTACCGCAGCATTCTGTAGTCTCTCTCCATTTAAATAATATTTTGCTTTTCTATTCTTCCTACCAAAGTGGATAACCTCACATTTTCCCACATTATACTCCATCTGCCAAATTTTTGCCCACTCACTTAACCTCTCTATATCCCTTTGCAGACTCTTTGGGCTGGATTTTACCTTAGATCCGGAGGTCGAGGTGGGACTGCTGGTTTTCGGGTTTCAGTCCTGCTCCCAGCGACGTCTGACGAACAGACGCTATTTTCCCTTGATTGGCCTTGTTACGCCCGCCCTGCAGGCTAATTAAGGGAAAGCCGGTGTCATATGGCATGATGCTTCATCTGCCGGTTTTGTTAAAGTGACAGGTGCCATAATTTTTTGACAGATGAATTGTCAGAGTTTAACAGCATTGAGGTGCTGTCAAACACTGACAATCACTGTCCAAAGGTGAGCCCTTGTACCCAGGCTCTCCAATGACTCTCTCCTTAGGATGAAACAGATGGCAGCTGCATGTGAGATTGCAGAAGCCATCTGTCACTTCTCCCGATGAGATGAGGCGGCACAAAACACATCACAGCTTGTCACCTGCAAAAGCATCAAACCACAGTAAAAAAAAATTCCCCAACATTCTCTCACCTGTCATACTTACCAGTGTCCCATTGCAGCCTTCACACTACCTCTGCAACTGTCATTTCTGCAGTGACAGTACAACAGACCTACAGCTCGCCTCACTTACCCTGGTGGGGTTTCCTGACGTCAGGAAGCCTGCAGCAGTAGGTGCAAAATGGGAAAAAGCCTCTTAACTACCTGTTAACTACCTGTTAACAGGCAGTTAATTGGCTCTAATCCCCTTCCCGCCGTTAAGAGACGGTTCCCTGTGCGAATCAGGGACCCGCCTCCCGGGAAGATCGTTTGGAGGCGGGTTGGGAGCGGGTTTGGGACCCGCTCCCATTTTTTACCATTTTGCCACTGGTCCCACCTCCAAACCCGCCCCTGAGCACTGGCATACCCCCCCGCCTTTTGTGTCCTCACAACTTGTTTTCCCACCTATCTTTGTATCATCACCAAATTTGGCTACAATACACTCGGTCCCTTCATCCAAGTCATTAATGTAGATTATAAATAGTTGAGGCCCCAGCACTGATCCCTGCGGCACCCCACTAGTTACAGTTTGCCAACCTGAAAATTACCCATTTTTCCCGACTCTCTGTTAGCCAAGCCTCTATCTATGCTAATATATTACCCCCAACCCCGTGAGCTCTTATCTTGTGCAGTAACCTTTTATGTGACACCTTATCAAATGCCTTTTGGAAATACAGCATATCAACTGGTTCCCCTTTATCCACCCCGCTCGTTACATCCTCAAAGAACTCTAATAAATTTGTCAAACACGATTTCTCTTTCATAAAACCATGTTGACTCTGTTTGATTGTATTATGATTTTCTAAATGTCCTGCTATTACTCCCTTAATAATGGATTCCAGCATTTTCCCAATGACAGATGTTAGGCTAACTGGCCTATAGTTTCCTGCTTTCTGTCTCCCTCCTTTCTTGAATAAGGGCGTTTCATTGCGGGTTTTCCAATCCGCTGGGACCTCTCCAAAATCCAGGGAATTTTGGAAGATTACAACCAATGCATCCACTATCTCTGCAGCCACTTCT
Source organism: Somniosus microcephalus (assembly GCF_052327205.1). Lineage (NCBI taxonomy): Eukaryota > Metazoa > Chordata > Chondrichthyes > Squaliformes > Somniosidae > Somniosus > Somniosus microcephalus. The sequence goes on from NC_141005.1 coordinate 3,242,167, forward strand.
TTTAAGACCCTTGTACTTTTTCTCTAGTGATAGTGATTGTTTTAAGTTCCTCCTTCTCTTTTGCCCCTTGATTTTCCACTGTTATTAGGATGCTTTTTGTGTCTTCTACTGTGAAGACAGGTTCAAAATATTTGTTCAAAGTCTCTGTGATTTCCTTGTTTCCCATTATTAATTCGCCAGCCTCATCCTCTAAGGGACCAAAGTTTACTTTAGCTACTCTCTTCCTTTTTATATACTTCTAGAAGCTCTTACTGTCTGTTTTTATATTTCTTGCTAGTTTACTCTCATAATCTATTTTCTCCCTCTTTATTTTTTTAGTCATCCTTTGCAAATTTCTAAACAATTGCCCAATCTTCTGGCCTACCACTAATCTTCACCGATGTCCTAGGGGGAGTGTTTGCTAGTGCTCTGGGGGAGGGTTTAAACTAAAATGGCAGGGGGTTGGGAACCTGAGCAAGGGGACAGAGGAAAGGGAAACAAGGATAAAAGCAAAAGACAGGAAGGAGAAAAACAAAAGTGGCAGTCAGAGAAATCAACGGTTTAAATCAAACATGGCCACAGTAAATAATAATTCTAATAGGTGTAAGAGCGTTAAAAAAACAAGTCTGAAGGCTTTGTGTCTTAATGCAAGGAGCATTCGTAATAAGGTGGATGAATTAGCTGCGCAAATAGAGGTAAATGAATATGATTTGATTGGGATTACGGAAACATGGCTCCAGGGTGGCCAAGGCTGGGAACTCAACATCCAGGGGTATTCAATATTCAGGAAAGATAGGCAAAAAGGAAAGGGAGGTGGGGTAGCATTGCTGGTTAAAGATGGGATTAACACAATTGTAAGGAAGGATATTAGCTCTGATTATGTGGAATCTGTATGGGTAGAAGTGAGAAATACCAAGGGGCGGAAAACGTTAGTGGGAGTGGTATATAGACCTCCAAACAGTAATGCGGAGGTTGGGGACGGCATTAAAAGGGAAATTAGCGAAGCGTGCAATAAGGGCAGAGCAGTCATCATGGGTGACTTTAATCTACATATAGATTGGGCTAACCAAATTAGTAACAATACTGTGGAGGAGGAATTCCTGGAGTGTTTAAAGGATGGTTTCCTGGACCAATATGTCGAGGAACCAACCAGAGATCAGGCCATCTTAGACTGGGTATTATGTAACGAGAAGGAATTAATTAGCAATCTTGTTGTACAAGGCCCCTTGGGTCAGAGCGATCATAATATGATAGAATTCTTCATTAAGATGGAGAATGAAGTAGTCGACTCAGAGACTAGGGTCCTAAATTTAAATAAAGGAAACTACGATGGTCTGAGGCGCGAGTTGGGTAGGATTGATTGGGGAATGTCACTCAACGGGTTGATGGTGGATAGGCAATGGCAAGCATTCAAAGACCGCATAGATGAACTACAGAATTTGTTCATCCCAGTTTGGCATAAAAATAAAACAAAAAAGGTGACTCAACCGTGGCTAACAAGGGAAATTAGGGATAGCATAAGATCCAAGGAGAGGACATATAAATTGGCTAGAAAAAGCAGTAAACCTGAGGATTGGGAGCAGTTTAGGATTCAACAAAGGAGGACAAAGGGATTAATTAAGAAAGGGAAAATAGAATATGAGAGTAAGCTTTCAGGGAACATAAAAACTGACTGTAAAAGCTTTTATAGATATGTGAAGAGAAAAAGATTGGTGAAGTCAAGCGTAGGTCCCTTGCAGTCAGAATCAGAGGAATTTATAATGGGGAACAAAGAAATGGCAGACCAATTAAATACATATTTTGGTTCTGTCTTCACAAAGGAGGACACAAATAACCTCCCAGAGATGTTGGGGAACATAGGGTCCGATGAAAGGGAGGAACTGAAAGAAATCAGTACTTGTAGGGAAATGGTGTTAGGGAAATTGATGGGATTGAAGGCCGATAACTCCCCAGGACCTGATAATCTACATCCTAGGGTACTTAAGGAAGTGGCCCTAGAAATAGTTGATGCTTTGCTGATCATCTTCCAGCATTCGATGGAATCTGGAACAGTACCCATGGATTGGAGGGTAGCTAATGTTACCCCACTATTCAAAAAAGGTGGTAGAGAGAAAACAGGGAATTACAGACCGGTAAGCCTGACATCGGTAGTGGGGAAAATGCTAGAGTCCATTATAAAAGATGTAATAGCAGAGCACTTGGAAAACAGTGACAGGATCGGACAAAGTCAACATGGATTTACAAAAGGTAAATCGTGCTTGCCTAATCGACTGGAATTTTTTGAGGATGTAACTGGTAAAATAGATAAGGGAGAACCAGTGGATGTGGTGTATTTGGACTTTCAGATGGCTTTTGATAAGGTCCCGCATAAGAGATTAGCGTGTAAAGTTAAGGCACATGGGATTGGGGGCAAGGTATTGACTTGGATAGAGATCTGGTTGGCAGACAGAAAGCAAAGAGTTGGAATAAACGGGTCTTTTTCCGAGTGGCAAGCAGTGACTAGTGGGGTACCGCAGGGATCGGTCCTTGGGCCCCAGCTATTCACAATATATATTAATGATCTGGACAAGGGAACTAGATGTAATATCTCCAAATTTGCAGATGACACAAAGCTGGGTGAGCGTGTGTGCTGTGAGGAGGCTGCCGAGAAACTCCAGGATGATTTGGACAGGTTGGGTGATTGGGCAAAAGCGTGCCAGATGCAATATAACGTGGATAAATGCGAGGTTATCCACTTTGGTGGCAAAAACAGGAAGGCAGATTATTATCTGAATGGCAATAGATTGGGAGAAGGGGGAAGTGCAACGAGACCTGGGTGTCCTTGTGCACCAGTCGCTGAAGGTAAGCATGCAGGTGCAGCAGGCGGTTAAGAAGGCAAATGGCATGTTGGCCTTCGTAGTGAGGGGGTTTGAGTACAGGAACAAGGATGTCTTGCTGCAGTTGTACAGGGCCTTGGTGAGACCATATCTTGAGTATTGTGTGCAGTTTTGGTCACCTTATCTGAGGAAGGATGTTCTTGCCATGGAAGGAGTTCAACGAAGATTCACCAGGCTGACACCTGGGATGGCAGGAATGACGTATGAGGAGAGATTGGGTCAATTGGGCTTGTACTCGCTGGAGTTTAGAAGAATGAGAGGTGATCTCATTGAAACTAAGGATAAGGGGTAGGCCATTTTGGACAGAAATGAGGAGGAATTTCTTCACCCAGAGAGTGGTGAACCTGTGGAATCCTCTACCACAGAAGGCAGTAGAGGCCAATACATTAAATATATTCAAGAAGGAGTTGGATATATTTCTTAAGGCTAAAGGGATCAAGGGGTATGGGGAGATAGCAGGGACAGGGTACTGAATTTGGATGATCAGCTATGATCGCATTGAATGGCGGAGAGGCTCGAGGGACCAAATAGCCGACTCCTGCTCCTATCTTCTATGTTTCTATGTTTCTACAATATTGTATTCCTTAGTTAGCCATGGATGGTTCATCCTTCTCGTAGAGTCTTTCTTTCTTACTGGAATATATCTTTGTTGAGAGTTATGAAATATCTCCGTAAAAGTCTGTCACAGTTTATCTACCATCTTATCTTTTAATCTGTTTTCCCAATCCACTTTAGCCAACTCTGACTTCATACCTTTGTAATTGCCTTTATTTAAGTTTGAGAAACTAGTTTCAGACCCAAGTTTCTCACCCTCAAACTGAATATGAAATTCTATCATGTTACAATCACTATTCCCAAGAGGATCCTTTACTATGGGATCATTAATTAATCCTGTCTCATTACACATTACCAGATCTAAAATAGCCTGTTCCCTGGTTGGTTCCACAACTTATTGTTCTGAGAAGGTATTGTTTTAAGGGAACGGTAGCATAGTGGTTATGTTACTGGGCTAGTAATTCAGAGGCCTAGACTAATGATTCAAGAGACGTGAGTTCAAATCCCACCACGGCAGCTGGGGAATTTAAATTCAGTTAATTAAATAAATCTGGAATAAAAAGCTAGTATCAGTAATGGTTACCATGAAACTATCGGATTGTTGTAAAAACCCATCTGGTTCACAAATGTCCTTTAGAGAAGGAAATCTGCTGTCCTTACCCGGTCTGGCCTGTATATGACTCCAGACCCGCAGCACAGTGGTATACAGTCGGGAAGGAGTGGACCTGGGAGTCCTCAACATTGACTCCAGACCCCATGAAGTCTCATGGCTTCAGCCCAAGCATGGGCAAGGAAGCCTCCTGCTGATCACCATGTACCTCCCTCCCTCAGCTGATGAATCAGTACTCCTCCATGTTGAACACCACTTGGAAGAAGCACTGAGAGTAGCAAGGGCACAGAATGTACTCTGGGTGGGGGACTTCAATGTCCATCACCATGAGTGGCTCAGTAGCACCACTACTGGCTGAGTCCTGAAGGACATAACTGCCAGTCTGGGCCTGCAACAGATGGTGAGAGAACCTGGGAAAAACCTGCTTGACCTCATCCTCACCAATCTACCTGTCGCAGATGCATCTGTCCATGGTAGCAGTGGCCAGCGCACAGTCATTGTGGAGACGAAGTTCCATCTTCACACTGAGAACACCCGCCATTGTGTTGTGTGGCCACTACCACCGTGCTAAATGGGATAGCTTCAGAACAGATCTAGCAGCTCAAAACTGGGCACCTGTGGCGCTGTGAGCCATCAGCAGCAGCAGAATTGTATTCCATTACAATCTGTAACCTCATGACCCGGCATATCCCTCACTCTACCATTACCACCAAGCCAGGGGACCAACCCTGGTTCAATAAGGAGTGTAGAAGAGCATGCCAGGAGCAGCACCAGGCATAACTAAAAATGAGGTGCCAACCTGGGGAAGCAGCAACACAGGACTACATGCATGCTAAAAAGTGGAAGCAGCATGCTATAGACAGAGCTAATGGATCACTTCAAAGTCCTGCCATATCCAGTCATGAATAGAGGTGGACCATTAAATAACTAACGGGAGGTGGAGGCTCCATGAATCTCCCCATCCTCAATGATGGTGGAGCCCAGCATGTGAGTGCAAAAGACAAGGCTGAAGCATTTGCAACCATCTTCAGCCAGAACTGCCGAGTGGATGATCCATATCGGACTCCTCCTGAGGTCCCCACCATCACAGAAGCCATTCTTCAGCCAATTCGATTTACTCCACGTGATATCAAGAAACGGCTGAGCGCACTGGATACAGCACAGGCTGTGGGCCCCGACAACATCCCGGCTATTGTGCTGAAGACTTGTGCTCCAGAACTAGCCGCACCTCTAGCCAAGCTGTTCCAGTACAGCTACAACATTGGCATCTATCCGGCAATGTGGAAAACTGCCCAGGTATGTCCTGTCCACAAAAAGCACGACAAATCCAATCCGGCCAATTACCGCCCCATCAGTCTACTCTCAATCATCAGCAAAGTGATGGAAGGCGTCATCGACAGTGCTATCAAGCGCCACTTACTCACCAATATCCTGCTCATTAATGCTCAGTTTGGGTTCCGCCAGGATCACTCGGCTCCAGATCTCCAGCCTTGGTCCAAACATGGACAAAAGAGCTGAATTCCAGAGGTGAGGAATGAGTGACTGCCCTTGACATCACGGCATCATTTGACCAAACGTGGCATCAAGGGGCCCTAGTAAAACTGAAGTCAATGGGAATCAGGGGGTAAACCCTCCACTGGCTGGAGTCATACCTAGCACAAAGAAAGATGGTTGTGGTGGTTGGAGGTCAATCATCACAGCCCCAGGACATCGCTGCAGGAGTTCCTCAGGGCAGTGTCCTAGGCCCAACCATCTTCAGCTGCTTCATCAATGACCTTCCTTCGACCATAAGGTCAGAAGTGGGGATGTTCGCTGATGAATGCACAGTTGTTCGGTGCCATTCACAACTTCTCAGATAATTAAGCAATCTATGCCCGCATGCAACAAGACCTGGACGACATTCAGGCTTGGGCTGATAAGTGGAAGGTAACATTAGCGCCACAGAAGTGCCAGGCAATGACTATCTCCAACAAGCAAGCGTCTAACCACCGCCCCATGACATTCAACGGCATTACCATCACCAAATCCCCCTCCATCAATATATGGGAGGTCACCATTGACCAGAAATTTAACTGGACCAGCCACATAAATACTGTGGCAACAAGAGCAAGTCAGAGGCTGGGTATTCTGCGGCGAGTGTCTCACCTCCTGACTCCCCAAAGCCTTTCCACCATCTACAAGGCACAAGTCAGGAGTGTGATGGAACACTCTCCACGTGCCTGGATGAGTGCAGCTCCAACAACACTCAAGAAGCTCGACACCATCCAAGACAAAGCAGCCCACTTGATTGGCACCTCATCCACCACCTTAAACATTCATTCCCTCCACCATCGGCGTACCGTGGCTGCAGTGTGTACCATCTACAAGATGCACTGCAGCAACTCGCCAAGGCTTCTTCGGCAGCACCTCCCAAACCCACGATCTCTACCACCTAGAAGGACAAGGGCAGCAGGCGCATGGGAACACCACCACCTCCAAGTTCCCCTCCAAGTCACACACCATCCTGACTTGGAAATATATCGGCTGTTCCTTCATTGTCGCTGGGTCAAAATCCTGGAGCTCCCTCCCTAACAGCACTGTGGGAATACCTTCACCACATGGACTGCAGCGGTTCAAGAAGGCGGCACACCACCACCTTCTCGAGGGCAATTAGGCTGGGCAATAAATGCTGGCCTTGCCAGCGATGCTCACATCCCATGAATAAATTTAAAAAAAAGAAACTGTCCTGAATACACTCTATGAACTCGTCCTCAAGACTACCTTGGCCAATTTGATTTGTCCAATCTATATGAAGATTAAAATTGCCCACGATTATTGCAGTACCTTTCTTACATGCCCCCCTTATTTCTTGATTTATACTCTGTCCCACAGAAGCTACTGTTTGGGGGCCTGTAGGCCACTCCCACCAGTGACTTCTTTCCCTTATTATTTCTTATCTCCACCCAAACTGGTTCTACATGTTGAGCTTCTGAGCCAATATCATTTCTCACTACTGCAGTGATCTCATCCTTTATTAGCAGAGCTATTCCACCTCCTTTTCCTTTCTGCCTATCAGCCAATGAAGTACTTTTGAAGTGTAGTCACTGTTGTCATGTAGGAAACGCAGCAGCCAATTTGTGCACAGCAAGCTCCCACAAACAGCAATGTGATAATGACCAGATAATCTGTTTTAGTGATGTTGGTTGAGGGATAAATATTGGTCAGGACACCGGGGATAGCTCCCCTGCTCTTCTTCGAAATAGTGCCATGAGATCTTTTACATCCACCTGAGAGAGCAGACGGGACCTCGGTTTAATGCCTCATCCGAAAGACAGCACCTCCGATAGTGCATCGCTCCCTCAGTGAAGCACTGGGAGTGTCAGCCTGGATTGTTGTGCTCAAGTCTCTGGAGTGGGACTTGAACCTACAACTTATCTGACTCAGGCGGTGAGAGTGCTGCCCACTGAGCCACGACTTGACCAGTTTGATCGAGTGCTTTGAAGAAGTTCCTGATTGGATATATGAAGGGAATACAGTGGATGTGGATTTATAGGAGATGTTTGATGAGGTTTGTGATGTGGTACCAGAGGAAATGTAGCAGCGTGAATAGGATGGACTGAGTCGGGGTAAATGAGTGTTGCTCAGACTGGAGAAGGTTTGGGATTGGAGTGCCCCAAGGGTCAGTACGAGAGTAGGGTCAGTGCGGGGAGTGTGGTCAGTGCGGGGAGTGGGGTCAGTGCGGGGTCAGTGCGGGGAGTGGGGTCAGTGCGGGGAGTGGGGTCAGTGCGGGGAGTGGGGTCAGTGCGGGGTCAGTGCGGGGAGTGGGGTCAGTGCGGGGAGTGGGGTCAGTGCGGGGAGTGGGGTCAGTGCGGGGAGTGGGGTCAGTGCGGGGTCAGTGCGGGGAGTGGGGTCAGTGCGGGGAGTGGGGTCAGTGCGGGGAGTGGGGTCAGTGCGGGGAGTGGGGTCAGTGCGGGGTCAGTGCAGGGAGTGGGGTCAGTGCGGGGAGTGGGGTCAGTGCGGGGAGTGGGGTCAGTGCGGGGTCAGTGCGGGGAGTGGGGTCAGTGCGGGGAGTGGGGTCAGTGCGGGGAGTGGGGTCAGTGTGGGGTCAGTGCGGGGAGTGGGGTCAGTGCGGGGGTGTGGTACCCCTGGGGTCAGTAAGTGAGGAGAGATAGAAAAGACTTCAGGAGGAAAGAGACAAGTGAGAAACTTGGGCAGATCCAATGTGGAGAAATGGGGGGCAATGCATTTTGGGAGAATACTAGGGACTAATTTGCCTTTGTAGGGTGTGAAACGAGCGGGTGAGAGTGAGAGAGAGTGTGAGAGTGAGAGAGAGAGAGAGAGAGTGAGAGAGAGAGAGCGAGAGTGTGAGAGAGAGAGAGAGCGAGAGAGAGAGAGCGAGAGAGAGAGAGCGAGAGAGAGAGTGAGAGAGAGAGCAAGAGAGAGCAAGAGAGAGCGAGAGAGAGCGCGAGAGAGAGAGCAAGAGTGAGAGCGAGAGTGAGAGCGAGAGTGAGAGAGAGTGTGGTGTATGTAACCGTTCCACCTTTAAGAGAACTATTTTAAGAGATGCACTACTTTATCTTGGCTGCTGTATACTGTAATACCGGTGGTGACCACACCGGTATATAAGTGCTGTGTAATGACTTATTGGGCAGTTCAGCCTGACCTCCGACTAGTAAAGACCTGTTGAATTTACTCTTGTGGTCTGTGTGCAGTGATTCTTATTAACAATAACTAGAATACACAGACTTAACAGTGGCGACGATGACGATCTTACCCTGCAGCAGAGATATATCCAAGGCAGTTTAACGGGCGTCGAGAAGAGGCATCCACCCTCATCATCCTGCTGAGAAAAGACTCGGGTCTGAAGAGCAAGGAAGAATCCTGACACGAAGCCTTCCATCAGCAACAGGCAGTGATCATCCCTTCTATCACGGTGGTGGGTAAGCTGATCAGCGACGAGCAGCAAGTCGGCCACGTTGGCTGTGAAGTAGGGGAGGGAAAAACGGGGGATATAAGGGCGGAGAACTCGACCACGGCCGGGGAAAAGAGCCGGACAGAAGTCGGGGCCAGAGGCGCTGAGACTGGGGCAGCGTAAGGCATGGGAGCCGCGGTGAATGCAAACGCAGCCGGTGTAAAAGACCGGGCTGCAAGCGGGCTGGGAGACGCAACAGCGTCGAGAGAGAGCTCGACCGCGACTGGGGAAAAAGGCCGGGCAGCTACCGAGGCCGCGAGGCGCGGGATAAAATTTAAAAAAACGCGGAGAACTCAGCCGCAGCCGGGGGAAAGGACCGGACTGCAAGAGGGGCTGGGAGGCACGATTTGAGAACCGCTGGGGAGGGCGAATGCAGCAATACGGCAATCGCCATTACAGCCAGCGGGGGAGAAAGGCAAACGCGGGAAGCCGCCATTTTCGTAGGCGGGGGAAGAAGACAAGCGCGGGAAAACGCCATTTTGAAAAAAAAAAAAAAAATTCTTTTTGTTTCTCAAGAAGATTGCGAGGATGCCTAAGCGTGGTAACATCAACGATTTCGATCCCGATGTTGAAGATTGGGCCACGTATGTAGAACGCATAGAGATTTATTGTAAGGCAAATAAAATATCAGATGAAGATAAAGCACTAACCTTACTAAACTCAATGGGTGCGAAGACATACGGGCTATTGAAGCATCTTCTATCACCAGCTAAACCGGCGGATCAGGCTTTCGCTAATATTGTTGCTGTCCTGAGAAATCATTTGAACCCCACACCGCTGATGTTAGCGGAACGATTTAAATTTTATGCGAGAACGCAACTGAAAGAGGAAAGCAACGCGGAGTATTTAATTGAACTGCGTAAGCTAGCGAAATACTGTCAGTTTGGGGAAAGACTGACAGAGGCACTGAGAGACAAATTCGTGTGTGGATTGTCGAAAGAAGGAACACAAAAGCGGCTGCTTGAAGAGAATGATCTTACACTTGATAAGGCTGTCACTATTGCAGCATCGCACGAAGCCGCAGCGAGAGGCACTGCGGAAATGCAGCTGAAGGCAGCGGTACTCAGCGTAGATCAAATGGCTTTGGGTACAGCGAAATGTTATCGTTGTGGAAAGACAACACACGATCAGAACCAATGCTGGTTTAAAAATCAGGAATGTAGAAAATGTGGCAAGCTTGGTCACATAGCTAAAGTATGCCGGTCAGGAAAGAAGACCAGCAACAAAAAAGTCACCGCAGGAAAAGTGCAGAAAGGTACATAAGGTGGCTGAGAAGAGTTCGGATGAACGGAATTCGGATTCAGACTCCAACAGCAAGGAACTGGGTAGTCTGAGAATTCACAATGTGAGTAAGGAAGCTGACCTACAAACTATCTGGGTCACACTTCAGATAGCAGGAGTCCAAGTGAAGATGGAATTGGACACCGGATCGGCGTTGACGGTCATGAATAAGCAAGATTACAAAAGGTTATTCACACATATTCCCCTACGGGATACGGAGATAGTATTGCAGACATACACGGGGCAAAAAGTATACCCCATCGGAAAGATAAAAGTCAAGGTGGTACACAAGGGCAAAGAACACCAAGGAATGGACTTATATGTACTACCTGAGGGAGGTCCACCACTTCTGGGACGGGAGTGGATCAGGAAAATAAATATGGACTGGCACTCCCTAAAAGCAATAACGGTAGATTCCGGAAAAAAAAAGATGTCAAACCTGAACGATTGTCCAGAATATTGGATGAGGTTAAAGAGGTGTTCCAACAGGGACTGGGAACACTGAGAGGAATTACGGCAAAAATCAAGATTGCAGAACATGCAAACCCAAAATTTTTCAAAGCCAGACCGGTACCTTATGCGATACGACCTGCTGTGGAAGCTGAGCTGGAAGGGCTAGAACGTTCAGGAATACTGTCTAAGGTGGATTGGAGTGAGTGGGCCACGCCCATTGTTCCCGTCATGAAGCGCTCATCGAGTAACAAGCCAGGGGAACCGGGGAAGGTCCGCATCTGTGGAGACTTCAAGATCACGGTTAATCCGGTGCTTCACACGGTGCAATATCCGCTTCCGCGGATTGAGGATATCTTTGCTTCATTGTCTGGCGGGAAACACTTCACCAAGATAGACCTGGCGCAAGCGTACTTACAGATGGAAGTTGAGGAAGAGTCGCGCCAGTATCTCACAATCAACACGCACAGAGGCTTGTATCGATATAATAGACTGGTTTTTGGAGTGGCTTCGGCTCCAGCAATTTGGCAGAGGGCCATGGAGCAGGTATTACAGGGAATTCCAAGCACTCAATGTTACTTGGATGATATCCTGATTACAGGAGATGACGATGAGGAACACCTTGCAAATTTGAAACTGGTGCTCACCAGATTGAAGGAATATGGACTTCGAGTTAATCGCCAGAAATGTGAGTTCTTTCAGAAACGGATCTCGTACTGTGGTCATGTCATTGACCAGGAGGGGCTGCACAAGTCACCTGACAAGATCGAAGCTGTTGTGAAGGCTCCCGCTCCGGAAAATGTATCCCAGTTGAGGTCGTTCTTAGGGTTGATTAACTATTACCATAAGTTTCTGCCAAATCTATCCACGGTGCTGCACCCGCTGAACGCTCTTTTGCAGAAAGAAGTACCATGGAAGTGGAGCGAGGACTGTAAGAAGGCCTTTCGCAAAAGCAAGGCATTGATCACCTCAGAGGAAGTGTTGGCTCACTTCAACCCAACGCTACCTATTCGTTTAGCTTGTGATGCTTCTCCTTATGGTATTGGAGCAGTACTCTCACACAAGTTGCCAAATGGCTTGGAAAGGCCAGTCGCATTTGCATCCAGATCATTGACCTCCGCTGAGCGCAACTATGCTCAGATAGATAGGGAGGCTCTCAGCCTTGTGTGGGGAGTAAAGAAGTTTAATCATTACCTGCAGGGCCAGAAGTTTACACTGCTGACAGACCACCAGCCGTTGGTATCCATTTTTAACCCTAAGAAGGGTGTTTCGGTGATGACAGCACAGAGGCTCCAGAGATGGTCCCTTTTCCTAGGGGCACATCAATATCAGATAGAATTCAAAGGTACAAAGCAGCATGGTAATGCTGATGGGCTGTCGCGCCTGCCACTACCTACTGAGGAGGAGGCACCGACGGTTGACCCGGTGGAGTTATTTCACTCGACCATCATCGAATGTTTACCTGTCACCAATGCAAATATTGAAAGGGAGACTAGGAATGACCCGACACTGTCCCGGGTCTACGAATTGACAGTAAAGGGATGGCCAGCCCATGGTGATCCACTGTTACCGGCATTCTCAGCAAGACGAGAACAGCTGTCCATCTGTCAGGGAATATTGATGTATGGAACAAGGGTGATTATCCCTCCTAAGTTAAGAGAGAGAGTTCTAAAAGAACTACATGAAGGTCATCTGGGGGGAGTCAAGATGAAAAGCCTTGCTAGGGCTTATGTGTGGTGGCCGGGTATCGACCAACAGATAGAGGATCTGACGAAAAGCTGCTCAGGGTGCCAAAAAGTCCAAAATGCACCTCCAATTGCACCGCTGCATCCATGGGAATGGCCTTCAACCCCATGGCAACGTGTACATATTGACTTTGCTGGTCCATTCATGGATTCCATGTTTTTAATTGCGGTGGACGCACATTCTAAATGGCCAGAAGTGATTAAAATGACTACCACTACCTCGGAGAAGACGATCGCGGTGCTAAGAATGATATTTGCAAGAAATGGATTGCCAGAGCAAATATGTTCAGACAACGGACCACAGTTCATGTCAGAGGAATTCCAGAAATTCCTGAAGAAGAATGGGGTGAAACATTATACCTCTGCCCCATATCATCCAGCTACAAATGGGTTGGCCGAGAGGTTTGTACAGACATTCAAAAAGGCAATAAAGGCCATGAGCGAAGATCAGATTCCACTGCAACACAAGGTGGACAATTTCCTACTGGCATATCGAAACGCCACCCATGCAACAACAAACCAAAGTCCTGCCATGATGTTCTATAACAGGAGGTTGCGGTCCAGGTTGGACTTGTTAAAACCAAATGTGCGGAGGGAAGTCGAAAACAAACAGTTCCAGCATATCAATAACAAGCCCACTCGGAGTTTTGAAATAGGACAACCGGTGTTAGCCAGGGACTATAAAAACGAGAAATGGCAATCTGGAACAATTCGGGCCAGACAAGGACCCCTGATGTACATGGTAGATGTTGGTGAAAATGTAATGCGACGTCATGCTGACCAACTGGTGGGATCGAGAACAAGGGTCGAGCCCATGGTTACAACAGAGACAACCGTGGAGGAAGTTAGTGAACCTGAAGCATCTACCTCAGAAGTGAATATACCTGATGATGATGTCCTATCCATAGGGGATCAACTAGATGAGTCACCCCAGCAACGAGAACCAGAGACCCCTGAAAGGCGTTATCCGTCTCGGATCAGGAGGCCTCCTCAGAGACTGAATCTGTGAACTGTTTTTACATGAAGTTGTGTATATATGTTATTATGTTATGTTTAATGGGGAATATATACTGTTAAGCTAAAAAGGGAGGATTGTGGTGTATGTAACAGTTCCACCTTTAAGAGAACTATTTTAAGAGATGCACTACTTTATCTTGGCTGCTGTATACTGTAATACCGGTGGTGACCACACCGGTATATAAGTGCTGTGTAATGATTTATTGGGCAGTTCAGCCTAACCTCCGACTAGTAAAGACCTGTTGAATTTACTCTTGTGGTCTGTGTGCAGTGATTCTTATTAACAATAACTAGAACACACAGACTTAACAGAGAGAGTGAGAGAATGTGAGAGAGAGAGAGAGTGAGAGAGAGAGTGAGAGAATGAGAGAGAGTGAGAGAGAGTGTGAGAGCGAGAGAGAGAGAGAGAGCGAGAGAGAGAGAGTGAGAGCGAGAGTGAGAGAGAGAGTGAGAGAGAGAGAGAGAGAGCGAGAGAGAGAGTGAGAGAGAGAGAGCAAGAGAGAGAGAGAGAGAGCGAGAGAAAGAGTGAGAGAGAGAGAGTGAGAGCGAGAGTGAGAGAGAGCGAGAGCGAGCGAGAGAGAGAGAGAGAGAGTGAGAGAGTGTGAGAGAGAGTGTGAGAGAGAGAGTGAGAGAGAGAGTGAGAGTGAGAGTGAGAGTGAGAGAGAGAGTGAGAGAGAGAGTGAGAGAGAGAGCGAGAGAGAGTGAGAGAGAGAGTGTGAGAGTGAGAGAGTGAGAGAGAGAGAGAGTGAGAGAGACAGAGAGAGACAGAGAGAGAGAGAGAGAGTGAGAGAGTGAGTGAATGAGAGAGAGTGAGAGAGCGAGAGAGAGAGAGAGAGAGAGAGTGAGAGAGTGAGGGAGAGTGAGAGAGTGAGAGAGCGAGAGAGAGAGAGAGTGTGTGAGAGAGAGAGTGAGAGAGAGAAAGTGAGAGAGTGAGGGAGAGTGAGAGAGTGAGCGAGTGAGAGTGAGAGTCCGTTTTACAGCTCTCCCGATATATATTTCATTGAACAAGCTGTAGACAGTTAATGGGCTCCGGGTGTAGAGAGATCGAGGGCTCCAAATGCTGAGTCCCTGAAATCAGCGTGCAGGGAGAGATAACCAGGAGATAGGCCAATCGTAGTTTAAATGTTATAGAGGCACAGAGTACAAGCGTAAAGAGGTAATGGGAAATTTGTAGAAAACACTGGTTATGCCACAGTGAGAGACTGGGGGTAGTTTGAGCCCCATTATAGAAAGGACATTAAATCCACAGAGCAGACAGTGTTGATTCACCAGGACTCGAGGTGTGAGGCCTCGGAGCGTGATGCACCCGTGCAGTACTGGACTCGAAGTGTGAGGCACCCGTGCAGTACTGGACTCGGGGTGTGAGGCACCCGTGCGGTACTGGGCTCGGGGTGTGAGGCACCCGTGCAGTACTGGACTCGGGGTGTGAGGCACCCGTGCAGTAGTGGACTCGGGGTGTGAGGCACCCGTGCAGTACTGGACTCAGGGTGTGAGGCACCCGTGCAGTAGTGGACGATGGGAGTTGCATTTGTTTTGAGCAGTTTAAGGCGGGGTTTGTGGATGCTCCTGTCTCTGCAGCAAGTCTGCACGCCGGGAAAAAAATAACCTTTCAACTTTTCAAAAGCTTTGAAAAGGTCGAAGGTTCCCCATTCACTTTGTGATAAGCTCGAATATTTGGCAGCCCTGCAACTCTTCATTGCGATGAATCAGCCTGCAATGCATTATAGAGCGAATCGTTAAATCGGATAATGTGTGGAGATGATTAATGAGCTGAGTGTCACTCAAACCCCGACCCTCGCCCGCACTTGTTTTCAATGTATCACTCTGAATGTAGCAATATTAAATAAGCGCTAGTTTATAAAGTTTAATAATAAGAACATAAGAAATAGGAGCAGGAGTTGGCCATTCGGCCCCTCGAGCCTGCTCCGCCATTCATTAAAATCATGGCTGATCTTCGACCTCAACTCCACTTTCCCGCCGGTATCTATAAATAAAGCATATACCTGCTAGCGAACAGTAAAACAAGCTCCAAAATCACACACCTACCAAGGTTCTAGAATTAAAACTCTTCTGTGTTTCCAAACCAACAATTTGCCCGGAAGCAGACGTTCCGAAATGGTCTGATACGGAAATGTCCTTTGCCGAAGTACTTAACATGCAAAGACTTTGAGGCTGAGGGATAATGTCCGCGGCATGATTCAACCACACAAAGATCTGCTCTTCTGCGTCCAGTCTACAAAATCATAGCAACTGCTAAACTCTGAGGCCTCAGCATTGATGTCTCACTCCAACGTTGAGCAAGTTCCAAACACAAACAAGATGGGCAAGTCAAGGTCACACGGCGGCCCACACTGACAGGCTGCTTTGTGCAGATTGTAAAAGTCTTCAAGTGTTTAAAGGTTATGGTCAGAATTGAGGGCGTTTCATTGAGTAACAGATGGTCTTTGTTTTATTGGCTGTTTCAGGAAAACAGAAAAGATTTTTTAAAAGATTATTGGCAAAGGTTAATATGGGAAAGGTCGGGCAGACTTCACAAGTCAAAATATGCGACGGCAAATATGCATCTGACACTGGCCCAGGTCAAGGACCACCAGTGTGACCCAATACTCTTATGGGGTGCAGTAGTGTACTGCACTAGTAATCCAGGGCCTGGGCTAGTAATCCAGGGGCTGGGCTAGTAATCCAGGGGCTGGGCTAGTAATCCAGGTGCTGGGCCAGTAATCCAGGGGCTGGGCTAGTAATCCAGGGCCTGGGCCAGTAATCCAGGGGCTGGGCTAGTAATCCAGGGGCTGGGCCAGTAATCCAGGGGCTGGGCCAGTAATCCAGGGGCTGGGCCAGTAATCCAGGGGCTGGGCCAGTAATCCAGGGGCTGGGCTAGTAATCCAGGGGCTGGGCCAGTAATCCAGGGGCTGGGCCAGTAATCCAGGGGCTGGGCCAGTAATCCAGGGGCTGGGCCAGTAATCCAGGGGCTGGGCTAGTAATCCAGGTGCTGGGCCAGTAATCCAGGGGCTGGGCCAGTAATCCAGGGGCTGGGCCAGTAATCCAGGGGCTGGACTAGTAATCCAGGGGCTGGGCCAGTAATCCAGGGGCTGGGCCAGTAATCCAGGGGCTGGGCTAGTAATCCAGGGTCTGGGCTAGTAATCCAGGGGCTGGGCTAGTAATCCAGGGTCTGGGCTAGTAATCCAGGGGCTGGGCTAGTAATCCAGGGGCCTGATCTAGTAATCCAGGGGCTGGGCTAGTAATCCAGGGGCTGGGCTAGTAATCCAGGGGCTGGGCTAGTAATCCAGGGTCTGGGCTAGTAATCCAGGGGCCTGATCTAGTAATCCAGGGGCTGGGCTAGTAATCCAGGGGCCTGATCTAGTAATCCAGGGGCTGGGCTAGTAATCCAGGGGCCTGGGCTAGTAATCCAGGGGCCTGGGCTAGTAATCCAGGGGCTGGGCTAGTAATCCAGGGCCTGGGCTAGTAATCCAGGGCCTGGGCTAGTAATCCAGGGTCTGGGCTAGTAATCCAGGGGCCTGGGCTAGTAATCCAGGGGCTGGGCTAGTAATCCAGGGGCCTGGGCTAGTAATCCAGGGGCTGGACTAGTAATCCAGGGGCCTGGGCTAGTAATCCAGGGGCTGGGCTAGTAATCCAGGGGCCTGGGCTAGTAATCCAGGGGCTGGGCTAGTAATCCAGGGGCCTGGGCTAGTAATCCAGGGGCTGGGCTAGTAATCCAGGGGCCTGAGCCAGTAATCCAGGGGATGGGCTAGTAATCCAGGGGCTGGGCCAGTAATCCAGGGGCCTGGGCTAGTAATCCAGGGGCTGGGCTAGTAATCCAGGGGCCTGGGCTAGTAATCCAGGGGCTGGGCTAGTAATCCAGGGGCTGGGCTAATAATCCAGGGGACGGGCTAGTAATCCAGGGGCCTGAGCCAGTAATCCAGGGGCCTGGGCTAGTAATCCAGGGGCTGGGCTAGTAATCCAGGGGCTGGGCTAATAATCCAGGGGACGGGCTAGTAATCCAGGGGCCTGAGCCAGTAATCCAGGGGCCTGGGCTAGTAATCCAGGGGCTAGGCTAGTAATCCAGGGCCTGGGCTAGTAATCCAGCGGCCTGGGCTAGTAATCCAGGGCCTGGGCTAGTAATCCAGGGGCCTGGGCTAGTAATCCAGGGGCTAGGCTAGTAATCCAGGGGCCTGGGCTAGTAATCCAGGGGCCTGGGCTAGTAATCCAGGGCCTGGGCCAGTAATCCAGGGGCCTGGGCTAGTAATCCAGGGCCTGGGCCAGTAATCCAGGGGCCTGGGCCAGTAATCCAGGGGCCTGGGCTAGTAATCCAGGGGCCTGGGCTAGTAATCCAGGGCCTGGGCTAGTAATCCAGGGGCCTGGGCTAGTAATCCAGGGGCCTGGGCTAGTAATCCAGGGCCTGGGCCAGTAATCCAGGGGCCTGGGCTAGTAATCCAGGGCCTGGGCTAGTAATCCAGCGGCCTGGGCTAGTAATCCAGGGGCCTGGGCTAGTAATCCAGGGGCCTGGGCTAGTAATCCAGGGGCCTGGGCTAGTAATCCAGGGCCTGGGCCAGTAATCCAGGGGCCTGGGCCAGTAATCCAGGGGCCTGGGCTAGTAATCCAGGGGCCTGGGCTAGTAATCCAGGGCCTGGGCTAGTAATCCAGGGGCCTGGGCTAGTAATCCAGGGGCCTGGGCTAGTAATCCAGGGCCTGGGCCAGTAATCCAGGGGCCTGGGCTAGTAATCCAGGGGCCTGGGCCAGTAATCCAGGGGCCTGGGCTAGTAATCCAGGGCCTGGGCTAGTAATCCAGGGTCTGGGCTAGTAATCCAGGGCCTGGGCTAGTAATCCAGGGCCTGGGCTAGTAATCCAGGGGCCTGGGCCAGTAATCCAGGGCCTGGGCTAGTAATCCAGGGGCTGGGCTAGTAATCCAGGGGCCTGGGCTAATAATCCAGGGGCTGGGCCAGTAATCCAGGGGCTGGGCCAGTAATCCAGGGGCCTGGGCTAGTAAACTGGGGGGCTGGGCTAGTAACCCAGGGCCTGGGCTAGTAATCCAGGGGCCTGGGCTAATAATCCAGGTGCTGGGCTAGTAATCCAGGGCCTGGGCTAGTAATCCAGGGCCTGGGCTAATAATCCAGGGGCTGGGCTAGTAATCCAGGGCCTGGGCTAGTAATCCAGGGGCTGGGCTAATAATCCAGGGACTGGGCTAATAATCCAGGGACTGGGCTGGTAATCCAGAGAACACGAATTGTGAATTCAGTTTTTTTTTAAATCTGGAAAAAGAAAGCTGGTGTCTGTAAAAGTGACCATGAAGCTGCCTGATTGTCATAAATACCCAACCGACTTTCTAACGTCCTTTCGGGAAGGAATCCCGCCGTCCTCACCCAGTCTGGGCCTATAAGTGACTCCAGTCCCGCACACGCCTGGTTGACTTCTAACTGCCCCTCTGAAATGGCCACTCAGTTTGTATCGAACCAGCACCAGCAGTTCAAGGCGGCGGCTCACCACCACCTTCCCAGGGCAACAAGAGATGGGCAATAAACCCCAGCCGTGCCAGTGATGCCAGTCTCCAGAATGAATTTTTTAAATGTGCCACATAACCCAGCAGTGACTGATACTGGTCAAAGGCCACAGTGAGCAGAGGCTCATGGGTGAACAGTCTGTAGCCTAACAAAGCAGAAAATGATGTCGGAATCCGCTCCAACATTCTTCTTCTTCAGCAGTCCCTCGGAACCGAGGATGACTTGCTTCTACACTAAAAATGAGTTCTCAGGTGACTGATGAGCCCAATGCGGGACTTACAGTCTCTGTCACAGGTGGGGCAGACAGTGGTTGAAGGGGTGGGTGGGTGGGGTGCTTGGGTTGACGTGCGCTCCTTCCGCTGTTTGTGCTTGGCTTCCGCTTGCTCCCGGCGAAGAGACTCTGCTTCTCCTCCACTTTGTGCGGTCTTGGGCCAGGGATTCCCAGGTGTCGGTGGGGATGTTGCACTTTTTCAAGGAGGTTTTGAGGGTGTCCTTGAAACATTTCCTCTGCCCACCTGGGGCTCTCTTGCCGTGTCGGAGCTCTGAGTAGAGCGCTTGTTTTGGGAGTCTCGTATCGGGCATGCGATCGATGTGACCCGTCCATCGGAGCTGATCGAGCGTGATCAAAGTTTCGATGCTGGGGATGTTGGCCTGAGCAAGAACACTGACATTGGTGCACCTATCCTGCCAATGGATTTGCAGGATCTTGCGGAGGCAGCGTTGGTGGTACCTCTCCAGTGCTTTGAGGTGCCTGCTGTACATGGTCCGTGTCTGTGAAGCATACAGGAGGGCAGGCATCACTACTGCTCTGTAAACCATGAGCTTGGTGCCGGGTTTAAGGTTCTGGTCTTCAAACACTCTCTTCCTCAGGCGACCGAAGGCTGCACTGGCACACTGAAGGTGGTGTTGGATTTCGTCATCTGCCCTTGTAGACAGTAGGCTCCCGAGGTATGGAAAGTGGTCCATGTTGTCCAAGGTCTCGTCGTGGATTTTGATAATTGGGGAGCAGTACTGTGTGGCGGGGGCAGGTTGGTAGAGGACCTTTGTCTTACGGATGTTTAGTGTAAGGTCCATGCTCTTGTATGCTTCGGTGAAGATGTTGACGATGGTTTGGAGTTCGGCCTCAGAGTGTGCGCAGACGCAAGCGTCGTCTGCATACTGTAATTCTATGTCAGAGGATGGGACGACCTTGGATCTGGACTGGAGGCGATGGAGGTTGAACAATTTCCCATTTGTTCTGTAGATTAGCTCCACTCCAGCGGGGAGCTTACTGAGGGTGAGATGGAGCATTGCAGCCAGGAAGATCGAGAAGAGCGTTGGTGCAATGACACAGCCTTGCTTGACCCCGGTCCGTACATGAATTGGGTCTGTGGTGGATCCGTTGGTCAGGATCACGGCTTGCATGTCATCGTGAAGCAGGCGGAGGATGGTGACAAACTTTTGAGGGCAGCCGAATTTGAGGAGGACTGGTCAAAGCCCACAGTGAGCAAAGGCTCACGGGTGAACAGTCTGTAGCCTAACAAAGCAGAAGATGATGTAGGAATCTGCCCCAACATTAAAGGAACAATGTGATGTGCAAATAGCAGGAAGTGAGAAAATGGTGCAAAATTGGACAAAAGAGGAGTGAGAAGCTTAGAATGCTAGAGAAAAAGAGCATCACTGAGGGAGAGGAGTTACTGAGGGAGAGGAGTCACTGAGGGAGAGGAGTCACTGAGGGAGAAGAGTTACTGAGGGAGAGTGTCACTGAGGGAGAGGAGTTACTGAGGGAGAGGAGTCACTGAGGGAGAGGAGTTACTGAGGGAGAGTCACTGAGGGAGAGGAATTACTGAGGGAGAGTCACTGAGGGAGAGGAGTTACTGAGGGAGAGGAGTCACTGAGGGAGAGTCACTGAGGGAGAGGAGTTACTGAGGGAGAGGAGTTACTGAGGGAGAGTCACTGAGGGAGAGGAATTACTGAGGGAGAGTCACTGAGGGAGAGGAGTTACTGAGGGAGAGGAGTCACTGAGGGAGAGTGTCACTGAGGGAGAGTGTCACTGAGGGAGGGGAGTTACTGAGGGAGAGGAGTTACTGAGGGAGAGGAGTCACTGAGGGAGAGTCACTGAGGGAGAGGAGTCACTCAGGGAGAGGAGTCACTGAGGGAGAGGAGTCACTGAGGGAGAGGAGTCACTGAGGGAGAGTCACTGAGGGAGAGGAGTCACTCAGGGAGAGGAGTCACTGAGGGAGAGGAGTCACTGAGGGAGAGGAGTTACTGAGGGAGAGGAGTTACTGAGGGAGAGGAGTTACTGAGGGAGCGTCACTGAGGGAGAGGAGTTACTGAGGGAGGGGAGTTACTGAGGGAGAGTCACTGAGGGAGAGGAGTTACGGAGGGAGAGGAGTCACTGAGGGAGAGTCACTGAGGGAGAGGAGTTACTGAGAGAGCGTCACTGAGGGAGAGGAGTTACTGAGGGAGAGGAGTCACTGAGGGAGAGGAGTTACTGAGGGAGGGGAGTCACTGAGGGAGAGGAGTTACTGAGGGAGAGGAGTTACTGAGGGAGAGGAGTCACTGAGGGAGAGGAGTTACTGAGGGAGAGGAGTCACTGAGGGAGAGTCACTGAGGGAGAGGAGTTACTGAGGGAGAGGAGTCACTGAGGGAGAGGAGTCACTGAGGGAGAGGAGTCACTGAGGGAGAGTCACTGAGGGAGAGGAGTCACTGAGGGAGAGGAGTCACTGAGGGAGAGGAGTTACTGAGGGAGAGGAGTTACTGAGGGAGCGTCACTGAGGGAGAGGAGTTACTGAGGGAGGGGAGTTACTGAGGGAGAGTCACTGAGGGAGAGGAGTTACTGAGGGAGAGGAGTCACTGAGGGAGAGTCACTGAGGGAGAGGAGTTACTGAGGGAGTGTCACTGAGGGAGAGGAGTTACTGAGGGAGAGGAGTCACTGAGGGAGAGGAGTTACTGAGGGAGAGGAGTCACTGAGGGAGAGGAGTCACTGAGGGAGAGGAGTTACTGAGGGAGAGGAGTTACTGAGGGAGAGGAGTCACTGAGGGAGAGGAGTCACTGAGGGAGAGTGACACTGAGGGAGAGGAGTTATTGAGGGAGAGGAGTCACTGAGGGAGAGGAGTTACTGAGGGAGAGTCACTGAGGGAGAGGAGTTACTGAGGGAGAGGAGTCACTGAGGGAGAGTCACTGAGGGAGAGGAGTCACTGAGGGAGAGTCACTGAGGGAGAGGAGTCACTGAGGGAGAATCACTGAGGGAGAGGAGTCACTGAGGGAGAGGAGTCACTGAGGGAGAGTCACTGAGGGAGAGGAGTCACTGAGGAAGAGTGTCACTGAGGGAGAGGAGTCACTGAGGGAGAGTCACTGAGGGAGAGGAGTTACTGAGGGAGAGGAGTCACTGAGGGAGAGTCACTGATGGAGAGGAGTCACTGAGGGAGAGTGACACTGAGGGAGAGGAGTTATTGAGGGAGAGGAGTCACTGAGGGAGAGGAGTTACTGAGGGAGAGTCACTGAGGGAGAGGAGTTACTGAGGGAGAGGAGTCACTGAGGGAGAGTCACTGAGGGAGAGGAGTCACTGAGGGAGAGTCACTGAGGGAGAGGAGTCACTGAGGGAGAATCACTGAGGGAGAGGAGTCACTGAGGGAGAGGAGTCACTGAGGGAGAGTCACTGAGGGAGAGGAGTCACTGAGGAAGTGTCACTGAGGGAGAGGAGTCACTGAGGGAGTGTCACTGAGGGAGAGGAGTTACTGAGAGAGAGGAGTCACTGAGGGAGAGTCACTGAGGGAGAGGAGTTACTGAGAGAGAGGAGTTACTGAGGGACAGTCACTGAGGGAGAGGAGTTACTGAGAGAGAGGAGTTACTGAGGGAGAGGAGTCACTGAAGGAGAGGTGTCACTGAGGGAGAGTCACTGAGGGAGAGTCACTGAGGGAGAGGAGTTACTGAGGGAGAGGAGTCACTGAGGGAGAGGAGTCACTGAGAGAGAGGAGTATGCCAAACGACCTCTGACCTTCCCCTGACCTACAACCCATTATTGAACACCAGACCGTTACTGATCTCCTCTCCTCTGGAGACCCAGGACAAAGCAGCCCGTTTGATTGGCACCCCATCCAACACCTTAAACATTCACCCCCTTCACCACTGGTGCACCGCGGCTGCAGTGTGCACCATCTACAAGATGCATTGCAGCAACTCACCAAGGCTTCTTCGACACAACCTCCGAAACCCGCGACCTCTACCACCTAGAAGGACAAGGGCAGCAGGCACATGGGAACACCACCACTTCCAAGTTCCCCTGCAAGTCACACACAGAATCATAGAATCATAGAATGGTTACAACACAGAAGAAGGCCATTCGGCCCGTCAAGCCCATGCCGGCTCTCTGCAAGAGCACTTCAGCTAGTCCCACTCCCCCGCCCTTTCCCCATAGCTCTGCAAATATTTTTCCTTCAGGTACTTATCCAATTCCCTTTTGAAAGCCGCGATTGAATCTGCCTCCACCACCCTTTCAGGCAGCGCATTCCAGATCCTAACCACTCGCTGCGTAAATAGTTTTTCCTCGTGTCGCCTTTGGATCTTCTGCCAATCACTTTAAATCTGTGTCCGCTGGTTCTCGACCCATCCTGATGTGGAAGTATATCGCCGTTCTTTCATCGTCGCTGGGTCAAAATCATAGAACTGTCCCCCTAACAGCACTGTGGGAGTACCTTCACCACACAGACTGCAGCGGTTCAAGAAGGCGGCTCACCACCACCTTCTCAAGGGCAACTAGGAATGGGCAATAAATGCTGGTCTTGCCAGCGACGCCCACATCCCAGAAACAAATTTTAAAAACCTTCCACCCCCACGGCTGGATTCTGTTCCCTCGGGAAGACACAGGAACAGAACCGTTCAACCGACCAATCACTTCAGTCTGTTCCTGCCCTGCTGAAATTGTATCCTCTGATCATGACTCTATCCTTCTCTTCTTGCCCAGTCCCTACCCACCTACACCCATGGCTCATTTGATGCTCTTCACCACTGTATCCGACCCCAGATTCCCGGCCCAAACCATCTTCTTTTCACCATTGTGTCTTCAAAGCAAACGGTGGGAGTGCAGCCAACACAATCCCTTGTTTCTCTTCCCGAGGAGTGCTGTGGTTGTCTGAAGTTGAACAATGTGTTCTCTCTGAGTCAATCTCCGTGTACCAGCTAGGGAACACACAATTCTTTACCAAATCCTTACCCGCTATTAGTGGTCGTTGGATAAATACTTGAAGGAAACATTTGCAGGGCTATGGGGAAAGAGCGGGGGAGTGGGACTAATTGGAGAGTTCTTTCAAAGAGCCGGCACAGGCACGATGGGCCGAATGGCCCCCCCCTGTGGTGTTTTATTCCATGATTAGTTGGTGCTAAATGGAACTATGCAGCTTTTAGAGGAATGATCCCAGAGCCATTTTATACCCATTGTTTTCAGCTCCTTCACTGATTTTCTGAATAATATTTATTTTCTCCTGTTATTGGTGTTGTTCAACTCAGTCTGTTCCAGGACGTGGGTCACTTGTAAATCTGCTGTTTAATAAACTCTTCATTTCACCCCCAACCCCTCCCCCCACTTCTCATTCTTCAATCTGACCCTGGCGTCTGTTTAAAAGATTCTCAGATTAATTTCTGCTACATTTCCCAGGACAAGTGGTGCCGGATCTGCTTCAGTCTGCAGCGTGTGTGCTCATCGCCTCATTCCAATAGACAACTTCACGGGGGAGAGGGAGACGAGGGGGGAGAATGCGAGAGGACAGACATTGACCCGAGACATCTTGCTGACAGCTCCTGCAACAATCCAGTGCAAGTCTGGCGGCTGCAATAAGATTGATTGACAGCTCAAGTCAACTAAGACAGACTCGACTCAACTCAGGCCCAAGGTCCAGGTAGAACCAAACGCTTCATTCAGACTCGTGTCCCTAATCTGCGCTTATTCTCTGCTTGTGTGAGAAGAATTTCAAAGCTCTGTGTGATTTATAATATTTAGCATAAAATATCCATTAAAATATAATGTTGGACCATCTATTCCTTCTGCTGACAGCTGTGTGAGTGGGTGAGAAGCGAGACTGAGCCTGACTGTGAAACCAGAGGTTCTTGTTGCACCGACCAGAGCAAACGGCTTGTTTTCATTTTTTTGAGAAAATAAATATTCTGCTGAAATTGGGCTTGGACTCCTGACTCCAGCCAGTGTTGCCGCTGATCCCACCGTATGCTGAAGTCCTGTGATGAAAGGCCTCGCTGTGTCACAAGCTCTGATGTTGGTGGTGTGTAAAGCCAGAGTCGGTCGAGATGCTGAGTTTCCTGCACACGTAAATAGTGGAAGCCAGATAAAGGATCTCTGACTCCGATTACATGTAAAAGAGCATCTGAACTGAAGATGTCAAAAGTGAGACAGAGAGAGGGAGAGAGAGAGCACAGCATTAACTAAATCTAGCATAAGAACATAAGATGTAGGAGCAGGAGTCGGCTATTCGGCCCCTCGAGTCTGCTCCTCCATTCAATAAGATCATGGCTTCACAACCCTATCAGAGAAGAAATTCCTCCTCATCTCCGATTTAAATGGGTGCCCCCTTATTCTGAAATTATGCCCCCTAGTTCTAGATTCCCCCATGGAGGGAAACATCTTCTCTGCGTCGACCCTGTCAAGCCCCTTCAGAATCTTATATGTTTCAATAAGATCCCCTCTCATTCTTCTAAACTCCAATGAGTATAGGCTCAACCTGCTCAACCTTTCTGTGATGAAATATTCCATTCATCACTCATTGGTATTCTCTGCCTGTGACTGTGGTTGGTTTCAGTTTCATTTCCCTTACCTCAGTTCTGTTTCCTCACCATTGTATTGTACTGTGTGTAGGGCTCCGCCCATACCTGGCCCCTATGTAAGCTGGCCCAGCCTGCATCACATCCAGTACGGCAGACCTCTGGATGGAAGATACCTCTCCTCTGTGTGTTACCTTCTAAGTCAATAAAAGCCTTGTTTTGTTTCGCTAACATCGAGTCTCGGATTTATTGAGGCACATCAATTTTATTGACTTAATTTTCAACACAATGGATCAACTCTTGAAACCCGAACGTTTGGATTTGGACCAGCATGCTTCGGACGCATCGGCACGCTTCGGACACTGGTTTATGTGTATGGAATTCTTCCTGGACAATTCCGCAGCCGTCAAAGACGCTACGGACGCTGTGAGTATGAAACTCGGAATTCTGCGGAATTGGGTAAGCCACCGGGTTTACCCCCTCATCCAAGACGCCGACACGTACCCGGCCGCCTGCGACATCTTAAAGGCGCATTACCAGCAGCCTACGAATGAGGTGTATGCTAGGCATCTGCTCGCTACTCGCGCACAGCGACCTGGGGAATCGGTGGAGGAGTTCCTAGGCACCCTGAAAACGCTTGGCAAAGACTGCAAGTGCCAAGATGTAAAAGCCGCAGTGTACACTGACGAGCTTGTTCGCGATGCCTTTATCACAGGCCTCAGCTCCACTTACATTCGGCAGAGACTGCTGGAAAAAACGGGATTGGACCTGAAACAGGCTGCGGACACAGCGCGATCCCTGGATGTGGCCCAGAGAAACTCGGACGCCTACTCTTCAGCCCGCGCCGTCCACGCCGCCACGTGTGCACCAAGGGCGCCGCCATCTTGGAAGGCATCTTCCCCGCCCGGCAGCCCGACACCGTCGGGGCCCCGCTCTCCCCCCAGAAGCCCTACGACAGCCGCGACGCGTCGGGGACCCAACTGCTACTTCTGCGGGCAGCCGAAGCACACCAGAAACCTGTGCCCGGCGAAAGGCACCACCTGCTTTAAGTGCGGTAAGAAGGGGCACTTCGGGAAGGTGTGCAGAGGGAACCCCGCCGGAAAACCCGCCACCGCCGCGTGTGCGCCGTGGGAGCGGCCATCTTGGACGCCATCTTGCCCGACCTCGTGGGGTCCGCCATCTTGTGAGCAGACAGCGTGGATGCCATCTTGTCTCGATCAGGGCCCTATAGTGGCATCGGTCACAGTGGACCAGACCAGGCCGCACCCGCTATCCAAATCAATGGTGGACATCGAGGTAAACGGGTGCGGGGTTAAATGTTTAATTGACAGTGGAAGCACGGAGAGTTTTATCCACCCTGAACTGGCACAACAACTCTCCCTAAAGGTGGTCCCTACTCGGGGTGCCATCTCTATGGCTGATAAAACCCAGACATCGACCATTATGGGTTACTGCACGGTACAATTGTCTGTTAACGGAACTGTATACGATAATTTTAAAGTACTAATCATGAACAATCTATGTGCGAGCGTGATCTTGGGCCTGGATTTCCAGTGCTACCACCAAAGCATCACGCTCAATTACGGTGGGTCCCAGCCGCCCCTCACAGTGTGCGGTCTGGCTACCCTGAAGGTAAAGCCGCCTTCGCTATTCGCGAACCTTACCCCTAACTGCCGGCCAATAGCGACCAAAAGCAGGAGGTACAGCTGGGAGGACAGGCGGTTTATCGCGACCGAGGTAGACAGGCTCCTGAAAGAGCGCATTATTGAACGCAGCAACAGCCCGTGGCGCGCCCAAGTGGTAGTGGTAAGGGGTAGCGAGAAGAAACGGATGGTGATCGACTATAGCCAAACGATCAACAGGTACACCCAACTAGACGCCTACCCGCTACCCCGCATATCAGAAATGGTGAACCAAATCGCCCAATACCGGGTGTTCTCCACCATCGACCTCAAGTCAGCGTACCACCAGCTCCCTATCAGACCAGAGGACCGCCCGTACACCGCCTTCGAGGCGAACGGACGCCTCTACCAATTCCTCAGAGTCCCCTTTGGGGTGACGAATGTGGTCTCGGTCTTCCAGAGGGAGATGGACCGCATGGTCGATGACCACCACTTGCAGGCAACCTTCCCCTACCTCGACAACGTCACCATCTGCGGTCACAACCAGCAGGATCACGACTCGAACCTCGAGAGGTTCCTGAAAACCGCACAAAAACTCAACCTCACCTACAACGAGGACAAGTGCGTTTACAACACCACGCGCCTCTGCATACTAGGCAGCGTGGTGGAGAATGGGGAAATCGGACCAGACCCCGACCAATTGCGCCCCCTACGGGAGCTGCCCCTGCCCAACACTCCCAAAGCCCTGAAAAGGTGCCTGGGGTTATTTTCTTATTATTCCCAATGGGTCCCCAACTACTCCGACAAAGCCCGCCCCCTCTTGAAAGCATCCTCTTTTCCGCTCCCTGCTGAGGCCCACGCCGCCTTCAAAAGCATTAAGCGGGATATTGAGCGGGCCACGCTACAGGCAGTGGACGAGAACACTCCCTTTCAAGTGGAAAGTGATGCGTCTGACTTTGCCTTGGCGGCCACCCTCAACCAGGCGGGGCGGCCCGTAGCTTTCTTCTCGAGGACCCTCCAAGGGCCCGAGATCAGACACTCCTCCGTGGAAAAGGAGGCCCAAGCCATCGTGGAGGCAGTGCGCCACTGGCGCCACTACCTAGCCGGCAAATGCTTCACCCTACTTACCGACCAGCGGTCGGTAGCGTTTATGTTCAATAATAAACAGAGGGGGAAGATTAAAAATGATAAGATTCTTAGGTGGCGGATCGAGCTCTCCACCTTCGATTATGACATCATTTACCGGCCAGGGGCCCTTAACGAATCCCCCGACGCCCTCTCACGAGGGATGTGTGCCAGCGCCACCGGGGATCGGCTACAGACCCTCCACAACGACCTCTGCCACCCAGGGGTCACGCGGCTGTTCCACTTCATAAAGTCCCGCAACTTACCCTACTCGATTGAGGAAGTTCGGACTCTGACCAGGAACTGCTGCACTTGCGCTGAGTGCAAGCCTCGGTTCTACCGCCCAGATAGAGACCACTTAATCAAAGCTACACGGCCCTTTGAGCGGCTCAGCTTAGATTTCAAGGGCCCCCTCCCGTCCGTCGACCGCAATGTTTACTTCCTGAACATTGTGGACGAATACTCCCGTTTCCCATTCGCCCTCCCCTGCCCAGACATGACCAGCGCCACGGTCATTAAATGCCTCAACAGCCTGTTCTGCCTGTTCGGTATGCCGAGCTACATCCATACGGATAGGGGGGCGTCCTTCATGAGTGAAGAGCTACGCCAGTACATGCTGTCCAGGGGGATCGCCACAAGCCGTACCACCAGCTACAACCCCCGGGGTAATGGTCAAGTGGAGCGAGAGAACGGGACAGTATGGAAAGCAGTCACTCTAGCTCTAAGGACCAAGGGCCTCCCTATCTCCCGCTGGCAGGAAGTCCTCCCAGATGTGCTCCATTCGATACGGTCGCTATTGCGTACTGCCACTAATGCCACGCCTCATGAGCGAATGTTTGTCTTTCCCCGGAAATCCACCTCAGGCGTATCCATGCCATCATGGCTCTCCACCCCGGGCCCGGTATTCGTGCGAAGGCATGTGAGGGGCCACAAGACGGACCCTCTCGTGGAGTCAGTGCACCTACTCCACGCCAACCCCCAATACGCGTATGTCCGGCACGCCGACAGAAGGGAGGACACCGTGTCCATAAAAGACGTCGCCCCAGCCAGTAACGACAACAACCACGACAACAGCAGCAACAACGATCACAGCAACTCTTACCCACCCACTACTCTTTCATCACCCCCGGAAGAACATCGACCAACGGTACCCCCACCAACTACCCCTTCAACAACCCTGGCGGCACCCCCGGCAGAGACCCAGGAGGCCACCAGGGACACCCAGCCGACACCCGCGGCACCACAACAGCCACGTCGGTCGCAGAGGACTAGCAAACCCCCGAACAGACTAAATCTATAGAAGGGGTGAATGTGATGAAATATTCCATTCATCACTCATTGGTATTCTTTGCCTGTGACTGTGGTTGGTTTCAGTTTCATTTCCCTTACCTCAGTTCCGTTTCCTCACCATTGTATTGTACTGTGTGTAGGGCTCCGCCCATACCTGGCCCCTATGTAAGCTGGCCCAGCCTGCATCACATCCAGTACGGCAGACCTCTGGATGGAAGATACCTCTCTTCTGTGTGTTACCTTCTAAGTCAATAAAAGCCTTGTTTTGTTTCGCTAACATCGAGTCTCGGATTTATTGAGGCACATCACTTTCATCACAAGTTAACCCCTTCATCTCAGGAATTAACCTAGTGAACCTTCTCTAAACTCCCTCCAATGCAAGTATATCCTTCCTTAAATAAGGAGACCAAAACTGTACACAGCATTCCAGGTGTGGCCTCACCAACGCCCTGTACAATTGTAGCAAGACTTCCCTACTTTTATACTCCATTCCCCCTTGCAATAAAGGCCAACACTCCATTTGCCTTCCTAATTACTTGCTGTACCTGCATGCTAACTTTTTGTGATTCGTGTACGAGGACCCCCAGATCCCCCTGTACCGCAGCATTTTGTAATCTCTCTCCATTTAAATAATATTTTGCTTTTTTATTCTTCCTACCAAAGTGGATAACCTCACATTTTCCCACATTATACTCCATCTGCCAAATTTTTGCCCACTCACTTAACCTATCTAGATCCCTTTGCAGACTCTTTGTGTCCTCCTCACAACTTGCTAACCCACCTATCTTTGTATCAACAACAAATTTGGCTACATTACACTCGGTCCCTTCATCCAAGTCATTAATATAGATTGTAAATAGTTGAGGCCCCAGCACTGATCCCTGTGGCACCCCACTAGTTACCGTTTGCCAACCTGAAAATGACCCATTTATCCCGACTCTCTGTTTTCTGTTAGTTAGCCAATCCTCTATCCATGCCAATATATTACCCCCAACACCATGAGCTCTTATCTTGTGCAGTAACCTTTTATGTGGCACCTTATCGAATGCCTTCTGGAAATCCAAATAAACTACATCTACTGGTTTCCCTTTATCCACCCCGCTCATTACATCCTCAAAGAACTCCAGTAAATTTGTCAAACATGATTTCCCTTTCATAAAACCATGTTGACTCTGTTTGATTGTCTTATGATTTTCTAAATGTCCTGCTATTACCTCCTTAATAATGGATTCCAGCATTTTCCCAAAGACAGATGTTAGGCTAACTGGCCTATAGTTTCCTGCTTTCTGTCTCCCTCCTTTCTTAAATAGGGGTGTTACATTTGCGGTTTTCCAATCTGCTGGGACCTCTCCAGAATCCAGGGAATTTTGGAAGATTACAACCAACGCTTCCACTATCTCTGCAGCCACTTCTTTTAAGACCCTGGGATGTTGGCCATCAGGTCCAGGGGACTTGTCAGCCTTTAGACCCATTAGTTTGCCTAGTAATTTTTCTCTAGTGATAGTGATTGTTTTAAGTCCCCCCTCCCTATAGCCCCTTGATTATCAATTATTATTGGGATGCTTTTAGTATCTTCTACCATGAAGACCGATACAAAATATTTGTTCAAAGTCTCTGCCATTTCCCTGTTTCCCATTATTAATTCCCCACTCTCATCCTCTAAGGGACCAACGTTTACTTTAGCTACTCTCTTCCTTTTTATATACCTGTAGAAGTTCTTTCTGTCTGTTTTTATATTGCTAGTTTACTCTCAATCTATCTTCTTCCTCTTTATTATTTTTTAGTCATCCTTTGCTGGTTTCTAAAAATTTCCCAATCTTCTGGCCTATCACTAATCTTCACAACATTGTATGCCTTTTCTTTCAACTTGATACCATCCTTAACTTCCTTGGGTAGCCACGGATGGTTGATCCTTCTTATCATGAATCTTATCATTCATGAAGAAATGACTCATGAAATAACACTGGGCAGCCAGCTGGTGGTGCCGTTTAAGGAGTATAAATACTCAGGCGTGGGCCCAGCTTGCCCAGCATGTTTTTGTAACCAGGAACTAGTGATGTAAACTAGAATCTCATGGTTGTGAAACAGTTGATTAAAGCCTTGTTTTATACTCAACCAAGTGCTCTGTGAGTTTTCTTACGTCACTTCTCATAGAGTCTTTCTTCCTCACTGGAGTAAGCCTTTGTCGAGAGTTATGAAATATCTCCTTAAATGTCTGCCACTGCTTATCTACTGTCTTACCCTTTAATCTATTTTCCCAGTCCACTTTAGCCAACTCTGTCTTCATACCTTTGTAATTGCCTTTATTTAAGTTTAAGACACTAGTTTCAGACCCAAGTTTCTCACCTTCAAACTGGCAGTTCTAGATTTTGAATTTATCGAGCAATTCCTACATTCCCACACATGTATAGCCCACAGATGCCGGAATTATACACAATGCTGGTAAACTCATCAGTAGCTTGACATTGAAACCTTAAATGGTACATTGCCTGAAATGCAGCGGATGTTGGTCTTTAGGAAAGCCTTCAAGGTACCTACGAGTCAGATCAGACCATCCCTAAGTCTACGTTTCTCTAAAGTGTAGAGTCACAACTCTTTTAGCCTATCTTAATAACTAACCAACTTGATCGAGTTTTTTGATGAGGTAACAGAGAGGGTTGATGAGGGCAATGCGGTTGACGTAGTGTACATGGATTTCCAAAAGGCGTTCAACAAAGTGCCACATAATAGGCTTGCCAGCAAAGTTGAAGCCCATGGAATAAAAGGGACAGTGGCAGCATGGATACGGAATTGGCTAAGTGACAGGAAACAGAGAGTAGTGGTGAACGGTTGTTTTTCGGACTGGAGGAAGGTATACAGTGGGGTTCCCCAGGGGTCGGTTCTAGGACCACTGCTTTTCTTGATATATATTAATGACTTGGACCTGGGTGTACAGGGCACAATTTCAAAATCTGCAGATGACACAAAACTTGGAAGTATAGCGAACAGTGAGGAGGATAGTGATAGACTTCAAGAGGACATAGACAGGCTGGTGAACACGTGGCAGATGAAATTTAATGCAGAAAAGTGTGAAGTGATACATTTGGTAGAAAGAATTAGGAAATGACATATAAATGAAATGGTACAATCCTAAAGGAGGTGCACGAACAGAGAGACCTGAGGGTATATGTGCACAAATTGTTGAAGGTGGTAGGGCATGTTGAGAAAACAGTTAAAAAGGCTTACAGGATCCTGGGCTAAACACGTGGTCTAAACACACGTGGTCTAAACACACGGTCTAAACACATGCGGTCTAAACACGTGTGGTCTAAACACGCGATCTAAACACGCGGTCTAAACACGTGTGGTCTAAACACGCGATCTAAACACACGTGATCTAAACATGTGCGGTCTACACATGCAGGGCTCGATTTTGCCATGGGACGGGCTGGGGGCATGTCAGTCGCTTTTCGTGTTAGCCACCCGACTCCAATTTGATGTGGGAAAAATATGCAATTTCCCCCTAATTGGGCACTTGATTTCCAGCGTGTGGGAACCCCTGGCCCACTTAGTCTTTCCATCCTGAAAGTTGCCTCCGCTGACGTCATCAGTGCTGCTGGATTTAAGGCCTGCAAGCAGCCTTGCTTCTTCTGCAGACTGCAAACCTTATGCCCTTTGCTGTGATAGATTCCTCCAGCCAATATGTCTAGCAGTAGGCCAAAGTCTGCACCAAGGTTTGATGACGCCACCCTGCAAGCACTGGTGGAGGGAGCAAGAGGAAATAAGGAGGTGCTCTTCCTTTCCTCAGGGAGGAACAAGCCTCCCCAGCAGACGAAAGCTGTGTGGATGCAAGTGGCCCAGGAGGTCAACTCTTTGTCTATGTGCCGCAGAACCTGGCTGCAGTGCAGGAAGAGGTTTCATAACCTTCTGCGTGCTGGAAAAGTGAGTATGACTTTCCCATCACCCTCAATCTGATCCCCATTGCCTCTCCTCACCAGCACTCAGCTTTGACAACCTCTTCCTCCACATCCCACTTAACACTGACATCCCTGCACCCTTACCCATTCCCTCTCTCTCTATAGCCACATTCATCTAACTATTTGACTATGCAGCCCTCACACTCCCTATCGCTGTGATGTTATAAAAACAACTTACAACACACAGGGAGGGCCCTCGGTCTTGCCACCTCACTCCATCTTTGTCTCCTTCTAACCATCAATGATATGGATTCTCAACACTCACTCCTTCATTCTCACTCAAACTCCACTTGTCTCCCTCATTGCAGGAAAAGAGAGCTCACAATAAGAGGGAAAGAGTGATGACAGGAGGAGGGCCACCCTCAGTAGCCCAGCTCACCCCCTGGGAGGGGGCAGTCCTGGAGATCGTGGGAGTGGAGGAGGATGCGCAAGTGGGGGACGGACAGACAGGTGCATCGGAGCAAGCTGGTGACAGAATAGTTTATCATCTCTCTCATTGACATTGCATGAATCACTGATAATGATTCTGATGCTCTAACAGCTTGACTTTTGATCATCTGCAACATTCAATGTGCATGTAACCTTGGTCTCACATCTCTGACTCTTTCCTTTACTCCCCTACAGGACCATCGAAAGCCCCCATCCCCACTATCCAGGGGGAACAGCCTGAGCCTCCAGACTCCTCAGAGGAAGCTGCAACCTCTGAGGGCGCAGCATCAGCAGAATTCAGCGCATCCAGCATCAGCGCAGACACTCACACCTCGGTGGTACCTTCGCGAGATAGTGCAGTGTTGTCACCTGGTGTATCACAGCTCACAAGTGAGCATCAGCAGATGGTGGAGACAGGGACAGCAGTGGAGAGTCCTAGTCAGAGGGTGCAGGACTCTGCCAGCTTGGCTCAGCTGCATGTCGACCCTCTGCCTCCAGGCCCATCCAGAAGAAGAGCGGTGCTGGAACTCCAGTAAGAGGTGCAGGAGTCTCTGGCAGGTTTTGTCTCCAGGGTCGCTGCGAGTGTGGAGCGAATGGAGGAGTCCATCGCGAACATGAGCAGAGCCTTTGTTGAGGCGTTGGCGCATGAACGCATCACCAC
This sequence comes from Somniosus microcephalus, assembly GCF_052327205.1. Lineage (NCBI taxonomy): Eukaryota > Metazoa > Chordata > Chondrichthyes > Squaliformes > Somniosidae > Somniosus > Somniosus microcephalus. Next base: position 3,276,959 of record NC_141005.1, read on the forward strand.
GGAAAAGATGGCAACCTCCGTGGAAAGGAAGGCTACCTCCATGGTAAGGCTGGCTACCGTAGAGGAGAGGATGGCTACGGTAGAGGAGAGGATGGCTACGCCCATGGAGGAGCTTAGTCGCCAGGGTATGGAAAACATGGTATTTGTTCAGAATAGATTGACATCTCTTGAGGAGCGATGGTCAGCTCTTGAGCAAACAAACCAGACCTTCAGGCAAGTCCTCGGGAGTAGGACTTCCAGTACAGAAACGGGTCCTCATGGCCCCCCTGAAGTGCAGCAAGGTGCTGTCCAGCCACTTGCTAGCTCTGAAGTGGGGCTGACCCATGAGAGGGATGTTGGTGGCAGACAACAAAGAAGTGGGGGCTCCTCTCCAAGCTCGCACACAACCATGCCACTGCAGAGTCCCCGGTCAGAGCCCCACCAGAATCCCCACCCAACTGAGATCGGCGTCTCAACCCCTGCACAGCCGCAGGAGCAGCAGACTGTTGTCGAGCCCTCACAGGTTCGCAACCCCAGAGGACGCCTGCCAAAGGTGTTGAGCCAGGAGCAGGAAGAAAGTGAGCAAGGGGCCTCCACATCTGCTGAAGCCACAGGGGAAGCAGCATGTAGGAGCACGCGTAAGAGGAAGATACTGCACAAATAGTCACAAGGGTAGTCACTTGGGTGAAATGTTATGTTTAATGTTGAAAAGCCATCAGTTGGTTATTGTCATTAAAAATTCTGATGTCAACTGTTGCAGTTGTGGCGTGCGACATTTCGCTAATGCGACTTCCACATTGGGGGCTTAGGGCGACTTGCAATTGTCAGTATGGTGGTCAGAATGATAGGAATCCGCAGGTTCTTGGCCATTGTTGATGCTCTGGTAAGAAGGTGCGAGGCAAAAGTGCTTGATTGGCTAGGCTAAGCAAATCTGGCCAAGATGAGTGCATTCCTTGCATCCCAGGCAGCAATACGCTCGCATGCTGCTGGCGTTGGTTGATGGGCCTCTGCAAGCTGGTCGTTGTCGCTCTCCTCCTCCTCCTCATCTGAGAAGGCTATGTGATGAGCCACTTGGTCCTCAGGAATCTGCAAACCACGACGCTGTGCCATGTTGTGAAGTGCACAGCAAACCACGACAATTCTGGAGACCCTGGCTGCTGAGTACTGCAGGGCTCCACCTGATCTATCCAGGCATCTGAAGCGCATCTTCAGCAAACCAATGGTTTGCTCGATTATGGATCTGGTGGAAATGTGGCTCGAGTTGTAGCGCTCCTCAGCTTCGTTGCATGGGCTCCTCAACGGCGTCATTAGCCACGTCTTCAGGGGATAGTCCTTGTCTCCAAGTAGCCATCCGTTAAGTTGGTCTGGCAGACTGAAGAGCGGAAGCACACTAAACTGGTGTAGGATGAAGGAGTCATGGCAACTGCCAGGGTACTTGGCACAAACATGCAAAATGTCCTTCTTGGTTCACACACCAGCTGCACGTTGAGGGAGTGGAAGCCCTTGTGGTTGACAAAAATACCTGGATTGTGATGGGGTGTCTTAAGGGCCACATGTGTGCAGTCAATGACGCCCTGCACCCTTGGAAAGCCTGTCAGATTGTCAAACCCAACTGAACGCGCAGTTATACTGGCTTGATCCTTGGAGAAATGGATGTGATTGTTGTAGTGTATGTACTTTGCAGAAGGAACTATATTCTGCAGCCCCTGTTTACTGCAGTACCAGTAGTGACCACCCCTGTATATAAGCCTGTGTAGTAACTTTGCATAGTAGTTCCAGTTTTGTCTCCACTCAGTAAACACCTGTTGTAACCAACTCCTGCAGTCCGTGTCTCAATTACACACGGACATAATACTGGCGACGAGCAGATCCGAACTTACCTACAGTTCTGCACCACCTCATGGGGATCCATCCCTGAAGCGAAGTTGTTAGAGGTCGAGGCCAGAAGGAAGAAAGAAAAAAAAACAAACAGAAGAAACGGGCGTCGACCGTGGGCAACCGCCTCTGATTCATCGGAGTTGAAGATTTGCAGGAGAGGCTGTCGAGAGCGGGGCTTGGTTATCCTGTCTATGGTGTTCCAGCTAATCGGGCTGGTGGCAGGTAGTACACTGATCCTTCCTGGGCTGCGGCGGGCTAGAGCTCGATCGGGTGGCTTTTCAACGGGGCCGAGCAGCGTTGTCGGGAAGAGGAGAGAGAGAGAGAGGGTGGAGCACACAGGGCGCGGCCGGTGCTACGAAGCCGGGCAGCGTACAGACCCGAGAAGAGGGAGGAAAGTGTCCCGTAGGGTTTGCTCTGACGACGGGAAAATAAAAGAAATTAGAAGCGCAGAAAGCCGCGAGGAGCTGCAGTTTGCCACGGGGACCGCGGAGAGCGGCGTTAGCAGCAGCGCGGGGGGGGGAAGTGCGCGAAGACCATAGGGCGTCGCCATCAAGGCATAAAAATGCCAGCAACAGCGCTAGCAGCAGCGGAGAAGACAGAAAGCGCGGGAGGCGCCATTTTGTTCAATCGGGGAAGAAGGCGCCATCTTAGATTTCCAAGATGCCGAAGACTGGCAATATCACTGCCTTCGATAATGCAATAGAAGACTGGACCACGTATGTGGAAAGAGTCGAAGTATATTGCAAGGCAAATGAAGTAGCCGATGAGAAAAAGGCATCGGTACTACTAAACTTAATGGGCGCAAGAACGTACGGCCTATTGCGGAACCTGATCACTCCAACCAAACTGAAGGCGAAGAGTTTTAACGAAATTGTTGATATCCTACAGGAACACCTAAATCCTACACCGCTGCTGATAGCAGAAAGATTTAAATTCCACAAGAGAAATCAGCATAAAGATGAGAGCAATGCTGATTACCTTACGGAACTACGCAAGCTATCAAAGCACTGCCAGTTCGGAGCAGGACTGGCAGATACCCTACGGGACAAATTTGTCTGTGGACTCCTAAGTGAAGGAACCCAGAAGAGGTTACTCTCAGAGAAAGAGCTGACGCTAGATAAGGCTTTCAGCGTGGCAGTATCGTACGAAGCAGCAGCAAGGGGAGCTGCGGAAATACAGTAAAAGCCACAGGAATACGGCACCCATGAAATGACACGGGGATTTGAAAAATGTTATCGCTGCGGCAGAGCAACCCATGACCAGAAGGACTGCTGGTCCAAGGACAAAATATGCAGGCAATGCGGTAAGATGGGACACATTGCATGAGTTTGCAGGTCTGGGAAGAAGACTAACGACAACAAAAAGGCTACTAAGGAACAGTACAGGAAAGTACAAAAGATGACGGACAGTAGTTCCGAAGACCAGAAGAGCGATAGTGAATCCGGGAACAAGAGACTAAGCTGTCTCAAACTTCACAACGTAATCACAAAAGAGGATCACCGAACCATTTGGGTCACCCTCACGATAGCAGGGTCCCAAGTCAAAATGGAATTGGATACAGGATCAGCCCTGACCATCATGAATCAACGAGACTACGAGCGGCTATTCTCACACATACCCTTGAAAGAGACATCCATTGTCTTGAAGATGTATACGGGGCAGAAAGTATACCCCAGAGGGAAAATAAGGGTGCCTGTCGAATACAACGGCAAGGAAATACAGAAATTGTATCTGTACATACTGCAAGATGGTGGACCACCGTTATTGGGACGTGAATGGATCAGAAAGATAAGTTTAGACTGGCACTCCATTCAGGCACTGACTGTGGCTGGTAAAAAGGATGACGACGTCACACCTGGACGATTGTCAAAAATCTTAGCTAACGCCAAGGAGGTATTTCAACAAGAACTGGGAACTCTTAAAGGCGTAACCGCCTCGATAAAAATAGAAGAGAATGCAATTCCCAAGTTTTTCAAAGCAAGACCGGTACCGTATGCAATTCGCCCAGCTGGAGAATCTGGAGAATGCAGGCGTGTTATCTAAGGTAGACTGGAGCGAGTGGGCGACACCCATCGTTCCTGTCATGAAGAAAACGTTAAACAATAAGTCTGAGGAGCCAAGGAAGGTTCGCATCTGTGGGGACTTCAAGGTGACGGTGAACCCAGTCCTTCACACAGTACAGTATCCTCTCCCGAGGATAGAAGATATTTTCACCTCACTATCTGGAGGGAAGCGTTTTACAAAAATTGACCTAGCACAAGCATATTTGCAGATGGAGGTTGAAGAATCCTCTAGGAAGTATCTCACGATAAACACTCACAAAGGTCTTTACCAGTATAATCGACTGGTATTCGGAGTAGCATCAGCTCCGGCGATATGGCAAAGAGCGATGGAACAAGCCCTGCAAGGGATTCCGGGGACTCAGTGTTACTTGGATGACATTCTAGTGACAGGTGAAGATGACAGTGAACACCTTGCCAACCTAGAGCAGGTGCTCACTAGACTAAAAGAACATGGGCTACGAGCCAATCGCCCCAAGTGCGAGTTTTTTAAGAAACAGATATCGTATTGTAGCGGTAGTTAAGGCTCCAGCGCCTGAAAATGTGTCGCAACTGAGGTCATTCCTCGGATTGGTGAATTACTACCATAAGTTTTTGCCGAATTTGTCCACAATTGTGCACCCACTGAATGCCCTACTACAAACTGGAGTAGCATGGAAATGGAACGATGAATGTAAGCGGGCCTTTCAGAAGAGTAAAGACCTAATCACTTCAAGAGAAGTATTGGCTCACTACAACCCATCACTACCGATAAGAATGGCATGTGATGCGTCTCCCTACGGCATTGGAGCGGTACTGTCACATAAATTCCTTGATGGTTCAGAGAGGCCGATAGCTTTTGCGTCACGCTCGTTAACTTCAGCCGAGCATAACTACGCCCAGATTGACAGAGAGGTCCTCAGCCTGGTGTGGGGGGTGAAGAAGTTCAATCACTACCTGTACGGTCAGAAATTTACTCTACTAACTGATCATCAACCTCTTGTCTCCATTTTCAACCCTCAGAAGGGCGTCCCGATAATGACAGTACAACGGCTACAGAGGTGGTCCCTTTTCCTAGGGGCACACCAATATGACATCGAGTACAAAGGAACTAAACAGCATGGGAATGCTGATGGATTGTCGCGCCTACCGTTGCCGACGGTGGAAGAAGCACCTGCAGTGGATCCTGTGGAGATATTCCACTCGACCACAGTCGAATGTCTACCTGTGACGAATGCAAACATAGAAAAGGAAACACGAAATGACCCGACACTCTCCAGGGTCTATGATTTAACGGTGAAGGGATGGCCAGCACATGGCGAACCACTGTTGCCAGCATTCTCGCCGAGAAGAGAACAGCTGTCAGTGTGCAGAGGAACCTTGATGTGTGGATCCAGAGTAGTAATTCCACCCAAATTGAAGGATAGAGTGCTCAATGAGCTTCATGAGGGTCATCTGGGAGGGGTAAAAATGAAAAACTTAGCCAGAGCGTTTGTGTGGTGGCCAGGAATCGATAGAGAAATCGAAGAGATGACCAAGAGCTGTACAGGATGCCAGAAGGTCCAAAACGCCCCACCACAAGCCCCTCTACATCCATGGGAGTGGCCCTCATCTCCATGGCAAAGGGTGCACATTGATTTTGCTGGTCCATTTATGGACTCGATGTTTTTAATTGCGGTGGATGCACATTCAAAGTGGCCAGAGGTAATAAAAATGTCCTCAACCACCACTGAAAAAAATATCACAGTCTTACGAGCCATATTCGCCAGAAATGGGCTGCCTGAACAGATTTGCTCCGACAATGGACCACAGTTTGTGTCTGAAGAGTTCCGGAGGTTCTTAAAGAACAATGGTGTTAAGCATTACACATCCGCCCCATATCATCCAGCCACCAATGGATTGGCTGAGAGGTTCGTTCAAACATTCAAGAAGGCTATCAAGGCAATGTGTAATGAAGACATACCCCTACAACACAAGGTGGATAACTTCTTGTTTGCCTACCGGAATGCGACACATGCTGTTACCAACCAAACTCCAGCCATGATGTTCTTCAATCGAAGACTACGATGCCGCTTGGATTTGGTTAAGCCAAACATCAGAAGAGATGTGGAGAACAGGCAGTTTCAGAATATGAATGAAAGGCCGACCAGGAGTTTTAAGATAGGTCAACCAGTTTTGGCCCGGGACTACCGCACAGAGAAATGGCAGCCAGGAACGATCTGCACACGGCAAGGACCTCTAATGTATACCATGGACGTTGGAGAGAGCATTGTAAGACGCCATGCTGACCAGATTCTAGAGTCACTGGAAAACGTCAATTCCACACCACGATCCGATACACCTGGTGATGAAACCGAAGTACCAATTGCATCTACCTCAGAATCAGTGATATTGGAAGCAGACGAACCAAACAACCACGTTGATTCCGAATCAACTTTGCCAGAAGAACCTGATACCCCAAAGAGGCGTTATCCAGACAGAATCAGGAAGCCTCCTCAAAGACTGAACTTATAATTGCTTAACTTCAGCTAATGTATAGCAACTGTAATTGTAAATATGTTATTTAATTATTAATCGAATGTTATGTACTGTTTCGCTAAAAGGGGAGGAATTGTAGTGTATGTACTTTGCAGAAGGAACTATATTCTGCAGCCCATGTACACTGCAGTACCAGCAGTGACCACCCCTGTATATAAGCCTGTGTAGTAACTTTGCATTGTAGTTCCAGTTCTGTCTCCACTCAGTAAACACCTGTTGTAACCAACTCCTGCAGTCCGTGTCTCAATTACACACGGACATAATAATTGTGCGCGATGGCAAAAAGGGCATCGGTTACCTGCGTGATGCAAGTGTGTGCGGCCGCATGGGAGACGCCGCTGATGTCTGCTGCTGATCCCTGGAATGAGCCTGAAGCAAGAAAGTTGAGTGCGGTGGTGACTTTGACGGCCACTGATAAGGGGCGTTCACCTGCTCCTCTGGGCTCCAGGTCTTGCTGCAGCATTGCGCAGATGTCACCCACTACCTCTCGCGAAAGTCTGAGCCTCCTTTGGCACTGTTGCTCAGTCATGTTGAGGTAGCTGATCCTCTGTCTGTAGACCCTGTTTGGGGGTATCTCCTACGCCAACGGGCTTCCATGCGCTGGCCCCTTCTGGCCTGTGCAGCTTCAGGTGGGTGAGCAGCAGCTTGGAGTTCCTGCTGTTGCTCCTGCAGTTGGTGCTGCTGCTGTTCAGGGTTCTGCTGCTGCCGCGGCTGGTCTTCATCCGAATCTGATGTCCAGGAGGAAAGGAAATGAATGGTTCCCATTCTTCTGGTATATACCTCAGTTGAGGAAGCGCTCATTCAAGGTGGGGAGAGGGGTTTCCCAGGAGGTCACACTGGAGATGGGTGTCAGGCTCCAAACTTCCACAACAATGAGTAGGCCTGTTAAAAGTTCCCCCAGACCTAAGACAACAAAGTTCTGCCACTTGTAAATGATGATTGGTGAAAACTCCTTTTTAATGGTGGGGCTGCAGCTGTTAGTAAGCAATCCACTTGTGCTGCCGCCAGGATTCACTGGCATGTTCCAGAGGAGGCGTGCAGCACGTGGGAAAACTGTTAAAATCAGAAAGGCCTCTCAAAATGGGATTATAGAGGCACTTAACTGAGGCGGGATGGAGATGGGGTCAGAAAACTCGCATGTGGGAAAATTGCTCGGAGATGGGATGGAGGTGGGATCGGGCCCGCCCACCAGTTTTTGCGATTTTAACACCTCACACGCCTCCAATTCCACCTCCTCGGGCCTGGCAAAATCGAGCCCGCAGTCTAAACAAGTGAGGCCTAAACACATGCGGTCTGAAAGGAGGGGCGGTCTGGGTTAATATGCAAAACCGTGTTATTGATGAACGTGATGTTCCCACTGTTAACCCCCCTCTGCCCCTCCCCCCAAAGATCCTGTGCTGTATTGGAACATGGGTTTTTAGAAATATTTTTAACATGGAACTGTGTCTGTATCACTGCACAATGTCCGTCAGCACTGCCATAAACACACAGTACCCGGGGGTGAAATTAGTCTGGGGGTAGCTCAGAATGGGCGGATAGCCAACCGGCTCGCTGCGAACTGCACCCTGTTTCCTTTCGCATTGACCAATTGTGTCACTACAGCCTGATCTGCAGATTTAAAGAGGCCCCCTTCTCGGCAGGGGATCCCCTGCTCCCCCACCTCTCCCTCCCCGCCTGGTTTGTGACACTGAGTGTGGGTGGGAGGAGCAGGGACCTAGAGCTGAGCTAAGATCTCCTCCTGTTACTGAAACATGCTTAATTTGCCTTTCACGCTTGAAGTGCATTGGGATTAATTTGAGACATTCGCACGTGTCTTACTGACGAGTCCCATCACTCTGTCACTGATTGTGTAAAGTGACTGTGCGGACAATGAGAAAGTGTAACTTACTGGGACCCAATATTTTATTAAATGAAATAAGTAAGTGTGTTTGGTGACGGGGAATCTGTGTCCTGGGAATTGGCCTGGCCTGAATGTAGAACCTCGGCACCCCAATACCCTCAAATTCAGCTCCTCGTTTCCATGGTAACCAGGTGACCAGAAGGAGCCACGGGAGAGGAGCTGGTGATGTTGACCAGACTGAATCATATCAGGAAATACTAGCAGACTGGATAAAAGTTTCCCTCGGCTCTGTTTAGTAAGAACGTTTTGGCTGCAATAAATCGCTTGTCGCGTCCCTCAGTACAGTTGCTAATAACTACTCTGTTTCTCACTAAATGAATGAACCACAAGGGTTAACAGTAACCTCAGCCTCCGCTGGACTGCAGCTCCGATTAACCCTCTGGGTGCAGTGTGTGGAGGAGCGTTAGGGGGGAGAATCCCATCGCTGCTTTCTTGTGTTCACAATTAAACTGCTCAGGACAACTTCTGCTCCGTCCTATTTTAATCGCTCTGTACAGCCGTTAATGAAAGTGTTTGCAGGACAACAGAGACCAACAACATCTCCCCAACAAACATCTCCCAACTGTTAAGTCTGTGAGTTGTTCAAGTAATTAATACTCAGACTTAATCAGTAACAATAAAACAGGTCTTTACTGGTTGGAGGTAGGGACTACGCTGAATACAAGATTACTGCACAGTGCTTATATACCGGTGTGTTCACCCCCGGTATTACGTCTACCGCAGCCTGAGAAAGTAGTACATCTCTTAAGGTGGAACAGGCTTAAGCTCTCTTAAGGTGGAACAGGTTACATACACAACACTCCTCCCTTCTTAGCTTTATAGTCATCCCCCCATTTAACATAACGTAATAACATATATACATATATAACTTCATGTTTAACGTAACATATCACAGATTCAGTCTCTGCGGAAAACAGTTCACAGATTCAATCTCTGTGGTGTAGTCGGTTCACGTTACTCATTCAATAGTCCTTTCATGGATTTAACAGCTTGAACTTCCGAACTGATTTGGCTCCGTTCGGAGGGACCACGTGTGTGATCTGGTAGAGGTGATAATGGTTCAGATGGGTCATCTTCTGTTTTTACTTTTCCTTTTCTGCTTCTTGGAGACTCTCTGGGCTCCATTGTCAGCTGCCACAGCTGCCAGCTGCATGCGCAGTTCCTCCTTCTCTTCCTCCTGTTTCCGTCGTAGAGCCAGCTTCTCCCGATGTTCCGTAGACTTTTAGTGCTCCTCCATGATTTCTGCACTTTGGGAGTCGAAGTTACAAGCTGGGCAGGACAGGACATCGTAATATTCGGTGTCGTCCACTAGGTCATGGTAATATTCGGTGTCGTCCTGAGCTAGACCAGTGAGAGGGTCGTCTATTTCCTCCATACCCAGCTGGACGTTAGCCAGCTCTTGTTCCAAATCCAGACATCTTTCCTGAAGAGACTTCTTCATGTGTACCTCTGCATCCAGCTTTTTCTGGGCTTTCAGCAAGTCGTTTACTAGTGACCTCATTTGTGATTTTAATACTTCAACTTCCTTTGGAGATTGATTGATCGGACTATGCAATCCCTCTACCGGAGCAGCTGTTTCAGCGGTCTGTTGTTCTACATTGACGTGAGTCAGCGTACTTTTGGCATCCAATGGCTGCTCTGTTGCAGTCGTTTCAGTCTGTGTCGTCACATCAGCCATCTCAATGACTTTTGAGAGCTCCGAACCCTTTTCCTTTGAAGATCGCAGCTCGTGTTCAAGTTTTTCCCATTTCAGAGTCTTGTCCCTCAGCATATGAAGGAGTTGGCTGACCGTTAACTCTTCTGACACCAGATTATGGCACGCACCTTCAGAACCTGAATCAGCTTTGATTCGTTCGGCCTCCTCGCGCAGATGGTTGGTGTGCTCCTGCTCCATTTTCTCCATCAGTTGCTTCTGTTGCCTTTCCAGATTCTCCCACTCTGTAACAAAGAACTTTTTTATTTCATTCATCTCTTGCTCAAAACGGCGAATCATTTGTTCTAATTGCTGTTGTAGTTTGAAATGGAGTTGAGTTCGAGCCCAGTGTCCCTCAAGAATGTGCATATCAGTAGACTTGACAGACTCAGAATTCTCTGTTAAACTATGTTGTTGTTGCTCAGTGGAATTCTGTGCTGAAACTTTGTCTTTTGCATATGGGTTGGTCTTACCATCATCAGTTCTAGAGTCTGGGCTGATTATCTGCACCGAGTTCTCACTCTTTATGGCTTTTAGCGAATGCCAGTCCATATTTATGTTTCTAAACCACTCCCGGCCTAGTAGTGGTGGACCTCCCTCCGGTAGCACATATAAGTCCATTATTTGACTTCCTTCGCCCTTGTTGGCCACTGCAACCTTTATTGTCCCGATGGGGTACACTCTCTGCCCCGTGTAGGTTGTCAATATAATCTCCGTATCCTGTAGGGGAATATGTTGGAATAACCTTCTGTAATCTTTCTTATTCATGACCGACAATGCCGATCCAGTGTCCAATTCCATTTTTACTTGGACTCCTTCTATCTGAAGAGTAACCCAAATTGTCTGGAGGTCTGCACCCTTACCAACGTTGAGTACCCTTAAGCTAGCCAGTTCAATACTGCTTAAGCCAGCCAGTTCATTACTGCTAGCGTCTGAATTGGACTCCTGTTCGGCCACCTTGTGTACTTTTGCGTATTTTCCTTGCGGTGACTTCTTGTTGCTGGTCTTCTTCCCTGACCTGCATACTCTAGCTATATGTCCAAGCCTACCACAAGTTCTACATTCTTGGTTTTTAAACCAACACTGGTTCTGATCATGCGTTGTCTTTCCACAACGATAACATTTGCCAGAACTCACACCCAATTTGTGTGCACTGAGCTCCGGTGACCGTAGCTGCATTACTGCCATGCCTCTCGCTGCGGCTTCGTGTGCTGCTGCCATAGTGACCGCCTTCTCAAGCGTCAGCTCATTCTCCTCGAGCAGTCGCTTTTGTGTATCCTGTTTAAATAAACCACACACAAATTTGTCTCGTAGTGCATCTGTCAATCCCGTTCCAAACTGGCAATATTTCGCTAATTTACGCAATTCCAGCAAATATTCAGCATTGCTTTCATGCTGTAGCTGCCTTCTGTCGTAAAATTTAAATCGTTCCGCTAGCATCAGCGGCGTGGGGTTTAGATGATCTTTCAGGACAGTAACAATCTCATCGAACGTCTTATCCGCCGGTTCATCTGGTGATAACAGGTGTTTCAATTGCCCATATGTCTTCGCACCCATTAAATTTAATGATGTTAGTGCTTTATCAGCCTCACGAATTTTATTGGCCTTACAATAATTTTTAACTCGTTCAACATATATGGCCCAATCTTCGATGTCACTATCAAAGTTGCTAATATTCCCGTGTTTAGGCATTGTAGTACTTTATCAGATTTGCAATTTCTCAGATTTTTTTTTTTACTGCTATCCAAGATGGCGGCTTCCCGCTCTTGCCGTCGTCCTCCGCCCACAAAATGGCGGTTTTCCCGTGCTTGGCGGTCTTCACCCGTCCCCCGACGCCGTCTCCCTTCAGCCCCGAGTGCGGCCCTTATCTCCGCCGCGATCGATGGCCCGCGCTTTTCACCGCGGCTCTCGCGCCTTCAGTGTCTGCCGACGCTGCGCCTTTCAGCCCGAGTGCGGCCCTTATCAGGGATTGCGATCGATGGCCCTTCTACCTCCGACTTCCCCCAGCCCTGTCTTTGCAGCCAACGCTGCTTGGCTTACCCACCACCGAGGTTGAAAAAGAAGCTGCAGGATGTCTTCTGTCCTCCAGTTTTCAGTCGCTGATGGAGGCTTCAGGGTCCTAATGCCTGTCGCTTCCAGTGGGGTGGTGAGATTTGAAACCTCTCTTCAACGTCCTGTCTGTGGACGAAGCCGCCGTGGAATAACTGCCGCAGGGTAAGAACCTGACTCGTCGCCAGTGTTAAGTCTGTGAGTTGTTCAAGTAATTAATACTCAGACTTAATCAGTAACAATAAAACAGGTCTTTACTGGTTGGAGGTAGGGACTACACTGAATACAAGATTACTGCACAGTGCTTATATACCGGTGTGTTCACCCCCGGTATTACGTCTACCGCAGCCTGAGAAAGTAGTACATCTCTTAAGGTGGAACAGGCTTAAGCTCTCTAAGGTGGAACAGGTTACATACACAACACCAACAAACATCTCCCCAACAATCTCCCCAACAGGAACAGCTACCAGTGGTTGCCCACAATAAGCAGGCACTGCACCTACAAACCAATGCACAGTATTAACTGGCACATTGACAAATACCAGAACTGAATGCACAGCACTGGTGCTAAAGATGCTTTGTTTATATAACACACTTACCAACAAATCAGAAGGAAAATTACTTTGAAAAGCATCACTGAGAAATCTTAACTAACAATTAAACATTCTGGCACTTTAACGGTTGATCTACAGCCAGGGTCCCCGGTACCTCTGCTGGTAGGTGCAGAGTCCGGGATCTGTTCCTGATCTATACCGAGTTAGCCAGCCTCAGGTGGGAGGCCATTAGAGGGTTCTACCATTGGCTTTGGCATCATGGGTTAGCGAAGGGAAGAAGGGCCAGTAGCAGATCACCAGCAGTGCCCGTGTGTGGTTACTGTGGGGCCCCAGTGTCTCGGGACAACACACAGAATGGGGAGAGGGGGGTGGTGAGAGTCTACGCCCACAGGAGTGCGAGATGACCTCTCGGGGGGGGGGGGGGGGTTTGACTCAGTGGACTTTATAAAACAGGTGTGGGATTCACAGAAAACAAGAGCTAATAGAAATCAGCAACGTGCGTTAACACTTGAGTTCATGCTGTAATATTTTATCATAACACTGAATTATAGAAATGCCTTTAAGTCTGCTGACCCAGTCAGATTTATTGGTACAGGAATGTCACATTGACTACTCTTCTCTTCTTAGGCAGTTCCTCGGAACCGAGGATGACTTGCTTCCACAGTAAAAATGAGTTCTCATGTGACTGATGAGTCCAATGCGGGACCTATATGTGGTGTATGTGCCTTTAAGACAGAACTACTTTTACAGCTCCTGTATACTGTAGTACCGGCAGTGACCACACCTGTATATAAGCCTTGCGCCTGCCTCTGTACCCCCAGTCTTGAGACTACCCTCCTCCAGTAAATACCTGTTTATCGTTAAGTTACAGCATCCGTGTGGTTATTGAAAAACAGCATACTCTCAGAATCACGGATCTAACAGTGGCGACGAGTGTCGATTCGAATCTACCAGCAACTCTGCATTTCCCTTCGAGGATTCGCTCCGGGAGGGCGGTGTAACAACAACAACAAAAAGTCGAGGCCAGGAACACGGGCGTCGACCACGAGCAACCGCCCAGTCGTTCGGCAGAGAGTGAACATCGCAGGGGAGGCTGTGGAGAGCCGGGCTTGGTTCCCCAGCCACGACGATCAGCAAGAGACTGACGACAGGTCCAGCGCAGACCCTTCCCGGACATCGGCGGCTGGAGCCGACCGACGGCGGAGAGAAAGCCGAGCAGCGTCGACGGGGTAAGACAGAGGGTGAAGCGCACAGGGCGCAGCCGGGGGTTGAAAACCGAGCGGCGTCGAGAAAAAAAACAAAAAAAAACGGAGAGAGAGAGGGTAAAGCAGCAGCCGGGTTCAGGACCGAGCGGCGTCGGAAAAAAAAAAAAGAACGCGCAGAGCACAGCCTGGGCTCAAGGGCTGAACAGTGTCCGCGGGGAGAAGAAGGGCGAGCGCGGGAAGGAAGGAAAGCACGGGAGACGCCATTTTGTGCCAGCGGAGAAGAAGGGGAAGCGCGGGAGACGCCATTTTTGACAGTTAAATCACACCCAGGGATGCCGAAGAGTGGCAGTATCTCTACGTTTGACAATGAAGTTGAAGATTGGGCGACATATGTGGAACATATTGAGGTGTACTGCAGGGCGAATTAAGTGCCAGATGCTAGTAAAGCACTGGTTTTGTTAAATTCCATGGGTGCAAAAACTTATGGGTTACTGCGAAATCTAATAACCCCAGAGAAGCCGGTGAACAAGAATTTCGAAAGCATAGTAGAAATCCTACAGGACCACTTAAACCCCACACTGCTGCTGATAGCAGAACGATTTAAGTTCCATAAAAGGAACCAACACAAAGACAAAAGCAATGCTGAGTACCTAACGGAACTGCACAAGCTATCGAAACACTGCCAGTTTGGAGCAGGACTAGCAGATACGTAAAGGGACAAGTTTGTATGTGGGCTACAAAGTGAAGGAACCCAGAAACGGCTTCTATCAGAAAAGGATCTTACGCTGGACAAGGCTTTCAGTATGGCAGTATCACACGAAGCAGCCGCAAGGGGAGCTGCAGAGATACAGTGGAGACCGCAAGAATATGGCACCAATGAAATGTCCTATGGAATAGGGAAGTGCTATCGCTGCGGCAGAACAACACATGACCAGAAGGATTGTTGGTTCAAGGACCAAGTGTGCAGACAGTGTGGAAAAGCAGGACACATAGCAAGAGTCTGCAGGTCTGGGAAGAAAACCAACAGTAAGAAATCTCCACAGGAGAAGTACAAAAAGGTACACCAGGTGATGGACAGTGGTTCAGACGAACAGAAAAGTGACACAGACTCCGGAAGCAAGGAGCTGGGTTGTCTGAAACTACATAAGGTAACCAAAATGGAGGATCACCAGACTATCTGGGTTACACTCAAGATAGACGGAGTCCAAGTGAAAATGGAATTGGACACAGGATCAGCCCTAACAGTCATAAACCAAAGGGACTACAATCGGCTATTTTCACATATACCCTTGAAAGCTACAGAGATTGTCTTGAAGACGCATATGGGGCAAAAAGTCTACCCCAAAGGAAAAATAAGGGTGAAAGTGATATATAAAGGCCAGGAAATACCTAAAATGGATATATATGTATTGCCAGATGGAGGACCACCACTGCTAGGACGTGAATGGATCCGGAAGATACAATTAGATTGGCATTCCATACAGGCACTGAAGGTTGAGGCCAAAAAGGATGACGGCGTCACACCTGGACGACTGTCAAAAATGCTAACTGACGCAAAAGAAGTGTTCCAGGAGGGACTAGGAACACTAAAAGGCATAACAGCAACGATTAAAATAGAGGAAAATGCAAGCCCAAAGTTTCTTAAGGCCAGACCAGTGCCTTATGCGATCAGACCAGCTGTCGAAGCAGAGCTGGAAGGGTTGGAACGTTCAGGAGTACTGTCCAAAGTGGACTGCAGCGAGTGGGCTACACCCATCGTCCCTGTAATGAAGAGGTCATTGAGTAATACGCCTGGGGATCCAAAGAAGGTCCGCATCTGTGGGGATTTTAAGGTGACAGTGAACCCAGTCCTTCACACGGTACAATATCCGCTTCCACGAATTGAGGATATTTTCGCCTCGCTATCTGGAGGTAAACGCTTCACCAAAATTGATCTAGCCCAGGCGTACTTGCAAATGGAGGTAGAAGAAGCTTCGAAACAATACCTTACGACTAACACTCATAAAGGTCTCTATCAATACAACCGGCTGGTGTTCGGGGTAGCCTCGGCTCCGGCTATCCGGCAAAGGGCAATGGATCAAGTCCTGCAAGGGATTCCAGGGACCCAGTGTTATTTGGACGACATCTTGGTCACGGGCGAAAATGACAGTGATCACCTCGCCAACTTGGAGAAGGTGCTCACCAGATTAAAGGAGTATGGGCTCCGAGCTAATCGCCACAAGTGCGAGTTTTTCCAGAAACAGATCTCGTATTGTGGCCATGTCATCGATGAAGAGGGGTTACATAAGTCCCCTGAAAAGATTGAGGCAGTAGTCAAGGCTCCAGCACCGGAAAATGTGTCACAACTGAGGTCGTTCCTCGGGCTGATAAACTACTACCACAAGTTCTTACCAAATTTGTCCACGGTATTACACCCACTGAACACCCTACTGCAAACAGGGGTACCATGGAAGTGGGATGACGAACGTAGACGAGCTTTCCAGAAGTGTAAAGAATTGATCACATCAAAAGAGGTGTTGGCCCATTTCAACCCAGCGCTACCAATTCGTTTGGCATGTGATGCATCACCCTATGGTATTGGAGCGGTGCTGTCGCACAAATTCCCAGACGGGTTGGAGAGGCCAGTAGCCTTTGCGTCTCGGTCACTAACCTCAGCCGAGCGCAACTACGCCCAGATTGACAGGGAGGCCCTCAGCCTAGTATGGGGAGTAAAAAAATTCAACAACTATCTGCATGGGCAGAAGTTCACCTTGCTGACTGACCACCAACACTTGTCTCCATCTTTAATCCTAAGAAGGGCGTTCCAGTGACGACTGCACAACGGTTACAAAGATGGTCCCTGTTTCTAGGGGCGAATCAATATGAAATAGAATATAAAGGCACGAAGCAGCATGGGAACGCTGATGGGCTATCGCGCCTGCCACTGCCTACTGTGGAGGAAGCACCAGCAGTGGACCCTATCGAGATATTTTATTCATCAATAATTGAACGATTGCCAGTAACGAACGCGGATATAGAGAAGGAGACCCGCAATGATCTGACGCTGTCTCGGGTATATGATTTGACGGTGAGGGGATGGCCAACACATGGCGACTCACTGTTGCCAGCATTCTCATCCAGAAGAGAACAGCTGTCAGTATGCCAGGGGACAGTGATGTGTGGATCCAGAGTGGTGATTCCACCCAAGTTAAGGGAGAGAGTGCTAAATGAGCTACATAAAGGTCATCTGGGGGGAGTGAAAATGAAAAGCCTTGCTAGGGCTTATGTGTGGTGGCCGGGAATCGATCAACAAATCGAAGACCTAACAAAGAGCTGCTTAGGATGCCAGAAGGTCCAAAATGCACCACCACATGCCCCTCTACACCCATGGGAGTGGCCCTCCTCTCCATGGCAAAGGGTGCATATTGATTTCGCTGGTCCATTCATGGACTCAATGTTCTTAATAGCAGCGGATGCTCATTCAAAGTGGCCTGAGGTGACAAAAATTTCCTCAACCACTACAGAGCAAACGATTGCAGTCCTACGGACCATATTTGCCAGAAACGGCCAGATCAGATTTGCTCTGATAATGGACCACAGTTTGTGTCCGAAGAGTTTCAAAAATTTATGAGAAGGAATGGGGTAAGGCATTACACATCCGCCCCGTATCATCCAGCCACAAATGGATTGGCTGAGAGGTTCGTACAAACCTTTAAGAAGGCGATAAAGGCCATGTGCGACGATGAAATTCCACTACAGCATAAGATGGACAATTCCTTATTAGCCTACCGAAACGCGACACATGCAGTTACCAACCAGACCCCGGCCATGATGTTCTTTAACCGAAGGTTGAGATCTCGTCTGGACTTGCTCAGACCAAATGTGCGAAGAAATGTTGAGGACAAACAATTCCAGCACATCAATGAGAAGCCGACAAGGAGCTTCAATGTAGGACAACCAGCCTTGGCCCGTGACTATCGAACAGAGAAATGGCAACCCGGAATGATCTCTCAGACGAAGATCAGCCATGATCTCATTGAATGGCGGAGCAGGCTCGAAGGGCCGAATGGCCTACTCCTGTTCCTATCTCTATGTTTCTATGTTTCTATATGCACAAGGCAGGGGCCATTAATGTACACAGTGGATGTCGGGGAGAACATTGTGAGACGCCACGTCGATCAGATCTTAGCGTCACAGGAACGAGTCAACCCCATGCCTCGCGTACCTGGGGATGAACCCGACATACCGGTAGCCTCTACCTCAGAACCAGTAGCAGTGGAAACCGATGAACTAACCGACGAAAAGGGGCCAGAATCGCCTCTGCACCAAGAACAAGAACCTCAGGAAAGGCGCTATCCCGAAAGGGTCAGGAAGCCGCCCCAAAGACTGAATCTATAAATGGACTATTGTTGTTTAATGTACATGTTAAAGTGTTAATTGTTATTTGAATATTAGGGGTACTACTAATCTAAAAGGGGAGGAATTGTGGTGTATGTGTCTTTAAGACAGAACTATTTTTACAGCTCCTGTATACTGTAGTACCGGCAGTGACCACACCTGTATATAAGCCTTGCGCATGCCTCTGTACCCCCAGTCTTGAGACTACCCTCCTCCAGTAAATACCTGTTTATCGTTAAGTTACAGCATCCGTGTGGTTATTGAAAAACAGCATACTCTCAGAATCACGGATCTAACACTATAGTCTCCGTCACAGGTGGGGCAGACGGTGGTTGAAGGCACAGGTGGGTGGGGTGCTTGGGCTGACGTGCGCTCCTTCCGCTGTTTGTGCTTGGCTTCCGCTTGCACCTGGCGAAGAGACTCGAGGTGTTCGGCGCCTTCCCGGATGCTTCTCCTCCACTTTGTGCGGCCTTGGGCCAGGGATTCCCAGGTGTCGGTGGGGATGTTGCACTTTTTCAAGGAGGCTTTGAGGGTGTCCTTGAAGCATTTCCTCTGCCCACCTGGGGCTCTCTTTCCGTGTTGGAGCTCCGAGTAGAGAGCTTGCTTTTGGAGTCTCATATCGGGCATGTGGACGATGTGGCCCATCCATCGGAGCTGATCGAGCATGGTCAGATCTTCGATGCTGGGGATGTTGGCCTGAGCAAGAACACTGACGTTGGTGCGCCTATCCTACCAGTGGATTTGCAGGATCTTGCGGAGGCAGCGTTGGTGGTACCTCTCCAGTGGTTTGAGGTGCCTGCTGTACATGGACCATGTCTCTGAGGCATACAGCAGGGCGGGTATCACTGCTGCTTTGCTTGGTGCCGGGTTTGAGGTCCTGGTCTTCAAACACTCTTCCTCAGGTGACCGAAGGCTGCACTGGCACACTGAAGGCGGTGTTGGACTTCGTCATCGATGTCTGCCCTTGTTGACAGTAGGCTCCCGAGGTATGGAAAGTGGTTCACGTTGTCCAAGGCCACGTCCTGGATTTTGATAATCGGGGAGCAGTACTGTGTGGCGGGGGCAGGTTGGTAGAAGACCTTTGTCTTACAGATGTTTAGTGTAAGGCCCATGCTCTCGTATGCTTCAGTGAAGGTGTTGACGATGGTTTGGAGTTCGACCTCAGTGTGTGCGCAGATGCAAGTGTCATCTGCATACTGGAATTCGATGACAGAGGATGGGACGACCTTGGATCTGGACTGGAGGCGACGGAGGTTGAACAGTTTCCCGTTTGTTCTGTAGATTAGCTCCACTCCAGCGGGGAGCTTACTGAGAGTGAGATGGAGCATTGCAGCCAGGAAGATCGAGAAGAGCACTGGTACGATGACACACCCTTGCTTGACCCCGGTTCGTACGTGAATTGGGTCTGTGGTGAATCCATTGTTCAGGATCACAGCTTGCATGTCGTTGTGAAGCAGGCGGAGGATGGTGACAAACTTTTGCGGGCAGCCAAATTTGAGGAGGACACGCCATAATCCCTCACGGTTGATGGTGTCGAAGGCCTTTGTGAGGTAAATGAAGGCTATGTACAGCGGTTGGTGCTGTTCCCTGCATTTCTCTTATAATTGACGTGCAGTGAAGATCATGTCCATTGTGCCCCTTAGTGGGCGGAATCCGCAATGCGACTCTGGGAGGAGCTCTTCAGCCACTGGGAGAACGCAATTGAGGAGGATTCTTGCGATGACTTTCCCTGTGGCAGACAGCAGGGAGACTCCTCTGTAATTACTGTAATTGGACTTGTCACCTTTCTTGAAGATGATCACGATTACGGCGTCTCTGAGATCCCCTGGCATGCTCTCCTCCTTCCAGATAAGAGAAATGAGTTCATGTAGTCTGTGCCCACGGGGGTCGAGATGACCACTGGGATGGGGGAGGGAAGGGGGTTTGTAAAACAGGTGTGGGATTCACAGAAAACAAGAGCTAATAGAAATCAGCAATGTGCGTTAACACTGGAGTTCGTGCTGTAATATTTTTATCATAACACTGAATTACAGAAATGCCTTTTAGTCTGTTGACCCGGTCAGATTTATTGGTACAGGAAGTGTCACATTGATCACACAAAGTTAAGCATACACATGAACAAACATTCTGCGATTGTTAAGTAATGTTCAGTCGACTGTAAGGCTCCGCGTACAATACATCTCTATATCTAATGTGCACACCCCACACACACCAAACACACACACACTTGCACACACAGAGGTATGTAGGCACACTCCTAAACTCACACACAGATGCAGACACGCTCGACCTCGTGCATCCAGTCAAATGCTACATAGCAACGGCAAGTTGAGAATGTGGTTAAAAAGCAAATGGGTTACTTGGGTTTATAAATAGAGGAATAGAATATAAAAGCAAAGAGATCATGCTCAAACTTTATAAATCACTGGTTAGGCCTCAGCTGGAGCATTGTGGACAATTCTGGGCCCCACACTTCAGGAAAGATGTAAAGGCCTTAGAAAGGGTACAGAGGAGGTTTACCAGACAGTAATGCAGAGTCAGTAGTGTGAGAGACAGTAGTGTAAGAAGAAGTAGTGCAGAGACAGTCGTGCAGGAGACAGTAGTGGGAGAGGCAGTCCGTTGTAGCTCGAGGCCTCAGTCAGCTTGTGACCATCTGCTGTGAGGTGAGGATTCTGGGGGGTATTGCTGCAGATTATTTATCCAGTGACTCCAGTACAAATTGGGAAAGAGGGCGGGAATGGACATAGAATTCCTGCACACAGAGGGACGGGAATGGACGGACCAGATAGGGGGAGGAATTAATGAAAATAATACTGTATAGTAAGTTCACTAATGTAAAACTGTAGAATCTAAAGTAAAAAAAACTAGTCTCACAAACTCAGACCCGGATCAATTGTTTCAGAGATTTTCTTTAGTTAAAGACCAAAGACTCAGCCAGTCCCGGGAGAGTGTGGCCGTGTGTGGGGAGGAGAGTCCACACCGCCGGAGTTCAGCAAGGGGCACTCTCTGTAATTCAGCAAGGGGCACTCTCTGTAATTCAGCAAGGGGCACGCTCTGTAATTCAGCAAGGGGCACTCTCTGTAATTCAGCAAGGGGCACTCTCTGTAATTCAGCAAGGGGCACTCTCTGTAATTCAGCAAGGGGCACTCTCTGTAATTCAGCAAGGGGCACTCTCTGTAATTCAGCAAGGGGCACTCTCTGTAATTCAGCAAGGGGCACTCTCTGTAATTCAGCAAGGGGCACTCTCTGTAATTCAGCAAGGGGCACTCTCTGTAATTCAGCAAGGGGCACTCTCTGTAATTCAGCAAGGGGCACTTTCTGTAATTCAGCAAGGGGCACTTTCTGTAATTCAGCAAGGGGCACTCTCTGTAATTCAGCAAGGGGCACTCTCTGTAATTCAGCAAGGGGCACTCTGTAATTCAGCAAGGGGCACTCTCTGTAATTCAGCAAGGGGCACTCTCTGTAATTCAGCAAGGGGCACTCTCTGTAATTCAGCAAGGGGCACTCTGTAATTCAGCAAGGGGCACTCTCTGTAATTCAGCAAGGGGCACTCTCTGTAATTCAGCAAGGGGCACTCTCTGTAATTCAGCAAGGGGCACTCTCTGTAATTCAGCAAGGGGCACTCTCTGTAATTCAGCAAGGGGCACGCTCTGTAATTCAGCAAGGGGCACTCTCTGTAATTCAGCAAGGGGCACTCTCTGTAATTCAGCAAGGGGCATTCTCTGTAATTCAGCAAGGGGCACTCTCTGTAATTCAGCAAGGGGCACGCTCTGTAATTCAGCAAGGGGCACTCTCTGTAATTCAGTGGTAGAGAAAGAAAAGCTTAACATTTTGGGGCATTAATTACAATCGGATTTGTGCAGCATTCTCAGACTTTCAACTCATTCAACAGTCTCCTAATAATTAAACGCCTTTTGTTTTCTTTCACAAA
This sequence comes from Somniosus microcephalus, assembly GCF_052327205.1. Lineage (NCBI taxonomy): Eukaryota > Metazoa > Chordata > Chondrichthyes > Squaliformes > Somniosidae > Somniosus > Somniosus microcephalus. Next base: position 3,299,102 of record NC_141005.1, read on the forward strand.
CACCCAACATCAGCATTTTTATAGATGTTTCATGCGTGGTACAAACCAGAAACCAGGTGCCTATCTTAAAATCTAGAAAGGAAATTCGGCATTCAAAGGGTTAAACGGCAACTGCTCCAAATCCAGAATGGGTCCCAGTGTCCGGAGTCTGAGCTCCAAAACCTTGGAGGTAAATTATTAGAAACTGCAACGATTTATTTGCTGAGAATTTATGTCTACGGTTCTGGTCCCACGGGGTTTATGAAGTTGAAGTTACAGTTGAGATTTCATTGCAGAATTTAGAACTTTATTTGCTACTAAATAAAACAAATGTAAAAATAAACCGGCAGCACCTGGGTGTAAATCAGGCTGTGAATCAGTGAAATCGCTCAAAGCAATAGCCGAAAACGGGCCGTAACCGGAGCCCAGCCCTGAGTTATACCTTCCCTTCCCTTCCTTCGTGGGTGGGGCAACTCATCAACCAACAACAGTCTGCATTTATACAGCATTAATATAGAAACTGTCCCAAGGTGTGACACAGAGCTTGAGGGAAAGATATTGGGAAAGCTCTGGTCAAAGAGGTGGGTTTTAAGAAGCGACTTACATAAGAACATAAGAATTAGGAGCAGGAGTCGGCCATTCGGCCCCTCGAGCCTGCTCGGCCATTCAATAAGATCATGGCTGATCATCGACCTCAACTCCACTTTCCCACCAGATTTCCATAACCCTCGATTCCAAAAATCTATCAGCCTTGAATATACTCAAAGACTCAGCATTCACAGCCCTCTGGGGCAGAGAATTCCAAAGATTCACAACCCTCTGAGTGAAGAAATTCCTCCTCATCTCGGTCTTAAATGGCCTACCCCTTATCCTGAGACTGTGCCCCCTAGTTCTAGACTCTCCAGCCAGGGGAAACAACCTCTCAGCATCTACCCTGTCAATCCCCCTCAGAATCTTGTAGGTTTCAATGAGATCACCTCTCATTCTTCTAAACTCCAGAGAGTATCGGCCCATTCTACACAATCTCTCATCATAGGACAACCCTCTCATCCCAGGAATCAATCTAGTGAACCTTCGTTGCACCGCCTCCAAGGCAAGTATATCCTTCCTTAGATAAGGAGACCAAAACTGTGCACAGTACTCCAGGTGTGGTCTCACCAAGGCCCTGTACAATTGTAGCAAGACTTCCTTACTCTTATACTCCAACCCCCTTGCAATAAAGGCCAACATGCCATTTGCCTTCCTCATTGCTTGCTGTACCTGCATGCTAGCTTTCTGTGTTTCTTGCACGAGGACACCCAAATCTCTCTGAACACCAACATTTGAAAGTTTCTCACTATTTAAAAAAGATTCTGTTTTTCTATTCTTCCTACCAAAGTGAATAACCTCACATTTCCCTACATTATACTCCATCTGCCACCTTACTGCCCCCTCACTCAGTCTATCTATATCCCTTTGCAGACTCTGTGTTCTCCTCACAGCTTATAATAATAATAATAATAATAATCAACTTTATTGTCATTGTTAGTGCACAAGTGCAGTACAACGAAATGTAGGCTTGCGGCTCCCGAGAGTGTACATTTAGATTAAGACATTTAACATTCAACATTCATTTGGCTTGTAATACATAAACATAAACATAAACATAATAAAGTGCATTGGCAGATGTGCAGGCTTTAGAGTTTATTTGTGGAGTTCAGTAGGATGACAGCCCTGGGAAAGAAGCTGTTCCTAAATCTGGTCGTTCGGGTGCGAATGCATCTGTAGTGTCTCCCAGATGGCAGGGGGGCGAACAGACTGTGGCTGGTATGGGTAGGGTCTTTGATGATGGTCAGTGACCTCCGTAAACAGCGTTTCTGGTAGATGTTCTCTATGGTCGGTAGCCGGGTGCCGGTAATGCGTTGGGCAGTTTTGACTACCCGCTGCAGGGCTTACTGTCCCACCTAGCTTTGTATCATTAGCAAACTTGGATACATTACACTTGGTCCCTTCATCTAGGTCATTAATATAGATTGTAAATAGCTGAGGCCCCAACACTGATCCTTGCGGCACCCCGCTAGTTACAGCCTGCCAACCTGAAAAAGATCCGTTTATCCCTACTCTCTGTTTTCTGTCCGTTAACCAATCCTCTATCCGTGCTACTATATTACCCCCAATCCCATGAGCCCTAATCTTGTGTAATAATCTTTTATGTGGCACCTTATTGAATGCCTTTTGGAAATCCAAATATACTACATCCACTGGTTCCTCTTTATCTACCCTGCTAGTTACATCCTCAAAAAACTCTAATAAATTTGTCAAACGCGATTTCCCTTTCATAAAACCATGTTGACTCTGCCTAATCATGTTATGATTTTCTAAGTGCCCCGATACCACTTCCTTAACAATGGATTCCAGCATTTCCCCGACGACTGATGTCAGGCTAACTGGCCTGTCGTTCCCTGTTTTTTCTTTCCCTCCTTTCTTGAATAGCGGTGTTACATTTGCAACCGTCCAATCCGCTGGGACCATTCTGGAATCTAGGGAATTTTGGAAGATCAAAACCAATGCATCCACTTGAGGGAGGGGGAGGGGGAGATGGAGAGGAGGAGAGAGAGAGGAGGAGAGGAGGAGAGAGAGAGGAGGGGAGGTGGAGAGGAGGAACAGGAAGGGGAGGAGAGAGAGGGGAAGGGGAAGAATGAGAGGGATCTCATTGAAATGTATAAAATTCTGACAGGGCTAGATAGACTGGATGCAGGAAGGATGTTTCCCCTGGCTGGGGGGTCTAGAACAAGGGGTCACAGTCTCAGGATACGGGGTAGGACATTTAGGACTGAGATGAGGAGAAATTTCTTCACTCAGAGGGTGGTGAACCTGTGGAATTCTCTACCCCAGAGGGCTGTGGAGGCCAAGTCACTAAATATATTTAAGGGGGAGATAGATAGATTTCTAGACACAAAAGGCATATCAAGGGGTATGGGGAGAGAGCAGGAATATGGTATTGAGATAGAGGATCAGCCATGATCATATTGAATGGCAGAGCAGGCTCGAAGGTCTGAATGGCCTACTCCTGCTCCTATTTTTCTATGTTTCTAAGCCGTGAGGTGGAGAGGGAGGTGGAGATGGGGAGAGGGAGGGGGAGAGGAGGAGCGGGGAAGGGGAGGAGAGAGAGGGGGAGAGGGAGGGAGGGGCAGGAGAGAGAGGGGAACTGTGAGGGGGAGAGGAGGAGAGGGAGGTGGAGGCGTGAGAGGGGAAGCGGGGGAGGGAAGCGGTGAGAGGGGGAGGAGAGAGAGGGGGCGGGAGTGGTGAGAGGGGGAGGAGAGAGAGGTGGAGAGGGAGGGGGAGGAGAGAGAGGGGGCAGGAGTGGTGAGGGGGGAGGAGAGGGAGGGGGAGAGGGAGGGGGAGGAGAGCGAGGGGGGCGGGAGTGGTGAGAGGGGAGGCGAGAGAGGGGGGCGGGAGTGGTGAGAGGGGGAGGAGAGGGAGAGGGGGGCAGGAGTGGTGAGAGGGGGAGGAGAGGGAGAGGGAGAGGGGCGGGAGTGGTGAGAGGGGAGGAGAGGGAGAGGGGGGCGGGAGTGGTGAGAGGGGAGGAGAGAGAGAGGGGCAAGAGTGGTGAGAGGGGAGGAGAGGGAGAGGGGAGCGGGAGTGGTGAGAGGGGAGGAAAGGGAGAGGGAGGGGAGTGGTGAGAGGGAGAGGGGGGCAGGAGTGATGAGAGGAGGAGGAGAGGGAGAGGGGCGGGAGTGGTGAGGGGGGGAGGAGAGGGAGGGGGGCGGGAGTGGTGAGAGGGGGAGGAGAGGGAGAGGGGCGGGAGTGGTGAGAGGGGAGGAGAGGGAGAGGGGCAAGAGTGGTGAGAGGGGAGGAGAGGGAGAGGGGGGCGGGAGTGGTGAGAGGGGAGGAGAGGGAGAGGGAGGGGAGTGGTGAGAGGGAAAGGGGGGCGGGAGTGGTGAGAGGAGGAGGAGAGGGAGAGGGGCGGGAGTGGTGAGAGGGGAGGAGAGGGAGAGGGAGGGGAGTGGTGAGAGGGAGAGGGGGGCGGGAGTGGTGAGAGGAGGAGGAGAGGGAGAGGGGCGGGAGTGGTGAGAGGGGGAGGGGAGGGAGGGGGCGGGAGTGGTGAGAGAGGAGGAGAGGGAGAGGGGGGCAGGAGTGGTGAGAGGGGAGGAGAGGGAGGGGGGAGTGCGAGGGGAAGGAGAGAGAGGGGGGCGGGAGTGGTGAGAGGGAGGGGGAGAGGGAGGGGGAGAGGGAGGGGGAGGAGAGAGAGGGGGGCGGAAGTGGTGTGAGGGAGGGGGACGGAAGTGGTGAGAGGGGGAGGAGAGAGAGGGGGGCGGGAGTGGTGAGAGGGGAGGAGAGGGGAGGAGAGGGAGAGGGGCGGGAGAGGGAGGGGGAGGAGAGGGAGGGGGCGGGAGTGGTGAGAGGGGAGGAGAGGGGAGGAGAGGGAGAGGGGCGGGAGAGGGAGGGGGAGGAGAGGGAGGGGGCGGGAGTGGTGAGAGAGGAGCAGAGGGAGAGGGGGCGGGAGTGGTGAGAGGGGAGGAGAGAGAGGGGGAGAGGGAGGGGGAGGAGAGAGAGGCGGCGGGAGGGGAGGAGAGAGAGAGGGGCGGGAGTGGTGAGAGGAGGAGAGAGAGGGGGCGGGAGAGGGAGGGGGAGGAGAGAGAGGGGGCGGGAGTGGTGAGAGGGGGAGGAGGGAGGGGGGCGGGAGTGGTGAGAGGGGAGGAGAGAGAGAGGGGCGGGAGAGGGAGGGGAGGAGAGTGAGGGGGCGGGAGTGGTGAGAGGGGGAGGAGGGAGGGGGGCGGGAGTGGTGAGAGGGGGAGGAGAGAGAGGGAGGCGGGAGTGGTGAGAGGGAGAGGAGAGGGAGAGGGGGCGGGAGTGGTGAGAGGGGGAGGAGAGAGAGGGAGGCGGGAGTGGTGAGAGGGAGAGGAGAGGGAGAGGGGGCGGGAGTGGTGAGAGGGGGAGGAGAGGGAGAGGGGGCAGGAGTGGTGAGAGGGGAGGAGAGAGAGGGGGCGGGAGTGGTGATGGGGAGGAGAGGGAGGGGGCGGGAGTGGTGAGAGGGGAGGAGAGGGAGAGGGGGCGGGAGTGGTGAGAGGGGGAGGTGAGGGAGAGGGGGCGGGAGTGGTGAGAGGGGAGGAGAGGGAGAGGGGGCGGGAGTGGTGAGAGGGGGAGGAGAGAGAGGGGGCGGGAGTGGTGATAGGGGAGGAGAGGGAGGGGGCGGGAGTGGTGAGAGGGGAGGAGAGGGAGAGGGGGCGGGAGTGGTGAGAGGGGAGGAGAGGGAGAGGGGGGCGGGAGTGGTGAGAGGGGGAGGAGAGAGAGGGGGCGGGAGTGGTGATAGGGGAGGAGAGGGAGGGGGCGGGAGTGGTGAGAGGGGAGGAGAGGGAGAGGGGGCGGGAGTGGTGAGAGGGGGAGGAGGGAGAGGGGGCGGGAGTGGTGAGAGGGGGAGGAGGGAGAGGGGGCGGGAGTGGTGAGAGGGGAGGAGAGGGAGAGGGGGCGGGAGTGGTGAGAGGGGAGGAGAGAGAGGGGGCGGGAGTGGTGATAGGGGAGGAGAGGGAGAGGGGGCAGGAGTGGTGAGAGGGGGAGGAGGGAGGGGGGCGGGAGTGGTGAGAGGGGAGGAGAGAGAGAGGGGCGGGAGAGGGAGGGGGAGGAGAGTGAGGGGGCGGGAGTGGTGAGAGGGGGAGGAGGGAGAGGGGGCGGGAGTGGTGAGAGGGGGAGGAGGGAGAGGGGGCGGGAGTGGTGAGAGGGGAGGAGAGGGAGAGGGGGGCGGGAGTGGTGAGAGGGGGAGGAGGGAGGGGGGCGGGAGTGGTGAGAGGGGAGGAGAGAGAGAGGGGCGGGAGAGGGAGGGGGAGGAGAGTGAGGGGGCGGGAGTGGTGAGAGGGGGAGGAGGGAGAGGGGGCGGGAGTGGTGAGAGGGGGAGGAGGGAGAGGGGGGTTTGACGAGGACATTAGTCATGGTCGAAGAATTATTGCACCAATATAGAATCACAATTACCATGCAACTGCTCCCATGGAATGTTCGTGAGACAGTAAACACACGGGCCAATGGGAAGTGATTGCACTCGGGTGAGCATTAGAACTGATCCAGGCTCCAGTGTGTGGGGTTAGAGGTGTTTTCACAGATTGTAAAGTATAAACCTGTCTGAAAAGCTGGAGACTAAGGCCTAGAAATTGGGTTTTGGCGCAGCAACGGCTTTAGCGCCGGAAGTTAGTGCCGGAGCTAAGTCGCGCTGGTCGGGCCAAAAATTCACTACTTCTGCGCCCAAACGGCTGCCGGCGCTGCTGAAAGCTGTTAGCGCCTGCAAACTGGCGCTATGCGCTGAATTTCGGCGCTATTCCGGCGCTGTGGCGCCCGCTGCGGTGCGGCAGGTTCGGGAAGTGCAGGCCTCCTCCTTCCCTTAAGGAGGACCTGCCTGCACCCGGCCGCGGCCCGCGATAATCTTATTAAAAATGAGCCCGGCACCTCGGACAAGTGCCGGGCTTGCTTCTGTTCCGGGGGGGGTGGGGAGAAGTCCGGGGAGGGAGCTGCGGCCAGGCGGGCGGCGGGAAAGCGGCCGGCCGCCGCGGGGCCTTTAATGCACCGGCGCAAACTTGTGCAAGGCACCTCTGCCAGAACGTTGCTTGCGGCTGCCACGGGCGAGGCGGCCGCAAGTCAATTTCCCAGTTCGGGCGGGTTACCATGGCAACCGGGACGCTGCGCACACCGATGACGTCATCGGTGCCGGCGCAGCGCTACCGGTCTACCGCGGCGGAAGGGCCCCAGGCAATTTAGGCGCCGGCGCCAATTGCAGCGCTAGGCCCTCTAGCGCCGCAAAATCGGCGCTAAGGGCACTGAATTTCTAGGCCTAAATATACAAACATTTGAACACCAACACCTTTTAACGCCTTATCTTTACTACTTATTGATCAGAGGGCTGTGGGCTATAAGCAGAGTCTCGTACTCTGCAATTCTTTGCCCACAGAATTTCTCTCATGTCATTTTTTTTCTTTCTTCGCTGTTTTCCCCATTTCCGTGCCTGATTTTAACTCCTCGAAATCTGTGTTAAGGGGCCGGTGAGCGGGAACATGCTGTAACACCAACTAGTCAACATGTTAACAACACCTTAAACAGACTCAATATCAACAACAACTTGTATTTATACAGCACCTTTAACATAGTGAAACGTCCCAGGGCGCTGCACAGGAGCGATTATCAAACAAAATTTGACACCGAGCCACGTAAGGAGATATTAGGACAGGTGACCAGAAGCTTGGTCAAAGAGGTCGGTTTTAAAGGACAAATGTAAAAAGTCACACAACACCAGGTTATAGTCCAACAGCTTTATTTGAAATCACAAGCTTTCGGAGCGCTGCTCCTTCTTCAGGTGAAGTGGAGAAATGCATAAAGACACAGCTTATATAGTCAGAGAATCATGTCAGATGTTTACAGGTAACCTTTCCAACTGCCATTTATCACACCTCGACAGAGAGATAATCACAGCAATCAAAGGTGTGAATGGTGTCCAAACAGGTCAGTCAGGGAAACATTACATCAAAGAACAATGAGGTGGGGTCACAAGGGGTCAAATATTGCAGATGCTGGGGTCTGTATGAAAAACAAAAAAACAGACAAAAAACATTTTTTTTGGCTGGAAATCACAGCAGGTCCGGCCGCATCTGTGTAGAGAGAACAGGCCAATGTCGACTCGAGTCTGGATGGTTTTAAAGGAGCGTCTTAAAGGAGGAGAGAGAGGCGTAGAGGTTTAAGGAGGGAATTCCAGAGCTTAGGGCCCAGGCAGCTGAAGGCACGGCCACCAATGGTGGAGCGATGAAAATCAGGGATACGCAAGAGGCCAGAATTGGAGGAGCGCATAGATCTCGGAGGGTTGTAGGGCTGGAGGAGGTTACAGAGATAGGGAGGGGTGAGGCCATGGAGGGATTTGAACACTAGGATAAGAATTTTAAAATTGAGGTGTTGATGAACCGGGAGCCAATGTAGATCAGCGAGCACAGGGGTGTTGGGTGAACGGGACTGGGTGCGAGTTAGGACACGGGCAGGAGAGTTTCGGATGAGCTGAAGTTTACGGAGGGTGGTAGATGGAAGGCCGGCCAGGAGAGCATTGGAATAGTCGAGTCTGGAGGTAACAAAGGCCTGGATGAGGGTTTCAGCAGCAAATGAGCTGAGGCAAGGGCGGAGACGGGCGATGTTACGGAGGTGGAAGTAGGCGGTCTTAGTTATACCGCGGATATGTGGTCGGAAGTGTAATGTATGTACCTTTAAGGGGAGAACTACTTTTTACAGCTCCTGTATACTGTATTACCGGCAGTGACCACACCTGTATATACATTATGATGGAGCTGTACAAAACGCTGGTAAGGCCACAGCTGGAGTACTGTGTGCAGTTCTGGTCGCCTCACTATAGGAAGGATGTGATTGCTTTGGAGGGGGTGCAGAGAAGATTCACCAGGATGTTACCTGGGATGGAGCGCCTCAGCTATGAAGAAAGACTGAACAGGCTGGGGTTGTTTTCCTTGGAGCATGGAAGGCTGAGGGGGGACCTGATTGAGGTGTACAAAATGATGAGGGGCATAGATAGGGTAGATAAAGAGGAACTTTTCCCCTTAGTAGGGGGGTCAATAACAAGGGGGCATAGATTCAAGGTAAGGGGCAGGAGGTTTAGAGGGGATTTGAGGAGGAACTTTTTCACCCAGAGGGTGGTTGGAGTCTGGAACTCACTGCCTAAAAGGGTGGTAGAGGAAGGAACCCTCACAACATTCAAGAAGCATTTGGATGAGCACTTGAAATGCCATTGCATACAAGGCTATGGACCAAATGCTGGAAAATGGGATTAGATTGGACAGGGCTTGATGGACGGCGCAGACACGATGGGCCGAAGGGCCTCTTTCTGTGCTGTATAACTCTATGACTCTATAAACCCTGAGTAGTGACCTGTACAATTAGTTCTAGAGTAACCCTCATTCAGTAAACACCTGTTGAATCGTTCCCTGCAGTCTTGTTGTCTAATTATTGAAGGACACAACATCAAGATACACGGATCTAACATTGGCGACGAGCAGATTCGAACCTACCTGCAACTCTGCATCACCTCCCAGGGATTCGCTCCTGGAGAACAGTGGAAGGAGGTCGAGTCCAGAAGCACGGGCGTCGACCACGGGCAACCGCCCAGTCATCCAGCGGAGATTTGAGCATCGCAGGGGAGGCTGTCGAGAGCCAGGCTTGGCTTTCCAGTCACGGTGGTCCAGCAAAACGGGCTGGCAACAGGTACTGCGCAGACCATTCCCGGACAGCGGCGGCTAGAGCCGACCGAGCGTCACAGAAAAAGGCCGAGCAGCGTCGACGGGGGAGAGAGAGAGGGTAGAGCGCACAGGGTGCAGCCGGTGTTCAGGACCGAGCAGCGTCAACGGGGGAGAGAGACGAGAGAGAGCAGAGCGCAGCCAGTGTTCAAGGGCCGAGCAGCGTCAACGAGGGAGAGAGACGAGAGAGAGCAGAGCGCAGCCGGTGTTCAAGCGCCAAGCAGCGTCAACGGGGGAGAGAGGCGTGCAGGAAAACGCGCAGAGCGCAGCCGGTGTTCAAGGGCCGAGCAGCGTCAGCGGGGAAGAAAGGAAAGCGCGGGAGACGCCATTTTAAGCCGCAGCGGGGAAGAAAGGAAAGCGCGGGAGACGCCATTTTAAGCCAGTCTAACCACACCCAAAAATGCCGAAGAGTGGCAGTATCACAGCGTTCGACAATGAAGTCGAAGATTGGATGACATATGTCGAACGCATAGAAGTATACTGCAAGGCGAATGAAGTGCCAGATGACAAGAAAGTGCTGGTATTGTTGAATTCAATGGGTGCAAAAACGTATGGCTTACTACGAAACCTAGTAACCCCAGAGAAGCCAGTAGAAAAGGATTTTGAAAACATAGTGTCAATCCTACAGGACCACTAAAACCCCACACCGCTGCTGATAGCAGAAAGATTTAAGTTTCACGAAAGGAACCAGCATAAAGATGAAAGTAATGCTGAGTATTTAACGGAACTGCACAAGCTATCGAAACACTGCCAGTTTGGAACGGGACTAGCAGATACTTTAAGGGACAAGTTTGTGTGTGGGCTTCAAAGTGAAGGAACCCAGAAACGGCTTCGATCAGAAAAGGATCTTACGCTGGACAAGGCTTTCAGCATTGCAGTATCACACGAAGCAGCAGCACGGGGCGTGGCAGAGATACAACGGAGACCGCAAGAATATGGCACAAATGAAATGTCATACGGAACAGTGAAGTGCTATCGCTCTGGCAGAACAACACACGACCATAATGATTGCTGGTTCAAGGACAAAGTGTGCAGACAGTGTGGAAAAGTAGGACACATAGCAAGAGTCTGCAGGTCTGGAAAGAAAACCAGCAGCAAGAAATCTCCACAGGAGAAGTACAAGAAGGTACATAAGGTGACGGAGAGTAGTTCAGACGAACAGAAAAGTGATACAGACTCCTGAAGCAAGGAGCTGGGTTGCCTGAAACTACATAAAGTGATCAAAACGGAGGATCACCAAACTATCTGGGTCACACTCAAGATAGCAGGAGTACAAGTGAAAATGGAATTGGACACAGGATCAGCCCTAACAGTCATAAACCGAAGGGACTACAAGCGGCTATTCTCACATATACACTTGAGAGATACAAAGATTGTCTTGAAGACGTACACGGGGCAAAAAGTCTACCCCAAAGGAAAAATAAGGGTGAACGTTATATATAACGGCAAGGAAACACCAAAAATGGACCTATATGTATTGCCAGATGGAGGACCACCACTACTAGGACGTGAATGGATCCGGAAGATACAGCTAGATTGGCATTCCATACAAGCACTGACTGTAGATGCCAAAAAGGATGACGACGTCACACCTGGACGACTGTCAAAAATGCTAACTGACGCACAAGAAGTGTTCCAGCAGGGACTCGGAATACTAAAAGGCATAACAGCGACGATCAAAATAGAGGAAAATGCAAGCCCAAAGTTTTTTAAGGCCAGACCAGTACCTTATGCGATCCGCCCAGCCGTCGAAGCAGAGCTGGAAGGGTTGGAACGTTCAGGAGTACTGTCCAAAGTGGACTGGCGCGAGTGGGCTACACCCATCGTTCCTGTAATGAAGAGGTCGTTGAGTAATACGCCTGGGGAACCAAAGAAGGTTCGCATCTGTGGGGACTTTAAGGTGACAGTGAACCCAGTCCTTCACACTGTACAATATCCGCTTCCGCGGATTGAAGATATTTTCGCCTCGCTATCTGGAGGGAAACGCTTCACTAAGATTGATCTGGCCCAGGCGTACCTGCAAATGGAGGTAGAAGAAGCCTTGAAACAGTACCTCACGATCAGCACTCATAAAGGTCTCTACCAATACAATCGGCTGGTGTTCGGGGTAGCATCAGCTCCGGCTATTTGGCAAAGGGCAATGGAACAAGTCCTGCAAGGGATTCCAGGGACCCAGTGTTATTTGGACGACATCCTGGTCACGGGCGAAAATGACAGTGATCACCTCGCCAACCTGGAGCAGGTGCTCACTAGATTGAAGGAATATGGGCTCCGAGCTAATCGCCACAAATGCGAGTTTTTCCAGAAGCAGATCTCGTATTGTGGCCATGTTATTGATAAAGAGGGGTTACATAAGTCCCCTGAAAAGATTGAGGCAGTAGTCAAGGCTCCAGCACCGGAAAATGTGTCACAACTGAGGCCGTTCCTCAGGCTGGTGAACTACTACCATAAGATCTTGCCGAATTTGTCTACCATACTACACCCACTGAACACCCTACTGCAAATGGGGGTACCATGGAAGTGGAGTGACGAATGTAAACGAGCTTTCCAGAAGAGCAAAGCATTGATCACATCAAAAGAGGTGTTGGCTCATTTCAACCCAGCACGACCAATTCAGTTGGCGTGTGATGCATCACCCTATGGCATTGGAGCGGTGCTGTCGCACAAATTCCCGGACGGCTCGGAGAGGCCAGTAGCCTTTGCGTCTTGGTCACTAACCTCAGCCGAGCGTAACTACACCCAGATTGACAGGGAGGCCCTCAGCCTAGTGTGGGGAGTGAAAAAGTTCAATCACTATCTGCACGGGCAGAAGTTCACCTTGCTGACTGACCGCCAACCACTTGTCTCCATCTTTAATCCAAAGAAGGGCGTTCCGGTGATGACTGTGCAACGGCTACAAAGATGGTCCCTTTTTCTAGGGGCGCACCAATATGAAATCGAGTATAAGGGCACAAAACAGCATGGAAACGCTGATGGGCTATCACGCCTGCCACTGCCTACTGCGGAGGAAGCACCAGCAGTGGATCCTGTCGAAATATTTCATTCGATTATAATTGAATGCTTGCCAGTAACTAACGCTGGTATAGAGAAGGAGACCCGAAATGACCCGACACTGTCTCGGGTATATGATTTGACGGTGAAGGGATGGCCAGCACATGGCGACTCACTGTTGCCAGCATTCTCATCCAGAAGAGAACAGCTGTCAGTATGCCAGGGGACCTTGATGTGTGGATCCCGAGTGGTAATTCCACCCAAGTTAAGGGAGAGAGTGCTCAATGAGCTTCACGAAGGTCATCTGGGAGGGGTGAAAATGAAAAGCCTTGCTAGGGCTTATGTGTGGTGGCCGGGGATCGATCAGCAAATCGAGGACCTGACAAAGAGCTGCTCAGGATGCCAGAAGGTCCAAAATGCACCACCACATGCCCCTCTACACCCATGGGAATGGCCCTCATCTCCATGGCAACGGGTGCATATTGATTTTGCTGGTCCATTCATGGACTCAATGTTTTTAATAGCCGTGGATGCGCACTCAAAATGGCCTGAGGTGATCAAAATGTCCTCCACCACCACGGAGAAAACTATTGCAGTCCTACGGACCATTTTTGCCAGGAATGGCTTGCCAGAGCAGATTTGCTCTGATAACGGACCACAGTTTGTGTCCGAAGAGTTTCGAAGATTTATGAAAAGGAATGGGGTAAGGCATTACACATCCGCCCCGTATCATCCAGCCACAAATGGATTGGCTGAGAGGTTCGCACAAACCTTTAAGAAGGCAATAAAGGCTACGTACAATGACAACATTCCGCTGCAGCACAAGGTGGACAATTTCCTGTTCGCCTACCGGAATGCGACACATGCAGTCACCAACCAGGCCCCGGCCATGATGTTCTTTAACTGAAGGTTGAGATCTTGTCTGGATTTGCTCAGACCAAATGTACGAAGAGATGTTGAGAGTAAGCAATTCCAGCACATCAATGAGAAGCCGACAAGGAGCTTCAATGTAGGGCAACCAGTCTTGGCCTGCGACTACCGAACAGAGAAATGGCAACCAGGAACGATATGCACACGGCAGGGGCCACTAATGTACACAGTGGATGTTGGGGAGAACATTGTGAGACGCCATGCTGACCAGATCCTAGAGTCACAGGAACGAGTCAACCCCATGTCTCGGCCATACGTACCTGGTGAGGAACCCGACGTACAGGTCGCATCTATCTCAGAAACAATAGCATTGGAAGCTGATGAATCAACTGACGACAGGGTGTTAGAATCGCCTCCACACCAAGAGCGAGACACTCGGGAAAGGCGTTATCCAGAAAGAATCAGGAAGCCTCCCAAAGACTGAATTTATAAATAGACTACTTTCAGTTAATGTTGCATGTTAAAAGTGTTGATTGTAATTAGTTTGATATTTAATTGTTAAATGAGTGTTTTATGGTACTGTTAATCTAAAAGGGGAGGAATTGTAATGTATGTACCTTTAAGGGGAGAACTATTTTTTACAGCTCCGATATACTGCAGTACCGGCAGTGACCACACCTGTATATAAACCCTGAGTAGTGATCTGTACAATTAGTTCTAGAGTAACCCTCATTTAGTAAACACCTGTTGAATCGTTCCCTGCAGTCTTGTTGTCTAATTATTGAAGGACACAACATCAAGATACACGGATCTAACAGGAAGCTCATTTCAGGGTTAGATAAGACACTAAAGTTGAGAGCAGAGATATTGGGGTACAATTCCCGATCATCCACTGTAACTTCCGAGTAAATGATCCGCGGAAACCCAGAGAACCAGAAGCAGATCCCAGCAGGAGATCCTAACAGAGGTCACGGGTGTTAATGTTATTTGAAATTCTCATTTTAAATGGGCAAATGTAACCAGTACTTTAAGGGGGGTTTAGCAGCAGGCTGCTGTTCCCAGCAAAGCTCCACAGTGGCAGGGAGTGTCGCTCCGTGACAGCATTCCCTTGTATTCCTGATTCACTGGTCCACACTCGCAGCGCGCACACAACACCCTGTCAAAGTGTAGTTGCAGGATGTCTCGACCCGCTTCCTTGTACCAGGAGATACATTGGTAGGAATACCAGCTCTTTAAACAAGAAACGGCCAGTTTAAGGAGCTGACACTAAACTCCAGTCTGTCTCACCTGGCGAGGTGAAAAGTCAGCTGAATAGTAATGTACCTACCAAACTCAGTAAAAACCGCTTTCCAACAATTTAAAACCACCAATGTTTATCACACAATCATAGATTAATCCAATGTAGAAACTGGCCATTTGGCCCATCCAATCAGCTACCCAGTCTAATCCCACTCTCCCCCTCACTCCCCGTACCCTTTAATATCCCACCCAGTCTAATCCCACTCTCCCCTCACTCCCCGTACCCTTTAATATCACACCCAGTCTAATCCCACTCTCCCCCTCACTCCCCGTACCCTTTAATATCCCACCCAGTCTAATCCCACTCTCCTCCTCACTCCCCGTACCCTTTAATATCCCACCCAGTCTAATCCCACTCTCCCCCTCACACCCCATATCCTTTAATATCCCACCCAGTCTAATCCCACTCTCCCTCTTACTCCCCGTACCCTTTACTATCTCACCCAGTCTAATCCCACTCTCCCCCTCACTCCCCGTACCCTTTAATATCCCACCCATTCTAATCCCACTCTCCCTCTCACTCCCCGTACCCTTTAATATCTCACCCAGTCTAACCCCACTCTCCCCCTCACTCCCCGTACCCTTTAATATCCCACCCAGTCTAATCCCACTCTCCCCCTCATTCCCCGTACCCTTTAATATCCCACCCAGTCTAATCCCACTCTCCCCCTCACTCCCCCTTCCATTTAATATTCCACCCAGTCTAATCCCACTCTCCCCCTCACTCCCTGTACCCTTTAATATCCCACCCAGTCTAATACCACTCTCCCCTCACTCCCCGTACCCTTTAATATCCCACCCAGTCTAATCCCACTCTCCCCTCACTCCCCGTACCCTTTAATATCCCACCCAGTCTAATCCCACTCTCCCCCTCACTCCCTGTACCCTTTAATATCCCACCCAGACTAATCCCACTCTCCCCCTCACTCCCCACACCCTTTAATATCCCACCCAGTCTAATCCCACTCTCCCCCTCACTCCCCGTACCCTTTAATATTTCTCTTTTTCAAGCAACTATCTAAATCCCCTGTTAATGTTTGTATCACCTCTCCTTCAATAGCAGTCATTCTATTCATCCTCTGTGTAAAACTCTTTAATTTTTTTTGTGATATCTCTGCCTTCTCATTACCAGCTCATTGACCAGTAGAAGCGTTCTAACTGGTTTATTTTTTTAAAAATTTTAATTCATTCTCGGGATGTGAGCAGTTAAGAGCCAACCACATTGCTGTGGGTCTGGAGTCACATAGAGGTCAGACTGGGTAAGGACGGCAGATTTCCTTCCCGAAAGGACATTAGCGAACCGGTGTTTTAAAAATATTGGATTTATTGAGATGTCCTCCCATCACCTAAACCTACAGTCCGATGGCACAAGATCTGGCTGGGGATTGGGGGCGGAATCTGTTTGGCGTTTAGGGCACAGATTAACTTTCAGGTGTTGCCAAATTCTAGGGCCTCCAAGGATCATCAGACCAAACACCTCCAGGCAGAGCAAGTGGAAACCATCGTAGAGCTGAAGAACACAAAGATATTTTATCGCACAACATAAGAACACAAGAAATAGGAGCAGGAGTAGGCCATTTGACCCCTTGAGCCTGCTCCGCCATTCAATGAGATCATGGCTGATCTTCTGCCTCAACTGCATTCACCGGCCCTATCACCATATCCCTTGATGCCCTTACTAGTCAGAACTCTATTGACTTCTGTTTTGAATATAGCCAAGAGGTAGGAACCCAATAAGACGAACTATATTCTTGCCACAAGCCCATTTTGCAGCATTGTTACACAAAGTGACTATTTCTCATCTTAAACCTCTGATCTCCTCAGCCACAATTTACAAAATACCGCCCACATCTGACATTCAGACCAAGACGATCCTATCAGAAGCTTCATTGTTTACCAGAATGAATCAGGTGTGACATCATTTAAGTGAAACAGTTAATTTTCCTTCTCACACCTGAGGATTTGGCCACTGCTTAGAGACAAAATTCTCGTCCATCAGTAGCATCGAATGAATCGAGCCTTTCAACATGCTGCTGCTGTTTATATGAAAAGTCAATGAGGCAAAGCACATTTTCTGGGCTAAATGGGAATGTCAGAATTACAAACAGATGGAAACACTTTCATACAAAATGGAAATGCCGCCCACCCTTCGCTGAATGGACACACCAGGCCGTGAAAAGCTGATCGAAGAGCAATGACCAGAATAAGGCACCACATTGGAACGGCCCACGAACCTCAGATAGGAAAACACCAGGACCCTCAGACAAAAACAGGGATTTGCCAAAAATCTGCTCCTTTCACAAACAAGCCATGATGAAATTCTGTAAACAGCGGTCTTACTGATCTCTGCGATCAGCCACACCTGGCACTGATCCAGATGTGGAGTACAGGTCCTGTCAGTGTACAGGGAGCTTTACTCTGTCTCTAACCCCGTGCTGTACCTGCCCTGGGAGTGTTTGATGGGGCAGTGTAGCGGGAGCTTTACTCTGTGTGATGAAATATGCCATTCATCACTCATCTGTATTCTCTGTGTGATTGTGCCTGTGACTGTGATTTAGTTTCAGTTTCATTTCCCTTATCTCAGTTCCGTTTCCTCACCTTGTATTGTATTGTGTGTAGGGCTCCGCCCATAACTGGCCCCTATGTAAGCAGGCTCAGCGTGCCTCACATCCAGTACTGCAGACCTCTGGATGGAAGACACCTCTCCATTGTGTGTTACCTTCTAAGTTAATAAAAGCCTTGTTTTGTTCCGCTAACATTGAGTCTCGGATTTATTGAGGCACATTACTCTGTATCTAACCCATGCTGTACCTGCCCTGTGAGTGTTTGATGGGACAGTGTAGAGGGAGCTTTACTCTGTATCTAACCCGTGCTGTACCTGCCCTGGGAGTGTTTGATGGGACAGTGTAGAGGGAGCTTTACTCTGTATCTAACCCGTGCTGTACCTGCGCTGGGAGTGTTTGATGGGACAGTGTAGAGGAAGCTTTACTTTGTATCTAACCAATGCTGTACCTACCCTGGGAGTGTTTGATGGGACAGTGTAGAGGGAGCTTTACTCTGTATCTAACCCGTGCTGTTTCTGCCCTGGGAGTGTTGGATGGGGCAGTGTAGCGGGAGCTTTACTCTGTCTCTAACCCTGTGCTGTAGCTGCCCTGGGAGTATTTGATGGGACAGTGTAGAGGGAGCTTTACTCTGTATCTAACCCATGCTGTACCTGCCCTGGGAGTGTTTGATGGGACAGTGTAGAGGAAGCTTTACTTTGTATCTAACCAATGCTGTACCTGCCCTGGGAGTGTTTGATGGGACAGTGCAGAGGGGGCTTTACTCTGTATCTAACCCGTGCTGTACCTGCCCTGGGAGTGTTTGATGGGACAGTGCAGAGGGAGCTTTACTCTGTATCTAACCTGTGTTGTACCTGCCCTGGGAGTGTTTGATGGGACAGAGTAGAGGGAGCTTTACTCTGTATCTAACCTGTGTTGTACCTGCCCTGGGAGTGTTTGATGGGACAGTGTATGTAATGATATCAGCAAATAGTGATGGTATTTGCCTGTTTGATTATGATGCCTTACCAGCATATTTGCCTGTTTGATTATTTATGCCTTACCAGCAGAGGGCATGTGACAGAGGCAGAGTTTAGTTTTAGTTTCGTTTTAGATGGATCTCTAAGAAGGTGTCTCCTGTAATGCTGTTAACTTAGTTGAACAAGCTTTAGATTAAAAGACATTGGCCTAGAAATTCAGTTGGGCGCGCCAGCAGTTAGCGCCTTAGGGGGAGTAGATCTCGAGCGCTAGGCGCTTATCGCCCGGGCGCAGCGCGATCTGCGCCTCTCCCCAACTTCAGGACACATTTAGCGCCGGCGCAAAGTCTTAGCGCGCGCCCTGCTGCGCGCGCAGATCATGACGTCATTTAATAGTGCAACGCCTTTTGTGCGCCCCAAACCGGAACTTCACTCACGCAGGCCCATTGTGCGCCGGGCGTCCCGAGCGACTGTGAAGTGGAACGGTACACAGGCCAGCCGGGCCGGGGGGAGCGCTAATTAAAGGGCACTTACCCAGCAGTATAAAGGCCAGCCATTTTGCAGCATTCACTCTTGTGCAACGGTTTTTTGGACAGAGACCAAGGAGGAGAGCTTACTGGTTTGGACCAACACTTGGACAGGTATTTTTGGCTCAGGCCAGAGCTTACCAATTATCTTTGCCTACATTCAGAGCTCAGTGTTTGCCAGCATATAATGGGGGCTGCATTGGGTGGCAACGCTGAATTTCAGCCTTATGCCAGAAGGGCTTACAGACGCCGTGAGAGAGTGGCAGCCCTGGCTAGACGCAGAGGGGGCAACAGGCGTCGCCAACTGAGGCCTTACCCACGCAGGGTATACCGCCAGCAGACCTCCTATCTGACCATGTCTGCCGCGATGTGTGTTAGGAGGCTGCGATTCCGAAGGGAGGTGGTTGCAGACATCTGCCGGCTGCTTCAGAGAGATCTGCAGCCACAGCTGATGCGCAGGACGTCTCTGTCGGTGGCAGTGAAGGTGACGGTGGCTCTCAACTTCTATGCCTCCGGCTCCTTCCAATCCGCTACTGGGGACATCGCTAACATCTCCCAGTTCGCCGTGCATTGCTGCATCCGCCAGGTGACCGAAGCCCTTTTCAGAAGGAGACATCAATTCATCTCCTTCCCTATGACCCTGGACAAGCAGCAGCAGCGTGCAGTGGGGTTTGCAAGAATAGCGGGCTTCCCCATGGTGCAGGGCGCCATTGACTGCACGCATGTGGCTTTGCGGGCACCTCTTGAGCATGCCGAGGAGTACCGCAACCGGAAGGGCTACCATTCCCTCAATGTACAGCTGGTGTGTGACCACAGGCAGCGCATCCTAGCTGTCAATGCCCGCTTTCCAGGCAGCAGCCACGATGCCTTTATCCTGCGACAGGCAACTGTGGCTGACATGTTCCAGGCACAGCCTCCCCCAAGAGGATGGCTTATCGGGGACAAAGGCTATCCTTTGTGTACCTGGCTCATGACCCCGCTCCGCGCGCCCACGACCCCTGCTGAAGAGGCATATAACGAGAGCCATCAAGCGATGACGAGCCTCATAGAACAAACAATCGGCGTGCTCAAGCAACGGTTCCGCTGTCTCGACCGCTCCGGGGGAGCCCTCCAGTATTCGCAGGATCGAGTCTCCCAATTCGTCATCGTTTGCTGCATGCTGCACAACCTGGCTATCCGCAGGACTCAGGCACTGCCACCTCACGTTGGACCACCACCTCAGGAGGAGGAGCAGGAGGAGCATGAGGACGACGAGGACGAGGAGTACCAGCCCAGGAGGGACGCACAAGGTCCAAGGGCCGCCCGTCGTCGGCTTATTGAACGTCACTTCTAGGCCCCCTGTCGGGGAATGGCTTGTGCCAATGATAGAACATGATTGCAGCCGCTCCGCAAGCCCTCAGCCGGTTAAGGCAACAAACACTTCAAAGATCAAACATGGACAATGTGAATAAATAAAATGCTTTATTGTACAAACTCTGGGCCCTTCCCACATGAAAACCAAAAACAGAGGAAACCCCCAAAAAACACTCAAACACATTACTCGCTCCCACAACCTGGGGAGGATTAACAAAATAGGGCAACTAAAATGGCCGTCATTCTCGGCCTTCGTCCAAAACAAACATCACATCATCGGCCTTCAAAAAACAAACATCCAATTCTCGGCCTCAAGAAACAAACACAAATGGCCACACATTCGACTATTTGGCCCGCTAGGGCGATGCCTTGGCCATCTTTGGGTGGCCCCTGCCCACCCTGCTGCTCCCCCTCAAAGTAAGGCCATTGGCTGCTGCAAGGCTGGGGGCAGGCTCCTGAGGGGCACATGTCGTGACGGCAGATGCCCTTGGGGGTCGGCCTAGTCGAGGTCTGGGCGTCGAGCGGCCGGCTGTTGATTGCTGCAGCTGTGGCTGGCCAGCATCAGTCGCTGCAGCAGCTCCTGGCAGCTCCACTGGGGGAGTGGCAGTGGCGGCTGGAGGAATGGCGGCAAGCTGGCGGATGGCAGGCGCTCGCTGGTCGCCTGAGACACTGGCACTCGCCCGGGCCAGCACTGCAGCATGCGCACCAATCTGCCGAGGGACAGACCGATGTGCTGCTGCAGCGCGCCGGGTGCCCTGGCGATGCCTGGCTGACACAGCGAGTGTGGCAGCAGTGAGTGCCCGTGTTGACCTGTTCACTGCCCGCAGCAGAGCAGCCAGTGACTGGACGGCACCACTAATCACCTGGCCAGTCGCTGAAAGATCTGTCCGGTATTCCGCCCGACTGGTGGCCTCTAAGGGCCCGAACTCGGCCACACTCCGAGAGAAGGAATCGATGGACTCAGGCAACCGTGCCACTGCCGCCATGAGCTCCGTGTGCCGGCGCTCCGAGTCCGCGGACAAGTCTTCGAGGCGTTCCATCTCCTCGGCGAAGAGCATCTCCTGACTGGAGGCCGGACTCTCCCTCTGGGGAGAAGGCCGCCGAGCTGGCCGACCCTTCCTGCGTTGCTGGAGGCCGCTGGGCCCAGCAATTGGACTCCCCTCTGACGCATCCCCCCTCTGGGGAGAAGGCCGCCGAGCTTCCACCCCCCTCCCGCCTTTCTGCAGCACGCAGGTCCCAGGAGCTCCCCTCCCCTTCGACACTTCCGCCACGCTGCCCTCCAGGGAAGACGTGTCCCCTACATTGGCCTGGGTGGCCGCGGCTGAGGGTTCCCCTGATGGGCCGCCTTCCTCTTGCTCCTCCTCCTGCTCCTCCTCGGAGGGTCTGTCACTGGCAAGTTGAGGGACCTCCTCTTGACCATCTGAAAGCAGGAAGGCACAAGAGTAGCTTTAGAGTGAGGAGAGGGCGTCAGTGCGGGATGCATGAGTGGTGGCATTCAGCGCATTGGTCGGACAGTGGCAAAGGATGTAGATCTGATGCGCAAGTGGGACGAGAGAGGTGCAAAAGGTGATGTCCTTACCATTGCTTCCCAGAACAGGGTCGGCATCTCCACATGCAACGGGCCCAATCACCCGGCGACCCATGAGGCGCTCCACGCGATGTTGCAGGTCGGTGAGTGGCTGGATATGGGGTCGTCCTCCCCCGGTCGCAGTCCGGCTCCTGCGATTATTCGCCAGCTTGGCCTGCAAGAGAAAGGACGGCCTCTAAGTACAGTGTGTCGCCGTGAGCTTGTGTGCACTGCCTCCCATGGTGGAATAGCCTGGCCAGTGTGTCGCCATGATCTGGTGTGCACTGCCTCCCATGGTGGAATAGCCTGGCCAGCGTGTCACCATGATCTGCTGTGCACTGCCTCCCATGGTGGAATAGCCTGGCCAGTGTGTCGCCATGATCTGGTGTGCACTGCCTCCCATGGTGGAATAGCTTGGCCAGTGTGTTCAGTGCAGAATGTGCAATTGATGCTCATGCCTGTGCCATAGCTGCTGGATGAAGGCTGGCCATTAGAGCTTTCAGGTCCCTTTGCCCATAATGTGAGGTGCACATGCAAGGATGAGGAGGTCATTGGAAAGGGTACTCACCCTGACAATGCGTGTGAGGTCATTTATCTTTTTGCGGCATTGGGCACCGGTCCTGGGGACGTCGCTGTTGGCTGACAGCTTGCTGGCGACATGCCTCCAGGCTCTCCTGTAGACGCGGACCGTCGCCTTCTTGCCATTGTCCGGGTACAAAACATGGCGCCTCTTCTCCACAGCAGCAAGCAGCACACTCAGATCACGCTCTGAGAAGCGCTGCGCACGTTCACGGGCCTTCTCCATGTCTTCAGGCGCTATTTGGGTCCAGCAGCAGTGTTCAGGCCTAGTTGGAGGGCTCCACTATCCAGGGCGTGGCAGCAGACACAGTCGACCCTTCCCCCTTAAGAGCTGGCCGGCGCCAGGGTGTCTGCTGTCAGTCACGAGATGGCCGCACCTGCGCTGCGCCCGGCCTCGGCGCTATCGATCACCACCTCCGGCTTAGCGCCCAAAGAGAGGCGTCCAACAGCAGTTTTAGCGCTCGCCCGAACTAGTAGGGCGAAGCTAATGAATATCGGAGAAGTGGCCTAGATTTGGCGGTGGCCGCAAACTTTAGCGGACGCCCCACTTTAGCGCCCCAAAAGTGGCGTCAATGAATTTCTAGGCCATTCTCTTTCATCAATGTGCCGTCATTGAACCCACATAGAAATCAATACATGGTGTCAGAAGTGATTGAAAGAGATGAAGAGGAAAAATCTGAAGTTAGCAACTCGACGAGACAGTGAACGGAGTCGTGGCAAGTAAGCTACCCAGCGAAATCAGCTCTTCACATATTAGCAAGCCAAAAGAGAACATCGTTACTTACCTTTGGAGAATAGCTAACGAAGTGAAAAATGGAAGGTTTACACCCACCGGCGAAGCTTCAGTTGACAGGTAATGTGGCTGAAAGTTGGAGGAGGTTCAAACAACGTTTGGAGCTGTATTTAGCAGCAATCGGAGCTGACGAGAAAAGTGATAAAATGAAAGCGTCAGTGTTCTTACATGTCGTGGGTGATGAAGCGCTGGAGGTGTATAATAACTTCACATTCGCTGCTGATGGAGACAAAATGAAGCTGGATAAAATAATGGAACAATTTGAGGCCTACTGCATACCTAAACGTAACGTGACGTTTGAGAGGCACAGATTTTTCACATGTGTACAGAAAACGGGAGAGACTATTGATCAGTATGTGACTGAACTGAGAAACAGAAGCAAAACGTGTGAATTTGGGGGACTGACAGACTCGCTGATAAAAGACAGACTGGTGTGTGGTATTCCAGATAATGGTTTAAGGGAAAGACTGCTAAGAGAGCAAAATCTAGACCTGGGAACAGCCATAGCACTGTGTAGGGCTACAGAGACTGTGAAGTCGCAGGCAAAGGAGCTGTTCAGTGACAGTAGCTGCAACGTGGATGCAGTGAGAAAGAACGGACACAAACCGTTTAACAAAAAGAGCGCCAATGTGAAAAAAGAGGTGTGGCCAGCGAACAAAAATGAAAGGGGCAATCGAAAGTCATGTAGTCGATGCGGTACACAGCATTCACCAAAAAAGTGGCCAGCATATGGTAAAACATGCAATAGTTGCAACAAAAACAACCATTATGCCCGTTGCTGTAAGAACCAAGTGCAACAAAGCAAGGTCCATACAGTAGATGAAAGCGAGATAGAGGAGTTCAATGTGGATGTTGTGTCTGAAAACAAAAAAGGAAAAAGAGACTGGATGTTGACACTAAAAGTGAATGACATACACATTCCATTTAAATTGGATACTGGAGCATAAGTTAATGTGATATCAGAGACTGATTTTAAGAAAATTAGACCCAGACCAAAGATACATGGAATAAAAGTGAAAGTAACAGGATACTCAGGTACTGATATACCAGTGAAAGGAAAATGCATTGTCAAAGTAACACACAAGGACAGAGAGCACACGCTAGCATTAATCGTGGTGCCAAAGGATGTGCAAGCCATACTAGGTTTAATAGCCTGTGAGAGACTGAACCTGGTAAAGAGAGTCCTCGTTGTGGAAAGCGAAGGAGAGACAGTCTATGATGAACTCATGAAAGAGTACAACGACCTATTTCAGGGTCTAGGCTGCCTTCCAGGAGAACACACGATCAGAGTAGATAAAAGTATGCCAACGGTCATACATCCATGCAGAAAAGTTCCGTTTGCTCTTCAAAAGCAACTGAAGGCAGAGTTGGACAGGATGGAAAGCCTGAACGTGATTCAGAAGATAGATGAGCCAACTGAGTGGGTGAGTTCCCTCGTCGTAGTGGACAAAAAGAATGGAAAGCTCAGAATTTGCCTGGATCCAAGAGATCTAAACAGAGCAATAAAGAGAGAGCACTTCAAGCTTCCTACACGTGAGGAAATCATGTCACAGTTTGCAAATGCAAAGTATTTCAGCAAATTAGATGCATCATCAGGATTTTGGCAGATGAAACTGGACGAGGCAAGTTCAAGACTGTGCACGTTCAACAGTCCATTTGGCAGATACAGGTTCCTAAGGTTACCATTTGGCATTGCCTCAGCTCCTGAAGTGCACCACAAAACTATCCATATGATCTATGAGCACCTGGAGGGAGTTGATACATCAATGGATGACATCATAGTATGGGGAACCACAAGAACTGAGCATGACGAGAGACTGAAAAAAGTGCTGGAAGCAACAAGGAAAACAAACCTGAAGCTGAATAGAGAGAAATGCCAGCTCGGGGTGACAGAACTGACATTCGTGGGAGATCCTTAGCAGTGAGGGCATCAGACCAGATCCCAGAAAGGTGTCCGCCATTGAGAATATGCCAAAGCCACAATGCAAAAAGGACATGCAGAGGTTTAATGGAATGATCAACTACATGGGTAAATTCATATCCAACCTCTCAGAAAAGATGGCGCCACTGAGACGACTAACTGAAAAGAACATAGAATGGGAATGGAATCATGAGCATGAGAAGTCATGGAGCGATCTAAAGAAACTGCTCACAGAGGAACCAGTTCTGAGGTTTTATGACCCAGCGAGACCCATCAAGATATCATCAGATGCATCACAGAGTGGGCTCGGTGCCATTCTTCTGCAAAAATATGACTACTGGCAACCTATTGCATATGCATCGCGCTCAATGACAGACGCGGAGACGCGATATGCTCAACTAGAAAAGGAGCTGCTCAGCATCACATACGCCTGTGAAAGATTTCACCAGTTTGTGTCAGGACAAGCAATCAGTGTAGAGACTGACCATAAGCCCTTGATTGCATTGTTCGAAAAGCCACTAAATAGCTGTCCGCTTAGAATACAAAGAATGATGATCAGGCTGCAACGCTATACACTGAATGTTGCGTACACACCGGGTAAGCTGATGTATACAGCAGACACGTTGTCCAGAGCTGTTGACCCAAGTGAGCCCGCAAACACCAAAATGGATGAAAAGTGAACGCCTACGTGGACATGATCACAAGTGCACTGCCCATAGCAGATGCAAAAATGGAGCTCATAAAGACTGAGACAAACAAAGATGAAACACTGAGACGACTGAGGAAAAGCATCTTGGATGGATGGCCCAACATGAAGCAAGACTGCTCACCTGACATGGCAGAGTACTGGAACTGCAGGGCGGAACTATCACTGGTCGAAGACATCATCTACAAAGGAAGTAAAATAGTTATCCCAAAGAGTCTGAGAAAAGAGATGCTAAAAAGGATCCATGGAGGACACCTGGGAATCGAAAAGTGTAAGAAAAGAGCACGAGAGGTGATGTACTGGCCACGAATCAACCAAGATGTGACAAATGAGGTGTCAAACTGCGCAATATGCCTGAAATATCGAGCAAGCAATCCGGTAGAACCACTAAAGCCACACCCAGCGCCAGACAGACCTTACCAGAAGGCAGGCGCTGACCTATTCGTATGTCAAGGGAAGGACTATCTTGTAGTAACAGACTATTACTCCCTGTATCCAGAGGTTTGTAGACTGTACACCACCACTGCAGATGCTGTGATAACATGTATGAAAGCCATGTTCTCCAGATGTGGCGTGGCAAGCGAGGTCTTCACAGACAACGGACCCCAGTTTTACAATGCAAATTTCCGACACTTTGCCAAAGAGTGGGACTTTGTCCACACAACGTCAAGTCCTCACTATCCACAGTCCAATGGACTAGTGGAAAAATCGGTCCAGACAATGAAAAGACTGATGTACAAGGCAAAAGACAGTGGAACTGACTTCTACCAGAGCATGCTTGTATACCGCACAATGCCGCTCGAGTGTGGTATGTCACCAGCCCAACTCCTTATGGGACGTCTGCTAAGGTCAAACCTACCCATCCCGGAGAACCTCCTGAAAACAAAAGAGGGGGAGAAAGTGAGGAAGTTCAAAGAACAACAGAAAGAAAAGCAAAAGTACTACTATGACAGAGGAATGCAAAACCTACCTGAACTCCACACTGGTGACCAAGTAAGGTTCAAAGACAAAACAAACATATGGACTCAGAAGGGAACTGTCCTGAGTGAAGTCCAACCAAGATCATACACCATTCAGACAGATGAGGGTGCTGTTCTGAGAAGAAATCGTCGGGATCTTCTCATGGGACCAGCCACAGCAGGTCAGAAGACTGATACTGTTGAACAACCTGATCACACAGCTGAGAAACCATCATCTGAGGCAACAACTCAGATTCAAGGACAATCAATCAGAAAATCCTCAAGACACATGAAGCCTCCTGAGAGACTCATTGAGCAAGTTTAAGGACTCTTGTTATAGAAGGAAGTAATGTTATCTTATTCTCTCTTCAAGTTCTAGTGTATTTACATATTTCATGTGAACACACAAAACAAGGTTAAAAAACCTTGATCGTGATAATGATAATGTAAGTTCATTAAGTGTTACAGTTAAAATGCAGATTAATACAAAGAAAACATGTTGTTAGATAAAAGTAAAATACTTTTGTTTTAAGAAAGGGAGATGTAATGATATCAGCAAATAGTGATGGTATTTGCCTGTTTGATTATGATGCCTTACCAGCATATTTGCCTGTTTGATTATTTATGCCTTACCAGCAGAGGGCATGTGACAGAGGCAGAGTTTAGTTTTAGTTTCGATTTAGATGGATCTCTAAGATGGTGTCTCCTGTAATGCTGTTAACTTAGTTGAACAAACTTTAGATTAAAAGACATTGGCCTAGAAATTCAGTTGGGCGCGCCAGCCATTAGCGCCTTAGGAGGAGTAGATCTCGAGCGCTAGGTGCTTATCGCCCGGGCGCAGCGCGATCTGCGCCTCTCCCCAACTTCAGGACACATTTAGCGCCGGCGCAAAGTCTTAGCGCGCGCCCTGCTGCGCGCGCAGATCATGACGTCATTTCGTCATGCAATGCCCTTTGTGCGCCCGGAACCGGAACTTCACTCGCGCCGCCCCATTGTGCGCCGGGCGGCCCTAACGACTGTGAAGTGGAACGGTACACAGCCGAGGCGGGCCGCGGGGAGCGCAAATTAAAGGGCACTTACCCTGCACTATAAAGGCCAGCCATTTTGCAGCATTCACTCTTGTGCAACGGTTTTTTGGAGAGAGACCAAGGAGGAGAGCTTACTGCTTTGGCCCAACACTAGGACAGGTATTTTTGGATCAGGCCAGAGCTTACCAATTATCTTTGCCTTCATTCAGAGCTCAGTGTTTGCCAGCATATAATGGGGGCTGCATTGGGCGCCAACGCTGAGTTTCAGCCTTATGCTGGAAGGGCATACAGACGCCGTGAGAGAGTGGCAGCCCTGGCTAGACGCAGAGGGGGCAACAGGCGTCGCCAAGTGAGGCCTTACCCAGCCAGGGTATACCGCCAGCAGTCCTCCTATCTGACCATGTCTGCCGCGCAGTGTGTTAGGAGGCTGCGATTCAGAAGGGAGGTGGTTGCAGACATCTGCCAGCTGCTGCACAGAGATCTGCATCCACAGCTGATGCGCAGGACGTCTCTGTCGGTGGCAGTGAAGGTGACGGTGGCTCTCAACTTCTATGCCACCGGCTCCTTCCAATCCGCTGCTGGGGACATCGCTAACATCTCCCAGTTCGCCGTGCATTGCTGCATCCGCCAGGTGACCAATGCCCTTTTCAGAAGGAGACGTCAATTCATCTCCTTCCCCATGACCCTGGACAAGCAGCAGCAGCATGCAGTGGGATTTGCAAGAATAGCGGGCTTCCCCATGGTGCAGGGCGCCATTGACTGCACGCATGTGGCTTTGCGGGCACCTCTGGAGCATGCCGAGGATTACCGCAACCGGAAGGGCTACCATTCCCTCAACGTACAGCTGGTATGTGACCACAGGCAGCGCATCCTAGCTGTCAATGCCCGCTTTCCAGGCAGCAGCCACGATGCCTTTATCCTGCGACAGACAACTGTGGCTGACATGTTCCAGGCACAGCCTCACCCAAGAGGATGGCTTATCGGGGACAAAGGCTATCCTTTGTGTACCTGGCTCATGACCCCGCTCCGCGCGCCCACGACCCCTGCTGAAGAGGCATACAACGAGAGCCATCAAGCGACTAGGAACATCATAGAACAAACAATCGGCGTCCTCAAGCAATGGTTCCGCTGTCTGGATCGCTCCGGGGGAGCCCTCCAGTATTCGCAGGAGCGAGTCTCCCAATTCGTCGTCGTTTGCTGCATGCTGCACAACCTGGCTATCCGCAGGACTCAGGCACTGCCACCTCACGTTGGACCACCACCTCAGGAGGAGGAGCAGGAGGAGGAGGAGGACGAGGAGTACCAGCCCAGGAGGGAGGCAGAAGGTCCAAGGGCCGCCCGTCGGCGGCTTATTGACCGTCACTTCTAGGCCCCCTGTCAGGGAATGGCTTGTGCCAATGAAACAACATGATTGCAGCCGCTCCGCAAGCCGTCAGCCGGTTAAGGCAACAAACACTTCAAAGATCAAACATGGACAATGTGAATTGTACAAACTCAGGGCCCTTCCCACATGAAAACCAAAAACAGACGAAACCCCCAAAAAACACACACACACATGACTCACTCCCACAACCTGGGGAGCATTAACAAAAGATGTAAACAAAAATGGCCTTCATCCTCGGCCTTCACAAAACACACATTCCAGAAAACACAACATTTGGACACACCCTCTACTTAGTGGCCCACGAGGGCGATGCCTTCTGGAAACTTTGGCGGCCGCTGCACGCCCTGCTGCTCCTCCTCAAAGTGAGGCCATTGGCTGCTGCAAGGCTGGGGGCAGGCTCCTGAGGGGCACATGTCGTGACGGCAGATGCCCTTGGGGGTCGGCCTAGATGAGGTCTGGGCGTCGAGCGGCCAGCTGTTGTTTGCTGCAGCTGTGGCTGGCCAGCATCAGTCACTGCAGCAGCTCCTGGCAGCTCCACTGGGGGAGTGGCAGTGGCGGCTGGAGGAATGGGGGCAAGCTGGCGGATAGCAGGCGCTTGCTGGTCGCCTGAGACACTGGCAGTCGGCCGGGCCAGCACTGCAGCATGCGCACCAATCTGCCGAGGGACAGACCGCTGTGCTGCTGCAGCGCGCCGGGTGCCCTGGCGATGCCTGGCTGACACAGCGAGTGTGGCAGCAGTGAGTGCCCGTGTTGACCTGTTCAGTGACCGCATCCAGTGACTGCACGGCACCACTGATCACCTGGCCACTCGCTGCCTGAGCTGCCCCGAATTCCGCCCGACTGGTGGCCTGTGAGGCCCCGAACTCAGTCACACTCCGAGACAGGGACTCGATGACCTCAGGCAACCGTGCCACTACCCCCATGAGCTCCGTGTGCCGGCGCTCCGAGTCCGCGGACAAGCCCTCGAGGCGGCGCATCTCCTCGGCGTTGGCCATCTCCGGACTGGAGGCCGGACTCTCCCTCTGGGGAGAAGGCCGCCGAGCTGGCCGACCCTTCCTGCGTTGCTGGACGCCGCTGGGCCCAGCAATTGGACTCCCCTCCGACCCTTCCCCCCTCTGGGGAGAAGGCCGCTGAGCTTCCACCCCCCTCCCGCGTTTCTGCAGGCCGCTGGTCCCAAGAGCTACCCTCCCCTCCGACACTTCCCCCACACTCCCCTCCAGGGAAGACGTGTCCCCTGCATTGGCATGGGTTGCCGCGGCTGAGAGTTCCCCTGATGGGCCGCCTTCCTCTTGCTCCTCCTCCTCCTCCTCTTCTGAGGGGCTGTCACTGGCAACTTCAGGGACCTCCTCCTCACCATCTGAAAGAAGGAAGGCACAAGAGTAGCTTTAGAGTGAGGAGAGGGCGTCAGCGAGGGATGCATGAGTGGTGGCATTCAGCGCATTGGTCGGACAGTGGCAAAGGATGTAGATCTGATGCGCAAGTGGGACGAGAGAGTTGCAAAAGGTGATGTCCTTACCATTGGTGCCCAGAACAGGGCCGGCATCTCCAGATGCAACGGGGCCAATCGCCCGGGCACCCATGATGCGCTCCACGCGATGTTGCAGCTCGGTGAGCGGCTGGATCTGGGGTCCGCCTCCCCCGGTCGCATTCCGGCTCCTCTTATTATTGGCCAGCTTGGCCTGCAAGAGAAAGGACGTCCTCTAAGTACAGTGTGTAGCCCTGATCTTGTGTGCACTGCCTCCCATGGTCGAATAGCCTGGCCAGTGTGTAGCCCTGATCTTGTGTGCACTGCCTCCCATGGTCGAATAGCCTGGCCAGTGTGTTAAGTGCACAATGTGCAATTGATGTTCATGAGTGTCCCATAGCTGCTGCATGAGGGCTGGCCATTAGGGCTTTCAGGTCCCTTTGCCCATAATGTGAGGTGCACATGCAAGGATGAGGAGGACACTGGAAAGGGTACTCACCCTGACAATCCTGGCGAGGTCATTCAGCTTTTTGCGGCATTGGACACCGCTCCTGGGGACCTCGCTGTTGGATGACACCTTGGTGGCGACATGCCTCCAGGCTCTCCGGTAGACGCGGGCCGGCGGCTTCCTGCCATTGTCCGGAAACAAAATATGGCGTCTCTTCTCCACAGCACCAACCAGCACCCTCAGATCAAGCTCTGAGAAGCGCTGCGCTCGTTCACGGGCCTTCTCCATGGTTTCAGGCGCTATTTGGGTCCTAGCTGCAGGGCTCCACTATCCAGGGCGTGGCAGCAGACCAAGTCGACCCTTCCCCCTTAAGAGCTGGCCGGCGCCAGGGTGTCTGCTGTCAATCAAGAAATGGCCGCACCTGCGCTGCGCACGGCCTCGGCGCTCTCGCTCAGCACCTCCGGCTTAGCGCCTAAAGAGAGGCGTGCATCGCCAGTTTTAGCGCTCGAGCAAACTCTTAGGGCGAAGCTAATGAATATCGGAGAAGTGGCCTCGAATTTGCGCCGGGCGCAAACTTTAGCGGCCGCCCGACTTTACCGCCCCAAAAGTGGCTATAATGAATTTCTAGGCCATTCTCTTTCATCAATGTGTCGTCATTGAACCCACATAGAAATCAATACAGTGTAGAGGAAGCTTTACTTTGTATCTGACCAATGCAGTACCTGCCCTGGGAGTGTTTGATGGGACAGTGTAGAGGGAGCTTTACTCTGTATCTAACCCGTGCTGTACCTGCCCTGGGAGTGTTTGATGGGACAGTGTAGAGGGAGCTTTACTCTGTATCTAACCCGTGCTGTACCTGCCCTGGGAGTGTTTGATGGGACAGTGTAGAGGGAGCTTTACTCTGTATCTAACCCGTGCTGTACCTGCCCTGGGAGTGTTTGATGGGGACAGTGTAGAGGGAGCTTTACTCTGTATCTAACCTGTGCTGTACCTGCCCTGGGAGTGTTTGATGGGACAGTGTAGAGGGAGCTTTACTCTGTATCTAACCCGTGCTGTACCTGCCCTGGGAGTGTTTGATGGGACAGTGTAGAGGGAGCATTACTCTGTATCTAACCCGTGCTGTACCTGCCCTGGGAGTGTTTGATGGGACAGTGTAGAGGGAGCTTCACTCTGTATCTAACCCGTGCTGTACCTGCCCTGGGAGTGTTTGATGGGACAGTGTAGAGGGAGCTTTACTCTGTATCTAACCCGTGCTGTACCTGCCCTGGGAGTGTTTGATGGGACAGTGTAGAGGGAGCTTCACTCTGTATCTAACCCGTGCTGTACCTGCCCTGGGAGTGTTTGATGGGACAGTGTAGAGGGAGCTTTACTCTGTATCTAGCCCGTGCTGTACCTGCCCTGGGAGTGTTTGATGGGACAGTGTAGAGGGAGCTTTACTCTGTATCTAGCCCGTGCTGTACCTGCCCTGGGAGTGTTTGATGGGGCAGTGTAGAGAGAGCTTTACTCTGTATCTAATCCCTCCGTGGCCTCGCTCCTTCCTATCTCTGTAATCTCCTTCAGACCCACAACCGCCCGAGATATCTGTGCTCCTCTAATTCTGCCCTCTTGAGCATCCTTGATTATAATCGCTCAACCATTGGTGGCCGTGCCTTCTGTTGCCTAGGCCCTAAGCTCTGGAATTCCCTGCCGAAACCTCTCCGCCTCGCTACCTCTCTTTCCTCCTTTAAGATGCTCCTTAAAACCTATCTCTTTGACCAAGCTTTTGGTCACCTGCCCTAATTTATCCTTATGTGGATCGGTGTAAAACATTTTTTTGTCTTAAAATACTCTTGTGCAGCGCCTTGGGACATTTTACTACGTTAAAGGCGCTAAATAAATACAAGTTGTTGCTGTTGTTCTTGTGCTGTACCTGCATTGCGACTCTGGGAAGAGATGAGGAAGAGAGTGTTTGAAGACCAGGACCTCAAACCCGGCACTAAGCTCATGGTCTACAGGGCAGCAGTGATACCCACCCTGCTGTATGCCTCAGAGACATGGACCATGTACAGCAGGCACCTCAAAGCACTGGAGAGGTACCACCAACGCTGCCTCCGCAAGATCCTGCAAATCCATTGGCAGGATAGGCACATCAAAGCCCGTGTTCTTGCTCAGGCCAACATCCCCAGCATCGAAGCTTTGACCACGCTCGATCAGCTCCGATGGACGGGTCACATTGTCCGCATGCCCGATACGTGACTCCCAAAACAAGCGCTCTACTCGGAGCTCCGGCATGGCAAGAGAGCCCCAGGTGGGCAGAGGAAACGCTTCAAGGACACCCTCAAAGCTTCCTTGAAAAAGTGTAACATCCCCTCCGACACCTGGGAATCCCTGGCCCAAGACCGCACAAAGTGGAGGAGAAGCATCCAGGAAGGCGCCGAACACCTCGAGTGTCTTCACCAGGAGCAAGCCAAGCGCAGGCAGCACAAGGAGCGCACGTCAACCCAAGCACCCCACCCACCCGCCCCTTCAATCACCGTCTGCCCTACCTGTGACAGAGACTGTAGGTCCAGCATTGGACTCATCAGTCACCTGAGAACTCATTTTTAATGTGGAAGCAAGTCATCCTCGGTTCCGAGGGACTGCTTAAGAAGAAGAAGCTGTACCTGCCCTGGGAGTGTTTGATGGGGATAGTGTAGAGGGAGCTTTACTCTGTATCTAACCCGTGCTGTACCTGCCCTGGGAGTGTTTGATGGGGACAGTGTAGAGGGAGCTTTACTCTGTATCTAACCCATGCTGTACCTGCCCTGGGAGTGTTTGATGGGACAGTGTAGAGGGAGCTTTACTCTGTATCTAACCCGTGCTGTACCTGCCCTGTGAGTGTTTGATGGGATAGTGTAGAGGGAGCTTTACTCTATATCTAACCCGTGCTGTACCTGCCCTGGGAGTGTTTGATGGGACAGTGTAGAGGGAACTTTACTCTGTACCTAACCCATGCTGTACCTGCCCTGGGAGTTTTTGATGGGGACAGTGTAGAGGGAGCTTTACTCTGTATCTAACCTGTGCTGTACCTGCTCTGGGAGTGTTTGATGGGACAGTGTAGAGGGAGCTTTACTCTGTATCTAACCTGTGCTGTACCTGCCCTGGGAATGTTTGATGGGACAGTGCAGAGGGAGCTTTACTCTGTATCTAACCCGTGCTGTACCTGCCCTGGGAGTGTTTGATGGGACAGAGTAGAGGGAGCTTTACTCTGTATCTAACCCGTGCTGTACCTGCCCTGGGAGTGTTTGATGGGACATTGTAGAGGGAGCTTTACTCTGTATCTAACCCGTGCTGTAGCTGCCCTGGGAGTGTTTGATGGGACAGTGCAGAGGGAGCTTTACTCTGTATCTAACCCGTGCTGTACCTGCCCTGGGAGTGTTTCATGGGACAGTGTAGAGGGAGCTTTACTCTGTATCTAACCCGTGCTGTACCTGCCCTGGGAGTGTTTGATGGGACATTGTAGAGGGAGCTTTACTCTGTATCTAATCCGTGCTGTACCTGCCCTGGGAGTGTTTGATGGGACAGTGTAGAGGAAGCTTTACTTTGTATCTAACCAATGCTGTACCTACCCTGGGAGTGTTTGATGGGACAGTGTAGAGGGAGCTTTACTCTGTATCTAACCCGTGCTGTACCTGCCCTGGGAGTGTTGGATTGGGCAGTGTAGCGGGAGCTTTACTCTGTCTCTAACCCCGTGCTGTACCTGCCCTGGGAGTGTTTGATGGGACAGTGTAGAGGGATCTTTACTCTGTATCTAACCCATGCTGTACCTGCCCTGGGAGTGTTTGATGGGACAGTGTAGAGGAAGCTTTACTTTGTATCTAACCAATGCTGTACCTGCCCTGGGAGTGTTTGATGGGACAGTGTAGAGGGAGCTTTACTCTGTATCTAACCCCGTGCTGTACCTGCCCTGGGAGTGTTTGATGGGACAGAGTAGAGGGAGCTTTACTCTGTATCTAACCCGTGCTGAACCTGCCCTGGGAGTGTTTGATGGGACAGTGTAGAGGGAGCTTTACTCTGTATCTAACCCGTGCTGTACCTGCCCTGGGAGTGTTTGATGGGACAGAGTAGAGGGAGCTTTACTCTGTAACTATCCCGTGCTGAACCTGCCCTGGGAGTGTTTGATGGGACAGAGTAGAGGGAGCTTTACTCTGTATCTAACCCGTGCTGTACCTGCCCTGGGAGTGTTTGATGGGACAGTGCAGAGGGAGCTTTACTCTGTATCTAACCCATGCTGTACCTGTCCTGGGAGTGTTTAATGGGACAGTGTAGAGGGAGCTTTACTCTGTATCTAACCCGTGCTGAACCTGCCCTGGGAGTGTTTGATGGGACAGTGTAGAGGGAGCTTTACTCTGTATCTAACCCGTGCTGTACCTGCCCTGGGAGTGTTTGATGGGACAGTGTAGAGGGAGCTTTACTCTGTATCTAACCCGTGCTGTACCTGCCCTGGGAGTGTTTGATGGGGCAGTGTAGAGGGAGCTTTACTCTGTATCTAGCCCGTGCTGTACCTGCCCTGGGAGTGTTTGATGGGACAGTGTAGGGGGAGCTTTACTCTGTATCTAACCCGTGCTGTACCTGCCCTGGGAGTGTTTGATGGGGCAGTGTAGAGGGAGCTTTACTCTGTATCTAGCCCGTGCTGTACCTGCCCTGGGAGTGTTTGATGGGGCAGTGTAGAGGGAGCTTTACTCTGTATCTAACCAGTGCTGTACCTGCCCTGGGAGTGTTTGATGGGACAGTGTAGAGGGAGCTTTACTCTGTATCCAACCCGTGCTGTACCTGCCCTGGGAGTGTTTGATGGGACAGTGTAGAGGGAGCTTTACTCTGTATCTAGCCCGTGTTGTACCTGCCCTGGGAGTGTTTGATGGGACAGTGCAGGGGGAGCTTTACTCTGTATCTAACCCGTGCTGTACCTGCCCTGGGAGTGTTTGATGGGGCAGTGTAGAGGGAGCTTTACTCTGTATCTAGCCCGTGCTGTACCTGCCCTGAGAGTGTTTGATGGGGCAGTGTAGAGGGAGCTTTACTCTGTATCTAACCAGTGCTGTACCTGCCCTGGGAGTGTTTGATGGGACAGTGTAGAGGGAGCTTTACTCTGTATCTAACCCGTGCTGTACCTACCCTGGGAGTGTTTGATGGGACAGTGTAGAGGGAGCTTTACTCTGTATCTAACCCGTGCTGTACCTGCCCTGGGAGTGTTTGATGGGACAGTGTAGAGGGAGCTTCACTCTGTACCTAACCCGTGCTGTACCTGCCCTGGGAGTGTTTGATGGGACAGTGTAGAGGGAGCTTTACTCTGTATCTAACCCGTGCTGTACCAGCCCTGGGAGTGTTTGATGGGACAGTGTAGAGGGAGCTTTACTCTGTATCTAGCCCGTGCTGTACCTGCCCTGGGAGTGTTTGATGGGACAGTGTAGAGGGAGCTTTACTCTGTATCTAACCCGTGCTGTACCTGCCCTGGGAGTGTTTGATAGGACAGTGTAGAGGGAGCTTTACTCTGTATCTAACCCGTGCTGTACCTGCCCTGGGAGTGTTTGATGGGACAGTGTAGAGGGAGCTTTACTCTGTATCTAACCCGTGCTGTACCTGCCCTGGGAGTGTTTGATGGGACAGTGTAGAGGGAGCTTTACTCTGTATCTAACCCGTGCTGTACCTGCCCTGGGAGTGTTTGATGGGACAGTGTAGAGGGAGCTTTACTCTCTATCTAACCCGTGCTGTACCTGCCCTGGGAGTGTTTGATGGGACAGTGTAGAGGGAGCTTTACTCTGTATCTAGCCCGTGCTGTACCTGCCCTGGGAGTGTTTGATGGGACAGTGTAGAGGGAGCTTTACTCTGTATCTAACCCGTGCTGTACCTGCCCTGGGAGTGTTTGATAGGACAGTGTAGAGGGAGCTTTACTCTGTATCTAACCCGTGCTGTACCTGCCCTGGGAGTGTTTGATGGGACAGTGTAGAGGGAGCTTTACTCTGTATCTAACCCGTGCTGTACCTGCCCTGGGAGTGTTTGATGGGACAGTGTAGAGGGAGCTTTACTCTGTATCTAACCAGTGCTGTACCTGCCCTGGGAGTGTTTGATGGGACAGTGTAGAGGGAGCTTTACTCTGTGTCTAACCCCTGCTGTACCTGCCCTGGGAGTGTTTGATGGGACAGTGTAGAGGGAGCTTTACTCTGTATCTAACCAGTGCTGTACCTGCCCTGGGAGTGTTTGATGGGACAGTGTAGAGGGAGCTTTACTCTGTGTCTAACCCCTGCTGTACCTGCCCTGGGAGTGTTTGATGGGACAGTGTAGAGGGAGCTTTACTCTCTATCTAACCCGTGCTGTACCTGCCCTGGGAGTGTTTGATAGGACAGTGTAGAGGGAGCTTTACTCTGTATCTAACCCGTGCTGTACCTGCCCTGGGAGTGTTTGATGGGACAGTGTAGAGGGAGCTTTACTCTGTATCTAACCCGTGCTGTACCTGCCCTGGGAGTGTTTGATGGGACAGTGTAGAGGGAGCTTTACTCTGTATCTAACCAGTGCTGTACCTGCCCTGGGAGTGTTTGATGGGACAGTGTAGAGGGAGCTTTACTCTGTATCTAACCCGTGCTGTACCTGACCCTATTGTTCGATTCTGACATAGATTCAAAAAGTAGGAAAAGCCTCTATTCCCAGTACTGCTATCAGGCACATTGAGATTAAATGGTCATAAAAATATCAAAATCTAATAGGAAAAAGTAAAAGTGTTGTAATTATTGTTGTATATCGAAGAGGAGCTGATATATTTGTTGAAATATCAGTTTAATTTTGCTGACTGGCCGGTATTTTAAGCTCCTGTTCCCACATGTTATTTAACAACATGCGATTTGTTCTGTGAATCCACTTTTCCTATTAACAGGGTTTCGACAGTGAAGGGAAACAGGACATTGTGAATGTGACGGCCAGAACCAGTTAGAGTTTAGTTAAATCAAACCGAATCCGAAAGAAGCAGGTTGAGTGAGACTGAGACGGACTCTGCTCTGGTGACGGCAAATCACAGGCACAGTGGCCGGGACAGTATCCGCACTTTGACTCGGCACAGCTTCTAGCCGGGGATCAATTACAAATAAGTGGCTCATTAATGCATCAGCTGAGTTAAAGGGCTGTTGTTGGAGTTGCATTTAGTTTTAATATATCACCTAAGTGCTGATCAAAAAGTTACCAGGATCATGATTTAAAACACATCGAACATGCGAGCTAACCAGAGCCAGCCTCTCCATAAAACATATATTTAAAGTGTAAAGCTGCCGGCTCTCGAGCCCAAATTTCGTAAAATCTTCACCAACTGTTTGGCTCTGCCTGTTCCCGACCTCTATGTGTTTGTAGGGTCACACGGTGGGGGTCACATAGTGGGGTCACACAGTGGGGTCACACGGTGGGGTCACACGGTGGGGTCACACAGTGGGGTCACATAGTGGGGTCACACGGTGGGGTCACACGGTGGGGTCACACGGTGGGGTCACACAGTGGGGTCACATAGTGGGGTCACACGGTGGGGTCACACAGTGGGGTCACACGGTGGGGTCACACAGTGGGGTCACATAGTGGGGTCACACAGTGGGGTCACATAGTGGGGTCACACAGTGGGGTCACACAGTGGGGTCACACGGTGGGGTCACACGGTGGGGTCACACAGTGGGGTCACATAGTGGGGTCACACAGTGGGGTCACACAGTGGGGTCACACGGTGGGGTCACACGGTGGGGTCACACAGTGGGGTCACATAGTGGGGTCACACGGTGGGGTCACACAGTGGGGTCACACGGTGGGGGTCACATAGTGGGGTCACACGGTGGGGTCACACGGTGGGGTCACATGGTGGGGTCACATAGTGGGGTCACACGGTGGGGTCACACGGTGGGGTCACATAGTGGGGTCACATAGTGGGGGTCACACAGTGGGGTCACATAGTGGGGTCACACGGTGGGGTCACATAGTGGGGTCACACGGTGGGGTCACATAGTGGGGTCACACGGTGGGGTCACATAGTGGGGTCACATAGTGGGGTCACACGGTGGGGGTCACATAGTGGGGTCACACAGTGGGGTCACATAGTGGGGTCACATAGTGGGGTCACATAGTGGGGTCACACGGTGGGGTCACACGGTGGGGTCACATAGTGGGGTCACATAGTGGGGTCACAC
Source organism: Somniosus microcephalus (assembly GCF_052327205.1). Classification (NCBI taxonomy): domain Eukaryota; kingdom Metazoa; phylum Chordata; class Chondrichthyes; order Squaliformes; family Somniosidae; genus Somniosus; species Somniosus microcephalus. The sequence goes on from NC_141005.1 coordinate 3,337,901, forward strand.
GGTGGGGTCACACGGTGGGGTCACATAGTGGGGTCACATAGTGGGGTCACATAGTGGGGTCACACGGTGGGGTCACACGGTGGGGTCACACGGTGGGGTCACATAGTGGGGTCACACGGTGGGGTCACACGGTGGGGTCACATAGTGGGGGTCACACAGTGGGGTCACACGGTGGGGGTCACATAGTGGGGTCACACGGTGGGGTCACACGGTGGGGTCACATAGTGGGGTCACACGGTGGGGTCACACGGTGGGGTCACATAGTGGGGTCACACGGTGGGGTCACACGGTGGGGTCACATAGTGGGGTCACACGGTGGGGTCACACGGTGGGGTCACACAGTGGGGTCACATAGTGGGGTCACACGGTGGGGTCACATAGTGGGGTCACACGGTGGGGTCACACGGTGGGGTCACACGGTGGGGGTCACATAGTGGGGTCACATAGTGGGGTCACATAGTGGGGTCACACGGTGGGGTCACATAGTGGGGTCACATAGTGGGGTCACACAGTGGGGTCACACGGTGGGGTCACATAGTGGGGTCACACGGTGGGGTCACATAGTGGGGTCACACAGTGGGGTCACACGGTGGGGTCACATAGTGGGGTCACACGGTGGGGTCACACGGTGGGGGTCACATAGTGGGGTCACACGGTGGGGTCACATAGTGGGGTCACACGGTGGGGTCACACGGTGGGGGTCACACGGTGGGGGTCACATAGTGGGGTCACACAGTGGGGTCACATAGTGGGGTCACACGGTGGGGTCACACGGTGGGGTCACATAGTGGGGTCACACGGTGGGGTCACACAGTGGGGGTCACACGGTGGGGGTCACATAGTGGGGTCACACGGTGGGGTCACATAGTGGGGTCACACAGTGGGGTCACACAGTGGGGGTCACACGGTGGGGTCACATAGTGGGGTCACACGGTGGGGGTCACACGGTGGGGTCACACGGTGGGGTCACACAGTGGGGTCACATAGTGGGGTCACACGGTGGGGTCACATAGTGGGGTCACACGGTGGGGTCACACAGTGGGGTCACACGGTGGGGTCACACAGTGGGGTCACATAGTGGGGTCACACGGTGGGGTCACATAGTGGGGGTCACACAGTGGGGTCACACGGTGGGGTCACACAGTGGGGTCACATAGTGGGGTCACACGGTGGGGTCACACGGTGGGGTCACACGGTGGGGTCACACGGTGGGGTCACATAGTGGGGTCACACAGTGGGGTCACATAGTGGGGGTCACATAGTGGGGGTCACACAGTGGGGTCACACGGTGGGGTCACACAGTGGGGTCACATAGTGGGGTCACATAGTGGGGTCACATAGTGGGGTCACACGGTGGGGTCACACGGTGGGGTCACATAGTGGGGGTCACATAGTGGGGGTCACACAGTGGGGTCACACGGTGGGGTCACACAGTGGGGTCACATAGTGGGGTCACACGGTGGGGTCACACGGTGGGGTCACACGGTGGGGTCACACGGTGGGGTCACACGGTGGGGTCACACAGTGGGGTCACACGGTGGGGTCACACGGTGGGGTCACATAGTGGGGTCACACGGTGGGGTCACATAGTGGGGTCACACGGTGGGGTCACACGGTGGGGTCACACAGTGGGGTCACATAGTGGGGTCACATAGTGGGGTCACACGGTGGGGTCACACAGTGGGGTCACACGGTGGGGTCACACGGTGGGGTCACACAGTGGGGTCACACAGTGGGGTCACACGGTGGGGTCACATAGTGGGGTCACACAGTGGGGTCACACAGTGGGGTCACATAGTGGGGTCACACGGTGGGGTCACACGGTGGGGTCACACGGTGGGGGTCACATAGTGGGGTCACATAGTGGGGTCACACGGTGGGGTCACATAGTGGGGTCACACGGTGGGGTCACACGGTGGGGGTCACATAGTGGGGTCACATAGTGGGGTCACATAGTGGGGTCACACGGTGGGGTCACATAGTGGGGTCACACGGTGGGGTCACACAGTGGGGTCACATAGTGGGGTCACACGGTGGGGTCACACGGTGGGGTCACATAGTGGGGTCACACGGTGGGGTCACATAGTGGGGTCACACAGTGGGGTCACACGGTGGGGTCACACAGTGGGGTCACATAGTGGGGTCACATAGTGGGGTCACATAGTGGGGTCACACGGTGGGGTCACACGGTGGGGTCACACGGTGGGGTCACACGGTGGGGTCACACAGTGGGGTCACACAGTGGGGTCACACGGTGGGGTCACATAGTGGGGGTCACACAGTGGGGTCACACGGTGGGGTCACACAGTGGGGTCACACAGTGGGGTCACACGGTGGGGTCACACAGTGGGGTCACACGGTGGGGTCACACGGTGGGGTCACATAGTGGGGTCACACGGTGGGGGTCACACGGTGGGGTCACACGGTGGGGTCACACGGTGGGGTCACACGGTGGGGTCACACGGTGGGGGTCACATAGTGGGGTCACACAGTGGGGTCACACGGTGGGGTCACACGGTGGGGTCACACGGTGGGGTCACATAGTGGGGTCACACAGTGGGGTCACACGGTGGGGTCACACAGTGGGGTCACACAGTGGGGTCACACGGTGGGGTCACATAGTGGGGTCACACAGTGGGGTCACATAGTGGGGTCACACGGTGGGGGTCACATAGTGGGGTCACACAGTGGGGTCACACGGTGGGGTCACATAGTGGGGTCACACAGTGGGGTCACACGGTGGGGTCACATAGTGGGGTCACACAGTGGGGTCACATAGTGGGGTCACATAGTGGGGTCACACAGTGGGGTCACACAGTGGGGTCACATAGTGGGGTCACACAGTGGGGTCACATAGTGGGGTCACATAGTGGGGTCACACAGTGGGGTCACACAGTGGGGTCACATAGTGGGGTCACACGGTGGGGTCACATAGTGGGGTCACATAGTGGGGTCACACAGTGGGGTCACACAGTGGGGTCACATAGTGGGGTCACACAGTGGGGTCACACAGTGGGGTCACATAGTGGGGTCACATAGTGGGGTCACACAGTGGGGTCACACAGTGGGGTCACATAGTGGGGTCACACAGTGGGGTCACATAGTGGGGTCACATAGTGGGGTCACACAGTGGGGTCACACAGTGGGGTCACACAGTGGGGTCACACGGTGGGGTCACATAGTGGGGTCACACAGTGGGGTCACACAGTGGGGTCACACGGTGGGGTCACATAGTGGGGTCACACAGTGGGGTCACACAGTGGGGTCACACGGTGGGGTCACACAGTGGGGTCACATAGTGGGGTCACATAGTGGGGTCACATAGTGGGGTCACATAGTGGGGTCACACAGTGGGGTCACATAGTGGGGTCACACGGTGGGGTCACATAGTGGGGTCACACAGTGGGGTCACACGGTGGGGTCACATAGTGGGGTCACACAGTGGGGTCACACGGTGGGGTCACATAGTGGGGTCACACAGTGGGGTCACACGGTGGGGTCACATAGTGGGGTCACACAGTGGGGTCACATAGTGGGGTCACATAGTGGGGTCACACGGTGGGGTCACATAGTGGGGTCACATAGTGGGGTCACATAGTGGGGTCACATAGTGGGGTCACACGGTGGGGGTCACATAGTGGGGTCACACGGTGGGGTCACACAGTGGGGTCACACAGTGGGGGTCACATAGTGGGGTCACATAGTGGGGTCACACAGTGGGGTCACACGGTGGGGTCACACAGTGGGGTCACATAGTGGGGTCACACGGTGGGGGTCACATAGTGGGGTCACACGGTGGGGTCACACAGTGGGGTCACACGGTGGGGTCACACAGTGGGGTCACACAGTGGGGTCACACGGTGGGGTCACACAGTGGGGTCACATAGTGGGGTCACATAGTGGGGTCACACGGTGGGGTCACACAGTGGGGTCACACGGTGGGGTCACACAGTGGGGTCACACAGTGGGGTCACACGGTGGGGTCACACAGTGGGGTCACACGGTGGGGTCACACGGTGGGGGTCACACAGTGGGGTCACACGGTGGGGTCACACAGTGGGGTCACACGGTGGGGTCACACGGTGGGGTCACACAGTGGGGTCACACGGTGGGGTCACACAGTGGGGTCACACGGTGGGGTCACACAGTGGGGTCACACAGTGGGGTCACACGGTGGGGTCACACAGTGGGGTCACATAGTGGGGTCACATAGTGGGGTCACACGGTGGGGTCACACAGTGGGGTCACACGGTGGGGTCACACAGTGGGGTCACACAGTGGGGTCACACGGTGGGGTCACACAGTGGGGTCACACGGTGGGGTCACACGGTGGGGGTCACACAGTGGGGTCACACGGTGGGGTCACACAGTGGGGTCACACGGTGGGGTCACACGGTGGGGTCACACAGTGGGGTCACACGGTGGGGTCACACAGTGGGGTCACACGGTGGGGTCACACGGTGGGGTCACACGGTGGGGGTCACACGGTGGGGTCACACGGTGGGGTCACACAGTGGGGTCACATAGTGGGGTCACACAGTGGGGTCACACGGTGGGGTCACATAGTGGGGTCACATAGTGGGGTCACATAGTGGGGTCACATAGTGGGGTCACATAGTGGGGTCACATAGTGGGGTCACACGGTGGGGTCACACGGTGGGGTCACACGGTGGGGTCACGCGGTGGGGTCACATAGTGGGGTCACACGGTGGGGTCACACGGTGGGGGTCACACGGTGGGGGTCACACGGTGGGGGTCACATAGTGGGGTCACATAGTGGGGTCACACGGTGGGGTCACACAGTGGGGTCACACGGTGGGGTCACACGGTGGGGTCACACGGTGGGGGTCACACGGTGGGGTCACACGGTGGGGTCACATAGTGGGGTCACATAGTGGGGTCACATAGTGGGGTCACATAGTGGGGTCACATAGTGGGGTCACATAGTGGGGTCACATAGTGGGGTCACATGGTGGGGTCACACGGTGGGGTCACACGGTGGGGTCACACGGTGGGGTCACGCGGTGGGGTCACATAGTGGGGTCACACGGTGGGGTCACACGGTGGGGTCACACGGTGGGGTCACATAGTGGGGTCACACGGTGGGGGTCACACGGTGGGGGTCACATAGTGGGGTCACATAGTGGGGTCACACGGTGGGGTCACACAGTGGGGTCACATAGTGGGGTCACATAGTGGGGTCACACGGTGGGGTCACACGGTGGGGTCACATAGTGGGGTCACACGGTGGGGGTCACACGGTGGGGGTCACATAGTGGGGTCACATAGTGGGGTCACACGGTGGGGGTCACATAGTGGGGGTGACGTGGTGGGGTCACATAGTGGGGTCACACGGTGGGGGTCACATAGTGGGGTCACACGATGGGGGTCACATAGTGGGGTCACATAGTGGGGTCACATAGTGGGGTCACACGATGGGGGTCACATAGTGGGGTCACATAGTGGGGTCACACGGTGGGGTCACGCGGTGGGGGTCACACGGTGGGGTCACATAGTGGGGTCACATAGTGGGGTCACATAGTGGGGTCACATAGTGGGGTCACACGGTGGGGTCACGCGGTGGGGGTCACACGGTGGGGTCACATAGTGGGGTCACACGGTGGGGTCACACGGTGGGGGTCACACGGTGGGGGTCACACGGTGGGGGTCACACGGTGGGGGTCACATAGTGGGGTCACATAGTGGGGTCACACGGTGGGGTCACACGGTGGGGGTCACACGGTGGGGGTCACACGGTGGGGTCACACGGTGGGGTCACACGGTGGGGGTCACATAGTGGGGTCACACGGTGGGGTCACACAGTGGGGTCACACGGTGGGGTCACACAGTGGGGTCACATAGTGGGGTCACACGGTGGGGTCACACGGTGGGGGTCACACGGTGGGGTCACACGGTGGGGTCACACGGTGGGGTCACACGGTGGGGGTCACGCGGTGGGGTCACGCGGTGGGGTCACATAGTGGGGTCACATAGTGGGGTCACACGGTGGGGGTCACATAGTGGGGTCACATAGTGGGGTCACACGGTGGGGGTCACATAGTGGGGTCACATAGTGGGGTCACACGGTGGGGGTCACATAGTGGGGGTCACGCGGTGGGGTCACGCGGTGGGGTCACATAGTGGGGTCACATAGTGGGGTCACACGGTGGGGGTCACATAGTGGGGTCACATAGTGGGGTCACGCGGTGGGGTCACGCGGTGGGGGTCACACGGTGGGGTCACATAGTGGGGTCACGCGGTGGGGTCACGCGGTGGGGGTCACACGGTGGGGTCACACGGTGGGGTCACACGGTGGGGTCACACGGTGGGGGTCACATAGTGGGGTCACGCGGTGGGGTCACACGGTGGGGTCACACGGTGGGGTCACACGGTGGGGTCACATAGTGGGGTCACGCGGTGGGGTCACGCGGTGGGGGTCACACGGTGGGGTCACACGGTGGGGTCACACGGTGGGGTCACACGGTGGGGGTCACATAGTGGGGTCACACGGTGGGGGTCACATAGTGGGGTCACGCGGTGGAGGTCACGCGGTGGAGGTCACGACCATCTGACTCCAAAGCGAGTGCGCTACTGGCTCAGCCACATCCAATTACTGACGTGTGGTAGGAGGTTGATAGGGTGGTAATTGGCTGGGTAGGGTTACCGTGGGTAGAATAATGCCCCACACCGCTCACCCCACCCCTCTCCTTCCCCAAACCTCTACCCCTCATCTGTCCCCCTTAACCCCCTCCCCTCCCCCACACCCATCCCCACACCACTCCCCCACCCCCTCCACATAGAAACATAGGAGCAGGAGTCGGCCATTTGGCCCTTCAAGCCTGCTCCCCCATTCAATATGATCATGGCTGATCCTCTATCTCAATACCATATTCCCGCTCTCTCCCATAGCCCTTGACGCCTTTTATGTCCAGAAATCTATCCATCTCCTTCTTAAATATATTCAGTACACATCACTGATTCCCCTCTCTCACCCTCTCCCTCACCCTCACTCCTCCCTCTCACCCTCTCCCTCCCCCTCTCCCTGAGTTGGGTCGATATGAGTGGAACCACGAGAGAGCGTTGCCATGGAGATGGACTGGGAAGGAGGGATGTTGGCAGTGACTGTGCTGAGCGTGGGGTGCGAACCAGATTGAAGGGGATAGTGGATGAGGTGAGTATGTTGTTGAGTGGGAATGATCATTTCAAGGATTTGGAGACAGAGCTGGTTGGAGGTAGTGCAGGAATTGGAGAGAATGGGGGTGATGATACCGGCTTTTAAAGGAGGAAGGACAGTGAAAAGAAGCAGAGGGAATATAATTCTCCGAGGAGTCAAGCATCATTGTGAGAAGTTAACATTCAGACTTTATCAGATTATGAGGAGAGTCTACAGTTGATTAGATCGTCTCTAAACGTTAATGGCAGTAACAAAGGCACTATAATCAGGACATGGGCGAAGAGAAGTCGAGCGATTGATTACAGCTGGCTGTCGCTGATCTCGATGGCTGGTGTGTAATGAACTCACTCCTCTCACTGGTACAAGGCAAAGACAGCTGTGAATTACATTAACAGCCAACAGCTGCAGATTCTGATCAATTATTTTCTAAAGCTGTTGAACTATTCATTAGATTTGTGAGGTTTATTTATGAAAGAGAAAAATAAACTTCATTGAAATTCAAGCTGTGTTAGAATTTATTTAAAAAAATTAATCTTATTCCATCTGTGAGACCCCCTAACCTGTAATAACAACCTGTCTCATATTTTCACACGTAAATGCTAATGATTCCTTTAAATCCTGGATAACAAACCTCCTCTCACCAACAGTTTCTGTGAAAAGCTCAGTGTTTGAGAAACGAGAAATGAACACAAGTCAATTTATATTTTGACAGCAAAATAATTTTACAATTTTTGAACCAGACTTAACTGTGTGAGCAGGAAGAACCATCTTGGGGGAAACATTCCCGGCTACACAATGGCCCCAAAGTCTCGGCTGAAATTAGTTGGTTTTAAGAAAATATATAGTTGGAAATGCAGAAATTCCTCACACTAAACTACTGGGGTAGTCACGAGGTTCGGCACTTTGCAAGGTAACTAACTAACTTGGCAGGGGGATGGGATATGGCAGGGGGATGGGATACGGAGTGGAGCTATAGTAGGGGGTGATGCACAGCCAAATATAGAGGAAAAAACAAGTCAGCCTGGAAGGCAGAGCAAATATGCAACAGCACAAGGGAGTATGGCAAGGCTGGATGGCATTTATTTTAATGCAAGGAATCTTGCGAGTAAGGCAGATGAATTGAAGGTGTTGATGAACACATGGGAGTATGATATTGTTGCTATCAGACACATGAGGGAGGGGCAGGACTGGCAGCTCAACATTCCGGGGTATAGAATCTTCAGGCGAGACAGAGGGGGGTGTAAAAGAGGAGGGGGTGTCGCAATATTAATCAAGGAGTCAATTACTGCAGTAAGGAGGGATGATATCTTAGCAGGTTCCTCTAATGAGGCCATATGGGTAGAACTTAAAAACAAAAAGGGGGAAAGCACTTTGCTGGAAGTGTACTATAGGCCCCCAAACAGTCAGGAGGAGATAGAGGAACAGATATATAGGCAAATCTCAGAGAAGTGTAGAAATAATAGGGTAATAATAGTAGGGGATTTCAACTTCCCCAATATTAACTGGGATAGTCAGAGTGTGAAAGGCTTAGAGGGTGCGGAATTCTTAAAGTGCATCCAGGAGAGCTTTTTGAGCCAGTATGTAGAAAGTCCTACAAGAGAGGGGGCGGTACTGGACCTAATTCTAGGGAATGTAGCCGGGCAAGTGGTAGAAGTGGCAGTAGGAGAGCATTTTGGTGACAGTGACCATAATTCGGTGAGATTTAAGGTAGTCATGGAAAAGGACAAAGATGGATCGGAAATAAAGGTTTAAATTGGGGGAAGGACGATTTTAATATGATAAGGCAGGATCTGACCAAAGTGGACTGGGATCAACTACTTGTCGGAAAATCCACATCAGAGCAGTGGGAGTCATTCAGAAAGGAAATAGAGAGAGTACAACGCCAACATGTTCCCGTAAAGGTCAAGGGTGGGACCAACAAACCCAGGGAACCCTGGATGTCAAGGGATATACAAGATTGGATTAGGAAAAAAAGGGAGGCTTTTGGCAGATACAAAGGACTAAAAACAGTGGAAGTCCTAGAGGAGTATAGAAAGTGCAGGGGGGGTACTTAAAAAAGAAATTAGGAGAGCGAAGAGGTGGCATGAAAAAGCACTGGCGGGCAAAATAAAGGAAAATCCCAAGGTGTTTTATGAGTGTATTAAGGGCAAGAGGATAACCAGGGAAAGAGTCGGGCCCATTAGGGGCCAAAGTGACAATCTGTGTGTAGAGCCGGAAGATGTAGGTGAGGTTTTAAATGAATATTTTGCATCTGTGTTCGCTATGGAGAAGGACGATGTAGGTATAGAAATCAGGCAGGGGGATTGTGATATACTTGAACGAATTAGTATTGAGAGGGAGGAGGTACTAGCGGTTTTAGCAGGCTTAAAAGTGGATAAATCCCCAGGCCCAGACGAGATGTATCCCAGGCTGCTGTGTGAGGCAAGGGAGGAGATTGCAGGGGCTCTGACACAAATTTTCAGAACCTCTCTGGCCACAGGGGAGGTGCCAGAGGACTGCAGAACAGCTAACGTAGTACCATTATTCAAGAAGGGTAGTAGGGATAAACCAGGGAATTGCAGGCCAGTGAGCCGAACATCAGTGGTAGGGAAATTATTGGAAAAAATTCTGAGGGATAGAATTCGTCTCCACTTGGAGAGGCCAGGATTAATCAGGGATAGTCAGCATGGCTTTGTCAGGGGGAGATCATGCCTGACCAATTTGATTGAATTTTTTGAGGGGGTGACTGGGTGTGTGGATGAGGGTAGTGCAGTTGATGTAGTCTACATAGAAACATAGAAACATAGAAGATAGGAGCAGGAGTAGGCCATTCGGCCCTTCGAGCCTGCTCCGCCATTCAATGAGATCATGGCTGATCATCCAAATTCAGTACCTTGTCCCTGCCTTCTCCCCATATCCCTTGATCCCTTTAGCCTCAAGAAATATATCCAACTCTTTCTTGAATATATTTAATGAACTGGCCTCCACCGCCCTCTGTGGCAGAGAATTCCACAGGTTCACCACTCTCTGGGTGAAGAAATTCCTCCTCATTTCAGTCCTAAATGGCTTACCCCTTATCCTTAGACTATGACCCCGGTTCTGGACTCCCCGGCCATCAGAAACATCCTTTCTGCATCTAGTCTGTCCAGACCTGACAGAATTTTATAGGTTTCGATAAGACCCCCTCTCAATCTTCTAAACTCCAGTGAGTATAAGCCCAATTGACACAATCTCTCCTCGTACATCATTCCTGCCATCCCAGGTATCAGCCTGGTGAATCTTCGCTGCACTCCCTCCATGGCAAGAACGTCCTTCCTCAGGTAAGGTGACCAAAATTGCACACAATACTCAAGGTGCGGTCTCACCAAGGCCCTGTACAACTGCAGCAAGACATCCTTGTTCTTGTACTCGAACCCTCTTGCTACGAAGGCCAACATACCATTTGCCTTCTTAACCGCCTGCTGCACCTGCATGCTTACCTTCAGCGACTGGTGCACAAGAACACCCAGGTCTCTTTGCACTTCCCCTTCTCCCAATCTATTGCCATTCAAATAATAATCTGCCTTCCTGGTTTTGCCACCAAAGTGGATAACCTCACATTTATCCACATTATAGTGCATTTGCCAGGTTTCTGCCCAATCACCCAACCTGTCCAAATCGTACTGGAGTTTCATGACATCCTCCTCACAGCATACCCTCCCACCCAGCTTTGTGTCGTCTGCAAATTTGGAGATATTACATCCAATTCCCTCGTCCAGATCATTAATATATATTGTGAACAGCTGGGGTCCTAGGACCGATCCTTGCGGTACCGCACTAGTCACTGCCTGCCACTCTTTGCTTTCTGTCCGCCAACCAGTTCTCTAGTGCAGTTGATGTAGTCTACATGGACTTCAGTAAGGCTTTTGACAAAGTCCCACATGGGAGACTGGTCAAGAAGGTAAGAGCCCATGGGATCCAAGGCAATTTGGCACATTGGATCCAAAATTGGCTTCGTGGCAGGAGGCAGAGGGTGATGGTCGAAGGTCGTTTTTGTGACTGGAAGCCTGTGTTGCTGGGTCCCTTGCTGTTATTTATGATTTAGATATGAATGTAGGAGGTATGATCAGTAAGTTCGCAGATGACACGAAAATTGGTGGAGTGGTAAATAGCGAGGAGGGAAGCCTCAGGCTAAAGGACGATATAGACCGGATGGTTAGATGGGCAGAACAGTGGCAAATGGAATTTAACCCTGAAAAGTGTGAGGTGATGCATTTTGGGAGGACTAACAAGGCAAGGGAATACACAATGAATGGTAGGACCCTAGGAAGGACAGAAGATCAGAGGGACCTTGGTGTGCATGTACATAGATCCCTGAAGGCAGCAAGACAGGTAGATAAGGTGGTTAAAAAGGCATATGGGATACTTGCCTTCATTAGCCGAGGCATAGAATATAAGAGCAGGGATGTTATACTGGAGCTGTACAAAACGCTAGTTAGGCCGGAGCTGGAATACTGTGTGCAATTCTGGTCGCCACACTATATAGAAACATAGAAGATAGGAGCAGGAGTAGGCCATTCGGCCTCTCAAGCCTGCTCCGCCATTCAATGAGATCATGGCTGATCATCCAAATTCAGTACCTTGTCCCTGCTTTCGCCCCATATCCCTTGATCCCTTTAGCCTTAAGAAATATATCCAACTCCTTCTTGAATATATTTAATGAATTGGCCTATAAGAAGGATGTGATTGCATTGGAGAGGGTGCAGAGGAGATTCACCAGGATTTTACCTGGGCTGGAGCGCTTCAGCTATGAAGAGAGACTGGACAGGCTGGGGTTGTTTTCCTTAGAGCAGAGAAGGCTGAGGGGGGACCGGATTGAGGTGTACACAATTATGAGGGGCATAGATCAGCAACAGACTGACGACAGGTACAGCGCAGACCCTTCCCGGACAGCGGCGGCTGGAGCCAACCGACGGCAGAGAAAAAGCCAAGCAGCGTCGACGGGGTAAGATAGAGGGTGAAGCGCACAGGGCGCAGCCGGGGGTTGAAAACTGAGTGGCGTCGAGGAAAAACAAAACGGAGAGAGAGAGGGTAAAGCAGCAGCCAGGTTCAGGACCGAGCGGCGGAAACAGGAAAGGCGCACAGAAAAGAAAACGCGCAGAGCACAGCCAGGGCTCAAGGGCTAAACAGTGTCCGCGGGGAGAAGAAGGGAGAGCGGGGAGACGCCATTGAGCCGCGGAGAAGAAGGAAGAGCGCGGGAGACGCCATTTTTAGAAGCTGCGGCGGAGAAGAAGGGCGAGCGCGGAAAGAAAGGAAAGCGCGGGAGACGCCATTTTGTGCCAGCGGAGAAGAAGGGAGAGCGCAGGAGACGCCATCTTTGACAGGTAAATCACACCCAGGGATGCCGAAGAGTGGCAGTATCTCTACGTTCGACAATGAAGTCGAAGATTGGGTGACATATGTGGAACGTATTGAGGAGTACTGCAGGGCGAATGAAGTGCCAGATGCTAGGAAAGCACTGGTTTTGTTAAAATCCATGGGTGCAAAAACTTATGGGTTACTGCGAAACCTAATAACCCCAGAGAAGCCCGTGAATAAGAATTTCGAAAGCATAGTAGAAATCCTACAGGACCACTTAAACCCCACACCGCTGCTGATAGCAGAACGATTTAAGTTCCATAAAAGGAACCAACACAAAGACGAAAGCAATGCTGAGTACTTAGCGGAACTGCGCAAGCTATCGAAACACTGCCAGTTTGGAGTGGGACTAGCAGATACATTAAGGGACAAGTTTGTGTTTGGGCTTCAAAGTGAAGGAACCCAGAAACGGCTTCTATCAGAAAAGGATCTTACGCTGGACAAGGCTTTCAGTATGGCAGTATCACACGAAGCAGCCGCAAGGGGCGCTGCTGAGATACAACGGAGACCGCAAGAATATGGCACCAATGAAATGTCCTATGGAACAGGGAAGTGTTATCGCTGCGGCAGAACAACACACGACCAGAAGGATTGTTGGTTCAAGGACCAAGTGTGCAGACAGTGTGGAAAAGCAGGACACATAGCAAGAGTCTGCAGGTCTGGGAAGAAAACCAACAGCAAGAAATGTCCACAGGAGAAGTACAAACAGGTACATAAGGTGATGGACAGTAGTTCAGACGAACAGAAAAGTGATACAGACTCCGGAAGCAAGGAGCTGGGTTGTCTGAAACTAAATAAGGTAACCAAAATGGAGAATCACCAGACTATCTGGGTTACACTCAAGATAGACGGAGTCCAAGTGAAAATAAAATTGGACACAGGATCAGCCCTAACAGTCATAAACCAAAGGGACTACAAGCGGCTATTTTCACACATACCCTTGAAAGCTACAGAGATTGTCTTGAAGACGTACACGGGGCAAAAAGTCTACCCCAAAGGAAAAATAAGGGTGAAAGTGATATACAAAGGCCAGGAAATACCTAAAATGGACTTAAATGTATTGCCAGATGGAGGACCACCACTGCTAGGACGTGAATGGATCCGGAAGATACAATTAGATTGGCATTCCATACAGGCACTGAAGGTTGAGGCCAAAAAGGATGACGACGTCACACCTGGGCGACTGTCAAAAATGCTAACTGATGCAAAAGAAGTGTTCAAGAAGGGACTCGGAACACTAAAAGGCATAACAGCAACGATTAAAATAGAGGAAAATGCAAGCCCAAAGTTTCTTAAGGCCAGACCAGTGCCTTATGCGATCAGATCAGCCGTCGAAGCAGAGCTGGAAGGGTTGGAACGTTCAGGAGTACTGTCCAAAGTAGACTGGAGCGAGTGGGCTACACCCATCGTTCCTGTAATGAAGAGGTCGTTGAGTAATACGCCTGGGGAACCAAAGAAGGTCCGCATCTGTGGGGATTTTAAGGTGACAGTGAACCCAGTCCTTCACACGGTACAATATCCGCTTCAACGAATTGAGGATATTTTCACCTCGCTATCTGGAGGTAAACGCTTCACCAAAATTGATCTAGCCCAGGCGTACTTGCAAATGGAAGTAGAAGAATCCTCGAAACAATACCTCACGATCAACACTCATAAAGGCCTCTACCAATACAACCGGCTGGTGTTCGGAATAGCATCGGCTCCGGCTATTTGGCAAAGGGTGATGGATCAAGTCCTGCAAGGGATTCCAGGGACCCAGTGTTATTTGGATCACATCCTGGTCACGGGCGAAAATGACAGTGATCACCTCGCCAACTTGGAGAAGGTGCTCACCAGATTAAAGGAATATGGGCTACGAGCTAATCACCACAAGTGCGAGTTTTTCCAGAAGCAGATCTCGTATTGTGGCCACGTCATCGATGAAGAGGGGTTACATAAGTCCCCTGAAAAGATTGAGGCAGTAGTCAAGGCTCCAGCACCAGAAAATGTGTCACAACTGAGGTCGTTCCTCGGGCTGGTAAACTACTACCATAAGTTCTTACCAAATTTGTCTACGGTATTACACCCACTGAACACCCTACTGCCAACAGGGGTACCATGGAAGTGGAATGACGAACGTAGACGAGCTTTCCAGAAGTGCAAAGAATTGATCACATCAAAAGAGGTGTTGGCCCATTTCAACCCAGCACTACCAATTCGTTTGGCATGTGATGCATCACCCTATGGTATTGGAGCGGTGCTGTCGCACAAATTCCCAGATGGGTTGGAGAGGCCAGTAGCCTTTGCGTCTCGGTCACTAACCTCAGCCGAGTGCAACTACACCCAGATTGACAGGGAGGCCCTCAGCCTAGTATGGGGAGTAAAAAAATTCAACGACTATCTGCATGGGCAGAAGTTCACCTTGCTGACTGACCACCAACCACTTGTCTCCACCTTTAATCCTAAGAAGGGCGTTCCAGTAATGACTGCACAACGGTTACAAAGATGGTCCCTGTTTCTAGGGGCGAATCAATATGAAATAGAATAGAAAGGCACGAAACAGCATGGAAACGCTGATGGGCTATCACGCCTGCTACTGCCTACTGTGGAGGAAGCACCAGCAGTGGACCCTATCGAGATATTTTATTCGTCAATAATTGAACGCTTGCCAGTAACGAACGCGGATGTAGAGAAGGAGACCCGCAATGATCCGACGCTGTCTCGGGTATATGATTTGACGGTGAGGGGATGGCCAACACATGGCGACTCACTGTTGCCAGCATTCTCATCCAGAAGAGAACAGCTGTCAGTATGCCAGGGGACAGTGATGTGTGGATCCAGAGTGGAGATTCCACCCAAGTTAAGGGAGAGAGTGCTAAATGAACTTCATGAAGGTCATCTGGGGGGAGTAAAAATGAAAAGCCTTGCTAGGGCTTATGTGTGGTGGCCGGGAATCGATCAACAAATCGAGGACCTGACAAAGAGCTGCTCAGGATGCCAGAACGTCCAAAATGCACCACCACATGCCCCTCTACACCCATGGGAGTGGCCCTCCTCTCCATGGCAACGGGTGCATATTGATTTTGCTGGTCCATTCATGGACTCAATGTTCTTAATAGCAGTGGATACTCATTCAAAATGATCTGAGGTGATAAAAATGTCCTCAACCACGACAGAGAAAACGATTGCAGTCCTACGGACCATATTTGCCAGAGCAGATTTGCTCTGATAATGGACCACAGTTTGTGTCCGAAGAGTTTCGGAAATTTATGAGAAGGAATGGGGTAAGGCATTACACATCCGCCCCGTATCATCCAGCCACAAATGGATTGGCTGAGAGGTTCGTACAAACCTTTAAAAAGGCGATCAAGGCCATGTGCGATGATGAAATTCCACTACAGCATAAGGTGGACAATTTCTTAGCCTACCGAAATGCGACACTTGCAGTTATCAACCAGACCCCGGTCATGATGTTCTTTAACCGAAGGTTGAGATCTCGTCTGGATTTGCTCAGACCAAATGTGCGAAGAAATGTTGAGGATAAACAATTCCAGCACATCAATGAGAAGCCGACAAGTAGCTTCAACGTAGGACAACCAGTCTTAGCCCGTGACTACCGAACAGAGAAATGGCAACCCGGAACAATATGCACAAGGCAGGGGCCATTAATGTACACAGTGGATGTCGGGGAGAACATTGTGAGACGCCACGTCGATCAGATCTTAGCGTCACAGGAACGAGTCAACCCCATGTCTCGTGTAGCTGGGGATGAACCCGACATACCGGTAGCCTCTACCTCAGAACCAGTAGCAGTGGAAACCGATGAACTAACCGACGAAAAGGGGCCAGACTCGCCTCCGCACCAAGAACAAGAACCTCAGGAAAGGCGCTATCCCGAAAGGATCAGGAAGCCGCCCCAAAGACTGAATCTATAAATGGACGATTGTTGTTTAATGTACATGTTAAAGTGTTAATTGTTATTTCAATATTATGGGTACTGCTAATCTAAAAGGGGAGGAATTGTAGTGTATGTACCTTTAAGAGAGAACTACTTTTACAGATCCTGTATACTGTAGTACCGGCAGTGACCACACCTTTATATAAGCCTTGAGCATGCCTCTGTACCCCCAGTCTTGAGACTACCCTACTCCAGTAAACAACTGTTGATTGTTAAGTTACAGCATCCGTGTAGTTATTGAAAAACGTCATACTCTCAGAATCACAGATCTAACACCCACAATCCCCACTGTCCCCACTGTCTCCACAATGCCCACAATCCCCACTGTCCCCACAATCCCCACTGTCCCCACTGCCCCCACTGTCCCCACTGTCCCCACAGTCCCCACTGTCCCCACTGTCCCCACTGTTCCCACTGCCCCACAATCCCCACTGTCCCCACTGTCCCCACTGTCCCCACAGTCCCCACTGTCCCCACAGTCCCCACTGTCCCCACTGTCCCCACAATCCCCACTGTCCCCACTGTCCCCACTGTCCCCACAGTCCCCACTGTCCCCACAATCCCCACTGTCCCCACTGTCCCCTCTGTCCCCACAGTCCCCACTGTCCCCACAATCCCCACTGTCCCCACAATCCCCACTGTCCCCACAATCCCCACTGTCCACACTGTCCCCACTGTCCCCACTGTCCCCACAATCCCCACTGTCCCCACAATCCCCACTGTCCCAATATTCCCCACTGTCCCTACAATCCCCACTGTCCCCACTGTCCCCACAAACCCCACTGTCCCCACAATCCCCACTGTCGCCACTGTCCCCACAATCCCCACTGTCCCCACAATCCCCACTGTCCACACTGTCACCACTGTCCCCACTGTCCCCACAATCCCCACTGTCCCCACAATCCCCACTGTCCCCACTGTCCCCACAATCCCCACTGTCGCCACAATCCCCACTGTCCCCACTGTCCCCACAATCCCCACTGTCCCCACAATCCCCACTGTCCACACTGTCACCACTGTCCCCACTGTCCCCACAATCCCCACTGTCCCCACAATCCCCACTGTCCCCACTGTCCCAATATTCCCCACTGTCCCTACAATCCCCACTGTCGCCACAATCCCCACTGTCCCCACTGTCCCCACAATCCCCACTGTCCCCACTGTCCCGACAATCCCCACTGTCCCCACTGTCCCCACAATCCCCACTGTCGCCACAATCCCCACTGTCCCCACTGTCCCCACAATCCCCACTGTCCCCACAATCCCCACTGTCCCCACTGTCCCCACAATCCCCACTGTCCCCACTGTCCCGACAATCCCCACTGTCCCCACTGTCCCCACAATCCCCACAATCCCCACAATCCCCACTATCCCCACTGTCCCCACAATCCCCACTGTCCCCACTGTCCCGACAATCCCCACTGTCCCCACTGTCCCCACAATGCCCACTGTCCCCACTGTCCCCACAATGCCCACTGTCCCCACAATCCCCACTGTCCCCACTGTCCCCACAGTCCCCACTGTCCCCACTGTCCCCACTATCCCCACTGTCCCCACTGTCCCCACTGTCCCCACAATCCCCACTGTTCCCACTGCCCCACAATCCCCACTGTCCCCACAATCCCCACTGTCCCCACAATCCCCACTGTCCCCACTGTCCGCACTGTCCCCACTGTCCCCACTGTCCCCACAATCCCCACTGCCTCCACAATCCCCACTGTCCCCACTGTCCCAATATTCCCCACTGTCCCTACATTCCCCACTGTCCCCACTGTTGTGTATGTACCTTTAAGAGAATAACGGTCTCAGACTGCAGTACCGGCAGTGACCACCCCTGCATAAACGGCGCTAGAGAGCCTCTGTTTGTTAGTTTCACTATTGACTTCTACCAGTAAAGACTTGTTTGTTTTCACTCCTGCTGGTCCATGTCTCAATCATTCACAGACTTAACACTGACGACGAGTAAGAAACGAACTTACCTGCAACTCGGCAGCACCTCAGACGACGTTGTTGAAGGTCGGAGCCAGAAGAAAGAAAAAAAAAATAGAGTCCAAAGAAACTCGGGAAACGGGCGTCGACCGTCAATCATCGGTTTGAAAACTTGCAGGAGAGACTGTCCAGAGCCAGGCTGGGTTCCTCGGTCTGTGGTTTCCCAGCTAATCGGGCTGGTGGCAGGTAGTGCTCTGATCCTTCCTGGGCTGCGGCGGGCTGAAGCTCGATCGGGTGGCTTTTCAACGGGGCCTGGCAGCGAGTTGGGAAGCAAAGAGAGAGAGAGAGGGTGGAGCACACAGGGCGCGGCCGGTGCTTCGAAGCCGGGCAGCGTTCGGACCTAAGAAGAGGGAGGGAAGTGTCCCAGAGGGTCCGCTCCACGACGGGAAAATAATAAAAGAAAAAGAATCAATATTTAACGCGCAAGAAACCGTGGAAAGCAGCGCTAACAACAGCGGGGAAGAAGGCAAAGCGCGGGAGGCGCCATTTTAGATTTGCAAGATGCCGAAGACTGGCTGTAACACTGCTTTTGATAATAGGACTGGACCACGTATGTGGAAAGAGTCGAGGTATATTTCGAGGCAAACGAAATAGCGGAGGGGAAAAAGGCATCGATATTGCTAAACTTAATGGGCGCTAGAACGTACGGCCTATTGCGGGACCTGATTACTCCAGCCAAACCGAAGGCAAAGACTTTTAATGAAATTGTTGCTGTCCTACAGGAACACTTAAACCCTGCACCGCTGTTGATAGCAGAAAGATTTAAATTCCACAGGAGAACTCAGCACAAAGATGAGAGCAATGCTGAGTATCTTACAGAACTACGCAAGCTATCAAAGCACTGCCAGTTCAGAGCAGGACTGGCAGATACCCTACGGGACAAATTTGTCTGTGGACTCCTGAGTGAAGGAACACAGAAGAAGTTACTCTCAGAAAAAGAGCTGACGCTAGATAAGGCTTTCAGCGTGGCAGCATCGTATGAAGCAGCAGCCAGGGGAGCTGCAGAAATTCAACAAAAACCACAGGAATACGGCACCCACGAAATGACACGGGGATTTGCAAAATGTTATCGCTGCGGCAGAACTAACCATGACCAGAAGGACTGCTGGTCCAAAGACAAAATATGCAGACAATGCGGGAAGATTGGACACATTGCACGAGTTTGCAGGTCTGGGAAGAAGACCAGCGACAACAAAAAGGCTACTAAGGAACCGTACAAGAAAGTACAAAAGATGACGGACAGTAGTTCCGAAGACCAGATGAGCGATAGTGAATCCGGAAACAGGAGACTAAGCTGTCTCAAACTTCACAATGTAATCGCAAAAGAGGATCACCGAACCATTTGGGTCACCCTCACGATAGCAGGGTCCCAAGTTAAAATGGAATTGGATACAGGATCAGCGCTAACCGTCATGAATCGACGAGACTACGAGCGGCTATTTTCACACATACCCTTGAGAGAGACATCCATCGTCTTGACGACGTATACGGGGCAAAAAGTATACCCCAGAGGAAAAATAAGGGTGCCTGTCGAATACAATGGCAAGAAAATACGGAAATTGTATCTCTACATACTGCCAAATGGTGGACCACCGTTATTGGGATGGGAATGGATCAGGAAGATAAACTTAGATTGGCATTCCATTCATGCAATGATGGTGGACGGTAAAAAAGATGAAGACGTCACTCCTGGACGATTGTCAACAATCTTAGCTAACGCCAAAGAGGTATTTCAACAAGAACTGGGCACGCTTAAAGGCGTAACCGCCTCGATAAAAATAGAAGAGATTGCAGTTCCCAAGTTTTTCAAAGCAAGACCGGTACCATATGCAATTCGCCCAGCCGTCGAGGCAGAGCTGGAGAATCTGGAGAAGGCGGGCGTGTTGTCTAAGGTCGACTGGAGCGAGTGGGCGACACCCATCGTTCCTGTCATGAAGAAAACGTTAAGCAATAAGTCCGGAGAGCCAAGGAAGATTCGCATCTGTGGGGATTTCAAGGTGACGGTGAACCCTGTCCTTCACACAGTACAATATCCTCTTCCAAGGATAGAAGACATCTTCGCCTCACTGTCTGGAGGGAAGCGTTTTACAAAAATTGACCTAGCACAAGCATATTTGCAGATGGAGGTTGAAGAGTCCTCTAGGAAGTATCTCACGATAAACACTCACAAAGGTCTTTACCAGTATCATCGATTGGTATTCGGAGTAGCATTGGCTCCGGCGATATGGCAAAGAGCGATGGAACAAGTCCTGCAAGGGATTCCGGGGACTCAGTGTTACTTGGACGACATCCTTGTAACAGGTGAAGATGACAGTGAACACCTTAACAACCTAGAACAGGTGCTCACTAGACTACGGGAACATGGGCTGCGAGCCAACCGCCCCAAGTGCGAATTTTTTAAGAAACAGATATCGTATTGTGGCCACGTGATTGATGAAGAGGGGTTACATAAGTCCCCTGACAAAATTGAAGCGGTTGTTAAGGCCCCAGCGCCTGAAAATGTGTCGCAACTGAGGTCATTCCTCGGGTTGGTGAATTACTCTCATAAGTTTTTGCCGAATTTGTCGACAATTCTGCACCCACTGAACGCCCTGCTACGAACGGGGGTAGCATGGAAATGGAGCGATGATTGTAAGCGTGCTTTTCAGAAGAGTAAGGACTTAATCACTTCAAGGGAAGTATTGGCTCACTACAACCCAGCACTGCCAATCAGGCTGGCGTGTGATGCGTCTCCCTACGGCATTGGGGCGGTACTGTCACATAAATTCCTTGATGGTTTAGAGAGGCCGATAGCTTTTGCGTCACGCTCATTAACTTCTGCCGAGTGTAACTGCGCCCAGATTGACAGAGAGGCCCTCAGCCTAGTGTGGGGGGTGAAGAAGTTCAATCACTATCTGCACAGTCAAAAATTTACTCTACTAACCGATCATCAACCTCTTGTCTCCATTTTCAACCCTCAGAAGGGCGCACCGATAATGACAGCACAACGGCTGCAGAGATGGTCCCTTTTCCTAGGGGCACACCAATATGACATCGAGTACAAAGGAACTAAACAGCATGGAAATGCTGATGGATTGTCACGACTACCGTTGCCGACAGTGGAAGAAGAAGACCTTGCAGTGGATCCAATGGAGTTATTCCACTCGACCATAGTCGAATGTCTCCCTGTGACGAATGCAAACATAGAAAAGGAAACACGGAATGACCCGACACTATCACGGGTCTATGATTTAACGGTGAAGGGATGGCCGACACATGGTGAACCACTGCTGCCAGCATTCTCGCCGAGGAGAGAACAGCTGTCAGTGTGCAGAGGAACCTTGATGTGTGGATCCAGAGTAGTAATTCCACCTACGTTGACGGATAGAGTACTCGATGAGCTTCATGAGGGTCATCTGGGTGGGGTAAAAATGAAGAACTTAGCCAGAGCGTTTGTGTGGTGGCCGGGAATCGATAGAGAAATCGAAGAGATGACCAAGAGCTGTGCAGGATGCCAGAAGGTCCAAAACGCCCCACCACAAGCTCCTCTGCATCCATGGGAGTGGCCCTCATCTCCATGGCAACGAGTGCACATTGATTTTGCTGGTCCCTTCATGGACTCGATGTTTTTAATTGCAGTGGATGCACATTCAAAGTGGCCAGAGGTAATAAAAATGTCCTCAACCACCACGGAAAAAACTATCACAGTTTTGCGAACCATATTCGCCAGGAATGGGCTGCCTGAACAGATTTGCTCTGACAATGGACCACAGTTTGTGTCTGAAGAGTTCCGGAGGTTCTTAAAGAACAATGGTGTTAAGCATTACACATCTGCCCCATATCATCCAGCCACTAATGGATTGGCCGAGAGGTTTGTCCAAACATTCAAGAAGGCTATCAAGGCAATGTGTAATGAAGATATACCCCGACAACACAAGGTGGACAACTTCTTGATTGCCTACCGGAATGCGACACATGCGGTTACCAACCAAACCCCAGCCATGATGTTCTTCAATCGAAGACTACGATGCCGCTTGGATTTGGTTAAGCCAAACGTCCGAAGAGATGTGGAGAACAGGCAGTTTCAGAATATGAATGAAAGGCCGACCAGGAGTTTTAAGATAGGTCAACCAGTTTTGGCCCAGGACTACCGCACTGAGAAATGGCAGCCAGGAACGATTTGTACACGGCAAGGACCTCTCATGTATACCGTGGACGTTGGAGAGAGCATTGTAAGACGCCATGCTGACCAGATTCTAGAGTCACTGGAAAACGTCAACTCCACACCACGATCTGATACACCTGGCAATGAGATCGACGTACCAATTGCAGCTACCGCAGAATCGGTGATATTGGAAGCAGATGAACCAAACAACGACATGGATCTCGACTCAACATTGCCAGAAGAACCTGATACCCCAAAGAGGCGTTATCCAGACAGAATCAGGAAGCCTCCTCAAAGACTGAACTTATAATTGCTTAAACTTAACCAATGTATCTAGCAACCGTGATTGTGATTGTAATTAGTTATCATTTAGTTGTTAAATGAATGTTATGTACTGTTTATCTAAAAGGGGAGGAATTGTTGTGTATGTACCTTTAAGAGAATAGCTGGTCTCAGACGGCAGTACCGGCAGTGACCACCCCTGTATAAAAGGCGCTAGAGAGCCTCTGTTTGTTAGTTTCACTATTGACTTTCACCAGTAAAGACTTGTTTGTTTTCACTCCTGCTGGTCCGTGTCTCAATCATTCACGGACTTAACACCCACTGTCCCCACAAACCCCACTGTCCGCACAATCCCCACTGTCGCCACAATCCCCACTGTCCCCACTGTCCCGACAATCCCCACTGTCCCCACTATCCCCACTGTCCCCACAATCCCCACTGTCCCCACTGTCCCCACAATCCCCACTGTCCCCACAGTCCCCACTGTCCCCACTGTCCCCACAATGCCCACTGTCCCCACAATCCCCACTGTCCCCACTGTCCCCACTGTCCCCACTATCCCCACTGTCCCCACTGTCCCCACAGTCCCCACTGTCCCCACTATCCCCACTGTCCCCACTGTCCCCACAGTCCCCACTGTCCCCACAGTCCCCACTGTCCCCACAATCCCCACAATCCCCACTGTCCCCACTGTCCCCACAGTCCCCACTGTCCCCACTGTCCCCACTGTCCCCACAATCCCCACTGTCCCCACAGTCCCCACTGTCCCCACTATCCCCACAGTCCCCACTGTCCCCACAGTCCCCACTGTCCCCACAATCCCCACTGTCCCCACAATCCCCACTGTCCCCACTGTCCCCACTGTCCCCACTGTCCCCACAATCCCCACTGTCCCCGCAATCCCCACTGTCCCCACTGTTCCCACTGTCCCCACAATCCCCACTGTCGCCACAATCCCCACTGTCCCCACTATCCCCACAATCCCCACTGTCCCCACTGTCCCCGCAATCCCCACTGTTCCCACAGTCCCCACAGTCCCCACTGTCCCCACTGTCCCCACAATCCCCACTGTCCCCACTGTCCCCACTCTCCCCACTCTCCCCACAATCCCCACTGTCCCCACTGTTCCCACTGTCCCCACAATCCCCACTCTCCCCACTCTCCCCACAATCCCCACTGTCCCCACTGTCCCCACAATCCCCACTGTCCCACAATCCCCACTGTCCCCACTGTCCCCACTGTCCCCACAATCCCCACTCTCCCCACTGTCCCCACTGTCCCCACAATCCCCACAGTCCCCACTGTCCCCACTGTCCCCACTGTCCCCACAATCCCCACTGTCCCCACAGTCCCCACTGTCCCCACTGTCCCCACTGTCCCCACAATCCCCACTGTCCCCACAATCCCCACTGTCCCCACTGTCCCCACTGTCCCCACAATCCCCACTGTCCCCACTGTCCCCACTGTCCCCACAATCCCCACTGTCCCCACAGTCCCCACTGTCCCCACAATCCCCACTGTCCCCACTGTCCCAACAATCCCCACTGTCCCCACTGTCCCCACAATCCCCACTGTTCCCACTGTCCCCACAATCCCCACTGTCCCCACTGTTCCCACAATCCCCACTGTCCCCACAATCCCCACTGTCCCCACTGTCCCCACTGTTCCCACAATCCCCACTGTCCCCACAATCCCCACTGTCCCCACAATCCCCACTGTCCCCCACTTTCACCACTGCCCCTCACTGAGTCACAGAGTGCCCTATGCACCAGCAGCCATGGAATCTCCTGAGAGAGGCAAAAAATAAACCAGACAGTTGCAGAATTCAAACTCAAGCGCTGATTAGATGCAGTTTTGGTGGAGCAGGATATGTGGGCTCCTCGCACCCACTTCCACTGAGGGTGTGGCATGCTCTGGCTGGCACACAGTGGCACATTGCAGGTTGGTTCAGGGACCGAGAGAGATGGCGCACAGGTCCTGGTCCTGGCCCTGGAGGTCCTGATGGGGGAGGCCCAGAGGAGGAGGGATGTCCTGTACCCACAGGGGGGAAGGACACCTCCTCACCCTCCTCGCCCTCCTGTCCCGCTCTCCTGCAGCAGCTGGTGCTGCTCTGCCTGGCCTCATGTCCTCCTCCCAGTCCTCCTCCAGACCCAGGGGGACCCTAGCAAGACTCCCATGACCAAGCACTCCCCTTCTCCTGGTGACTCCTACAAGGTAGAGTAGCTCAGCACTCGCTCTCTTTAGGTGAAGTCCTCAGAGAATTTCCAGAATAAATGTTGCTCGAGTGTTGGTGAAGTCTTGACAAAGTGTCCCAGAAAGTCTCCCGATATGTTTCCAAGGTTCTCTTCACAGCTCCAGCAGCAAGTGAACAAGAAATGTTGAGTATCCCTTTAACTGGTGAGTATCCCTTTAAGTGGTGAGTATCCCTTTAAGTGGTGAGTATCTCTTTAAGCGGTGAGTATCGACATCAACATCGTGTTTACTCCCGAGCAGTGGGTCGCTGTCAGGAGAGGGCGTTAGTTGAAGGCGAGCAGGCATTTCAAATGGCAATCAGCTGTTTAACGAGCCTTCCTACTGCTGGATTTAACTCCTTTACCAAGATGTCGTTTTGCATTTCAGCTTAAGATCCCATCTTGGCCACCTCTTTAGCGCCTAAAGTATTCGGTGAAAACCACCCCCACAGCCTATTCACACAGACACAGTCTGATCCCGTCATTATTTTAAATCAATCGAGCCTCCCCACAGTCTACATTTTTCTAGAGTGAAAGCCCCAGCACTCAAAGCCCAACAGACAGAATCAAATCCAGCATCACGATGGGGAAGTCAGGCCCTGGATCGTGCTGTCAGCAGGAAGTCACTGGATGAGGCACAGAACTGGGTCCAGTTCTTCAGTGTGAACAGGGCATTTATTAATTTCACTGGCCTGAGGGTGGCGATGGCAGCATTGTTGGCGCGTCCTGTGGAGACGGAGCCTCTCACTGCTTCAATAGTAAATTCACCTGGTAAACACTGTCACACAAACACCCAAAAATTCCAGATGCTCGCTGTACAGGAGCAGAACCCTGTCCACCCCACTTCACCCCGACCCCCTGCCCACCCTACCCCCCACCTCCTCCCGACCCACCCTGCCCCCACCTCCTCCCGACCCACCCTACCCCCACCCTACCCCGACCCACCCTACCCCCACCTCCTCCCGACCCACCCTGCCCCCACCTCCTCCCGACCCACCCTACCCCCACCCTACCCCGACCCACCCTACCCCCACCTCCTCCCGACCCACCCTGCCCCCACCTCCTCCCGACCCACCCTACCCCCACCCTACCCCCGACCCACCCTACCCCCACCTCCCCCCCGACCCACCCTGCCCCCACCTCCTCCCGACCCACCCTACCCCCACCTCCTCCCGACCCACCCTGCCCCCACCTCCCCCCGACCCACCCTGCCCCCACCTCCTCCCGACCCACCCTACCCCCACCTCCTCCCGACCCACCCTACCCCCCACCTCCTCCCGACCCACCCTGCCCCCACCTCCTCCCGACCCACCCTACCCCCACCCTACCCCCGACCCACCCTACCCCCACCTCCTCCCGACCCACCCTACCCCCGACCCACCCTACCCCCACCTCCCCCCGACCCACCCTGCCCCCACCTCCTCCCGACCCACCCTACCCCCACCCTACCCCCGACCCACCCTACCCCCACCCTACCCCCGACCCACCCTACCCCCACCCTACCCCCGACCCACCCTACCCCCCACCTCCTCCCGACCCACCCTACCCCCACCTCCTCCCGACCCACCCTACCCCCACCTCCTCCCGACCCACCCTGCCCCCACCTCCTCCCGACCCACCCTACCCCCGACCCACCCTACCCCCACCTCCCCCCGACCCACCCTGCCCCCACCTCCTCCCGACCCACCCTACCCCCACCCTGCCCCCGACCCACCCTACCCCCACCTCCTCCCGACCCACCCTGCCCCCACCTCCTCCCGACCCACCCTACCCCCACCCTACCCCCGACCCACCCTACCCCCCACCTCCTCCCGACCCACCCTGCCCCCACCTCCTCCCGACCCACCCTGCCCCCACCTCCTCCCGACCCACCCTACCCCCACCCTACACCCGACCCACCCTACCCCCGACCCACCCTACCCCCACCTCCCCCCGACCCACCCTACCCCCGACCCACCCTACCCCCACCTCCCCCCGACCCACCCTGCCCCCACCTCCTCCCGACCCACCCTACCCCCACCCTGCCCCCGACCCACCCAACCCCCACCTCCTCCCGACCCACCCTGCCCCCACCTCCTCCCGACCCACCCTACCCCCACCCTACCCCCGACCCACTCTACCCCCACCTCCTCCCGACCCACCCTGCCCCCACCTCCTCCCGACCCACCCTACCCCCACCCTACCCCCGACCCACCCTACCCCCACCCTACCCCCGACCCACCCTACCCCCACCTCCTCCCGACCCACCCTACCCCCGACCCACCCTACCCCCACCTCCTCCCGACCCACCCTGCCCCCACCTCCTCCCGACCCACCCTACCCCCACCCTACCCCCGACCCACCCTACCCCCACCTCCTCCCGACCCACCCTGCCCCCACCTCCTCCCGACCCACCCTACCCCCACCCTACCCCGACCCACCCTACCCCCACCTCATCCCGACCCACCCTGCCCCCACCCTACCCCGACCCACCCTGCCCCCACCCTACCCCCGACCCACCCTACCCCAACCCACCCTACCCCCACCCTACCCCCGACCCACCCTACCCCCACCTCATCCCGACCCACCCTACCCCCACCTCCCCCCGACCCACCCTACCCCCACCCTACCCCCGACCCACCCTACCCCCACCCTACCCCCGACCCACCCTACCCCCACCTCCTCCCGACCCACCCTACCCCCACCTCCTCCCGAACCACCCTACCCCCACCCTACCCCGACCCACCCTACCCCCACCTCCTCCCGACCCACCCTACCCCCACCCTACCCCCGACCCACCCTACCCCCACCTCCTCCCGACCCACCCTGCCCCCACCTCCTCCCGACCCACCCTACCCCCACCCTACCCCGACCCACCCTACCCCCACCTCCCCCCGACCCACCCTGCCCCCACCTCCTCCCGACCCACCCTACCCCCACCCTACCCCCGACCCACCCTACCCCCACCTCCCCCCGACCCACCCTGCCCCCACCTCCTCCCGACCCACCCTACCCCCACCCTACCCCCGACCCACCCTACCCCCACCTCCTCCCGACCCACCCTACCCCCACCCTACCCCGACCCACCCTACCCCCACCTCCTCCCGACCCACCCTGCCCCCACCTCCCCCCGACCCACCCTACCCCCACCTCCCCCCGACCCACCCTACCCCCACCTCCTCCCGACCCACCCTACCCCCACCTCGTCCCGACCCACCCTGCCCCCACCTCCTCCCGACCCACCCTACCCCCACCTCCTCCCGACCCACCCTACCCCCACCTCCTCCCGACCCACCCTAACCCCACCCTACCCCCGACCCACCCTGCCCCCACCTCCTCCCGACCCACCCTACCCCCACCCTACCCCCGACCCACCCTACCCCCACCCTACCCCCGACCCACCCTACCCCCACCCTACCCCCGACCCACCCTACCCCCACCCTACCCCCGACCCACCCTACCCCCACCCTACCCCCGACCCACCCTACCCCCACCCTACCCCCGACCCACCCTACCCCCACCCTACCCCCGACCCACCCTACCCCCACCTCCCCCCGACCCACCCTACCCCCACCCTACCCCGACCCACCCTACCCCCACCTCCTCCCGACCCACCCTACCCCCACCCTACCCCGACCCACCCTACCCCCACCTCCTCCCGACCCACCCTGCCCCCACCTCGTCCCAACCCACCCTGCCCCCACCTCCTCCCGACCCACCCTGCCCCCACCTCCTCCCGACCCACCCTAACCCCACCCTACCCCCGACCCACCCTGCCCCCACCTCCTCCCGACCCACCCTACCCCCACCCTACCCCCGACCCACCCTACCCCCACCTCCCCCCGACCCACCCTACCCCCACCTCCTCCCGACCCACCCTGCCCCCACCTCCTCCCGACCCACCCTACCCCCACCCTGCCCCCGACCCACCCTGCCCCCACCTCCCCCCGACCCACCCTGCCCCCACCTCCTCCCGACCCACCCTACCCCCACCCTACCCCCGACCCACCCTGCCCCCACCTCCTCCCGACCCACCCTGCCCCCACCTCCTCCCGACCCACCCTACCCCCACCCTACCCCCGACCCACCCTACCCCCACCCTACCCCGACCCACCCTACCCCCACCTCATCCCGACCCACCCTGCCCCCACCCTACCCCGACCCACCCTGCCCCCACCCTACCCCGACCCACCCTACCCCCACCCTACCCCCGACCCACCCTACCCCCACTCTACCCCCACCTCCCCCGACCCACCCTACCCCAACCCACCCTACCCCCACCCTACCCCCGACCCACCCTACCCCCACCTCCCCCCGACCCACCCTACCCCCACCTCCTCCCGACCCACCCTACCCCCACCTCCTCCCGACCCACCCTGCCCCCACCTCCTCCCGACCCACCCTACCCCCACCTCCTCCCGACCCACCCTGCCCCCACCTCGTCCCAACCCACCCTGCCCCCACCTCCTCCCGACCCACCCTGCCCCCACCTCCTCCCGACCCACCCTAACCCCACCCTACCCCCGACCCACCCTGCCCCCACCTCCTCCCGACCCACCCTACCCCCACCCTACCCCCGACCCACCCTACCCCCACCTCCCCCCGACCCACCCTACCCCCACCTCCTCCCGACCCACCCTGCCCCCACCTCCTCCCGACCCACCCTACCCCCACCCTGCCCCCGACCCACCCTGCCCCCACCTCCCCCCGACCCACCCTGCCCCCACCTCCTCCCGACCCACCCTACCCCCACCCTACCCCCGACCCACCCTGCCCCCACCTCCTCCCGACCCACCCTGCCCCCACCTCCTCCCGACCCACCCTGCCCCCTCCTCCCCCCGACCCACCCTACCCCCACCTCATCCCGACCCACCCTGCCCCCACCCTACCCCGACCCACCCTGCCCCCACCCTACCCCGACCCACCCTACCCCCACCCTACCCCCGACCCACCCTACCCCCACTCTACCCCCACCTCCCCCGACCCACCCTACCCCAACCCACCCTACCCCCACCCTACCCCCGACCCACCCTACCCCCACCTCATCCCGACCCACCCTACCCCCACCTCCCCCCGACCCAACCTACCCCCACCCTACCCCCGACCCACCCTACCCCCACCCTACCCCCGACCCACCCTACCCCCACCTCATCCCGACCCACCCTACCCCCACCTCCCCCCGACCCACCCTACCCCCACCCTACCCCCGACCCACCCTACCCCCACCCTACCCCCGACCCATCCTACCCCCACCTCATCCCGACCCACCCTACCCCCACCTCCCCCCGACCCACCCTACCCCCACCCTACCCCCGACCCACCCTACCCCCACCCTACCCCCGACCCATCCTACCCCCACCTCATCCCGACCCACCCTGCCCCCACCTCCCCCCGACCCACCCTACCCCCACCCTACCCCCGACCCACCCTACCCCCACCTCATCCCGACCCACCCTACCCCCACCTCCCCCCGACCCACCCTACCCCCACCCTACCCCCGACCCACCCTACCCCCACCCTACCCCCGACCCATCCTACCCCCACCTCATCCCGACCCACCCTGCCCCCACCTCCCCCCGACCCACCCTGCCCCCACCTCCTCCCGACCCACCCTACCCCCACCCTACCCCCGACCCACCCTACCCCCACCTCCCCCCGACCCACCCTACCCCCACCCTACCCCCGACCCACCCTACCCCCACCCTACCCCCGACCCATCCTACCCCCACCTCATCCCGACCCACCCTACCCCCACCTCCTCCCGACCCACCCTGCCCCCACCTCCTCCCGACCCACCCTGCCCCCACCTCCCCCCGACCCACCCTACCCCCACCTCCTCCCGACCCACCCTACCCCCACCTCCCCCCGACCCACCCTACCCCCACCTCCCCCCGACCCACCCTGCCCCCACCTCCCCCCGACCCACCCTACCCCCACCCTACCCCGACCCACCCTGCCCCCACCTCCCCCCGACCCACCCTACCCCCACCCTACCCCCGACCCGCCCTACCCCCACTCTACCCCCACCTCCCCCGACCCACCCTACCCCCACCCTACCCCAACCCACCCTACCCCCACCTCATCCCGACCCACCCTACCCCCACCTCCCCCCGACCCACCCTACCCCCGACCCACCCTACCCCCACCTCCTCCCGATCCACCTCCTCCCGACCCACCTCCTCCCGACCCACCTGGTCCCGACCCACCCTACCCCCACCTCCTCCCGACCCACCTCCTCCCGACCCACCTGATCCCGACCCACCCTACCCCCACCTCCTCCCGACCCACCTCCTCCCGACCCCACTTCACCTCGATCACTCCCCCTCCCCCTCTCCCTCCCCCAGGAGTTTGGGGCCGTGGTCTTAATGGCGCTAAACCCATTGGTTATTCACGGTAATCTACTCATGGTGTAAGTTTACGATTATTATGTTTCAGTGTTAAATTACACATTTCTTTATAATAACACTGCATTCTTAGAGAAGAAAATAAGCGTGACAGGAACACAGTTCAAAAAGTAACACAAATGTCACTCGACATTTTCAGTGATGTGATGAAAAACTCCAGACTGTTTGAGGCAAATACTAAAAAAACACAACATTCCACACACAGATTACTGAACAAATGAAGCTGTAATTCCAGATTTAAACCCTGGCTGGAGTTTGAAAGCTAAGGTGTCGCTCGGTATAACTGCACTGTGACTGGGTGTAGAGTCACACTTAGCGCTGAACTGGTCAATAATTCAGAGCCGGCGACGCAAATTATAATCATCGTGATCTCAGGATCCTGACGGATCGATAGGGATGGTCTGAGCACAGACTCATGCCTGATCAACATGACCCTGTGCAGATTGCACGCACGGGGGGGAACTGTGACTTCAGGCAATATTGAATCATTAAACATCTCTCCCAGTGACTTTAAACTGCAGGCAAAATTCATTCTCACTGCTCAAAGAAATGATTGGGGCGCTAATTCAAGTCTTAAAGGCCTGGCTCAGTGGTGTTACGCTCAAAGGGTGGACCAATATCGGGTGCAGTCTAATCGCAACTCATCATTGCCACAGGCTTTTCCCAGTACTTTGAAGGGGCGTTTCATTGATGCTGCAGCACCTCATTCCCAGCATTGCTGGCTGTGCAGCTGCCTCAGCGAGGAGAAGGAGCCGGAGGACTGAAGCAGGTGTGCTCATGGCAGATCCGCCTCAGTCGGGTGGTCAGGGTGATTGAAGGCTTCAACAAATGTTACATCTGTACCACAAGCTTCACACACTGCCCAAAGCACCAGACCCCCAGCACTCACCCACCAACAATCTCTACCTACCAACACTCACACCCATATCTCACACCTTGCACACAATGACAACTATGGCAGACACAAGGCTCATTAGTTATTAGAATGATTGCGATATGTGTGATATGTTTATGCATAAATTTATTGATGGAGTTTACAATATTTTGTGGTCTCTCTCATTTCACCTTTGGGCCCAGGAGGACGCTGTGATATGGCACGGCACAGGGATGGTATGATGGGGATGTGGTGAGCAAAAGGGACTTGAGGTTTAAGTCATCCTGGTGAGAGGCTGGAGGTCTGTTTGGAGGAGGTGGCAGAGTTCTGTGACCACCGCCTTGGTGGTGTGGAGCCGTCCAATACACTGATCCTCGCTTAATTGAAGGTAGGAGAGGTGCTGTTGGAATACCGTCGGAGGGTAAGGCCTCCTGTTGAGAGCCCTGATGTCCCTCCTCATCACTGTATTTCTCGCTGCCTATGCTCCCTCCGCCATAGATCCTGGAGGGTGAGGTGGCCAGTACAGCCCCCATTAATGTTGCCAAGTGTAGCAGTTTGAATCTTTGAACAATAAATGTAACCACTTTGCACTTGCCAGAAAACTGCTGATAAAAAAGAATCTTGAAATTACTCCTACAAACTGACACACTGGGTGAAACTGACAAGAAGCCACTGAAACTAACCTACCCTGATGGCTGGGAGTGATTAATGCGGATGCCTTTAAATAACATCTCTGGAGCCAGCTTCCATCAGCTGTGCGCCTGCTCTCCCTGTCGCTGTCTGGTTGAGGTGCAAAGGTTAGTGGCGACAATCAATTTTGCAGATCGGGCGCCAAGTGAGCATTAACTGACGTCACAATCTGCCTGGCATTGAAGTCCCTGGTGGTACCTCGTACCGGCAGCACAATGGGGGTCTGGATTTGCCGTGCGTTACTGGGTTCGCCTCGCCCCGGCGCTACTGCATCAGCTGCTGGCGCTAATGGGAGGCGCAAACCAACTGAATTTTTCCCCCATTAAATCTGGTCATTCGTAGCTGGCACCAAAAATACAACACCCCCACCGGGGTGGGGTGGCACGATCAGGGGGGGATGACCCTAGAAGTCCTCAACGTTGATCCCAGACCCCATGGATTCTCTTTGATTCAAAGAAAGAAACATTTGCAATTCTCCAGCGCCTTTCACCACTTCGGGACGTCCCAAAGCTATTCACAGCCAATGAAGTACTTTTAAAGTGTGGTCACTGCTGTAATGTGGGAAACACGGCAGCCAATTTGCGCACAGCAAGCTCCCACAAACAGCAATGTGAGAATGACCAGATCATCTGTTTTTAGTGATGTTGATTGAGGGATAAATATTGGCCGGGACACTGGGGAGAACTCCCCTGCTCTTCTTCGAAATAGTGCCATGGGATCTTTTACGTCCACCTGAGAGGGCAGACAGAGCCTTGGTTTAATGTCTCATTTGAAAGATGGCACATCCGACAATGCAGCACTCCCTCAGTACTGCCCCTCCAACAGTGCAGCGCTCCCTCAGTACAGCCCCTCCAACAGTGCGGCACTCCCTCGGTACTGCCCCTCCGACAATGCAGCACTCCCTCAGTACTGCCCTTTCGACAGTGCGGTGCTCCCTCACTACTGCCCCCCCACCAATGCAGCACTCCCTCAGTACTGCCCCTCCAACAGTGCAGGACAGTGTAGCGCATCCTCAGTACTGCCCCTCCAACAGTGCAGCGCTCCCTCAGTACTGCCCCTCCAACAGTGCGGCGCTCCCTCAGTACTGCCCCTCCAACAGTGCGGCGCTCCCTCAGTACTGCCCCTCCAACAGTGCGGCACTCCCTCGGTACTGCCCCTCCGACAATGCAGCACTCCCTCAGTACTGGCCTTTCGACAGTGCAGTGCTCCCTCACTACTGCCCCCCCACCAATGCAGCACTCCCTCAGTACTGCCCCTCCAACAGTGCGGCGCTCCCTCAGTACTGCCCCTCCAACAGTGCGGCACTCCCTCGGTACTGCCCCTCCGACAATGCAGCACTCCCTCAGTACTGCACTGGCAGTGTCGGCCTGGATTATGTGCTCAAGACTCTGGAGTTGTACTTGAACCCACAACCTTCTGACTCCGAGGGGAGGGTGCTAAGCACTGCAACATTGGGGATTATCAGTGCAGTTGGTCTGGTCCCAGGCTGTGGAAATATCATTGAGACAGAGACGAGATGTATTTGAGAGGTATTGGCGTATCACAGGTGTGGTATAAAGTAATCCGACAGGTAGCTACAGTTCTGAGGCAGAGGTAAGCTGCAGGAATTTACTGAATGAAATGAGCTTCCTGAAGTAGGAAGTTGCAGTCAGAGAGAATCTCAACAAACATTTGTCGGAGCCACGAGAAGAAAATGTAGAGTAGGGTGGATAAAGGGGAACCAGTAGATGTGGTGTATTTGGATTTCCAGAAGGCATTCGATAAAGTGCCACATAAAAGGTTACTGCACAAGACAAGAGCTCACAGGATTGGGGGTAATATATTAGCATGGATACAGGATTGGCTAACTAACAGAAAACAGAGAGTCGGTATAAATGGGTCATTTTCAGGTGGGCAAACTGTAACTAGTAGTGTGTCACAGGGATCAGTGCTGGGGCCTCAACTATTTACAATCTATATTAATGACTTGGATGAAGGGATCGAGTGTACTGTTGCCAAATTTGCTGACGGGATGGAGTATAAAAGTAGGGAAGTCCTGCTACAACTGTACAGGGCACTGGTGAGACCACACCTGGAGTACTGCGTAGAGTTTTAGTCTCCTTATTTAAGGAAGGATTTAGTTGCATTGGAGGCAGTTCAGAGAAGGTTCACGAGGTTGATACCAGAGATGAAAAGGGTTGTCTTATGAGGAAAGGTTGAGCAGGTTGGGCCTATACTCATTGGAGTTTAGAAGAATGAGAGGGGATCTTATTGAAACATATAAGATTCTGAGGGGATTGGACAGGGTGGATGCTGAGAGGATGTTTCCCCTGGTGGGGGAATCTAGAACTAGGGGGCATAGTTTCAGAATAAGGGGTCGCCCATTTAAGACGGAGATGAGGAGGAATTTCTTCTCTCAGAGGGTCGTGAATCTTTGGAATTCTCTACCCCAGAGAGCTGTGGAGGCTGGGTCATTGAATATATTCAAGGCGGAGATTGACAGATATTTGAGCTACAGTGGGGTCAAGGGTTATGGGGAACAGGCAGGGAAGTGGAGTTGAGGCCAAGATCAGATCAGCCATGATCTTATTGAATGGCGGAGCAGGCTCGAGGGGCCGAATGGCCGGCTCCTGCTCCAAATTCTCATGTTCTTATGTTCACAAATCAAATCAATTAAGCCACATGTAGGATTGTGACCTGCTCAGCAAACTAGGGCAGGAGATGGAAGTGCCGATAGTCCGAGGGCCCCAGGGGTGACGCGCTGTCCAGGGTCAACAGCAGACTGCCAGGAAAAGGTCAATAAAGTTTGTTTTTTTATAAATAGGGACACAGTTTACAAGAGTAAAGAATTAATGATCAATTTATACAAACATTGGTTAGGCCGCAGAGAGAGATTGGGCAGTTTGAGCCCCATTATAGAAAAACCACAGTGAGCAGTGTAGATTCACCAGGGATGGGAGACTGGAGTGATGAGGAGATACTGGAATAGTTTGGGATTGATACAGGGCTATGGGGAGAGAGCGGGGCAGTGGGATTAGTTTGGGATTAGTCATAGAATCATAGAAAGTTACAGCACGGAAGGAAGCCATTTCGGCCCATCGTGTCCGCGCCGGCCAACAAAAAGCTATCCAGTCTAATCACTTCCCAGCTCTTGGTCCGTAGCCCTGCAGGTTACAGCATCCCAGGTGCACATCCAAGTACTTTTTAAATGTGGTTAAGGTTCCTGCCTCTACCACCCTTTCAGGCAGTGAGTTCCAGACCCCCACAATTCTCTGGGTGAAGAAATTCCCCCTCAAATCCCCTCTAAACCTCTCCCCTCAGCCTCCTCTGTTCCAAGGAAAACAAACCCAGCCTATCCAGTCTTTCCTCATAGCTAAGATTCTCTACTCCCGGCAACATCCTTGTAAATCTCCTCTGTACCCTCTCTAGTGCAATCACATCTTTCCCGTAATGTGGTGACCAGAACTGCATGCAGTACTCTAGCTGAGGCCTAACTAGTGCTTTATACAGTTGAAGCATAACCCCCCTGCTCTTGTATTCTGTGCCACGGCTAATAAAGGCAAGCATTCCGTATGCCTTCTTAACCACCTTATCTACCTGGCCTGCTACCTTCAGGGATCTGTGGACATGCACTCCAAGGTCCCTTTGTTCCTCTACACTACTCAGTGTCCTACCATTTAATGTGTATTCCCTTTCCTTGTTAGCCCTCCCCAAATACATTACCTCACACTTCTCCGGATTGAATTCCATTTTCCACTGTTCTGCCCACCTGACCAATTTATTGATATCTTCCTGCAGTCTACAGCTTCCTTCTTCAGTATCAACCACACAACCGATTTTAGTATCATCTGCAAACTTCTTAATCATACTCCCTATATTCAAGTCTAGATCATTGAAATATACCACAAAAAGCAAGGGGCCTAGTACTGAGCCCTGCAGAACCCCACTGGAAACAGCCTTCCAGTCACAAAAACACCCATCAACCATTACCCTCTGCTTCCTGCCTCCGAGTCAGTTTTGAATCCAACTTGACACTTTGCCTTGGATCCCATGGGCTTTTAACTTCGTGACCAGTCTGCCATGTGGAACCTTATCAAAAGCCTTGCTAAAGTCCATATACACTACATCAAATACACTACCCTCATCTACCCTCCGTGATACCTCCCCAAAAAATCCAATCAAGTTTGTCAGACATAACCTTCCCTTAACAAATCCGTGCTGACTATCCTTGATTAATCCGTGTCTTTCTAAATGAAGATTTATCCTGTGCTTCAGAATTCTTTCCAATAATTTTCCCACCACCGAGGTTAGGCTGACTGGCCTGTAATTACTCGGTCTATCCTTTTCTCCCTTTTGAAACAAGGGTACCACATTAGCAGTCCTCCAGCACCACACCTGAAGCCAGAGAGGATTGGAAAATGATGGCCAGGGCCTCTGCTACTTCCTCTTATGCTTCGCTTAACAGCCTGGGATACATTTCATCGGGGCCTGGGGGATTTATCCACTTTTAAAGCTGCTAAACCCCTTAATACTTCCTCTCTCACTATGTTTATTTCATCTAATATTTCACATTCCTCCCCCCGATAGCAATGTCTGCTTCGCCCCTCTCCTTTGTGAAAACAGACGCAAAATATTCATTAAGAACCCTACCGACGTCTCCCGCCTCCACACACAGATTACCCTCATGATCTCTAATAGGCCCTACCCTTTCTTTAGTTATCCTCTTACTCTTAATATATTTATAAAACATCTTTGGGTTTTCCTTGATTTTTCTTGCCAATAATTTTTCATGCTCTCTCTTTGCTTTCCTAATATCCTTTTTAATAGCACCCCTGCACTTTCTGTACTCCTCTAAAGATTCTGGAGTATTTTGCCCTCGGTATCCAGAGCGGACCTGCGTGCGAACACTGAGCATTGGCGGCAGTTTAAAATCGGCGGCAGTGAGTGAGGAGCGGTTTACTAGTTCAACAGCGGGGGAGAGAGGTAAAAAGTAATCAAAGTGTGACGTCACCAGGGAGCAGGTAAGTGTTGTGTCCGTGTATAATAAGACACAGACTGCAGGAGAACGGTACAACAGGTGTTTACTCAACGTGGCTCACACGGGAACTGATCTGTACAGATTACTACTCAGTGCTATATACAAGTGTGGTCACTGCCGGTACTGCAGTATACATGAGCTGTAAAAGATAGTTCCCCCCTTAAAGGTATATACATTACAATTCCTCCCCTTTTAGATTAACAGTACCATAACACTCATTTAACAATTAAATATCAAACTAATTACAATTAACACTTTTAACATGCAACATTAGCTGAAAATAGTCTATTTATATATTCAGTTTTTGGGGAGGCTTCCTGATCCTTTCTGGATAGTGCCTTTCCCGAGTGTCTTGCTCTTGGTGCGGAGGCGATTCTGGCCCCCTGTCGTCAGTGGGTTCATCAGCTTCCGATGCTACTGATTCTGGGGTAGATGCGACCTGTACGTCGGGTTCATCACCAGGTACGTATGGGCAAGGCATGGGGTTGACTTGTTCCTGTGACTCTAGGATCTGGTCAGCATGGCATCTCACGATGCTCTCCCCAACGTCCACTGTGTACATTAGTGGGCCCTGCCATGTGCATATCGTTCCTGGCGGCCATTTTTCTGTTCGGTAGTCGCGGGCCAAGACTGGTTGCCCTACATTGAAGCTCCTTGTTGGCTTCTCATGGATGTGCTGGAATTGCTTACTCTCAACATCTCTTCGTATACTATGTCTTCAAAACTCTTTTCCATTGGCTTCGTTGGGGTTACTAGATTTCGTAATAAACCATACGTCTTTGCACCCATTAAATTTAACAATACCGACACTTTCTTGCCATCTGACACCTCATTTGCCTTGCAGTATACCTCTATTCGTTCGACATATGTAGTGCAATCTTCGACTTCATTGTCAAATGCGGTGATACTGCCACTCTTCGGCATTTTGGGTGTGGTTCAAAATGGCATCTCCCATTGGCTTAAAATGGCATCTCCCGCGCTTTCCTTCCTCCCCCGCTGCTGCCAACGCCGCTCCCGGCAGTTCTCATGGCAATGGCAGCGCCCTGTAGGTTTTGCGCGCTTCTCCTGCGTTGCTGCCAACGCCGCTCTCGGCGGTCCTCGTGGCAATGGCGGCGCCTCGCAGGTTTCTGCGCATCTCTCTTTCCCTCTCTTCGACGCTGCTCAGCCCCTGAACACCGGCTGCACCCTGTGCGCTCTGCCCTCTCTCTCTCTCCCCCGTCGACGCTGCTCGGCCCTTTGCTGTGCCGCTCGGTCGGGCTCTAGCCCGCCGCTGTCCGGGAAGGGTCTGCGCACTACCTGTTGCCAGCCCGTTTTGCTGGACCACCTTGACTGGAAAGCCAAGCCTGGCTCTTGACAGCCTCCCCCGCAATTCTCGAGTCTCTGCTGGATGACTGGGCGGTTGCCTGTGGTCGACGCCCGAGTCTCTGGCCTTGACCTCCAATCCACTGATCTCCAGGAACGAACCCCCGGGAGGTGATGCAGAGTTGCAGGTAGGTTCGAACTTGCCTTGTCGCCAATGTTGTGTCCGTGTATAATAAGACACAGACTGCAGGAGAGCGGTACAACAGGTGTTTACTCAACGTGGCTCACACGGGAACTGATCTGTACAGATTACTACTCAGTGCTATATACAGGTGTGGTCACTGCCGGTACTGCAGTATACATGAGCTGTAAAAGATAGTTCCCCTCTTAAAGGTATATACATTACAGTAAGTGATTGGTTGGTGAGTATTTCTCTCTTTTTTTAAACTTTAACTCTGTGGTTTATAGTTTCTACGGTCTCTCTGGTGTAGCAGGGACTGTTGGTAAACCAGTTAACTGTAGTGTAATAGTGGGATTGATTGATTTAAATTCAATTAATTAAAGGGTAAGTCATGGCAGGACAGCTGGGCCCCATAATATGCTCCTCCTGCAGTATGTGGGAACTCAGGGACACTTCCTGTGTCCCTGACAACTACATGTGCAGGAAGTGCATCCAGCTGCAGCTACTGACAGAACGCATTGTGGCGCTGGAGCTGCGATTGGATACATACTGGAGCGTTCACGATGCTCAGGACATCGTGAATAGCACGTTTACGGAGTTGGACACACCGCAGGTAGAGGTTGGACAGGAAGAAAGGGAACGGGTGACCAACAGGCAGAGTACTAGGCGCAGGCAGGTAGTGCAGGAGTCCCCTGTGGCCATCCCCCTCTCCAACAGATACACCACTTTGGGTACTGTTGGGGGGGATGGCTTATCAGAGGAAGGCAGCAGCAGCCAACTTCCTGGCACCAGGGGTGGCTCTGCTGCACAGAATGGGAGGAAAAAGATGGGTAGAGCTATAGTAATAGGGGATTCAATTGTAAGGGGAATAGATAGGCTTTTCTGTGGCCGCAAACGAGACTCCAGGATGGTGTGTTGCCTCCCAGGTGCAAGTGTCAAGGATGTCTCCGAGCGGCTGCAGAACATCTTGGAAGGGGAGGGTGAACAGCCAGTTGTCGTGGTGCATATAGGCACCAACGATATAGGTAAAAAGCGGGATGAGGTCCTAAAAGCGGAATATAGGGAGTTAGGAGATAAACTAAGAAACAGGACCTCAAAGGTAGTAATCTCAGGGCTGCTACCAGTGCCACGTGCTAGTCAGAGTAGAAATAGAAGAATATTTCAGATGAATACGTGGCCAGAGGAATAGTGCCAGGGGGAGGGATTCAAGTTCCTGGGACATTGGAACCGGTTCTGGGGAGGTGGGACCAGTTCAAACCGGACGGTTTGCACCTGGGCAGGGCTGGAACCGATGTCCTAGGGGGAGTGTTTGCTAGTGCTGTGGGGGAGGGTTTAAACTAAAATGGCAGGGGGTTGGGAACATGAGCAAGGAGACAGAAGAAAGGGAAACAAGGATAAAAGCAAAAGATAGGAAGGAGAAAAACAAAAGTGACAGTCAGAGAAATCAACAGTTTAAATCAAACGTGGCCACAGTAAATAATAATTCTAATAGGTCTAAGAGCATTAAAAAAACAAGCCTGAAGGCTTTGTGTCTTAATGCGAGGAGCATTTGTAATAAGGTGGATGAATTGGCTGCGCAAATAGAGGTAAACGAATACGATTTGGTTGGGATTACGGAAACGTGGCTCAAGGATGGCCAAGACTGGGAACTCAACATCCAGGGGTATTCGATATTCAGGAAAGATAGGCAAAAAGGAAAGGGAGGTGGGGTAGCATTACTGGTTAAAGAAGGGATTAACACAATTGTAATGAAGGATATTAGCTTTGATGAGGTGGAATCTGCATGGGTAGAATTGAGAAATACTAAGGGGAAAAAAACGTTAGTGGGAGTGGTATATAGACCTCCAAACAGTAAGGCGGAGGTTGGGGATGGCATTAAAAGAGAAATTAAAGAAGCGTGCAATAAGGGCACAGCAGTCATTATGGGTGACTTTAATCTATATATAGATTGGGCCAACCAAATTAGTAACAATACTGCGGAGGAGGAATTCCTGGAGTGTTTACGGGACCAATATGTCGAGGAACCAACCAGAGATCAGGCCATCTTAGACTGGGTATTATGTAACGAGAAAGGATTAATTAGCAATCTTGTTGTACGAGGCCCCTTGGGTCAGAGCGATCATAATATGATCGAATTCTTCATTAAGATGGAGAATGAAGAAGTTGAATCAGAGACTAGGGTCCTCAATTTAAATAAAGGAAACTACGATGGTCTGAGGCGCGAGTTGGGTAGGATTCATTGGGGAATGGCACTCAAAGGGTTGATGGTGGATAGGCAATGGCAAACATTCAAAGACCAAATGGATGAGCTACAGAATTTGTTCATCCCAGTTTGGCATAAAAATAAAACAAAAAAGGTGACTCAACCGTGGCTAACAAGGGAAATAAGGGATAGCATAAGATCCAAGGAGAGGACATATAAATTGGCTAGAAAAAGCAATAATCCTGAGGATTGGGAGCAGTTTAGGATTCAACAAAGGGCAGCACGGTGGCATAGTGGTTAGCACTGTTGCCTCACAGCGCCAGGGACCCAGGTTCGAATCCGGCCTCGGGTGACTGTCTGTGTGGAGTTTGCACATTCTCCCCATGTTTGCGTGGGTTTCCTCCGGGTGCTCCGGTTTCCTCCCACAGTCCAAAGATGTGCGGGTTAGGTTGATTGGCTATGATAAATTGACCCTTAGTGTTAGGGGGATTAAATACGTGGGGTTACGGGGATAGGGTGGGATATGTGTTGATGTAGGGGTTACGAGGATCGGGTGGGATATGTGTCGGTGCAGGCTCGATGGGCCGAAATGGCCTCTATCTGCACTGTGGGGTTTCTGTGATTCTGTGAGGACAAAGGCATTAATTAATAAAGGGAAAATAGAATATGAGAGTAAGCTTGCAGGGAACATAAAACTGACTGTAAAAGCTTTTATAGATATGTGAAGAGAAAAAGATTGGTG
Organism: Somniosus microcephalus; assembly: GCF_052327205.1. Taxonomy (NCBI): domain Eukaryota; kingdom Metazoa; phylum Chordata; class Chondrichthyes; order Squaliformes; family Somniosidae; genus Somniosus; species Somniosus microcephalus. The sequence goes on from NC_141005.1 coordinate 3,380,426, forward strand.
AAGTCAAGCGTAGGTCCCTTGCAGTCAGAATCAGGGGAATTTATAATGGGGAACAAAGAAATGGCAGACCAACTAAATACCTATTTTGGTTCTGTTTTCACAAAGGAGGACACAAATAACCTCCCAGAGATGCCGGGGAACATAAGGTCTGATGAAAGGGTGGAACTGAAAGAAATCAGTATTTGTAGGGAAATGGTGTTAGGAAAATTGATGGGACTGAAGGCCGATAAATCCCCAGGGCCTGATAATCTACATCCCAGGGTACTTAAGGAAGTGGCCCTAGAAATAGTAGATGCATTGCTGGTCATCTTCCAGAACTCGATAGACTCTGGAACGGTACCCATGGATTGGAGGGTAGCTAATGTTACCCCACTACTCAAAAAAGGTGGAAGAGAAAAAGCGGGGAATTATAGACCGGTAAGCCTGACATCGGTAGTGGGGAAAATGCTAGAGTCCATTATAAAAGATGTAATAGCAGAGCACTTGGAAAGCAGTGACAGGATCGGACAAAGTCAACATGGATTTACAAAAGGTAAATCATGCTTGACTAATCTACTGGAATTTTTTGAGGATGTAACTGGTAAAATAGATAAGGGAGAACCAGTGGATGTGGTGTATTTGGACTTTCAGAAGGCTTTCGATAAGGTCCCGCATAAGAGATTAGCGTGTAAAATTAAGGCACATGGGATTGGGGGCAAGGTATTGACTTGGATAGAGAACTGGTTGGCGGACAGAAAGCAAAGAGTTGGAATAAACGGGTCGTTTTCCGAGTGGCAGGCAGTGACTAGTGGGGTACCACAAGGATCGGTCCTAGGACCCCAGCTGTTCACAATATATATTAATGATCTGGACGAGGGAATTGGATGTAATATCTCCAAATTTGCAGATGACACAAAGCTGGGTGGGAGGGTATGCTGTGAGGAGGATGTCGTGAAACTCCAGTACGATTTGGACAGGTTGGGTGATTGGGCAGAAACATGGCAAATGCACTATAATGTGGATAAATGTGAGGTTATCCACTTTGGTGGCAAAAACAGGAAGGCAGATTATTATTTGAATGGCAATAGATTGGGAGAAGGGGAAGTGCAAAGAGACCTGGGTGTTCTTGTGCACCAGCCGCTGAAGGTAAGCATGCAGGTGCAGCAGGCGGTTAAGAAGGCAAATGGTATGTTGGCCTTCGTAGCAAGAGGGTTTGAGTACAGGAACAAGGATGTCTTGCTACAGTTGTACAGGGTCTTGGTGAGACCGCACCTTGAGTATTGTGTGCAGTTTTGGTCGCCTTACCTGAGGAAGAACGTTCTTGCCATGGAAGGAGTGCAGCGAAGATTCACCAGGCTGATACCTGGGATGGCAGGAATGACGTATGAGGAGAGATTGTGTCGATTGGGCTTATACTCACTGGAGTTTAGAAGATTGAGAGGAGATCTCATTGAAACCTATAACATTCTGTCAGGCCTGGACAGATTAGATGCAGGAAGGATGTTTCTGATGGCCGGGGAGTCCAGAACTAGGGGTCATAGTCTAAGGTTAAGGGGTAAGCCATTTAGGACTGAAATGAGGAGGAATTTCTTCACCCAGAGAGTGGTGAACCTGTGGAATTCTCTGCCACAGAGGGCAGTGGAGGCCAGTTCATTAAATATATTCAAGAAGGAGTTGGATATATTTCTTAAGGCTAAAGGGATCAAGGGATATGGGGAGAAGGCAGGGACAGGGTAGTGAATTTGGATGATCAGCCATGATCTCATTGAATGGAGGAACAGGCTCAAGGGGCCGAATGGCCTACTCCTGCTCCTATCTTCTATGTATCTATGTATATGCCTCCCTTTTTTTCTTTATCCTACCCTGTATGTCCCTAGACATCCAGGGGGCTCTAGATTTGGTAGTCCCACCTTTTTTCTTTAAGGGCACATACTTGGTCTGAACCCTCCGGATCTCCTCCTTGAATGCCTCCCACTGCTCTGACACTGATTTACCTTCAAGTAGCTGTTTCCAGTCCACTATGGCTAAATCCCCTCTGAGCTTAACAAAATTTGTTTTTCCCCAATTTAGAATTTTTATACCTGGTCTATCCTTGTCTTTTTCCATAACTACCTTAAATCTAACTGAATTATGGTCACTAGCACCGAAATGCTACCCCACTGATACAGGGTTATGGGGAGAGAGCAGGGCAGTGGGATTAATTTGGGGATTGATACAGGGCTATGGGGAGAGAGTGGGGCAGTGGGATTAGTTTGGGATTGATATAGTGCTTTGGGGAGAGAGCGGGGCAGTGGGATTAGTTTGGGATTGATATAGTGCTATGATGAGAGAGCGGGGCAGTGGGATTAGTTTGGGATTGATACAGGGCTATGGGGAGAGAACAAGGCAGTGGGATTAGTTTGGGATTGATACAGGGCTATGGGGAGAGAGTGGGGCAGTGTGATTAGTTTGGGATTGATACAGGGATATGGGGAGAGATCGAGGCAGTGGGATTAGTTTGGGGATTGATACAGGGCTATGGGGAGAGAACAGGGTAGTGGGATTAGTTTGGGGATTGATACAGGGCTATGTGGAGAGAGTGGGGCAGTTGGATTAGTTTGGGGATTGATACAGGGCTATGGGGAGAGAGCGGGGCAGTGGGATTAGTTTGGGATTGATACAGGGCTATGGGGAGAGAGCGGGGCAGTGGAATTAGTTTGGGGATTGATACAGGGCTATGGGGAGAACGGGGCAGTGTGATTAGCTTGGGGATTGATACAGGGCTATGGGGAGAGAGCGGGGCAGTGGGATTAGTTTGGGATTGATACAGGGCTATGGGGAGAGCGGGGCAGTGGGGTTAGTTTGGGATTGATACAGGGCTATGGGGAGAGCGGGGCAGTGGGATTAGTTTTGGAATGTTCGAGCACTGTTAATGTGGGCCGAATGGCCTCTTTTGGTGCTGCTCAATGGCACCGAGTTGGTTTCTGTTGCTGCAGTCAGCTTGCCTATGGCACCTTCGATTATTAATAATTCTCCAGTTTTATTATTTGAATTAAACGGTTGACTGAAATCAAAAAAATTTCCTAAGAGCTGCTCTTGTCAAATACCAAAATCTTGGATCCATTCCCAACAAACATTCCTTGCTCTTTTCCTTCTAAAGGAGCAGCCCTGGGGATTCACTTCCCTCACAAGAGACTCTTTACTGCAACCAATCACTTCATTGTTGGGCTCATAATCATAATTTATGGGCACTTGGTGTGTCAATATAAGTGAACTATTTCACTGAGAACAATGTGTCGGGTTTCAATTCCTCAATGTCACTAACAGACCAGAGGCAGGAACCTGAGAAACTCGACAATATACAACACAGCCTCGCATCTGAGAATGGCTGAACTGGAGTTTGATCATCCAACGGGCACCGGCGGGAGTGAGGGGCTGGAGTGAGGGGCCGGAGTGAGGGGCCGGAGTGAGGGGCCAGAGTGACCGGCTGGAGTGAGGGTCCAGAGTGAGGGGCCGGAGTGACCAGACAGAGAGGGGGGCCGGAGTGAGGGTGCAGTGTGACCGGCTGGAGTGAGGGGCCGGTTTGAGGGTCCAGAGTGACCGGCCAGAGTGAGGGGCCAGAGTGACCAGACAGAGTGACTGGCCAGAGTGAGGGGCCGGAGTGAGGATGCAGAATGACCGGCTGGAGTGAGGGGCCAGAGTGACCAGACGGAGTGACCGGCTGGAGTGAGGGTCCAGAGTGAGGGGCTGGGGTGACTAGACAGAGCGAGGGGCCAAAGTGAGAGACAGGAGTGACCAGCTAGAGTAAGGGCTCGGAGTGACCGTCTGGAGTGAGGGGCCAGAGTAAGGGGCTGGAGTGAGGGGCCAGAGTGAGGGGCTGGAGTGAGGGGCCAGAGTGAGGGGCCGGAGTGAAAGACAGGAGTGACCAGCTGGAGTGAGGGGCCGGAGTGACCGGACAGAGAGAGGGGCCGGAGTGAGAGACAGGAGTGACCAGCTAGAGTGAGGGCCTGAAGTGACCGGCTGGAGTGAGGGGCCGGAGTAAGGGGTCGGATTGACCAGACAGAGAGAGGGGCCGGAGTGACCAGACAGAGAGAGGGGCTGGAGTGAGGGTGCAGTGTGACCGGCTGGAGTGAGGGGCCAGTTTGAGGGTCCAGAGTGACCGGCTGGAGTGAGGGGCTAGAGTGATCGGCCAGAGTGAGCGGCCAGAGTGAGGGGCCAGAGTGACCGGACAGAGTGACTGGACAGAGTGAGGGGCCGGAGTGAGGGTGCAGAATGACCAGCTGGGTTGAGGGGCCAGAGTGAGGAGCCAGAGTGAGGGGCTGGAGTGAGGGTCCAGAGTGATCGGCTGGAGTGAGGGGCTGGAGTGAGGGTTCAAAGTGATCAGCTGGAGTGAGGGGCTGGAGTGAGGGTCCAGAGTGATCGGCCGGACTGAGCGGCCAGGGTGAGGGGCCAGCGTGACTGGCCAGAGATAGGGGCCAGAGTGACCGACCAGAGTGAGGGGCCTGAGTGATGAGCCAGCCTGAGGGGCCTGAGTGATGGGCCATCAGTACTGGAGACAGGTGTTGGGTGGTCTGTACCTGGGGGGTCCTGGGACATTGCCCTGAGGGGCCATTGCTCCCGAATGTGTTGAACTCTCATACGGATCAGGCTGCTCGGACTTCCCTCGCATCTCCACAACAACAGCCCAGTCTGATAGACACAACACTGGCCCAGTCTGATAGACACAACACTGGCCCAGTCTCATAGACACAACACTGGCCCAGACTGATAGACACAACACTGGCCCAGTCTGATAGACACAACACTGGCCCAGTCTCATAGACACAACACTGGCCCAGTCTGATAGACACAACACTGGCCCAGTCTCATAGACACAACACTGGCCCAGTCTCATAGACACAACACTGGCACAGTCTGATAGACACAACACTGGCCCAGTCTGATAGACACAACACTGGCCCAGTCTGATAGACACAACACTGGCCCAGTCTGATAGACACAACACTGGCCCAGACTGACAGACACAACACTGGTCCAGTCTGATAGACACAACACTGGCCCAGTCTGATAGACACAACACTGGCCCAGTCTGATAGACACAACACTGGCCCAGTCTGATAGACACAACACTGGCCCAGTCTGATAGACACAACACCAGCACAGTCTGATAGACACAACACTGGCCCAGTCTGATAGACACAACACTGGCCCAGTCTGATAGACACAACACTGGCCCAGTCTGATAGACACAACACTGGCCCAGTCTGATAGACACAACACTGGCCCAGTCTGATAGACACAACACTGGCCCAGTCTGATAGACACAACACTGGCCCAGTCTGATAGACACAACACGGCCCAGTCTGATAGACACAACACCAGCACAGTCTGATAGACACAACACTGGCCCAGTCTGATAGACACAACACTGGCCCAGTCTCATAGACACAACACTGGCACAGTCTGCTAGACACAACACTGGCCCAGTCTGATAGACACAACACTGGCCCAGTCTGATAGACACAACACTGGCCCAGTCTGATAGACACAACACTGGCCCAGTCTGATAGACACAACACTGGAACAGTCTGATACACACAACACTGGGACAGTCTGATAGACACAACACTGGCCCAGTCTGATAGACACAACACTGGCCCAGTCTGATAGACACAACACTGACACAGTCTGATAGACACAACACTGGCACAGACTGATAGACACAACACTGGCCCAGTCTCTTAGACACAACACTGGCACAGTCTGATAGACACAACACCAGCACAGTCTGATAGACACAACACTGGCCCAGTCTGATAGACACAACACTGGCCCAGTCTGATAGACACAACACTGGCCCAGTCTGATAGACACAACACTGGCCCAGTCTGATAGACACAACACTGGCCCAGTCTGATAGACACAACACTGGCCCAGTCTGATAGACATAACACTGGCCCAGTCTGATAGACACAACACTGGCCCAGTCTGATAGACACAACACTGGCACAGTCTGATAGACACAACACTGACACAGTCTGATAGACACAACACTGACACCGTCTGATAGACACAACACTGGCACAGTCTGATAGACACAACACTGGCCCAGTCTGATAGATGCAACACTGGCAGAGTCTGATAGACACAACACTGGCCCAGTCTCATAGACACAACACTGGCACAGTCTCATAGACACAACACTGGCACAGTCAGTTAGACACAACACTGGCCCAGTCTGATAGACACAACACTGGCACCGTCTGATAGACACAACACTGGCCCAGTCTGATAGACACAACACTTTCACATCTCATAGACACAACACTGGCCAATCTGATAGACACAATACTAGCACACCTCATAGACACAACACTGGAACAGTCTGATAGACACAACACTGGCACAGTCTGATAGACACAACACTGGCACAGTCTGATAGACACAACACTGGCACAGTCTGATAGACACAACACTGGCCCAGTCTGATAGACACAACACTGGCACCGTCTGATAGACACAACACTGGCACAGTCTGATAGACACAACACTGGCATAGTCTGATAGACACAACACTGGCACATCTCATAGACACAACACTGGCACAGTCTGATAGACACAACACTGGCACATCTCATAGAAACAACACTGGCCCAGTCTCATAGACAAAACACTGGCACAGTCTGATAGACACAACACTGGCACAGTCTGACAGACACAACACTGGCACAGTCTGATAGACACAACACTGGGACAGTCTGATAGAAACAACACTGGCCCAGTCTGATAGACACAACACTGGCCCAGCCTGATAGACACAACACTGACACAGTCTGATAGACACAACACTGGCACAGACTGATAGACACAACACTGGCCCAGTCTGATAGACACAACACCAGCACAGTCTGATAGACACAACACTGGCCCAGTCTCATAGACACAACACTGGCCCAGTCTGATAGACACAACACTGGCCCAGTATCATAGACACAACACTGGCCCAGTCTGATAGACACAACACTGGCCCAGTCTGATAGACACAACACTGGCCCAGTCTCATAGACACAACACTGGCCCAGTCTCATAGAAACAACACTGGCACAGTCTGATAGACACAACACTGGCCCAGTCTCATAGACACAGCACTGGCACAGTCTGATAGACACAACACTGGCCCAGTCTGATAGACACAACACTGGCCCAGTCTGATAGACACAACACTGGCCCAGTCTGATAGACACAACACTGGCCCAGTCTGATAGACACAACACTGGAACAGTCTGATAGACACAACACTGGCACAGTCTGATAGACACAACACTGGCCCAGTCTGATAGACACAACACTGGCCCAGTCTGATAGACACAACACTGACACAGTCTGATAGACACAACACTGGCACAGACTGATAGACACAACACTGGCCCAGTCTCTTAGACACAACACTGGCACAGTCTGATAGACACAACACCAGCACAGTCTGATAGACACAACACTGGCCCAGTCTGACAGACACAACACTGGCCCAGTCTGATAGACACAACACTGGCCCAGTCTGATAGACACAACACTGGCCCAGTCTGATAGACACAACACTGGCACAGTCTGATAGACATCACACTGGCACAGTCTGATAGACACAACACTGACACAGTCTGATAGACACAACACTGAGACCGCCTGATAGACACAACACTGGCACAGTCTGATAGACACAACACTGGCCCAGTCTGATAGATGCAACACTGGCAGAGTCTGATAGACACAACACTGGCCCAGTCTCATAGACACAACACTGGCACAGTCTCATAGACACAACACTGGCACAGTCAGTTAGACACAACACTGGCCCAGTCTGATAGACACAACACTGGCACCGTCTGATAGACACAACACTGGCCCAGTCTGATAGACACAACACTTTCACATCTCATAGACACAACACTGGCCAATCTGATAGACACAATACTAGCACACCTCATAGACACAACACTGGAACAGTCTGATAGACACAACACTGGCACAGTCTGATAGACACAACACTGGCACAGTCTGATAGACACAACACTGGCACAGTCTGATAGACACAACACTGGCCCAGTCTGATAGACACAACACTGGCACCGTCTGATAGACACAACACTGGCACAGTCTGATAGACACAACACTGGCATAGTCTGATAGACACAACACTGGCACATCTCATAGACACAACACTGGCCCAGTCTGATAGACATAACACTGGCACAGTCTGATAGACACAACACTGGCACATCTCATAGAGACAACACTGGCCCAGTCTCATAGACAAAACACTGGCACAGTCTGATAGACACAACACTGGCCCAGTCTGACAGACACAACACTGGCACAGTCTGATAGACACAACACTGGGACAGTCTGATAGACACAACACTGGCCCAGTCTGATAGACACAACACTGGCCCAGCCTGATAGACACAACACTGACACAGTCTGATAGACACAACACTGGCACAGACTGATAGACACAACACTGGGCCAGTCTGATAGACACAACACCAGCACAGTCTGATAGACACAACACTGGCCCAGTCTGACAGACACAACACTGGCCCAGTCTCATAGACACAACACTGGCCCAGTCTGATAGACACAACACTGGCCCAGTATCATAGACACAACACTGGCCCAGTCTGATAGACACAACACTGGCCCAGTCTGATAGACACAACACTGGCCCAGTCTCATAGACACAACACTGGCCCAGTCTCATAGAAACAACACTGGCACAGTCTGATAGACACAACACTGGCCCAGACTCATAGACACAACACTGGCACAGTCTGATAGACACAACACTGGCCCAGTCTGATAGACACAACACTGGCCCAGTCTGATAGACACAACACTGGCCCAGTCTGACAGACACAACACTGTCCCAGTCTGATAGACACAACACTGGCCCAGTTTGATAGACACAACACTGGCACAGTCTGATAGACACAACACTGGCAAATCTCCTAGACACAACACTGGCCCAGTCTGATAGACACAACACTGGCACAGTCTGATAGACACAACACTGGCACAGCCTGATAGACACAACACTGGCGCAGTCTCATAGACACAACACTGGCACAGTCTGATAGACACAACACTGGCACGGTCTGATAGACACAACACTGGCACAGTCTCATAGACACAACACTGGCACAGTCTCATAGACACAACACTGGCCCAGTCTGATAGACACAACAATGGCACAGTCTGATAGACACAACACTGGCACAGTCTGATAGACACAACACTGGCCCAGTCTGATAGACACAACACTGGCACAGTCTGATAGACACAACACTGGCACAGTCTGATAGACACAACACTGGCCCAGTCTCATAGACACAACACTGGCACAGTCTGATAGACACAACACTGGACCAGTCTGATAGGCACAACACTGGCACAGTCTCACAGACACAACACTGGCCCAGTCTGATAGACACAACACTGGCACAGTCTGATGGACACAACACTGGCACAGTCAGATAGACACAACACTGGCACAATCTCATAGACACAACACCAGCACAGCCTGATAGACACAACACTGGCCCAGTCTGATAGACACAACACTGGACCAGTCTGATAGACACAACACTGGCCCAGTCTCATAGACACAACACTGGCCCAGTCTCATAGAAACAACACTGGCACAGTCTGATAGACACAACACTGGCACAGTCTGATAGACACAACACCAGCACAGTCTGATAGACACGACACTGTCCCAGTCTGATAGACACAACACTGGCCCAGTCTGATAGACACAAGACCAGCACAGTCTGATAGACACAACACTGGCCCAGTCTCATAGACACAACACTGGCCCAGTCTCATAGACACAAAACTGGCACAGTCCGATAGACACAACACTGGCCCAGTCTGATAGACACAACACTAGCCCAGTCTGATAGACACAACACTGGCCCAGTCTGATGGACACAACACTGGCCCAGTCTGATAGACACAACACTGGAACAGTCTGATAGACACAACACTGGCACAGTCTGATAGACACAACACTGGCCCAGTCTGATAGACACAACACTGGCCCAGTCTGATAGACACAACACTGGCACAGTCTGATAGACACAACACTGGCACAGTCTGATAGACACAACACTGGCACAGTCAGTAAGACACAACACTGGCCCAGTCTGATAGACACAACACTGGCACCGTCTGATAGACACAACTCTGGCCCAGTCTGATAGACACAACACTGGCACAGTCTGATAGACTCAATACTGGCCCAGTCTGATAGACACAACACTGGCACAGTCTGATAGACACAACACTGGCACAGTCTGATAGACACAACACTGGCCCAGTCTGATAGACACAACACTGGCACCGTCTGATAGACACAACACTGGCACAGTCTGATAGACACAACACTGGCACAGTCTGATAGACACAACACTGGCACATCTCATAGAAAGAACACTGGCCCAGTCTGATAGACACAACACCAGCACAGTCTGATAGACACAACACTGGCCCAGTCTCATAGACACAACACTGGCCCAGTCTGATAGACACAACACTGGCCCAGTATCATAGACACAACACTGGCCCAGTCTGATAGACACAACACTGGCCCAGTCTGATAGACACAACACTGGCCCAGTCTCATAGACACAACACTGGCCCAGTCTCATAGAAACAACACTGGCACAGTCTGATAGACACAACACTGGCCCAGTCTCATAGACACAACACTGGCACAGTCTGATAGACACAACACTGGCCCAGTCTGATAGACACAACACTGGCCCAGTCTGATAGACACAACACTGGCCCAGTCTGATAGACACAACACTGGCCCAGTCTGATAGACACAACACTGGAACAGTCTGATAGACACAACACTGGCACAGTCTGATAGACACAACACTGGCCCAGTCTGATAGACACAACACTGGCCCAGTCTGATAGACACAACACTGACACAGTCTGATAGACACAACACTGGCACAGACTGATAGACACAACACTGGCCCAGTCTCTTAGACACAACACTGGCACAGTCTGATAGACACAACACCAGCACAGTCTGATAGACACAACACTGGCCCAGTCTGATAGACACAACACTGGCCCAGTCTGATAGACACAACACTGGCCCAGTCTGATAGACACAACACTGGCCCAGTCTGATAGACACAACACTGGCCCAGTCTGATAGACACAACACTGGCACAGTCTGATAGACATCACACTGGCACAGTCTGATAGACAGAACACTGACACAGTCTGATAGACACAACACTGAGACCGTCTGATAGACACAACACTGGCACAGTCTGATAGACACAACACTGGCCCAGTCTGATAGATGCAACACTGGCAGAGTCTGATAGACACAACACTGGCCCAGTCTCATAGACACAACACTGGCACAGTCTCATAGACACAACACTGGCACAGTCAGTTAGACACAACACTGGCCCAGTCTGATAGACACAACACTGGCACCGTCTGATAGACACAACACTGGCCCAGTCTGATAGACACAACACTTTCACATCTCATAGACACAACACTGGCCAATCTGATAGACACAATACTAGCACACCTCATAGACACAACACTGGAACAGTCTGATAGACACAACACTGGCACAGTCTGATAGACACAACACTGGCACAGTCTGATAGACACAACACTGGCACAGTCTGATAGACACAACACTGGCCCAGTCTGATAGACACAACACTGGCACCGTCTGATAGACACAACACTGGCACAGTCTGATAGACACAACACTGGCATAGTCTGATAGACACAACACTGGCACATCTCATAGACACAACACTGGCCCAGTCTGATAGACACAACACTGGCACAGTCTGATAGACACAACACTGGCACATCTCATAGAGACAACACTGGCCCAGTCTCATAGACAAAACACTGGCACAGTCTGATAGACACAACACTGGCCCAGTCTGACAGACACAACACTGGCACAGTCTGATAGACACAACACTGGGACAGTCTGATAGACACAACACTGGCCCAGTCTGATAGACACAACACTGGCCCAGCCTGATAGACACAACACTGACACAGTCTGATAGACACAACACTGGCACAGACTGATAGACACAACACTGGCCCAGTCTGATAGACACAACACCAGCACAGTCTGATAGACACAACACTGGCCCAGTCTGACAGACACAACACTGGCCCAGTCTCATAGACACAACACTGGCCCAGTCTGATAGACACAACACTGGCCCAGTATCATAGACACAACACTGGCCCAGTCTGATAGACACAACACTGGCCCAGTCTGATAGACACAACACTGGCCCAGTCTCATAGACACAACACTGGCCCAGTCTCATAGAAACAACACTGGCACAGTCTGATAGACACAACACTGGCCCAGACTCACAGACACAACACTGGCACAGTCTGATAGACACAACACTGGCCCAGTCTGATAGACACAACACTGGCCCAGTCTGATAGACACAACACTGGCCCAGTCTGACAGACACAACACTGTCCCAGTCTGATAGACACAACACTGGCCCAGTCTGATAGACACAACACTGGCACAGTCTGATAGACACAACACTGGCAAATCTCCTAGACACAACACTGGCCCAGTCTGATAGACACAACACTGGCACAGTCTGATAGACACAACACTGGCACAGCCTGATAGACACAACACTGGCGCAGTCTCATAGACACAACACTGGCACAGTCTGATAGACACAACACTGGCACGGTCTGATAGACACAACACTGGCACAGTCTCATAGACACAACACTGGCACAGTCTCATAGACACAACACTGGCCCAGTCTGATAGACACAACAATGGCACAGTCTGATAGACACAACACTGGCACAGTCTGATAGACACAACACTGGCCCAGTCTGATAGACACAACACTGGCACAGTCTGATAGACACAACACTGGCACAGTCTGATAGACACAACACTGGCCCAGTCTCATAGACACAACACTGGCACAGTCTGATAGACACAACACTGGACCAGTCTGATAGGCACAACACTGGCACAGTCTCATAGACACAACACTGGCCCAGTCTGATAGACACAACACTGGCACAGTCTGATGGACACAACACTGGCACAGTCAGATAGACACAACACCGGCACAATCTCATAGACACAACACCAGCACAGCCTGATAGACACAACACTGGCCCAGTCTGACAGACACAACACTGGACCAGTCTGATAGACACAACACTGGCCCAGTCTCATAGACACAACACTGGCCCAGTCTCATAGAAACAACACTGGCACAGTCTGATAGACACAACACTGGCCCAGTCTCATAGACACAACACTGGCACAGTCTGATAGACACAACACCAGCACAGTCTGATAGACACGACACTGTCCCAGTCTGATAGACACAACACTGGCCCAGTCTGATAGACACAACACCAGCACAGTCTGATAGACACAACACTGGCCCAGTCTCATAGACACAACACTGTCCCAGTCTCATAGACACAAAACTGGCACAGTCCGATAGACACAACACTGGCCCAGTCTGATAGACACAACACTAGCCCAGTCTGATAGACACAACACTGGCCCAGTCTGATGGACACAACACTGGCCCAGTCTGATAGACACAACACTGGAACAGTCTGATAGACACAACACTGGCACAGTCTGATAGACACAACACTGGCCCAGTCTGATAGACACAACACTGGCCCAGTCTGATAGACACAACACTGGCACAGTCTGATAGACACAACACTGGCACAGTCTGATAGACACAACACTGGCACAGTCAGTAAGACACAACACTGGCCCAGTCTGATAGACACAACACTGGCACCGTCTGATAGACACAACTCTGGCCCAGTCTGATAGACACAACACTGGCACAGTCTGATAGACTCAATACTGGCCCAGTCTGATAGACACAACACTGGCACAGTCTGATAGACACAACACTGGCACAGTCTGATAGACACAACACTGGCCCAGTCTGATAGACACAACACTGGCACCGTCTGATAGACACAACACTGGCACAGTCTGATAGACACAACACTGGCACAGTCTGATAGACACAACACTGGCACATCTCATAGAAAGAACACTGGCCCAGTCTGATAGACACAACACTGGCACAGTCTGATAGACACAACACTGGCACATCTCATAGACACAACACTGGCCCAGTCTGATAGACACAACACTGGCACAGTCTGATAGACACAACACTGGCTCAGTCTGATAGACACAACACTGGCACAGTCTGCTAGACACAACACTGTCCCAGTCTGATAGACACAACACTGGCCCAGTCTGATAGACACAACACTGGCCCAGTCTGATAGGCACAACACTGGCACAGTCAGTTAGACACAACACTGGCCCAGTCTGATAGACACAACACTGGCACCCTCTGATAGACACAACTCTGGCCCAGTCTGAGAGACACAACACTGGCACAGTCTGATAGACACAACACTGGCACAATCTCATAGACACAACACTGGCACAGTCTGATAGACACAACACTGGCCCAGTCTGATAAACACAACACTGGCCCAGTCTGATAGACACAACACCAGCACAGTCTGATAGACACAACACTGGCCCAGTCTGATAGACATAACACTGGGCCAGTCTGATAGACACAACACTGGCCCAGTCTCATAGACACAACACTGGCCCAGTCTCATAGAAACAACACTGGCACAGTCTGATAGACACAACACTGGCCCAGTCTCATAGACACAACACTTGCACAGTCTGATAGACACAACACCAGCACAGTCTGATAGACACGACAATGGCCCAGTCTGATAGACACAACACTGGCCCAGTCCGATAGACACAACACTGGCCCAGTCTGATAGACACAACACTGGAACAGTCTGATAGAGACAACACTGGCACAGTCTGATAGGCACAACACTGGCCCAGTCTGATAGACACAACACTGGCCCAGTCTGATAGACAAAACACTGGCACAGTCTGATAGACACAACACTGGCACAGTCTGATAGACACAACACTGGCACAGTCAGTTAGACACAACACTGGCCCAGTCTGATAGACACAACACTGGCACAGTCTGATAGACACAACTCTGGCCCAGTCTGATAGACACAACACTGGCACAGTCTGATAGACACAATACTGGCCCAGTCTGATGGACACAACACTGGCACAGTCTGATAGACACAACACTGGCACAGTCTGATAGACACAACACTGGCCCAGTCTGATAGACACAACACTGGCACCGTCTGATAGACACAACACTGGCACAGTCTGATAGACACAACACAGGCACAGTCTGATAGACACAACACTGGCACATCTCATAGACACAACACTGGCCCAGTCTCATAGACACAACACTGGCACAGTCTGATAGACACAACACTGGCTCAGTCTGATAGACACAACACTGGCACATTCTGATAGACACAACACTGTCCCAGTCTGATAGACACAACACTGGCCCAGTCTGATAGACACAGCACTGACACAGTCTGATAGACACAACACTGGCACAGACTGATAGACACAACACTGGCCCAGTCTGATAGACACAACACCGGCACAGTGTGATAGACACAACACTGGCCCAGTCTGATAGACACAACACTGGCCCAGTTTGATAGACACAACACTGGCCCAGTCTGATAGACACAACACTGGCCCAGTCTGATAGACACAACACTGGCCCAGTCTGATAGACACAACACTGGCCCAGTCTGATAGACACAACACTGGCCCAGTCTGATAGACACAACACCAGCACAGTCTGATAGAGACAACACTGGCCCAGTCTGATAGACACAACACTGGCCCAGTCTCATAGACACAACACTGGCACAGTCTGATAGACACAACACTGGCCCAGTCTGATAGACACAACACTGGCCCAGTCTGATAGACACAACACTGGCCCAGTCTGATAGACACAACACTGGCCCAGTCTGATAGACAAAACACTGGCACAGTCTGATAGACACAACACTGGCACAGTCTGATAGACACAACACTGGCCCAGTCTGATAGACACAACACTGGCCCAGTCTGATAGACACAACACTGGCACAGTCTGATAGACACAACACTGGCACAGACTGATAGACACAACACTGGCCCAGTCTGATAGACACAACACTGGCCCAGTCTGATAGACACAACACTGGCCCAGTCTGATAGACACAACACTGGAACAGCCTGATAGACACAACACTGGCCCAGTCTGATAGACAGAACACTGGCACAGTCTGATAGACACAACACTGGCACAGTCAATTAGACACAACACTGGCCCAATCTGATAGACACAACACTGGCACCGTCTGATAGACACAACACTGGCCCAGTCTGATAGACACAACACTGGCACATCTCACAGACACAACACTGGCCCAGTCTCATAGACACAACACTGGCACAGCCTGATAGACACAACACTGGCCCAGTCTGATAGACACAACACTGGCACAGTCTGATAGACACAACACTGGCACAGTTTGATAGACACAACACTGGACCAGTCTGATAGACACAACACTGGCGCAGTCTGATAGACACAACACTGACACAGTCTGATAGACACAACACTGGCACAGACTGAAAGACAAAACACTGGCCCAGTCTGATAGACACAACACCAGCACAGTCTGATAGACACAACACTGGCCCAGTCTGATAGACACAACACTGGCCCAGTCTCATAGACACAACACTGGCCCAGTCTGATAGACACAACACTGGCCCAGTCTGATAGACACAACACTGGCCCAATCCGATAGAGTCAACACTGGCCCAGTCTGATAGACACAACACTGGCCCAGTCTCATAGACACAACACTGGCCCAGTCTCATAGAAACAACACTGGCACAGTCTGATAGACACAACACTGGTCCAGTCTCACAGTCACAACACTGGCACAGTCTGATAGACACAACACCAGCACAGTCTGATAGACACAACACTGGCGCAGTCTGATAGACACAACACTGGCCCAGTCTGATAGACACAACACTGGCCCAGTCTCATAGACACAACACTGGCAGAGTCGGATAGACACAACGCTGGCACAGTCAGTTAGACACAACACTGGCCCAATCTGATAGACACAACAGTGGCACAGTCTGATAGACACAACACTGGCCCAGTCTGATAGACACAACCCTGGCCCAGTCTGATAGACACAACACCAGCACAGTCTGATAGACACAACACTGGCACAGTCTGATAGACACAACACTGGCCCAGTCTGATAGACACAACACTGGCACAGTCTGATAGACACAACACTGGCACAGTCTGATAGACACAACACTGGCCCAGTCTGATAGACACAACACTGGCCCAGTCTGGTAGACACAACACTGGCACAGTCTGATAGACACAACACTGGCATAGTCTGATAGACACAACACTGGCCCAGTCTGATAGACACAACACTGGCACAGTCTGATAGACACAACACTGACACAGCCTGATAGACACAACACTGGCCCAGTCTGATGGACACATCACTGGCACAGTCCGATAGACACAACACTGGCCCAGTCTGATAGACACAACACTGGCACATTCTGATAGACACAACACTGGCCCAGTCTGATAGACACAACACTGGCCCAGTCTGACAGACACAACACTGGCACAGTCTGATAGACACAACACTGATACAGTCTGAAAGACATAACACTGACACAGTCTGATAGACACAACACCGGCACAGTCTGATAGACACAACACTGGCCCAGTCTGATAGACACAACACTGGCACAGTCTGATAGACACAACACTGGCCCAGTCTCATAGAAACAACACTGTCACAGTCTGATAGACACAACACTGGCCCAGTCTGATAGACACAACACCAGCACAGTCTGATAGACACAACACTGGCCCAGTCTGATAGACACAACACTGGCCCAGTCTCATAGAAACAACACTGTCACAGTCTGATAGACACAACACTGGCCCAGTCTGATCGACACAACACTGGCCCAGTCTGATAGACACAACACTGGCCCAGTCTGATAGACACAACACTGGCCCAGTCTGATAGACACAACGCTGGCACAGACTGATAGACACAACACTGGCATAGTCTGATAGACACAACACTGGCCGAGTCTGATAGACACAACACTGGCCCAGTCTGATAGACACAACACTGACACAGTCTGATAGACACAACACTGGCCCAATCTGATAGATGCAACACTGGCACAGTCCGATAGACACAACACTGGCCCAGTCTGATAGACACAACACTGGCACAGTCTAATAGACACAACACTGGCCCAGTCTGATAGACACAACATTGGCCCAGTCTGACAGACACAACACTGACACAGTCTGATAGACACAACACTGGCACAGTCTGATAGACACAACACTGGCCCAGTCTGATAGACACAACACTGGCACAGTCTGATAGACACAACACTGGCCCAGTCTCATAGACACAACACTGGCACAGTCTGATAGACACAACACTGGCACAGCCAGTTAGACACAACACTGGCCCAGTCTGATAGACACAACACTGGCACAGTCTGATAGACACAATACGGGCCCAGTCTGATAGACACAACACTGGCCCAGTCTGATAGACACAACACTGGCCCAGTCTGATAGACACAACACTGGCACATCTCATAGACACAACACTGGCACAGTGTGATAGACACAACACTAGCACATCTCATAGACACAACACTGGCACAGTCTGATAGACACAACACTGTCCCAGTCTGATAGACACAACACTGGCACAGTCTGATAGACACAACACTGGCACAGTCTGATAGACACAATACTGGCCCAGTCTGATAGACACAACACTGGCACAGTCTGACAGACACAACACTGGCACAGTCTGATAGACAGAACACTGGCACAGTCTGATAGACACAACACTGGCACAGTCAATTAGACACAACACTGGCCCAATCTGATAGACACAACACTGGCACCGTCTGATAGACACAACACTGGCCCAGTCTGATAGACACAACACTGGCACATCTCATAGACACAACACTGGACCAGTCTGATAGACACAACACTGGCACATCTCACAGACACAACACTGGCCCAGTCTCATAGACACAACACTGGCACAGCCTGATAGACACAACACTGGCCCAGTCTGATAGACACAACACTGGCACAGTCTGATAGACACAACACTGGCACAGTTTGATAGACACAACACTGGACCAGTCTGATAGACACAACACTGGCGCAGTCTGATAGACACAACACTGACACAGTCTGATAGACACAACACTGGCACAGACTGAAAGACAAAACACTGGCCCAGTCTGATAGACACAACACCAGCACAGTCTGATAGACACAACACTGGCCCAGTCTGATAGACACAACACTGGCCCAGTCTCATAGACACAACACTGGCCCAGTCTGATAGACACAACACTGGCCCAGTCTGATAGACACAACACTGGCCCAGTCCGATAGAGTCAACACTGGCCCAGTCTGATAGACACAACACTGGCCCAGTCTCATAGACACAACACTGGCCCAGTCTCATAGAAACAACACTGGCACAGTCTGATAGACACAACACTGGTCCAGTCTCACAGTCACAACACTGGCACAGTCTGATAGACACAACACCAGCACAGTCTGATAGACACAACACTGGCGCAGTCTGATAGACACAACACTGGCCCAGTCTGATAGACACAACACTGGCCCAGTCTCATAGACACAACACTGGCAGAGTCGGATAGACACAACGCTGGCACAGTCAGTTAGACACAACACTGGCCCAATCTGATAGACACAACAGTGGCACAGTCTGATAGACACAACACTGGCCCAGTCTGATAGACACAACCCTGGCCCAGTCTGATAGACACAACACCAGCACAGTCTGATAGACACAACACTGGCACAGTCTGATAGACACAACACTGGCCCAGTCTGATAGACACAACACTGGCACAGTCTGATAGACACAACACTGGCCCTGTCTGATAGACACAACACTGGCCCAGTCTGATAGACACAACACTGGCCCAGTCTGGTAGACACAACACTGGCACAGTCTGATAGACACAACACTGGCATAGTCTGATAGACACAACACTGGCCCAGTCTGATAGACACAACACTGGCACAGTCTGATAGACACAACACTGACACAGCCTGATAGACACAACACTGGCCCAGTCTGATGGACACATCACTGGCACAGTCCGATAGACACAACACTGGCCCAGTCTGATAGACACAACACTGGCACATTCTGATAGACACAACACTGGCCCAGTCTGATAGACACAACACTGGCCCAGTCTGACAGACACAACACTGGCACAGTCTGATAGACACAACACTGATACAGTCTGAAAGACATAACACTGACACAGTCTGATAGACACAACACCGGCACAGTCTGATAGACACAACACTGGCCCAGTCTGATAGACACAACACTGGCACAGTCTGATAGACACAACACTGGCCCAGTCTCATAGAAACAACACTGTCACAGTCTGATAGACACAACACTGGCCCAGTCTGATAGACACAACACTGGCCCAGTCTGATAGACACAACACTGGCCCAGTCTGATAGACACAACACTGGCCCAGTCTCATAGAAACAACACTGTCACAGTCTGATAGACACAACACTGGCCCAGTCTGATCGACACAACACTGGCCCAGTCTGATAGACACAACACTGGCCGAGTCTGATAGACACAACACTGGCCCAGTCTGATAGACACAACACTGACACAGTCTGATAGACACAACACTGGCCCAGTCTGATAGATACAACACTGGCACAGTCCGATAGACACAACACTGGCCCAGTCTGATAGACACAACACTGGCACAGTCTAATAGACACAACACTGGCCCAGTCTGATAGACACAACATTGGCCCAGTCTGACAGACACAACACTGACACAGTCTGATAGACACAACACTGGCACAGTCTGATAGACACAACACTGGCCCAGTCTGATAGACACAACACTGGCACAGTCTGATAGACACAACACTGGCCCAGTCTCATAGACACAACACTGGCACAGTCTGATAGACACAACACTGGCACAGACAGTTAGACACAACACTGGCCCAGTCTGATAGACACAACACTGGCACAGTCTGATAGACACAATACTGGCCCAGTCTGATAGACACAACACTGGCCCAGTCTGATAGACACAACACTGGCCCAGTCTGATAGACACAACACTGGCACATCTCATAGACACAACACTGGCACAGTGTGATAGACACAACACTAGCACATCTCATAGACACAACACTGGCACAGTCTGATAGACACAACACTGGCCCAGTCTGATAGACACAACACTGGCACAGTCTGATAGACACAACACTGGCACAGTCTGATAGACACAATACTGGCCCAGTCTGATAGACACAACACTGGCACAGTCTGACAGACACAACACTGGCACAGTCTGATAGACACAACACTGGCCCGTCTGATAGACACAACACTGGCACAGTTTGATAGACATAACACTGGCACAGTCTGATAGACACAACACTGGCACAGTCTGATAGACACAACTCTGGCAAATCTCATAGACACAACACTGGCCCAGTCTCATAGACACAACACTGGCACAGTCTGATAGACACAACACTGGCACAGCCTGATAGACACAACACTGGCGCAGTCTCATAGACACAAAACTGGCACAGTCTGAAAGACACAACACTGGCACGGTCTGATAGACACAACACTGGCACAGTCTCATAGAAACAACACTGGCACAGTCTCATAGACACAACACTGGCCCAGTCTGATAGACACAAGAATGGCACAGTCTGATAGACACAACACTGACACAGTCTGATAGACACAACACAGGCCCAGTCTGATAGACACAACACTGGCACAGTCTGATAGACACAACACTGGCACAGTCTGATAGACACAACACTGGCCCGGTCTCATAGACACAACACTGGCACAGTCTGATAGACACAACTCTGGACCAGTCTGATAGACACAACACTGGCACAGTCTCATAGACACAACACTGGCCCAGTCTGATAGACACAACACTGGCACAGTCTGATAGACACAACACTGGCACAGTCAGATAGACACAACACTGGCACAATCTCATAGACACAACACTGGCACAGTCTGATAGACACAACACTGGCCCAGTCTGATAGGCACAACACTGGCCCAGTCTGATAGACACAACACCAGCACAGTCTGATAGACACAACACTGGCCCAGTCTGATAGACACAACACTGGCCCAGTCTCATAGAAACAACACTGTCACAGTCTGATAGACACAACACTGGCCCAGTCTGATCGACACAACACTGGCCCAGTCTGATAGACACAACACTGGCCCAGTCTGATAGACACAACACAGGCCCAGTCTGATAGACACAACACTGGCACAGTCTGATAGACACAACACTGGCACAGTCTGATAGACACAACACTGGCCCGGTCTCATAGACACAACACTGGCACAGTCTGATAGACACAACTCTGGACCAGTCTGATAGACACAACACTGGCACAGTCTCATAGACACAACACTGGCCCAGTCTGATAGACACAACACTGGCACAGTCTGATAGACACAACACTGGCACAGTCAGATAGACACAACACTGGCACAATCTCATAGACACAACACTGGCACAGTCTGATAGACACAACACTGGCCCAGTCTGATAGGCACAACACTGGCCCAGTCTGATAGACACAACACCAGCACAGTCTGATAGACACAACACTGGCCCAGTCTGATAGACACAACACTGGCCCAGTCTCATAGAAACAACACTGTCACAGTCTGATAGACACAACACTGGCCCAGTCTGATCGACACAACACTGGCCCAGTCTGATAGACACAACACTGGCCCAGTCTGATAGACACAACACTGGCCCAGTCTGATAGACACAACGCTGGCACAGACTGATAGACACAACACTGGCATAGTCTGATAGACACAACACTGGCCGAGTCTGATAGACACAACACTGGCCCAGTCTGATAGACACAACACTGACACAGTCTGATAGACACAACACTGGCCCAGTCTGATAGATACAACACTGGCACAGTCCGATAGACACAACACTGGCCCAGTCTGATAGACACAACACTGGCACAGTCTAATAGACACAACACTGGCCCAGTCTGATAGACACAACACTGGCCCAGTCTGACAGACACAACACTGACACAGTCTGATAGACACAACACTGGCACAGTCTGATAGACACAACACTGGACCAGTCTGATAGACACAACACTGGCACAGTCTCATAGACACAACACTGGCCCAGTCTGATAGACACAACACTGGCACAGTCTGATAGACACAACACTGGCACAGTCAGATAGACACAACACTGGCACAATCTCATAGACACAACACTGGCACAATCTCATAGACACAACACTGGCACAGTCTGATAGACACAACACTGGCCCAGTCTGATAGGCACAACACTGGCCCAGTCTGATAGACACAACACCAGCACAGTCTGATAGACACAACACTGGCCCAGTCTGATAGACACAACACTGGCCCAGTCTCATAGAAACAACACTGTCACAGTCTGATAGACACAACACTGGCCCAGTCTGATCGACACAACACTGGCCCAGTCTGATAGACACAACACTGGCCCAGTCTGATAGACACAACACTGGCCCAGTCTGATAGACACAACGCTGGCACAGACTGATAGACACAACACTGGCATAGTCTGATAGACACAACACTGGCCGAGTCTGATAGACACAACACTGGCCCAGTCTGATAGACACAACACTGACACAGTCTGATAGACACAACACTGGCCCAGTCTGATAGATACAACACTGGCACAGTCCGATAGACACAACACTGGCCCAGTCTGATAGACACAACACTGGCACAGTCTAATAGACACAACACTGGCCCAGTCTGATAGACACAACACTGGCCCAGTCTGACAGACACAACACTGACACAGTCTGATAGACACAACACTGGCACAGTCTGATAGACACAACACTGGCCCAGTCTGATAGACACAACACTGGCACAGTCTGATAGACACAACACTGGCCCAGTCTCATAGACACAACACTGGCACAGTCTGATAGACACAACACTGGCACAGCCAGTTAGACACAACACTGGCCCAGTCTGATAGACACAACACTGGCACAGTCTGATAGACACAATACTGGCCCAGTCTGATAGACACAACACTGGCCCAGTCTGATAGACACAACACTGGCACATCTCATAGACACACCACTGGCCCAGTCTGATAGACACAACGCTAGCACACCTCATAGACACAACACTGGCACAGTCTGATAGACACAGCACTGGCCCAGTCTGATAGACACAACACTGGCACAGTCTGATAGACACAACACTGGCACAGTCTGATAGACACAATACTGCCCCCATCTGATAGACACAACACTGGCACAGTCTGATCGACACTACACTGGCACAGTCTGATGGACACAACACTGGTCCAGTCTGATAGACACAACACTGGCCCAGTCTGATAGACACAACACTGTCCCAGTCTGATAGACACAACACTGGCCCAGTCTGATAGACGCAACACCAGCACAGTCTGATAGACACAACACTGGCCCAGTCTGATAGACACAACACAGGCACAGTCTCATAGACACAACACTGGCACAGTCTGATAGACACAACACTGGCCCAGTCGGATAGACACAACACTGGCCCAGTCTGATAGACACAACACTGGCCCAGTCTGATAGACACAACACTGGCCCAGTCTGATAGACACAACACTGGCACAGTCTGATAGACACAACACTGGCACAGTCTGATAGACACAACACTGGCCCAGTCTGATAGACACAACACTGGCACAGTCTGATAGACACAACACTGGCACAATCTGATATACACAGCACTGGCCCAGCCTGATAGACACAACACTGGCCCATTCTGATAGACACAACACTGGCCCAGTCTGATAGACACAACACTGGCACAGTCTGATAGACACAACACTGACACAGTCTGATAGACACAACACTGGCACAGCCTGATAGACACAACACTGGCCCAGTCTGATAGACACAACACTGGCACCGTCTGATAGACACAACACTGGCCCAGTCTCATAGACACAGCACTGGCACCGTCGGATAGACACAACACTGGCACAGTCAGTTAGAGACAACACTGGCCCAGTCTGATAGACACAACACTGGCACAGCCTGATAGACACAACACTGGCCCAGTCTGATAGACACAATACTGCCCCCGTCTGATAGACACAACACTGGCACATTCTGATCGACACAACACTGGCACAGTCTGATAGACACAACACTGGCCCAGTCTGATAGACACAACACTGGCCCAGTCTGATAGACACAACACTGGCCCAGTCTGATAGACACAACACTGGCACATTCTGATAGACACAACACTGGCACAGTCAGTTAGACACAACACTGGCCCAGTCTGATAGACACAACACTGGCACAGTCTGATAGACACAACACTGGCCCAGTCTGATCGACACAACACTGGCCCAGTCTGATAGACACAACACTGGCCCAGTCTGATAGACACAACACTGGCCCAGTCTGATAGACACAACACTGTCAAGTCTGATAGACACAACACTGGCATAGTCTGATAGACACAACACTGGCACATTCTGATAGACACAACACTGGCACAGTCTGATAGACACAACACTGGCCCAGTCTGATAGACACAACACTGGCCCAGTCTGATAGACACAACACTGGCACAGTCTGATAGACACAACACTGACACAGTCTGATGGACACAACGCTGACACAGTCTGATAGACACAACACTGGCGCAGTCTGATAGACACAACACTGGCGCAGTCTGATAGACACAACACTGGCCCAGTCTCATCGACACAACACTGGCACAGTCTGATAGACACAACACTGGCACAGCCAGTTAGACACAACACTGGCCCAGTCTGATAGACACAACACTGGCACAGTCTGATAGACACAATGCTGGCCCAGTCTGATAGACACAACACTGGCCCAGTCTGATAGACACAACACTGGCACATCTCATAGACACACCACTGGCCCAGTCTGATAGACACAACGCTAGCACACCTCATAGACACAACACTGGAACAGTCTGATAGACACAGCACTGGCCCAGTCTGATAGACACAACACTGGCACAGTCTGATAGACACAACACTGGCACAGTCTGATAGACACAATACTGCCCCCATCTGATAGACACAACACTGGCACAGTCTGATCGACATTACACTGGCACAGTCTGATGGACACAACACTGGTCCAGTCTGATAGACACAACACTGGCCCAGTCTGATAGACACAACACTGTCCCAGTCTGATAGACACAACACTGGCCCAGTCTGATAGACGCAACACCAGCACAGTCTGATAGACACAACACTGGCCCAGTCTGATAGACACAACACAGGCACAGTCTCATAGACACAACACTGGCACAGTCTGATAGACACAACACTGGCCCAGTCGGATAGACACAACACTGGCCCAGTCTGATAGACACAACACTGGCCCAGTCTGATAGACACAACACTGGCCCAGTCTGATAGACACAACACTGGCACAGTCTGATAGACACAACACTGGCACAGTCTGATAGACACAACACTGGCCCAGTCTGATAGACACAACACTGGCACAGTCTGATAGACACAACACTGGCACAATCTGATATACACAGCACTGGCCCAGCCTGATAGACACAACACTGGCCCATTCTGATAGACACAACACTGGCCCAGTCTGATAGACACAACACTGGCACAGTCTGATAGACACAACACTGACACAGTCTGATAGACACAACACTGACACAGTCTGATAGACACAACACTGGCACAGCCTGGTAGACACAACACTGGCCCAGTCTGATAGACACAACACTGGCACCGTCTGATAGACACAACACTGGCCCAGTCTCATAGACACAACACTGGCACCGTCGGATAGACACAACACTGGCACAGTCAGTTAGAGACAACACTGGCCCAGTCTGATAGACACAACACTGGCACAGCCTGATAGACACAACACTGGCCCAGTCTGATAGACACAATACTGCCCCCGTCTGATAGACACAACACTGGCACATTCTGATCGACACAACACTGGCACAGTCTGATAGACACAACACTGGCCCAGTCTGATAGACACAACACTGGCCCAGTCTGATAGACACAACACTGGCCCAGTCTGATAGACACAACACTGGCACATTCTGATAGACACAACACTGGCACAGTCAGTTAGACACAACACTGGCCCAGTCTGATAGACACAACACTGGCACAGTCTGATAGACACAACACTGGCCCAGTCTGATAGACACAACACTGGCCCAGTCTGATAGACACAACACTGGCCCAGTCTGATAGACACAACACTGGCCCAGTCTGATAGACACAACACTGGCAAGTCTGATAGACACAACACTGGCATAGTCTGATAGACACAACACTGGCACATTCTGATAGACACAACACTGGCACAGTCTGATAGACACAACACTGGCCCAGTCTGATAGACACAACACTGGCCCAGTCTGATAGACACAACACTGGCACAGTCTGATAGACACAACACTGACACAGTCTGATGGACACAACGCTGACACAGTCTGATAGACACAACACTGGCGCAGTCTGATAGACACAACACTGGCGCAGTCTGATAGACACAACACTGGCCCAGTCTGATAGACACAACACTGGCCCAGTCTGATAGACACAACACTGGCACAGTCTGATGGACACAACACTGGTCCAGTCTGATAGACACAACACTGGCCCAGTCTGATAGACACAACACTGTCCCAGTCTGATAGACACAACACTGGCCCAGTCTGATAGACGCAACACCAGCACAGTCTGATAGACACAACACTGGCCCAGTCTGATAGACACAACACAGGCACAGTCTCATAGACACAACACTGGCACAGTCTGATAGACACAACACTGGCCCAGTCGGATAGACACAACACTGGCCCAGTCTGATAGACACAACACTGGCCCAGTCTGATAGACACAACACTGGCCCAGTCTGATAGACACAACACTGGCACAGTCTGATAGACACAACACTGGCACAGTCTGATAGACACAACACTGGCCCAGTCTGATAGACACAACACTGGCACAGTCTGATAGACACAACACTGGCACAATCTGATATACACAGCACTGGCCCAGCCTGATAGACACAACACTGGCCCATTCTGATAGACACAACACTGGCCCAGTCTGATAGACACAACACTGGCACAGTCTGATAGACACAACACTGACACAGTCTGATAGACACAA
Organism: Somniosus microcephalus; assembly: GCF_052327205.1. Classification (NCBI taxonomy): domain Eukaryota; kingdom Metazoa; phylum Chordata; class Chondrichthyes; order Squaliformes; family Somniosidae; genus Somniosus; species Somniosus microcephalus. The sequence continues at coordinate 3,408,849 of NC_141005.1, forward strand.
TACTGGCCCAGTCTGATAGACACAACACTGGCCCAGTCTGATAGGCACAACACTGGCACAGTCTGATAGACACAACACTGGCCCAGTCTGATAGACACAACACTGGCACAGTTTGATAGACACAACACTGGCACAGTCTGATAGACACAAAACTGGCACAGTCTGATAGACACAACACTGGCACATCTCACAGACACAACACTGGCCCAGTCTGATAGACACAACACTGGCACAGTCTGATAGACACAACACTGGCACAGCCTCATAGACAAAACACTGGCGCAGTCTCATAGACACAACACTGGCACAGTCTGATAGACACAACAATGGCACAGTCTGATAGACACAACACTGGCACAGTCTCATAGACACAACACTGGCACAGTCTGATAGACACAACAATGGCACAATCTCATAGACACAACACTGGCCCAGTCTGATAGACACAACAATGGCACAGTCTGATAGACACAACACTGGCACAGTCTGATAGACACAACACTGGCCCAGTCTGATAGACACAACACTGGCACAGTCTGATTGACACAACACTGGACCAGTCTGATAGACACAACACTGGCACAGTCTGATAGACACAACACTGGCCCAGTCTGATACACACAACACTGGCACAGTCTGATAGACACAACACTGGCACAGTCAGTTAGACACAACACTGGCCCAGTCTGATAGACACAACACTGGCACCATCTGATAGACACAACACTGGCCCAGTCTGATAGACACAACACTGGCACAGTCTGATAGACACAACACTGACACAGTCTGATGGACACAACGCTGACACAGTCTGATAGACACAACACTGGCGCAGTCTGATAGACACAACACTGGCGCAGTCTGATAGACACAACACTGGCCCAGTCTGATAGACACAACACTGGCCCAGTCTGATAGACACAACACTGGCACAGTCTGATAGACACAACACTGACACAGTCTGATAGACACAACGCTGACACAGTCTGATCGACACAACACCAGCACAGTCTGATAGACACAACACTGGCCCAGTCTGATAGACACAACACTGGCCCAGTCTCACAGACACAACACTGGCACAGTCTGATAGACACAACACTGGCACACTCTGATAGACACAACACTGGCCCAGTCTGATAGACACAACACTGGCACAGTCTGATAGACACAACACTGGCCCAGTCTGATAGACACAACACTGGCACAGTCTGATAGACACAACACTGGCCCAGTCTCATAGATACAACACTGGCACAGTCTGATAGACACAACACTGGCACAGTCTGATAGACACAACACTGGCACATCTCATGGACACAACACTGGCACAATCTCATAGACACAACACTGGCCGAATCTGATAGACACAACAATGGCACACTCTGATAGACACAACACTGGCACAGTCTGAGAGACACAACACTGGCCCAGTCTGATAGACACAACACTGGCACAGTCTGATAGACACAACACTGGCACAGTCTGATAGACACAATACTGGCCCAGTCTGATAGACACAACACTGGCCCAGTCTGATAGGCACAACACTGGCACAGTCTGATAGACACAACACTGGCCCAGTCTGATAGACACAACACTGGCACAGTTTGATAGACACAACACTGGCACAGTCTGATAGACACAAAACTGGCACAGTCTGATAGACACAACACTGGCACATCTCACAGACACAACACTGGCCCAGTCTGATAGACACAACACTGGCACAGTCTGATAGACACAACACTGGCACAGCCTCATAGACAAAACACTGGCGCAGTCTCATAGACACAACACTGGCACAGTCTGATAGACACAACAATGGCACAGTCTGATAGACACAACACTGGCACAGTCTCATAGACACAACACTGGCACAGTCTGATAGACACAACAATGGCACAATCTCATAGACACAACACTGGCCCAGTCTGATAGACACAACAATGGCACAGTCTGATAGACACAACACTGGCACAGTCTGATAGACACAACACTGGCCCAGTCTGATAGACACAACACTGGCAAAGTCTGATTGACACAACACTGGACCAGTCTGATAGACACAACACTGGCACAGTCTGATAGACACAACACTGGCCCAGTCTGATACACACAACACTGGCACAGTCTGATAGACACAACACTGGCACAGTCAGTTAGACACAACACTGGCCCAGTCTGATAGACACAACACTGGCACCATCTGATAGACACAACACTGGCCCAGTCTGATAGACACAACACTGGCACATCTCATAGACACAACACTGTCCCAGTCTGATTGACACAACACTAGCACATCTCATAGACACAACACTGGCCCAGTCTGATAGACACAACACTGGCCCAGTCTGATAGACACAACACTGGCACAGTCTGATAGACACAATACTGGCCCAGTCTGATAGACACAAAACTGGCACAGTCTGATAGACACAACACTGGCACATCTCATAGACACAACACTGGCCCAGTCTGATAGACACAACACTGGCACAGTCTGATAGACACAACACTGGCACATCTCATAGACACAACACTGGCCCAGTCTCATAGACACAACACTGGCACAGCCTGATAGACACAACACTGGCCCAGTCTGATAGACACAACACTGGCACAGTCTGATAGACACAACACTGGCACAGTCTGATAGACACAACACTGGCCCAGTCTGATAGACACAACACTGGCCCAGTCTGATAGACACAATACTGGCCCAGTCTGATAGACACAACACTGGCACAGTCTGATAGACACAACACTGGCACATCTCATAGACACAACACTGGCCCAGTCTGATAGACACAACACTGGCACAGTCTGATAGACACAACACTGGCACATCTCATAGACACAACACTGGCCCAGTCTCATAGACACAACACTGGCACAGCCTGATGGACACAACACTGGCCCAGTCTGATAGACACAACACTGGCACATTCTGATAGACACAACACTGGCACAGTCTGATAGACACAACACTGGCCCAGTCTGATAGACACAACACTGGCCCAGTCTGATTGACACAACACTGACACAGTCTGATAGACACAACACTGGCACAGACTGATAGACACAACACTGGCCCAGTCTGATAGACACAACACCAGCACAGTCTGATAGACACAACACTGGCCCTGTCTGATAGACACAACACTGGCCCAGTCTCATAGACACAACACTGGCCCAGTCTGATAGACACAACACTGGCCCAGTCTGATAGACACAACACTGGCCCAGTCCGATAGACACAACACTGGCCCAGTCTGATAGACACAACACTGGCCCAGTCTCATAGACACAACACTGGCCCAGTCTCATAGAAGCAACACTGGCACAGTCTGATAGACACAACACCAGCACAGTCTGATAGACACAACACTGGCCCAGTCTCATAGACACAACACTGGCAGAGTTGGATAGACACAACACTGGCCCAGTCTGATAGACACAACACTGGCCCAGTCTCATAGACACAACACTGGCCCAGTCTCATAGAAGCAACACTGGCACAGTCTGATAGACACAACACCAGCACAGTCTGATAGGCACAACACAGGCCCAGTCTGATAGACACAACACTGGCCCAGTCTGATAGACACAACACTGGCCCAGTCTCATAGACACAACACTGGCAGAGTCGGATAGACACAACACTGGCACAGTCTGATAGACACAACACTGGCCCAGTCTGATAGACACAACCCTGGCCCAGTCTGATAGACACAACACCAGCACAGTCTGATAGACACAACACTGGCACAGTCTGATAGACACAACACTGGCCCAGTCTCATAGACACAACACTGGCACAGTCTGATAGACACAACACTGGCACATTCTGATAGACACAACACTGGCCCAGTCTGGTAGACACAACACTGGCCCAGTCTGATAGACACAACACTGGCACAGTCTGATAGACACAAAACTGACACAGTCTGATAGACACAACACTGACACAGTCTGATAGACACAACACCGGCACAGTCTGATAGACACAACACTGGCCCAGTCTGATAGACACAACACTGGCACAGTCTGATAGACACAACACTGGCCCAGTCTCATAGACACAACACTGGCACAGTCTGATAGACACAACACTGGCACAGTCAGTTTGAGACACCACTGGCCCAGTCTGGTTGACACAACACTGGCACAGTCTGATAGACACAACACTGGCCCAGTCTGATAGACACAACACTGGCCCAGTCTGATAGACACAACACTGGCCCAGTCTGATAGACACAACACTGGCCCAGTCTGATAGACACAACACTGGCGCATCTCATAGACACAACACTGGCACAGTGTGATAGACACAACACTAGCACATCTCATAGACACAACACTGGCACAGTCTGATAGACACAACACTGGCCCAGTCTGATAGACACAACACTGGCACAGTCTGATAGACACAACACTGGCACAGTCTGATAGACACAATACTGGCCCAGTCTGATAGACACAACACAGGCACAGTCTGATAGACACAACACTGGCACAGTCTGATAGACACAACACTGGCCCAGTCTGATAGACACAACACTGGCACAGTGTGATAGACACAACACTGGCACAGTCTGATATATACAACACTGGCACAGTCTGATAGACACAACACTGGCCCAGTCTGATAGACACAACACTGGCACAGTCAGTTAGACACAACACTGGCCCAGTCTGATAGACACAACACTGGCACCGTCTGATAGACACAACACTGGCCCAGTCTGATAGACACAACACTGGCACATCTCATAGACACAACACTGGCCCAGTCTGATAGACACAACACTAACACATCTCATAGACACAACACTGGCCCAGTCTGATAGACACAACACTGGCCCAGTCTGATAGACACAACACTGGCACAGTCTAATAAACACAACACTGGCACAGTCTGATAGACACAATACTGGCCCAGTCTGATAGACACAACACTGGCACAGTCTGATAGACACAACACTGGCACATCTCATAGACACAACACTGGCCCAGTCTGATAGACACAACACTGGCACAGTCTGATAGACACAACACTGGCACATCTCATAGACACAACACTGGCCCAGTCTCATAGACACAACACTGGCACAGCCTGATAGGCACAACACTGGCCCAGTCTGATAGACACAACACTGGCACAGTCTGATAGACACAACACTGGCACAGTCTGATAGACACAACACTGGCCCAGTCTGATAGACACAACACTGGTCCAGTCTGATAGACACAACACTGACACAGTCTGATAGACACAACACTGGCACAGACTGATAGACACAACACTGGCCCAGTCTGATAGACACAACACCAGCACAGTCTGATAGACACAACACTGGCCCAGTCTGATAGACACAACACTGGCCCAGTCTCATAGACACAACACTGGCCCAGTCTGATAGACACAACACTGGCCCAGTCTGATAGACACAACACTGGCCCAGTCCGATAGACACAACACTGGCCCAGTCTAATAGACACAACACTGGCCCAGTCTCATAGACACAACACTGGCCCAGTCTCATAGAAACAACACTGGCACAGTCTGATAGACACAACACCAGCACAGTCTGATAGACATAACACTGGCCCAGTCTGATAGACACAACACTGGCCCAGTCTGATAGACAAAACACTGGCCCAGTCTCATAGACACAACACTGGCAGAGTCGGATAGACACAACACTGGCACAGTCAGTTAGACACAACACTGGCCCAGTCTGATAGACACAACACTGGCACAGTCTGATAGACACAACACTGGCCCAGTCTGATAGACACAACACTGGCACAGTCTGATAGACACAATACCAGCACAGTCTGATAGACACAACACTGGCACAGTCTGATAGACACAACACTGGCCCAGTCTCATAGACACAACACTGGCACAGTCTGATAGACACAACACTGGCCCAGTCTGATAGACACAACACTGGCCCAGTCTGTTAGACACAACACTGGCCCAGTCTGATAGACACAACACTGGCCCAGTCTGATAGACACAACACTGGCACAGTCTGATAGACACAACACTGGCATAGTCTGATAGACACAACACTGGCCCAGTCTGATAGACACAACACTGGCCCAGTCTGATAGACACAACACTGACACAGCCTGATAGACACAACACTGGCCCAGTCTGATGGACACAACACTGGCACAGTCCGATAGACACAACACTGGCCCAGTCTGATAGACACAACACTTGCACATTCTGATAGACACAACACTGGCCCAGTCTGGTAGACACAACACTGGCCCAGTCTGATAGACACAACACTGGCACAGTCTGATAGACACAACACTGACACAGTCTGATAGACACAACACTGACACAGTCCGATAGACACAACACCGGCACAGTCTGATAGACACAACACTGGCCCAGTCTGATAGACACAACACTGGCACAGTCTGATAGACACAACACTGGCCCAGTCTCATAGACACAACACTGGCACAGTCTGATAGACACAACACTGGCCCAGTCTGATAGACACAACACTGGCACAGTCTGATAGACACTACACTGGCATAGTCTGATAGACACAACACTGGCCCAGTCTGATAGACACAACACTGGCCCAGTCTGATAGACACAACACTGACACAGCCTCATAGACACAACACTGGCCCAGTCTGATGGACACAACACTGGCACAGTCCGATAGACACAACACTGGCCCAGTCTGATAGACACAACACTGGCACATTCTGATAGACACAACACTGGCCCAGTCTGGTAGACACAACACTGGCCCAGTCTGATAGACACAACACTGGCACAGTCTGATAGACACAACACTGACACAGTCTGATAGACACAACACTGACACAGTCTGATAGACACAACACCGGCACAGTCTGATAGACACAACACTGGCCCAGTCTGATAGACGCAACACTGGCACAGTCTGATAGACACAACACTGGGCCAGTCTCATAGACACAACACTGGCACAGTCTGATAGACACAACACTGGCACAGTCAGTTTGAGACACCACTGGCCCAGTCTGGTAGACACAACACTGGCACAGTCTGATAGACACAACACTGGCCCAGTCTGATAGACACAACACTGGCCCAGTCTGATAGACACAACACTGGCCCAGTCTGATAGACACAACACTGGCCCAGTCTGATAGACACAACACTGGCACATCTCATAGACACAACACTGGCACAGTGTGATAGACACAACACTAGCACATCTCATAGACACAACACTGGCACAGTCTGATAGACACAACACTGGCCCAGTCTGATAGACACAACACTGGCACAGTCTGATAGACACAACACTGGCTCAGTCTGATAGACACAATACTGGCCCAGTCTGATAGACACAACACAGGCACAGTCTGATAGACACAACACAGGCACAGTCTGATAGACACAACACTGGCCCAGTCTGATAGACACAACACTGGCACAGTGTGATAGACACAACACTGGCACAGTCTGATAGACACAACACTGGCACAGTCTGATAGACACAACACTGGCCCAGTCTGATAGACACAACACTGGCACAGTCAGTTAGACACAACACTGGCCCAGTCTGATAGACACAACACTGGCACCGTCTGATAGACACAACACTGGCCCAGTCTGATAGACACAACACTGGCACAGCTCATAGACACAACACTGGCCCAGTCTGATAGACACAACACTAACACATCTCATAGACACAACACTGGCCCAGTCTGATAGACACAACACTGGCCCAGTCTGATAGACACAACACTGGCACAGTCTGATAAACACAACACTGGCACAGTCTGATAAACACAATACTGGCCCAGTCTGATAGACACAACACTGGCCCAGTCTGATAGACACAACACTGGCACAGTCTGATAGACACAACACTGGCACATCTCATAGACACAACACTGGCCCAGTCTCATAGACACAACACTGGCACAGCCTGATAGACACAACACTGGCCCAGTCTGATAGACACAACACTGGCACAGTCTGATAGACACAACACTGGCACAGTCTGATAGACACAACACTGGCCCAGTCTGATAGACACAACACTGGCCCAGTCTGATAGACACAACACTGACACAGTCTGATAGACACAACACTGGCACAGACTGATAGACACAACACTGGCCCAGTCTGATAGACACAACACCAGCACAGTCTGATAGACACAACACTGGCCCAGTCTGATAGACACAACACTGGCCCAGTCTCATAGACACAACACTGGCCCAGTCTGATAGACACAACACTGGCCCAGTCTGATAGACACAACACTGGCCCAGTCCGATAGACACAACACTGGCCCTGTCTGATAGACACAACACTGGCCCAGTCTCATAGACACAACACTGGCCCAGTCTCATAGAAACAACACTGGCACAGTCTGATAGACACAACACCAGCACAGTCTGATAGACACAACACTGGCCCAGTCTGATAGACACAACAATGGCCCAGTCTGATAGACACAACACTGGCCCAGTCTCATAGACACAACACTGGCAGAGTCGGATAGACACAACACTGGCACAGTCAGTTAGACACAACACTGGCCCAGTCTGATAGACACAACACTGGCCCAGTCTGATAGACACAACACTGGCCCAGTCTGATAGACACAACCCTGGCCCAGTCTGATAGACACAACACCAGCACAGTCTGATAGACACAACACTGGCACAGTGTGATAGACACAACACTGGCCCAGTCTCATAGACACAACACTGGCACAGTCTGATAGACACAACACGGGCCCAGTCTGATAGACACAACACTGGCCCAGTCTGTTAGACAGAACACTGGCCCAGTCTGATAGACACAACACTGGCCCAGTCTGATAGACACAACACTGGCACAGTCTGATAGACACAACACTGGCATAGTCTGATAGACACAACACTGGCCCAGTCTGATAGACACAACACTGGCCCCGTCTGATAGACACAACACTGACACAGCCTGATAGACACAACACTGGCCCAGTCTGATGGACACAACACTGGCACAGTCCGATCGACACAACACTGGCCCAGTCTGATAGACACAACACTGGCACATTCTGATAGACACAACACTGGCCCAGTCTGGTAGACACAACACTGGTCCAGTCCGATAGACACAACACTGGCACAGTCTGATAGACACAACACTGACACAGTCTGATAGACACAACACTGACACAGTCCGATAGACACAACACCGGCACAGTCTGATAGACACAACACTGGCCCAGTCTGATAGACACAACACTGGCACAGTCTGATAGACACAACACTGGCCCAGTCTCATAGACACAACACTGGCACAGTCTGATAGACACAACACTGGCACAGTCAGTTTGAGACACCACTGGCCCAGTCTGGTCGACATAACACTGGCACAGTCTGATAGACACAACACTGGCCCAGTCTGATAGACACAAGACTGGCCCAGCCTGATAGACACAACACTGGCCCAGTCTGATAGACACAACACTGGCCCAGTCTGATAGACACAACACTGGCACATCTCATAGACACAACACTGGCACAGTGTGTTAGACACAACACTAGCACATCTCATAGACACAACACTGGCACAGTCTGATAGACACAACACTGGCCCAGTCTGATAGACACAACACTGGCACAGTCTGATAGACACAACACTGGCACAGTCTGATAGACACAATACTGGCCCAGTCTGATAGACACAACACAGGCACAGTCTGATAGACACAACACTGGCACAGTCTGATAGACACAACACTGGCCCAGTCTGATAGACACAACACTGGCACAGTTTGATAGACACAACACTGGCACAGTCCTTTAGACACAACACTGGCACAGTCTGATAGACACAACACTGGCACATCTCATAGACACAAGACTGGCCCAGTCTGATAGACACAACACTGGCACAGTCTGAAAGACACAACACTGGCACAGACTGATAGACACAACACTGGCGCAGTCTCATAGACACAACACTGGCACAGTCTGATAGACACAACACTGGCACGGTCTGATAGACACAACACTGGCACAGTCTCATCGATACAACACTGGCACAGTCTCATAGACACAACACTGGCCCAGTCTGATCGACATAAAAATGTCACAGTCTGATAGACACAACACTGGCACAGTCTGATAGACACAACACTGGCCCAGTCTGATAGACAAAGCACTGGCACATTCTGATAGACACAACACTGGCACAGTCTGATAGACACAACACTGGCCCAGTCTCATAGACACAACACTGGCACAGTCTGATAGACACAACACTGGACCAGTCTGATAGACACAACAATGGGACAGTCTCATAGACACAACACTGGCCCAGTCTGATAGACACAACACTGGCACAGTCTGATAGACGCAACACTGGCACAGTCAGATAGACACAACACTGGCACAATCTCATAGACACAACACTGGCACAGTCTGATAGACACAACACTGGCCCAGTCTGATAGACACAACACTGGCCCAGTCTGATAGACACAACACCAGCACAGTCTGACAGACACAACACTGGCCCAGTCTGATAGACACAACACTGGCCCAGTCTGATAGACACAACACTGGCCCAGTCTGATAGACACAACACTGGCACAGACTGATAGACACAACACTGGCATAGTCTGATAGACACAACACTGGCCCAGTCTGATAGACACAACACTGACACAGCCTGATAGACACAACACTGGCCCAGTCTGTTAGATACAACACTGTCACAGTCCGATAGACACAACACTGGCCCAGTCTGATAGACACAACACTGGCACAGTCTGATAGACACAACACTGGCCCAGTCTGATAGACACAACACTGGCCCAGTCTGATAGACACAACACTGGCACAGTCTGATAGACACAACAATGAAACAGTCTGAAAGACACAACACTGACACAGTCTGATAGACACAACACTGGCCCAGTCTGATAGACACAACACTGGCCCAGTCTGATAGACACAACACTGGCACAGTCTGATAGACACAACACTGGCCCAGTCTGATAGACACAACACTGGCACAGTCTGATAGACACAACACTGGCACAGTCTGATAGACACAACACTGGCCCAGTCTGATAGACACAACACTGGCACAGTCTGATAGACACAACACTGGCACAGTCTGATAGACACAACACTGGCACAGTCTGATAGACACAACACTGGCCCAGTCTGATAGACACAACACTGGCACAGTCTGATAGACACAACACTGGCCCAGTCTGATAGACACAACACTGGCCCGGTCTGATAGACACAACACTGGCACAGTCTGATAGACACAACACAGGCACAATCTGATATACACAGCACTGGCCCAGCCTGATAGACACAACACTGGCCCAGTCTGATAGACAAAGCACTGGCACATTCTGATAGACACAACACTGGCACAGTCTGATAGACACAACACTGGCCCAGTCTCATAGACACAACACTGGCACAGTCTGATAGACACAACACTGGACCAGTCTGATAGACACAACAATGGGACAGTCTCATAGACACAACACTGGCCCAGTCTGATAGACACAACACTGGCACAGTCTGATAGACGCAACACTGGCACAGTCAGATAGACACAACACTGGCACAATCTCATAGACACAACACTGGCACAGTCTGATAGACACAACACTGGCCCAGTCTGATAGACACAACACTGGCCCAGTCTGATAGACACAACACCAGCACAGTCTGACAGACACAACACTGGCCCAGTCTGATAGACACAACACTGGCCCAGTCTGATAGACACAACACTGGCCCAGTCTGATAGACACAACACTGGCACAGACTGATAGACACAACACTGACATAGTCTGATAGACACAACACTGGCCCAGTCTGATAGACACAACACTGACACAGCCTGATAGACACAACACTGGCCCAGTCTGTTAGATACAACACTGTCACAGTCCGATAGACACAACACTGGCCCAGTCTGATAGACACAACACTGGCACAGTCTGATAGACACAACACTGGCCCAGTCTGATAGACACAACACTGGCCCAGTCTGATAGACACAACACTGGCACAGTCTGATAGACACAACAATGAAACAGTCTGAAAGACACAACACTGACACAGTCTGATAGACACAACACTGGCACAGTCTGATAGACACAACACTGGCCCAGTCTGATAGACACAACACTGGCACAGTCTGATAGACACAACACTGGCCCAGTCTCATAGACACAACACTGGCACAGTCTGATAGACACAACACTGGCACAGTCAGTTAGACACAACACTGGCCCAGTCTGATAGACACAACACTGGCGCAGTCTGATAGACACACCACTGGCCCAGTCTGATAGACACAACACTGGCCCAGTCTGATAGACACAACACTGGCACATCTCATAGACACAACACTGGCCCAGTCTGATAGACACAACACTAGCACACCTCATAGACACAACACTGGCACAGTCTGATAGACACAACACTGGCCCAGTCTGATAGACACAACACTGGCACAGTCTGATAGACACAACACTGGCACAGTCTGATAGACACAACACTGCCCCCGTCTGATAGACACAACACTGGCACAGTCTGATAGACACAACACTGGCACAGTCTGATAGACACAACACTGGCCCAGTCTGATAGACACAACACTGGCCCAGTCTCATAGACACAACACTGGCCCAGTCTGATAGACACAACACTGGCCCAGTCTGATAGACACAACACCAGCACAGTCTGATAGACGCAACACTGGCCCAGTCTGATAGACACAACACAGGCACAGTCTCATAGACACAACACTGGCACAGTCTGATAGACACAACACTGGCCCAGTCTGATAGACACAACACTGGCCCAGTCTGATAGACACAACACTGGCCCAGTCTGATAGACACAACACTGGCCCAGTCTGATAGACACAACACTGGCACAGTCTGATAGACACAACACTGGCCCAGTCTGATAGACACAACACTGGCACAGTCTGATAGACACAACACTGGCACAGTCTGATAGACACAACACTGGCCCAGTCTGATAGACACAACACTGGCACAGTCTGATAGACACAACACTGGCACAGTCTGATAGACACAACACTGGCACAGTCTGATAGACACAACACTGGCCCAGTCTGATAGACACAACACTGGCACAGTCTGATAGACACAACACTGGCCCAGTCTGATAGACACAACACTGGCCCGGTCTGATAGACACAACACTGGCACAGTCTGATAGACACAACACAGGCACAATCTGATATACACAGCACTGGCCCAGCCTGATAGACACAACACTGGCCCAGTCTGATAGACGCAACACTGGCCCTGTCTGATAGACACAACACTGGCACTGTCTGATAGACACAACACTGACACAGTCTGATAGACACAACACTGACACAGTCTGATAGACACAACACTGGCACAGTCTGATAGACACAACACTGGCCCAGTCTGATAGACACAACACTGGCACAGTCTGATAGACACAACACTGGCCCAGTCTCATAGACACAACACTGGCACCGTCGGATAGACACAACACTGGCACAGTCAGTTAGAGACAACACTGGCCCAGTCTGATAGACACAACACTGGCCCAGTCTGATAGACACAACACCAGCACAGTCTGATAGACACAACACCGGCACAGTCTGATAGACACAACACTGGCACAGTCTGATAGACACAACACTGGCCCAGTCTGATAGACACAACACTGGGACATTCTGATAGACACAACACTGGACCAGTCTGATAGACACAACACTGGCCCAGTCTGATAGACACAACACTGGCCCAGTCTGATAGACACAACACTGGCCCAGCCTCATAGACACAACACTGGCACAGTGTGATAGACACAACACTGGCATAGTCTGATAGACACAACACTGGCCCAGTCTGATAGACACAACCCTGGCCCAGTCTGATAGACTCAACACTGACACAGTCTGATAGAGACAACACTGGCCCAGTCTGGTAGACACAACACTGGCACAGTCTGATAGACACAACACTGGCACAGTCTGATAGACACAACACTGGCCCAGTCTGATAGACACAACAATGGCACAGTCTGATAGACACAACACTGGCACAGTCTGATAGACACAACACTGGCCCAGTCTGATAGACACAACACTGGCACAGTCTGATAGACACAACACTGGCACAGTCTGATAGACACAACACTGGCACAGTCAGTTAGACACAACACTGGCCCAGTCTGATAGACACAACACTGGCACAGTCTGATAGACACAACACTGGCCCAGTCTGATAGTCACAACACTGGCACAGTCTGATAGACACAACACTGGCCCAGTCTCATAGATACAACACTGGAACAGTCTGATAGACACAACACTGGCACAGTCACATAGACACAACACTGGCACAATCTCATAGACACAACACTGGCCCAGTCTGATAGACACAACAATGGCACAGTCTGATAGACACAACACTGGCACAGTCTGATAGACACAACACTGGCCCAGTCTAATAGACACAACACTGGCACAGTCTGATAGACACAACACTGGCACAGTCTGATAGACACAATACTGGCCCAGTCTGATAGACACAACACTGGCCCAGTCTGATAGACACAACACTGGCACAGTCTGATAGGCACAACACTGGCCCAGTCTGATAGACACAACACTGGCACAGTTTGATAGACACAACACTGGCACAGTCTGATAGACACAACACTGGCACAATCTGATAGACACAACACTGGCACATCTCATAGACACAACACTGGCCCAGTCTGATAGACACAACACTGGCACAGTCTGATAGACACAACACTGTCACAGCCTGATAGACAAAACTCTGGCGCAGTCTCATAGACACAACACTGGCACAGTCTGATAGACACAACACTGTCACAGTCTGATAGACACAACACCGGCACAGTCTCATAGACACAACACTGGCACAATCTCATAGACACGACACTGGCCCAGTCTGATAGACACAACAATGGCACAGTCTGATAGACACAACACTGGCACAGTCTGATAGACACAACACTGGCCCAGTCTGATAGACACAACACTGGCACAGTCTGATAGACACAACACTGACAGAGTCTGATAGACACAACACTGGCACAGTCTGATAGACACAACACTGGCTCAGTCTCATAGACACAACACTGGCACAGTCTGATAGACACAGCCCTGGACCAGTCTGATAGACACAACACTGGCACAGTCTCATAGACACAACACTGGCCCAGTCTGATAGACACAACACTGGCACAGTCTGATAGACACAACACTGGCACAGTCAGATAGACACAACACTGGCACAGTCTCATAGACACAACACTGGCCCAGTCTGATAGACACAACACTGGCCCAGTCTGATAGACACAACACCAGCACAGTCTGATAGACACAGCACTGGCCCAGTCTGATAGACACAACACTGGCCCAGTCTCATAGACACAACACTGGCACAATCTGATAGACACAACACTGGCCCAGTCTGATAGACACAACACTGGCCCAGTCTGATAGACACAACACTGGCCCAGTCTGCTAGACACAACACTGGCCCAGTCTGATAGACACAACACTGGCACAGTCTGATAGACACAACACTGGCATAGTCTGATAGACACAGCACTGGCCCAGTCTGATAGACACAACACTGGCCCAGTCTGAGAGACACAACACTGACACAGTCTGATAGACACAACACTGGCCCAGTCTGATAGACACAACACTGGCACAGTCCGATAGATACAACACTGGCCCAGTCTGATAGACACAACACTGGCACAGTCTGATAGACACAACACTGGCCCAGTCTGATAGACACAACACTGGCCCAGTCTGATAGACACAACACTGGCACAGTCTGAAAGACACAACACTGACACAGTCTGATAGACACAACACTGACACAGTCTGATAGACACAACACTGGCACAGTCTGATAGACACAACACTGGCCCAGTCTGATAGACACAACACTGGCACAGCCTGATAGACACAACACTGGCCCAGTCTGATAGACACAACACTGGCCCAGTCTGATAGACAAAACACTGGCACATCCCATAGACACAACACTGGCCCAGTCTGATAGACACAACACTAGCACATCTCATAGACACAACACTGGCGCAGTCTGATAGACACAACACTGGCACAGTCTGATAGACACAACACTGGCACAGTCTGATAGGCACAATACTGGCCCAGTCTGATAGACACAACACTGGCACAGTCTGATAGACACAACACTGGCACAGTCTCATAGACACAACACTGGCACAGTCTGATAGACACAACACTGGCACAGTCTGATAGACACAACACTGGCACAGTCTGATAGACACAACACTGGCTCAGTCTGATAGACACAACACTGGCACATCTCATAGACACAACACTGGCCCAGTCTGATAGACACAACACTGGCACAGTCTGATAGACACAACACTGGCACAGCCTGATAGACACAACACTGGTGCAGTCTCATAGACACAACACTGGCACAGTCTGATAGACACAACACTGGCACAGTCTGATAGACACAACACTGGCACAGTCTCATAGACACAACACTGGCACAGTCTCATAGACACAACACTGGCCCAGTCTGATAGACACAACAATGGCACAGTCTGATAGACACAACACTGGCACAGTCTGATAGACACAACACTGGCCCAGTCTCATAGACACAACACTGGCACAGTCTGATAGACACAACACTGGCCCAGTCTGATAGACACAACACTGGCACAGTCTGATAGACACAACACTGGCACAGTCTGATAGACACAACACTGGTCCAGTCTGATAGACACAACACTGGCCCAGTCTGATAGACACAACACTGACACAGTCTGATAGACACAACACTGGCACAGACTGATAGACACAACACTGGCCCAGTCTGATAGACACAACACCAGCACAGTCTGATAGACACAACACCAGCACAGTCTGATAGACACAACACTGGACCAGTCTGATAGACACAACACTGGCCCAGTCTGATAGACACAACACTGGCCCTGTCTGATAGACACAACACTGGCCCAGTCTGATAGACACAACACTGGCCCAGTCTGATAGACACAACACTGGCCCAGTCTGATAGACACAACACTGGCCCAGTCTGATAGACACAACGCCAGCACAGTCTGATAGACACAGCACTGGCCCAGTCTGATAGACACAACACTGGCCCTGTCTCATAGACACAACACTGGCACAGTCTGATAGACACAACACTGGCCCTGTCTGATAGAGACAACACTGGGCCAGTCTGATAGACACAACACTGGCCCAGTCTGATAGACACAACACTGGCCCAGTCTGATAGACACAACACTGGCACAGTCTGATAGACACAACACTGGCACAGTCTGATAGACACAACACTGGCCCAGTCTGATAGACACAACACTGGCCCAGTCTGATAGACACAACACTGACACAGTCTGATAGACACAGCACTGGCACAGACTGAAAGACACAACACTCGCCCAGTCTGATAGACACAACACTGGCCCAGTCTGATAGACACAACACTGGCACAGTCTGATAGACACAACACTGACAGAGTCTGATAGACACAACACTGACACAGTCTGATAGACACAACACTGGCACTGTCTGGTAGACACAACACTGGCACAGTCTGATAGACACAACACTGACAGAGTCTGATAGACACAACACTGACACAGTCTGATAGACACAACACTGGCACTGTCTGATAGACACAACACTGACACAGTCTGATAGACACAACACTGGCACTGTCTGATAGACACAACACTGGCCCAGTCTCATAGACACAACACTGGCACAGTCGGATAGACACAACACTGGCAAAGTCAGTTAGACACAACACTGGCCCAGTCTGATAGACACAACACTGGCACAGTCTGATAGACACAACACTGGCCCAGTCTGATAGACACAACACTGGCCCAGTCTGATAGACACAACACCAGCACAGTCTGATAGACACAACACTGGCCCAGTCTGATAGACACAACACTGGCCCAGTCTCATAGACACAACACTGGCACAGTCTGATAGACACAACACTGGCCCAGTCTGATAGACACAACACTTGCCCAGTCTGATAGACACGACACTGGCCCAGTCTGATAGACACGACACTGGCACAGTCCGATAGACACAACACTGGCCCAGTCTGATAGACACAACACTGGCCCAGTCTGATAGACACAACACTGGCCCAGTCTGATAGACACAACACTGGCCCAGTCTGATAGACACAACACTGGCACAGTCTGATAGACACAACACTGGCCCAGTCTGAAAGACACAACACTGGCACAGTCTGATAGACACAACACTGGCACAGTCTGATAGACACAACACTAGCACAGTCTGATAGACACAACACTGGCTCAGTCTGATAGACACAACACTGGCCCAGTCTGATAGACACAACACTGGCACAGTCTGATAGACACAACACTGGCACAGTCTGATAGACACAACACTGGCCCAGTCTGATAGACACAACACGGCCCAGTCTGATAGACACAACACTGGCACAGTCTGATAGACACAACACTAGCACAGTCTGATAGACACAACACTGGCTCAGTCTGATAGACACAACACTGGCCCAGTCTGATAGACACAACACTGGCACAGTCTGATAGACACAACACTGGCACAATCTGATAGACACAACACTGGCCCAGTCTGATGGAGATGGGAAAAGTATCGCATTCTTTTGTTAAATGTGTAATGATTACTTTTATGCTTTCTGAGCCACATTTAAATGTCACATTAACAGCAGAAGATCCTAGTGGGTTCATTTCACATTTGAATCATTGGATTCCAGTCGTACACAAACCATGTTTGAACAATCTTCAGTCTGAGTCATTGAAATGCTTTCTTGTGTTTGCCTCAGATTCACAGCACCACCATCATCATCTCAAACAATCTGACAACCTCACATAATTCTACACTGTTCAGTTTTAAAAAATTCATTCTCTTGATGTGGGCGTCGCTCGCAAGACCAACATTTATTGCCCATGCCTAATTGCCCTTCAGAAGGTGGTGGTGAGCTGCCTTCTTGAACCACTGCAGTCCGTATGGTGAAAGTACTCCCACAGTGCTGTTAGGGTGGGAATTCCAAGATTTTGACCCAGCGACGATGAAGGAACGGCGATATATTTCCAAGTCAGGATGGTGTGTGACTTGGAGGGGAACTTGGAGGTGGTGGTGTTCCCATGCACCTGCTACCCTTGTCCTTCTAGGTGGTAGAGGTTGTGGGTTTGGGAGATGCTGCCAAAGAAGCCTTGGCGAGTTGCTGCAGTGCATCTTGTAGATGGAACACACTGCAGCCACGGTACACCGGTGGTGGAGGGAGTGAATGTTTAAGGTGGTGGATGGGGTGCCAATCAAGCGGGCTGCTTTGTCCTGGATGGTGTCAAGCTTCTTGAGTGTTGTTGGAGCTGCACTCATCCAGGCAAGTGGAGAGTATTCCAGCACACTCCTGACTTGTGCCTTGTAGATGGTGGGAAGGCTTTGGGGAGTCAGGAGGTGATACGCTCGCCGTAGAATACCCATCCTCTGACCTGCTCTTGTTGCCAGTGTTTATGTGGCTGATCCAGTTAAGTTTCTGGTCAATGGTGACCCCCAGGATATTGATGGTGGGGGATTTGGCGATGGTAATGCTGTTGAATGTCAAGGGGCGGTGGTTAGACTCTCGCTTGTTGGAGATAGGTGGTGGAGAAGCTTTGGAAAGTCAGGAGGTGAGTCACTCGCCACAGAATACCCAGGGTCAGGATGTTGATCGTAGGGGATTCAGCGATGGTAATGCCATTGAATATCACATCTCCAGCAGCCACTGGCCAATAGGCAAGGAAATCGATGTTTCGAGATTTAAGCTCAGACGTTTTCACAAAGGTGGTATTTTCTGGCCTAATTTTGTTTATTACTCACCAGACTCAATCATTTCTCTAGGTTTACAAGATCAACCTCAGCTGGAGTATTGTGTCCAATTCTGGGCACCACACTTTAGGAAGGATGTCAAGGCCTTGGAGATGGTGCAGAGGAGATTTACTAGAATGGTACCAGGGATAAGCGACTTCAGTTATGTGGAGAGACTGGAGAAGCTGGGATTGTTCTTCTTAGAGCAGAGACAGTTAAGGGGAGATTTAATAGAGGTGTTCAAAATCACAAAGGGTTTTGATACGAGTAGATAGGGAGAAATTGTTTCCAGTGGTAGGAGGGATGGTAACCAGAGGACACAGATTTAGGGTAATTAGCAAAAGAACAAGAGGGGAGATGGAGCGAGGATTATAGAATGGGGCGAGTGGATTATAGAATCATAGGATCATAGAATGGTTACAGCACAGAAGGAGACTATTCAGCCCATCGAGTCCATGCCGGCTCTCTGCAAGAGCACTTCAGCGAGTCCCACTCCCCCACCCTTTCCCCGTAGCCCTGCAAATTTTTTTCCTTCAGGTACTTTTCCAATTTCCTTTGTAAAGCCACGATTGAATCTGCCTCCACCACCCTCTCAAGCAGTGCATTCTAGATCATAACCACTCGCTGCGTAAAAATATTTTTTCTCATGTCGCCTTTGGTTCTTCTGCCAATCACCTTAAATCTGTGTCCTCTGGTTCGTGACCCTTCTGTCAATGGGAGCAGTTTCTCTCTATCTACTCTGACAAGACCCCTCATGATTTTAAACACCTCTATCAAATCTCCTCTCAACCTTCTCTGCTCTAAGGAGAACAACCCCAGCTTCTCCAGTCTATCCACATAACTGAAGTCCCTCATCCCTGGAACCATTCTTGTAAATCTTATCTGCGCCCTCTCTAAAGCCTTCACATCCTTCCTAAAGTGCGGTGCCCAGAATTGGACACAATACTCCTGTTGAGGGCGGACCAGTGTTTTATAAAGGTTCATCATAACTTCCTTGCTTTTGTACTCTATGCCTCTATTTATGAAGCCCAGGATCCCGTGTGCTTCTTTAACCGCTTTCTCAAACTGCCCTGCCACCTTCAACGTTTTGTGCACACATACCCCCGGGTCTCTCTGTTCATGCACCCCTTTTAGGATTGTACCATTTAGTTTATATTGCTTCTCCTCATTCTTCCTACCAAAATGGATCACTTTGCACTTTTCTGTGTTAAATTTCATCTGCCACGTGTCCACCTATTCCACCAGCCTGTCTGTCCTCTTGAAGTCTATCACTCTCCTCCTCACTGTTCACTATACTTCCAAGTTTTGTGTCATCTGCAAATTTTGAAATTGTGCCCTGTACACCCAAGTCCAAGTCACTGATATATATCAAGAAAAGCAGTGGTCCTAGAACCGACCCCTTGGGAACACCACTGTATACCTTCCTCCAGTCCGAAAAACAACCGTTCACCACTACTCTCTGTTTCCTGTCACTTAGCCAATTTTGTATCCATGCTGCCACTGTCTCTTCTATTCCATGGGCTTCAACTTTGCTGGCAAACCTATTATGTGGCACTTTATCAAACGACTTTTGGAAATCCATGTACACTACGTCAATCGCATTGCCCTCATCAACCCTCTCTGTTACCTCATCAAAAAACTCAATCAAGTTAGTTAAACATGATTTGCCTTTAAGAAATCCATGTTGGCTTTCCTTAATTAATCCACACTTGTCCAAGTGACTGTTAATTTTGTCCCAGATTATTGTTTCTAAAAGTTTCCCCACTACTGAGGTTAAACTGGCTGGCCTGTAGTTGCTGGGTTTATCTTTACACCCTTTTTTGAACAAGGGTATAATATTTGCAATTCTCCAGTCTCTGGCACCACCTGTATCTAAGGAGGATTGGAAGATTATGGCCAGTACCTCCATAATTTTCACCTTTACTTTCCTCAGCATCCTCGGATGCATCCCATCCGATCCTGGTAACTTATCTACTTTAAAGTACAGCCAGCTTTTCTAGTACCTCCTCTTTATCAATTTTTATCCCATTCAGTATCTCAACGACCTCCTCTTTCACTATGATTTTGGCATCTTCTTCCTTGGTAGCGACAGATGCAAAGTACTCATTTAGTACCTCAGCCATGCCCTCTGCCTCCATGCGTGGGTCTCCTTTTTGGTCCCTAAATCGGCCCCACCCCTCCTCTTACTAACTGTTTACTATTTATATGCCTACAGAAAATTTTTGGATTCCCTTTTATGTTGGCTGCCATTCTATTCTCATACTCTCTCTTTGCCCCTCTTATTTCCTTTTTCACTTACATAGAAACATAGAAGATAGGAGCAGGAGTAGGCCATTCGGCCCCTCGAGCCTGCTCCGCCATTCAATGAGATCATGGCTGATCATCCAAATTCAGTACCCTGTCCCTGCCTTCTCCCCATATCCCTTGATCCCTTTAGCCTTAAGAAATATATCCAACTCCTTCTTGAATATATTTAATGAATTGGCCTCTACTGCCTTCTTTGGCAGAGAATTCCACAGGTTCACCACTCTCTGGGTGAAGAAATTCCTCCTCATTTCAGTCCTAAATGGCTTACCCCTTATCCTTAGACTGTGACCCCTGGTTCTGGACTCCCCGACCATCAGGAACATCCTACCAGCATCTAGTCTGTCTAGTCCTGTTAGAATTTTATAAGTTTTGATGAGATCCCCTCTCATTCTTCTAAACTCCAGCGAGTACAAGCCCAATCGACCCAATCTCTCCTCATACATCATTCCTGCCATCCCAGGTATCAGTCTGGTGAATCTTCGCTGAACTCCTTCCATTGCAAGAACATCCTTCCTCAGATAAGGCGACCAAAACTGCACACAATACTCAAGATGTGGCCTCACCAAGGCCCTGTACAACTGCAGCAAGACATCCTTGTTCCTGTACTCAAACCCTCTCACTACGAAGGCGAACATACCATTTGCCTTCTTAACCGCCTGCTTCACCTGCATGCTTACTTTCAGCGACTGGTGCACAAGGACGCCCAGGTCTCGTTGCACTTCCCCTTCTCCCAATCTATTGCCATTTAGATAATAATCTGCCTTCCTGTTTTTGCCACCAAAGTGGATAACCTCGCATTTATCCACGTTATATTGCACCTACCATGCTTCTGCCCAATCACCCAACCTGTCCAAATCATACTGGAGTTTCTCGACATCCTCCTCGCAGCACACACGCCCAGCTTTGTGTCATCTGCAAACTTGGAGATATTACATCTAGTTCCCTCGTCCAGATCATTAATATATATTGTGAATAGCTGGGGTCCAAGGGCCGATCCCTGCGGTATCCCACTAGTCACTGCCTGCTTCTCGGAAAAAGAGCCGTTTATTCCAACTCTTTGCTTTCTGTCTGCCAACCAGTTCTCTATCCAAGTCAATACCTTGCCCCCAATCCCATGTGCCTTAATCTTACATGCTAATCTCTTATGCGGGACCTTATCGAAAGCCTTTTGAAAATCCAAATACACCACATCTACTGGTTCTCCCTTATCTATTTCACCAGATACATCTTCAAAAAATTCCAGTAGATTAGTCAAGCACGATTTAGCTTTTGTAAATCCATGTTGACTTTGTCCGATCCGGTCACTTTTTTCCAAGTGCTCTGCTATTACATCCTTTATAATGGACTCTAGCATTTACCCCACTACCGATGTCAGGCTTACCGGTCTGTAATTCCCCGTTTTCTCTCTACCACCCTTTTTGAACAGTGGGGTAACATTAGCTACCCGCCAATCCATGGGAACTGTTCCAGAGTCTATCGAATTTTTGAAGATGACCAGCAATGCATCTACTATTTCTAGGGCCACTTCCATAAGTACCCTAGGATGTAAATTATCAGGCCCTGGGGATTTATCAGCCCTTAATCCCATCAATTTCCCTAACACCGTTTCCCTACAAATACTGATTTCTATCAGTTCCTCCCTTTCATCAGACCCTTTGTTCCCCGACCTCTTTGGGAGGTTATTTGTGTCCTCCTTTGTGAAGACAGAAACAAAGTATGTATTTAATTGGTACATACATAGATACATAGATACATAGAAGATAGGAGCAGGAGTAGGCCATTCGGCCCCTCGAGCCTGCTCCGCCATTCAATGAGATCATGGCTGATCATCCAAATTCAGTACCCGGTCCCTGCCTTCTCCTCATATCCCTTGATCCCTTTAGCCTTAAGAAATATATCCAACTCTTTCTTGAATATATTTAATGAACTGGCCTCCACCGCCCTCTGTGGCAGAGAATTCCACAGGTTCACCACTCTCTGGGTGAAGAAATTCCTCCTCATTTCAGTCCTAAATGGCTTACCCCTTAGCCTTAGACTATGACCCCTGGTTCTGGACTCCCCGGCCATCAGAAACATCCTTCCTGCATCTAGTCTGTCCAGGCCTGACAGAATTTTATAGGTTTCGATGAGATCCCCTCTCAATCGTCTAAACTCCAGTGAGTATAAGCCCAATCGACACAATCTCTCCTCATACGTCATTCCTGCCATCCCAGGTATCAGCCTGGTGAATCTTCGCTGCACTCCTTCCATGGCAAGAACGTCCTTCCTCAGGTAAGGCGACCAAAACTGCACACAATACTCAAGGTGTGGTCTCACCAAGGCCCTGTACAACTGTAGCAAGACATCCTTGTTCTTGTACTTGAACCCTCTTGCTACGAAGGCCAACATACCATTTGCCTTCTTAACCGCCTGCTGCACCTGCATGCTTACCTTCAGCGACCAGTGTACAAGAACACCCAGGTCTCTTTGCACTTCCCCTTCTCCCAAACTAGTACCATTCAAATAATAATCTGCCTTCCTGTTTTTGCCACCAAAGTGGATAACCTCACATTTATCCACATTATAGTGCATTTGCCATGTTTCTGCCCAATCACCCAACCTGTCCAAATCGTGCTGGGGTTTCACGACATCCTCCTCACAGCATACCCTCCCCCCAAGCTTTGTGTCGTCTGCAAATTTGGAGATATTACATCCAATTCCCTCGTCCAAATCATTAATATATATTGTGAACAGCTGGGGTCCTAGGACCGATCCTTGCGGTACCCCACTAGTCACTGCCTGCCACTTGGAAAACAACCCGTTTATTCCAACTCTTTGCTTTCTGTCCGCCAACCAGTTCTCTATCCAAGTCAATACCTTGCCCCCAATCGCATGTGCCTTAATTTTGCACGCTAATCTCTTATGCGGGACCTTATCGAAAGCCTTCTGAAAGTCCAAATACACCACATCCACTGGTTCTCCCTTATCTATTTTACCAGTTACATCCTCAAAAAATTCCAGTAGATTAGTCAAGCATGATTTACCTTTTGTAAATCCATGTTGACTTTGTCCGATCCAGTCACTGCTTTCCAAGTGCTCTGCCATTTCATTGTTCCCCATTATAAATTCCCCTGATTCTGACTGCAAGGGACCTACGCTTGACTTCACCAATCTTTTTCTCTTCACATATCTATAAAAGCTTTTACAGTCAGTTTTTATGTTCCCTGCAAGCTTACTCTCATACACTATTTTCCCCCTCTTAATTAATCCCTTTGTCCTCCTTTGGTGGATCCTAAACTGCTCCGAATCCTCAGGTTTACTGCTTTTTCTGGCCAATTTATATGTCCTCTCCTTGGATCTTATGCTATCCCTAATTTCCCTTGTTAGCCAGGTTGAGTCACCTTTTTTGTTTTATTTTTATGCCAAACTGGGGTGAACAAATTCTGTAGTTCATCCATGCGATCTTTGAATGTTTGCCATTGCCCATCCACCATCAACCCTTTGAGTGACATTCCCCAATCAATCCTACCCAACTCGCACCTCAAAGCATCGTCGTCTCCTTTATTTAAATTCAGGGCCGTAGTCTCTGAGTCAACTATTTCACTCTCCATCTTAATGAAGAATTCTATCATATTATGATCGCTCCTCCCCAAGGGGCCTCGCACAACAAGATTGCTAATTACTCCTTTCTCATTACATAATACCCAGTCTAAGATGGGCTGACCTCTAGTTGGTTCCTCGACATATTGGTCCAGGAAACCATCCCGTATACACTCCAGGAATTCCTCCTCCACAGTATTGTTACTAATTTGGTTAGCCCAATCTATATGTAAATTAAAGTCACCCATGATAACTGCTGTGCCCTTATTGCATGCTTCTCTAATTTCCCGTTTAATGCCATCCCTGACCTCCGCCTTACTGTTTGGAGGTCTATATGCCACTCCCACTAATGTTTTCTGCCCCTTGGTATTTCTCAGTTCTACCCATACAGATTCCACATCATCCGAGCTCATATCCTTCCTTTCAATTGTGTTAATCCCCTCTTTAACCAGCAATGCTACCCCACCTCCTTTTCCTTTCTGCCTATCTTTCCTGAATATTGAATACCCCTGGATGTTGAGTTCCCAGCCTTGGCCACCCTGGAGCCATGTTTCCGTAATCCCAATCATATCATATTTGTTTACCTCTATTTGCGCAGCTAATTCATCCACCTTATTATGAATGCTCCTCGCATTAAGACAAAGCCTTCAGGCTTGTTTTTTAATGCTCTTAGATCTTTTAGAATTATTATTTACTGTGGCCATGTTTGATTTAAACCCTTGATTTCTCTGCCTGTCGCTTTTGTTTTTCTCCTTCCTATCTTTTGCTTTTATCCTTGTTTCCCTTTCCTCTGTTTCCCCGCTCAGGTTCCCAACCCCCTGCCATTTTAGTTTAAACCCTCCCCCAGAGCACTAGCAAACACTCCCCCTAGGACATCGGTCCCGGCCCTGCCCAGGTGCAAACTGTCCGGTTTGAACTGGTCCCACCTCCCCCAGAACCGGTTCCAATATCCCAGGAATTTGAATCCCTCCCCCTTGCACCATTCCTCTAGCCATGTATTCATCTGGAATATCCTTCTATTTCTACTCTGACTAGCATGTGGCACTGGTAGCAATCCTGAGATTATTACCTTTGACGTCCTGTTTTTTAATTTACCTCCTAACTCCCTATATTCAACTTTTAGGACCTCATCCCGTTTTTACCTATATTGTTGGTACCTATATGCACCACGGTAACTGGCTGTTCACCCTCCCCCTCCAGAATGCCCTGCAGCCGCTCCGAGACATCCTTGACCCTTGCACCAGGGAGGCAACACACCATCCTGGAGTCTCATTTGCGGCCGCAGAAACGCCTATCTATTCCCCTTACAATAGAATCCCCTATTACTATAGCTCTCCCACTCTTCTTCCTCCCGTCCTGTGCAGCAGAGCCACCCCTGCTGCCAGGAAGTTGGCTGCTGCTGCCTTCCCCTGGTAAGCCTTCCCCCCCATCAGTATCCAAAGCAGTATATCTGTTTGAGAGGGGGATGGCCACAGGGGACCCCTGCACTACCTGCCTGTGCCTACTACTCTGCCTGTTGGTCACCCGTTCCCTTTCTGCCTGTGCCACCTTTATCTGCAATGTGACCAACTGATTAAACGTGCTATTCACGACCTCCTCAGCATCGCAAATGGTCCAGTATGTACCCAATCGCTGCTCTAGCACCACAATGCGGTCTGCCAGTAGCTGCAGCTGGACACACTTCCTGCACACGTAGTTGTCAGGGACACAGGAAGTGTCCCTGAGTTCCCACATAGCGCAGGAGGAGCATACCACAGCACCGGGCTGTCCTGCCATGACTTACCCTTTAATTAATTGAAATTGAATTAAATCAAATCAATCCCACCAATTACACTACAGATAAATGATATATTTTAGGGCCCTGGTTTACCAACAGTCCCCGCTACACCACAGAGACCCTAGAAACTAAAAACCGCAGAGTTAGAGTTTAAAAAAGAAAGAAATACTCACTAACCAATCACTTACCTGCTTTCTGGTGACATCACACTTTGATTACTTTTTACTTCTCTCCCTCTCTGAGATTGGAGATTGGTAAACCTACCTGCTCTCTGGGGGCCTTTTAAAGCCTCGCCGCTTGCGTTTCCCGCCGCTGCCGCTGCTGCTGACACTGTGAGTCCTACCTGGTCTCTGGGGGCCTTTTAAAGCCTCGCCGCTCGCATTTCCCGCCGCCACCGCTGACACTGTGAGTCCTACCTGGTCTCTGGGGGCCTTTTAAAGCCTCGCCGCTCGCATTTCCCGCCGCCGCCGCTGACACTGTGAGTCCTACCTGGTCTCTGGGGGCCTTTTAAAGCCTCGCCGCTCGCATTTCCCGCCGCCGCCGCTGACACTGTGAGTCCTACCTGGTCTCTGGGGGCCTTTTAAAGCCTTGCCGCTCGCGTTTCCCGCTGCCGCCGCCACCACTGCCACTGACACTATGAGGCTTCCCTCTGAACTTTCTATATTCAGCCTGGTTCTCACTTGTATTCCCAACCTAACATCTGTCATACACCCCCCTTTTCCTGCTTCATCTTACTCTCTATCTCTTTCGGCATCCGGGATGCTCTGACTTTGGTTGCCCTACCCTTCCCCCTCATGGGAATGTACTTCGACTGTACCCGAACCATCTCCTCTTTAAAGGCAGCCCATTGTTCATTTACAGTTTTCCCTGTCAATCTTCGATTCCAATTTACCCGGGCCAGATCCATTCTCAACCCACTCCAATTAAGTATTTTTACTCTAGATTTTTCCCTGTCCTTTTCCATAGCTAGTCTAAACCTTATGATAGATACTATGATCACTGTTCCCTAAATGTTCCCCTACTGACACTTGCTCCACTTGACCCACCTCATTCCCCGGAGCAAGATCCAGCAATGCCTCCTTCCTCATTGGGCCAGAAACGTAATGATCAAGAAAAAAATAAGCACCGCCAAAAATTCTGGCAGGACTAGAACCCAGAACCATTCAATGCATCATACATTAACAATCCAATGATATATCTACTGCGCCACAGAATGGGGCGAGGGTTATATAATGGGGCAAGTGGATTATAGAATGGGGCGAGGGAATTATAGAATGGGGTGAGGGGGTTATAGAATGGGGTGAGGATTATAGAATGGGGCTAGGGGATTATAGAATGGGATGAGGATTATAGAATGGGGCAAGTGGATTATAGAATGGGGCGAGGGAATTATAGAATGGGGGGAGGGGATTATAGAATGGGGCGAGGGGATTATAGAATGGGGTGAGGGAATTATAGAATGGGGTGAGGGTTATAGAATGGGGCAAGGGGATTATAGAATGGGGCAAGGGAATTATAGAATGGGGTGAGGGGATTATAGAATGGGGCGAGGGGATTATAGAATGGGGCGAGGATTATAGAATGGGGCTAGGGGATTATAGAATGGGGCAAGTGGATTATAGAATGGGGCGAGGGAATTATAGAATGGGGTGAGGGGATTATAGAATGGGGTGAGGGGATTATAGAATGGGGTGAGGGGATTATAGAATGGGGCGAGGGTTATAGAATGGGGCAAGGGGATTATAGAATGGGGCAAGGGAATTATAGAATGGGGCAAGGGAATTATAGAATGGGGTGAGGGGATTATAGAATGGGGCGAGGGGATTATAGAATGGGGCGAGGATTATAGAATGGGGTGAGGGGATTATAGAATGGGATCAGGATTATAGAATGGGGCAAGTGGATTATAGAATGGGGCAAGGGAATTATAGAATGGGGTGAGGGGATTATAGAATGGGGCGAGGGGATTATGGAATGGGGTGAGGATTATAGAATGGGGCGAGGGGATTATAGAATGGGATGAGGATTATAGAATGGGGCGAGGATTATAGAATGGGGTGAGGATTATAGAATGGGGTGAGGATTATAGAATGGGGCGAGGATTATAGAATGGGGTGAGGGTTATAGAATGGGGCAAGGGGATTATAGAATGGGGCAAGGGAATTATAGAATGGGGTGAGGGGATTATAGAATGGGGCGAGAGGATTATAGAATGGGGCGAGGGGATATAGAATGGGATGAGGATTATAGAACGAGGCGAGGATTATAGAATGGGCTGAGGATTATAGAATGGGGTGAGGATTATAGAATGGGGCGAGGATTATAGAATGGGGCGAGAGGATTATAGAATGGGGCGAGGGGATTATAGAATGGGATGAGGATTATGGAATGGGGCGAGGATTATAGAATGTGGTGAGGGGATTATAGAATGGGGTGAGGGGATTATAGAATGGAGCGAGGGGATAATAGAATGGGGTGAGGATTATAGAATGGGATGAGGGGATTATAGAATGGGGCAAGGATTATAGAATGGGGCGAGGATTATAGAATGGGGTGAGGATTATAGAATGGGATGAGGGGATTATAGAATGGGGCAAGGATTATAGAATGGGGCAAGGATTATAGAATGGGGCGAGGATTATAGAATGGGGTGAGGATTATGGAATGGGGCGAGGATTATAGAATGGGGCGAGGATTATAGAATGGGCCGAGGATTATAGAATGGGGTGAGGATTATGGAATGGGGTGAGGATTATAGAATGGGGTGAGGATTATAGAATGGGGTGAGGATTATAGAATGGGGTGAGGATTATAGAATGGGGTGAGGGGATTATAGAATGGGGCGAGGGGATTATAGAATGGGATCAGGATTATAGAATGGGGCAAGTGGATTATAGAATGGGGCAAGGGAATTATAGAATGGGGTGAGGGGATTATAGAATGGGGCGAGGGGATTATGGAATGGGGTGAGGATTATAGAATGGGGTGAGGGGATTATAGAATGGGATCAGGATTATAGAATGGGGCAAGTGGATTATAGAATGGGGCAAGGGAATTATAGAATGGGGTGAGGGGATTATAGAATGGGGCGAGGGGATTATGGAATGGGGTGAGGATTATAGAATGGGATGAGGATTATAGAATGGGGCGAGGGGATTATAGAATGGGATGAGGATTATAGAATGGGGCGAGGGGATTATAGAATGGGGTGAGGATTATAGAATGGGGTGAGGATTATAGAATGGGGCGAGGATTATAGAATGGGGCGAGGGGATTATAGAATGGGGCAAGGATTATAGAATGGGGCGAGGATTATAGAATGGGGTGAGGATTATGGAATGGGGCGAGGATTATAGAATGGGGCGAGGATTATAGAATGGGGCGAGGATTATAGAATGGGCCGAGGATTATAGAATGGGGTGAGGATTATGGAATGGGGTGAGGATTATAGAATGGGGCGAGGATTATAGAATGGGGTGAGGATTATAGAATGGGGTGAGGATTATAGAATGGGGTGAGGGGATTATAGAATGGGGCGAGGGGATTATAGAATGGGGCGAGGATTATAGAATGGGGTGAGGGGATTATAGAATGGGATCAGGATTATAGAATGGGGCAAGTGGATTATAGAATGGGGCAAGGGAATTATAGAATGGGGTGAGGGGATTATAGAATGGGGCGAGGGGATTATGGAATGGGGTGAGGATTATAGAATGGGGCGAGGGGATTATAGAATGGGATGAGGATTATAGAATGGGGCGAGGATTATAGAATGGGGTGAGGATTATAGAATGGGGTGAGGATTATAGAATGGGGCGAGGATTATAGAATGGGGTGAGGGTTATAGAATGGGGCAAGGGGATTATAGAATGGGGCAAGGGAATTATAGAATGGGGTGAGGGGATTATAGAATGGGGCGAGAGGATTATAGAATGGGGCGAGGGGATATAGAATGGGATGAGGATTATAGAATGGGGCGAGGATTATAGAATGGGCTGAGGATTATAGAATGGGGTGAGGATTATAGAATGGGGCGAGGATTATAGAATGGGGCGAGAGGATTATAGAATGGGGCGAGGGGATTATAGAATGGGATGAGGATTATGGAATGGGGCGAGGATTATAGAATGTGGTGAGGGGATTATAGAATGGGGTGAGGGGATTATAGAATGGGGTGAGGGGATAATAGAATGGGGTGAGGATTATAGAATGGGATGAGGGGATTATAGAATGGGGCAAGGATTATAGAATGGGCCGAGGATTATAGAATGGGGTGAGGATTATAGAATGGGATGAGGGGATTATAGAATGGGGCAAGGATTATAGAATGGGGCAAGGATTATAGAATGGGGCGAGGGGATTATAGAATGGGGCAAGGATTATAGAATGGGGCGAGGATTATAGAATGGGGTGAGGATTATGGAATGGGGCGAGGATTATAGAATGGGGCGAGGATTATAGAATGGGGCGAGGATTATAGAATGGGGTGAGGATTATAGAATGGGGTGAGGATTATAAAATGGGGTGAGGATTATAGAATGGGGCGAGGGGATTATAGAATGGGATGAGGATTATAGAATGGGGTGAGGGGATTATAGAATGGGGTGAGGATTATAGAATGGGGTGAGGGGATTATAGAATGGGGCGAGGATTATAGAATGGGGCGAGGATTATAGAATGGGGCGAGAATTATAGAATGGGGCGAGGATTATAGAATGGGGTGAGGATTATAAAATGGGGTGAGGATTATAGAATGGGGCGAGGGGATTATAGAATGGGATGAGGATTATAGAATGGGGCGAGGGGATTATAGAATGGGGCGAGGATTATAGAATGGGGTGAGGATTATAGAATGGGGTGAGGATTATAGAATGGGGCGAGGGGATTATAGAATGGGATGAGGATTATAGAATGGGGCGAGGGGATTATAGAATGGGGCGAGGATTATAGAATGGGGTGAGGATTATAGAATGGGGTGAGGATTATAGAATGGGGCGAGGGGATTATAGAATGGGGCAAGGATTATAGAATGGGGTGAGGGGATTATAGAATGGGATCAGGATTATAGAATGGGGTGAGGATTATGGAATGGGGCGAGGGGATTATAGAATGGGGCGAGGATTATAGAATGGGGTGAGGATTATAAAATGGGGTGAGGATTATAGAATGGGGCGAGGGGATTATAGAATGGGATGAGGATTATAGAATGGGGCGAGGGGATTATAGAATGGGGCGAGGATTATAGAATGGGGTGAGGATTATAGAATGGGGTGAGGATTATAGAATGGGGCGAGGGGATTATAGAATGGGGCAAGGATTATAGAATGGGGCGAGGATTATAGAATGGGGTGAGGGGATTATAGAATGGGGTGAGGGGATTATAGAATGGGGTGAGGATTATAGAATGGGGCGAGGATTATAGATTGGGGTGAGGATTATAGAATGGGGTGAGGATTATAGAATGGGGTGAGGGGATTATAGAATGGGGCGAGGATTATAGAATGGGGCGAGGATTATAGAATGGGGTGAGGATTATAGAATGGGGTGAGGATTATAGAATGGGGTGAGGGGATGATAGAATGGGGCGAGGAGATTATAGAATGGGGTGAGGATTATAGAATGGGGTGAGGGGATTACAGAATGGGGCGAGGATTATAGAATGGGTCGAGGGGATGATAGAATGGGGCGAGGAGATTATAGAATGGGGTGAGGATTATAGAATGGGGCGAGGGGATTATAGAATGGGGTGAGGGGATTATAGAATGGGATGAGGGGATTATAGAATGGGGCGAGAATTATAGAATGGGGTGAGGATTATAGAATGGGGCGAGGGGATTATAGAATGGGGTGAGGGGATTATAGAATGGGATGAGGGGATTATAGAATGGGGCGAGGATTATAGCATGGGGTGAGGGGATTATAGAATGGGGTGAGGATTATAGAATGGGGTGAGGGGATTATAGAATGGGGTGAGGGGATTATAGAATGGGGCGAGGATTATAGAATGGGGTGAGGAGATTATAGAATGGGGCGAGGATTATAGAATGGGGAGGATTATAGAATGGGGCGAGGATTATAGAATGGGGAGGATTATAGAATGGGGCGAGGATTATAGAATGGGGTGAGGGGATTATAGAATGGGGTGAGGATTATAGAATGGGGCGAGGATTATAGAATGGCGAGGATTATAGAATGGGGTGAGGGGATTATAGAATGGGGTGAGGATTATAGAATGGGGTGAGGGGATTATAGAATGGGGCGAGGGGATTATAGAATGGGGCGAGGGGATAATAGAATGGGGCGAGGGGATTATAGAATGGGGCGAGGGGATAATAGAATGGGGCGAGGGGATTATAGAATGGGGTGAGGATTATAGAATGGGCTGAGGGGATTATAGAATGGGGCGAGGATTATAAAATGGGGCGAGGATGATAGAATGGGGTGAGGATTATAGAATGAGGCGAGGGGATTATAGAATGGGGCGAGGGGATTATAGAATGGGGCGAGGGGATAATAGAATGGGACGAGGGGATTATAGAATGGGGCGAGGGGATTATAGAATGGGGCGAGGGGATTATAGAATGGGGCGAGGGGATTATAGAATGGGGCGAGGGGATTATAGAATGGGGCGAGGGGATTATAGAATGGGGCGAGGGGATTATAGAATGGGGCGAGGGGATTATAGAATGGGGCGAGGGGATTATAGAATGGGGCGAGGATTATAGAATGGGGCGAGGATTATAGAATCAGTCACTCAGCAGGTTGCCGATATCCATTATAAGTATTTAACATATCGGCATTTGATCAGGATATTAAACTTAAGAGTGTGCAGGCAGAGATGGAATGGGTGACCGCCAGACAGAAGAGGAGGACCAGGCAGGTAGGGCAGGAATCCCCTGAGAGCATCTCGCTCACTAACTGGTTTTCAGTTCTGAATACTGGTGGGGGCAATGGTTCCTCTGGGGAGAGCAGCCAGAGCCAAGTCCACGGCACCACGGGTGGCTCAGCTATACAGGGGTGGGGAGGAAGATGAGTGGAAGAGCAATAGTCATAGGGGATTCAATAGTTAGGGGAGCAGACAGATGTTTCTGCGGCCGCAGACGTGACTCCAGGATGGTATGTTGCCTCCCTGGTGCCAGGGTCAAGGATGTCACTGAGCGGCTGCAGAACATTCTGAGGGGGGAGGGTGAACAGCCAGAGGTCGTGGTCCATATCGGTACCAACATAGAAACATAGAAACATAGAAGATAGGAGCAGGGGTAGGCCATTCGGCCCCTCGAGCCTGCTCCGCCATTTAATAAGATCATGGCTGATCATCCAAATTCAGTACACTGTCCCTGCTTTCTCCCCATATCCCTTGATCCCTTTAGCCTTCAGAAATATATCCAACTCCTTCTTGAATTTATTTAATGAATTGTCCTCAACTGCCTTCTGTGGTAGAGAATTCCACAGGTTCATCACTCTCTGGGTGAAGAAATTCCTCCTCATCTCTGTCCTAAATGGCTTACCCCTTATCCTTAGACTGTGACCCCAGTTCTGGACTCCCCTGGCATCGGGAACATCCTTCCTGCATCTAGTATGACATAGGTAGAAAGAGGGATGAGGTATTGCAGGATGATTTTAGGGAGCTAGGAAAGAGATTAAAAAGCAGGACCTCAAAGGCAGTAATCTCCAGATTATTCCTGGTGCCACGTGCTAGTGAGTACAGAAATAGGAGAATAGAACAGATGAATGCGTGGCTGGAGAGATGGTGCAGGAGGGAGGGCTTTAGATTCCTGAGGCATTGAGACTGTTTCTGGAGGAGGTGGGACCTGTACAAGCCGGGCGCATTGCACCTCAACAGGACAGGGACCAATATCCTCGCAGGGGGTATAGTAATCTGGGATGTTATGATTAAGGTTATCCACCAGGTGGTGCTGTAGCCAATGCTGTGCTAAGGTCAGAGGTTTGTGTAGTGTATGTACCTTTAAGGGGAGAACTACTTTTTACAGCTCCTGTATACTGTAGTACCGGCAGTGACCACACCTGTATATAACCCTGAGTAGGGATCTGTACTGTTAGTTTTAGAGTAACCCTCATCCAGTAAACACCTGTTGATTGTTCCTCTGCAGTCTCTGTCTATTTATTGAAGGACACCATACATCCAGATTCACGGATTTAACATTCGCAACGAGTCGATTCGAACCTACCTGCAACTCTGCAGAAGAAGGCCGATTCCAGGGGCACGGGCGTCGACCATCCGGCGGAGACTCCAGCGAGACGGGCTGGCAGCAGGTATGGCGCAGACCCTTCCCGGACGGCGGCGGCTGAGGCCGACCGACGGCACAGGGGAAGGCCGAGCAGCGTCGACGGGGTAAGAGAGAGTGTAAAGTGCACAGGGCGCAGCCGGGGTTGAAGACCGAGCGGCGTCGACGGAAAAAAAGAGAGAGAGAGTAGAGCGCACGGGGCGCAGCCGGGGTTCAGGACCGAGCGGCGTCGATGAGAGAGGCGCGCAGGACAACGCACAGAGCGCGGCTGGTGTTCAAGGGCTGAGCAGCATCCGCGGGGAAGAAAGGAAAGCGCGGGAGACGCCATTTTTGAGCCACAGCGGAGAAGAAGTGAGAGCGCAGGAGACGCCATTTTTGAGCCGCAGCGGAGAAGAAGGAAGAGCGCGGGAGATGCCATTTTGAGCCAGCGGAGAAGAAGGGAGAGCGCGGGAGACGCCATTTTTAGCCAGTCTAACCACACCCAGGGATGCCGAAGAGTGGCAGTGTCACAGCATTCGACAATGAAGTCGAAGATTGGGCTACATATGTAAAACGCATAGAAGTGTACTGCAAGGCGAATGAAGTGCCAGATGCCAGGAAAGCACTGGTATTGTTGAATTCCATGGGTGCAAAAACATATGGCTTACTGCGAAACCTAGTAACCCCAGAGAAGCCAGTGGAAAAGGATTTTGAAAGCATAGTGGCAATCCTACAGGATCACTTAAACACCACACCGCTGCTGATAGCAGAAAGATTTAAGTTTCACAAAAGGAACCAACATAAAGACGAAAGTAATGCTGAGTATTTAACGGAACTGCGCAAGCTATCGAAACACTGCCAGTTTGGAACGGGACTAGCAGATACTTTAAGGGACAAGTTTGTGTGTGGGCTTCAAAGTGAAGGAACACAGAAACGGCTTCTATCAGAAAAGGACCTTACGCTGGACAAGGCTTTCAGCATGGCAGTATCACACGAAGCAGCCGCACGGGGCGCTGCAGAGATACAACGGAGACCGCAAGAATATGGCACAAATGAAATGTCATATGGAGCAGTGAAGTGTTATCGCTGCGGCAGAACAACACATGACCATAAGGATTGTTGGTTCAAGCACCAAGTGTGCAGACAGTGTGGAAAAGTAGGACACATAGCAAGAGTCTGCAGGTCGGGAAAGAAAACCAGCAGCAAGAAATCTCCACAGGAGAAGCACAAAAAGGTACATAAGGTGACGGAGAGTAGTTCAGACGAACAGAAAAGTGATACAGACTCCGGAAGCAAGGAGCTGGGTTGTCTGAAACTACATAATGTAATCAAAATGGAGGACACCAAACTATCTGGGTCACGCTCAAGATAGGCGGAGTCCAAGTGAAAATGGAATTGGACACAGGATCAGCCCTAACAGTCGTAAACCGAAGGGACTACAAGCGGCTATTCTCACATATACCCTTGAGAGATACAGAGATTGTCTTGAAGATGTACACGGGGCAAAAAGTCTACCCCAAAGGAAAAATAAGGGTGAACGTTATATATAACGGCAAGGAAACACCAAAAATGGACCTATATGTATTGCCAGATGGAGGACCACCACTACTAGGACGTGAATGGATCCGGAAGATACAGCTAGATTGGCATTCCATACAAGCACTGACTGTAGATGCCAAAAAGGATGATGACGTCACACCTGGACGACTGTCAAAAATGCTAACTGACGCACAAGAAGTGTTCCAGGAGGGACTCGGAACACTAAAAGGCATAACAGCGACGATCAAAATAGAGGAAAATGCAAGCCCAAAGT
The DNA here is from genome assembly GCF_052327205.1 of Somniosus microcephalus. Classification (NCBI taxonomy): domain Eukaryota; kingdom Metazoa; phylum Chordata; class Chondrichthyes; order Squaliformes; family Somniosidae; genus Somniosus; species Somniosus microcephalus. The sequence continues at coordinate 3,446,543 of NC_141005.1, forward strand.
TTTTTAAGGCCAGACCGGTACCTTATGTGATCCGCCCAGCCGTCGAAGCAGAGCTGGAAGGTTTGGAACGTTCAGGAGTACTGTCCAAAGTGGACTGGAGTGAGTGGGCTACACCCATCGTTCCTGTAATGAAGAGGTCGTTGAGTAATACGCCTGGGGAACCAAAGAAGGTTCGCATCTGTGGGGACTTTAAGGTGACAGTGAACCCAGTCCTTCACACGGTACAATATCCGCTTCCGCGGATTGAAGATATTTTCGCCTCGCTATCTGGAGGAAAACGCTTCACTAAGATTGATCTGGCCCAGGCGTACCTGCAAATGGAGGTAGAAGACGACTCGAAACAGTACCTCACGATCAACACTCATAAAGGTCTCTACCAATACAACCGGCTGGTGTTCGGGGTAGCATCAGCTCTGGCTATTTGGCAAAGGGCAATGGATCAAGTCCTGCAAGGGATTCCAGGGACCCAGTGTTATTTGGACGACATCCTGGTCATGGGCGAAAATGAGAGTGATCACCTCGCCAACCTGGAGCAGGTGCTCACTAGATTGAAGGAATATGGGCTCCGAGCTAATCGCCACAAATGCGAGTTTTTCCAGAAGCAGATCTCGTATTGTGGCCACATTATTGATGAAGAGGGGTTACATAAGTCCCCTGAAAAGATTGAGGCAGTAGTCAAGGCTCCAGCACCGGAAAATGTGTCACAACTGAGGTCGTTCCTCGGGCTGGTGAACTACTACCATAAGTTCTTGCCGAATTTGTCTACAGTACTACACCCACTGAACACCCTACTGCAAACGGGGATACCATGGAAGTGGAATGACGAATGTAAACGACCTTTCCAGAAGTGCAAAGAATTGATCACATCAAAAGAGGTGTTGGCTCATTTCAACCCAGCACTACCAATTCGGTTGGTGTGTGATGCATCACCCTATGGTATTGGAGCGGTGCTGTCGCACAAATTCCCGGACGGCTCAGAGAGGCCAGTAGCCTTTGCGTCTCGGTCACTAACCTCAGCCGAGCATAACTACGCCCAGATTGACAGGGAGGCCCTCAGCCTAGTGTGGGGAGTGAGAAAGTTCAACCACTATCTGCATGGGCAGAAGTCCACCTTGCTGACTGACCACCAACAACTTGTCTCCATCTTTAATCCAAAGAAGGGCGTTCCGGTGATGACTGCGCAACAGCTACAAAGATGGTCCCTTTTTCTAGGGGCGAACCAATATGAAATAGAGTATAAGGGCACGAAACAGCATGGAAACGCTGATGGGCTATCACGCCTGCCACTGCCTACTGCGGAGGAAGCACCAGCAGTGGACCCTGTCGAAATATTTTATTTGACTATAATTGAACGCTTGCCAGTAACTAACGCGGATATAGAGAAGGAGACCCGAAATGACCCGACACTGTCTCGGGTATCTGACTTGACGGAGAAGGGATGGCCAACACATGGCGACTCACTGTTGCCAGCATTCTCATCCAGAAGTGAACAGCTGTCAGTATGCCAGGGGACCTTGATGTGTGGATCCCGAGTGGTAATTCCACCCAAGTTAAGGGAGAGAGTGCTCAATGAGCTTCACGAAGGCCATCTGGGAGGGGTGAAAATGAAAAGCCTTGCTAGGGCTTATGTGTGGTGACCGGGGATCGATCAGCAAATCGAGGACCTGACAAAGAGCTGCTCAGGATGCCAGAAGGTCCAAAATGCACCACCACATGCCCCTCTACACCCATGGGAGTGGCCCTCCTCTCCATGGCAACGGGTGCATATTGATTTTGCTGGTCCATTCATGGACTCAATGTTTTTAATAGCCGTGGATGCGCACTCGAAATGGCCTGAGGTGATCAAAATGTCCTCCACCACCACGGAGAAAACGATTGCAGTCCAACGGACCATATTTGCCAGGAACGGCTTGCCAGAGCAGATTTGCTCTGATAACGGACCACAGTTTGTGTCTGAAGAGTTTCGGAAATTTATGAAAAGGAATGGGGTAAGGCATTATACATCCGCCCCGTATCATCCAGCCACAAATGGATTGGCTGAGAGGTTCGTACAAACCTCTAAAAAGGCAGTAAGGGCCATGTGCGATGACGACATTCCACTGCAGCATAAGGTGGGCAATTTCCTGTTAGCCTACAGAAATGCGACACATGCAGTCACCAACCAGACACCGGCCATGATGTTCTTTAACCGAAGGTTGAGATCTCGTCTGGATTTGCTCAGACCAAATGTACGAAGAGATGTTGAGAATAAGCAATTCCAGCACATCAATGAGAAGCCGACAAGGAGCTTCAATGTAGGGCAACCAGTCTTGGCCCGCGACTACCGAACAGAAAAATGGCAACCAGGAACGATATGCACACGGCAGGGGCCACTAATGTACACAGTGGATGTTGGGGAGAACATTGTGAGACGCCATGTCGACCAGATCCTAGAGTCACAGGAACGAGTCAACCCCATGTCTCACGTACCTGGTAATGAACCCGACATACAGGTAGCATCTACCCCAGAAACAGTAGCATCGGAAGCTGATGAACCAACCGACGACAGGGGGCCAGAATCGCCTCCGCACCAAGAGCAAGACACTCAGGAAAGGCGCTATTCAGAAAGGATCAGGAAGCCGCCCCAAAGACTGAATTTATAAATGGACTATTTTCAGTTAATGTTGCATGTTAAAAGTGTTAATTGTTAAGTGAATGTTATGGTACTGTTAATCTAAAAGGGGAGGAATTGTAGTGTATGTACCTTTAAGGGGAGAACTACTTTTTACAGCTCCTGTATACTGTAGTACCGGCAGTGACCACACCTGTATATAACCCTGAGTAGGGATCTGTACTGTTAGTTTTAGAGTAACCCTCATCCAGTAAACACCTGTTGATTGTTCCTCTGCAGTCTCTGTCTATTTATTGAAGGACACCATACATCAAGATTCACAGATTTAACAGTTTGCTTCCTGTTAAGGTCAGAGGTTTGCTTCCTGTCAAGGTCAGCAAAGGTGCCATGCCTGGAAGCAGGCCTGCCTGGTTGTCTCGCAGTCGTTCAATAAAGTACTCGTCTTAATCCTCATACCTCGCCTCTTCGAGTTCCTTGTCTCACTGCATGGATTTATCACATTTGGCGACGAGGTAAAACAGGACCCTGAATAAGAGAAGTCTGCCAGGACATTTAAACAACAAAATCACGAGCTGCAGTTAGCTACCAGTTGGAAGAGAGCATGGCTGCCACGGTAGGAACGGTCTCCGCTTTTGATATTCAAGCACAAACTTGGGAGGAATACTGTGAAGTGTTGGGTTATTTTTTTGAAGCAAATGAAATAAATGATGCCGGAAAAAGGAATGCCATTCTGCTTAGTTCAGTGGGAAGCCAAACCTACAGTTTGATGAAGAACCTGCTCAGTCCTGAAAAGCCTGGAGACAAATCATTTGTTGAATTAGTGGCTGTGCTAAAAGAACATTTCAACCCTAAGCCTAGTGAGATTGTACAGTGGTTCAAGTTTAATTCAAGGAACAGGAAAGAGGAAACGAGTGTAATGGACTATGTAGCAGTGTTGCGTAAATTGGCACAAGATTGCAATTATGGGAACAACCTGAAGGAAATGCTGAGAGATAGGCTAGTTTGCGGAATAATGGACGACCGAATGCAGTGCAGATTATTATCCAAGACTAGGCTTACTTATGAAAAAGCATTGGAACTTGCTCAAGCCATAGAGACAGCGAACTGAGATGTAAAAGAAATACAGGGTTCAGACAGGGTTAATGCTACGCAAGTTGCAGGTCAGGTTGTTGTGCACAAGTTGAACATGCGTCAGAAACCACAACATGAGCATGTGAAGGCATGTTATAGATGCAAGGGCAATCACCTGGTGAGTGAATGCCTGTTTCTGGAGGAAAAGTGCTACAAGTGTGGGAAACAAGGACACATAAAACGAGCTTGCAGGGCGAAATCACCTGTGGAGGAATCCAAACCAAAAGGGGGAGGACAGCAAAACCAAGGGAGAGAAGTGAAAAAACATGGAGAACACCACATCAGCGGGAAAGCTGAGGAAGAAGAGGACATGCTCATAATGTATGGCATGTTAGAGAACATTCCAAAAGTGGCTCCTATCACATTGCAACTGACAGTAAATGACTCTAAGGTGAACTTTGAAGTGGATACAGGGTGCGGCGTGACCATAATGAACAAGGCAGAGTACTCAAATTGTGGAACCGTGCAAAAGTTCCAAAGTTAAAGCCTTGCTCCCTGCATCTTAAAACATGTACAGGTGAACGAGTAGCGACATTAGGTACAGCTAAGGTAACTGTGTAACACAGGGACACAGTGGAACAGCTACCTGTAGTTATAGTATCGGGTACCGGACCAAACCTGTTAGGTTGGGGTTGGATAAAAGAACTTAAATTAGACTGGGGAGCAGTACATCAAATAGATGTGGGCAAACAGTTGACTTTGCAAGAAGTGTTGAGTGAACATGAGAATGTGTTCAAGGAGGAACTTGGCACATTTAATGGCCCCCCAGCTAAGATTTATGTAGACAAGGAGGCACCGCCAAGGTTTTTTAAACAACGACCTGTGCCTTATGCCATGAAGCCAAAGGTAGAGGCTGAGCTTGACCGTCTATTGAGAGGGAACATACTGGAGCCAATGAAATGTTTGGAATGGGCAGCTCCCATAGTACCTGTTTAAAAACAGGACAATTCGGTAAGACTCTGTGGAGACTATAAATTGACAGTCAATCGAGTGTCCAAACTAGAGCAGTATCCTATTCCCAAAACAGAGGATCTCTTTGCAAACCTGGCTGGAGGAAAGAAATTCACAAAGTTGGATATGAGTCATGCCTACTTGCAGACTACACTGAATGATGAATCAAAGAAGTATGTCACCATAAATACACACAAGGGCTTGTTTACATATAACTGCTTACCGTTTGGTGTCTCATCTAGTCCAGCTATCTTCCAGAGGACAATCGAAGGTGTACTGCAAGGGATTCCACATGTTTCCATCTATCTGGATGACATTCTGGTGATGGGAAGAACCGACCAGGAGCATCTAAGCACTCTGAGAGAGGTACTACAGAGATTGGAGAGGGCAGGATTCCGGCTCAAGAGGAGTAAGTGCACTTTCCTGGGGAATGAGGCAATGTTCCTGGGACACAGAGTGGACGCCACCGGGCTCCATCCACTCAAGGAGAAGGTACAAGCACTGCAGGACACCCCTGCTCCTACAAATGTGGCTGAGTTAAAAGCTTACCTGGGACTGCTGAACTATTATAACAGGTTTTTACCAAACTTGTCAACTGTGTTAGCACCTCTTCACAAACTACTGTGCAAGGAGACACAGTGGCAGTGGGGAGAGGAGCAGGGGGTTTCATTTGAACAGTCCAAGAAACTGATGCTGTCGTCGGATGTGCTGGTTCACTACAATGCAGAGAAAGACATCATTCTCTCTTGTGACACTTCACCTTACGGGGTGGGGGCAGTTCTTTCACGCTGCATGGAGGATGGAACTGAAAGACCAATAGGGTTTATGTCCCGAACTCTAACACCAGCGGAAAAAACTATTCCCAGTTAGACAAAGAGGGGTTAGCAGTAATGTTTGGGTTACAGAGGTTCCACAAGTAAATATATGGCAGGAAGTTCACCATATGCACCGATCAAAAACCTCTTATCTCTCTTTTCAATGAAATGAAAGCAGTTCCACAGATGGTGTCACCCCGGATCCAGAGGTGGGCCGTGACATTGAGGGCATATGAGTATATCATCGTCTACAAGGCGGGCGAGTACCATGGGAACGCAGATGCCTTGAGCCGTCTTCCACTGCCAGGCACACCTGTCCGTGCAGCTCCAGAGGACAGAGTGTTGATGTTGGAGGACACTGACACAGCACTTGTGACTGCAGAGCAAGTAAGAACATGGACAGGTAAAGATCCAGTACTGTCTAGAGTTCGAGAATATGTGGTGAGGGTTGCCACATTGGGGAAACACTGTGTGTGTGTAGATAAACCTGTATAATCCCCTTTTAACTGCTGTACTCCCCTCCCCCCGCAAGACAGTTGCAAGCTGAGAGGAATAAGGCACGTTCAGACTTGCCTGCTGCTGATAGAAGGAAAACCAATCAGGTTCCAGCAGGTGACCAATCCGTGAGTCATCACAGGTTCGCGGGCTTCACGAATTCAGTACTGTATTGTGAGAGTTGGAGTAAAGACCTATTTCTTGTAGCTCGCTGTGTTGCCTATTTCTTTACGCGGGAGACCGTAGTCCCCCGCAAGGGGATGGCCACAGCATCCGGAAGGGGCTGACTTCACACCCTACAGTGTCAGGAAAACAGAGCTGAGTGTGCAGGATGGTTGCGTGTTGTGGGGAGCACGAGTGATTATTCCACAGCCAGCACGACAGTCTATCCTAGAGCAACTACATCAGTGTCATCCTGGGGTCTCGCGTGTGAAAGCCTTGGCTAGGAGTTACTTGTGGTGGCCAAAGCTAGATGAGGAAATAGAAAATCTAGTCAAGACATGCAGCACTTGTCAGGAACACCGGAAGGCACCAGCAGCGGCTCCTCTCCACCCCTGGGAGTGGCCGGATAAACCATGGAGAAGATTGCACTTAGATTATGCGGGTCCATTCATGGGGAAGATGTTCCTCATAATCATTGATGCACATTCCAAATGGATGGATGTTTATCCTGTAAATTCTGCTTCCGCCACTACTACTATAGACTGCCTGCGTCGGAGCTTCAGTAATCAAGGGCTACCGGAGATCGTGGTGAGTGACAATGCCACTTGTTTTGTGAGTACAGAGACAAAAGAGTTCTTGAGAAAAAATGGCATAGTGCAGGTGACCTCGGCTCCATATCATCCGTCCTCAAATGGACTTGCGGAGAGAGCCATACAAACATTTAAGGAGATGATGAAAAAAAGTGCAGAAGGGAGTTTAGCAGCCAAAGTGTCACGGGTTCTATTCAGCTACAGAATAACACCTCAATCCACCACAGGACTCTCTCCTGCTGAGATGTTATTAGGTCGTAGACTACGCTCCACTCTTGACCTTGTCCACCCAGACCTAAAAAGGAAAATGGAAAACAGACAAAACAAACAAAAAGAGAACCATGACAAAAGAACAAAGAGCCGAAGTTTTGGAGAAGGAGATGCGGTCCTTACCAGGAATTTCAGTTATGGACCCAAGTGGATTCCTGGCTTCATAGACTCAATGACCGGTCCCGTATCATACAAGGTCATGTTGGGAGATGGTAGGGTAGTACGCAGACATGTAGATCAGATACATACCAGGCAAGGGGAAATTGAAATGAAGGTTCCAGATGCAATGGCTGAGGACAGGGTTGCCCCCAGTTATCCAAGTGCATCTGTGGTGCCACCACCAGGGACAGAGCCAATTCCACAGGAACCTATTCGTCAAGAGGAAACCATCGTTGCAGAGTCAGATACTCTGAGCACGGCTCAGGAGCAGCTGGTGGCTTCACCACAAACAAGCAGGGACTTTACTGTTAGACGTTCACAAAGGACTCGCAAGCCACCAGAGAGATTGATACTGAACTGTTAGATTCGTCAAGTATGGAACATGATGAATGGAGACTCCTTATGTGACCCTCAGGAATGGTTGTTTGTTAAGAAATTCATACTGAAATCTTAAGGGGGGAGGGATATAGTAATCTGGGATGTTATGATTAAGGTTATGCACCAGGTGGTGCTGTAGCCAATGCTGCTGCTAAGGTCAGAGGTTTGCTTCCTGTTAAGGTCAGAGGTTTGCTTCCTGTCAAGGTCAGCAAAGGTGCAATGCCTGGAAGCAGGCCTGCCTGGTTGTCTCGCAGTCGTTCAATAAAGTACTCGTCTTAATCCTCATACCTCGCCTCTTCGAGTTCCTTGTCTCACTACATGGATTTATCACAGGGGGTTTGCTAGTGCTGTTGGGGAGGGTTTAAACTAGCTTGGCAGGGGGATGGGAACCTGAGAGTAGATTCAGAAGAGAGAGAAGCAAAGTTGGAAATGGAAGGCAGAAAATTAGTAAGTGAGTTTGGAAGGCAGAGGAAACAAAGGCTAGAAAATAGACAACAAGGGAGATTGGCAGTACTAAATGATATATACTTCAACGCAAGGAGTCTAGGTAATAAAGCAGATGAGCTGAGGGCACAGATAGACACGTGGGAGTATGATATTACACCTATTACCGAGACATGGCTGAAAGAAGGGCAGCAATGGCAGCTCAACATTCCTGGTTACAGGGTTTTCAGATGAGATAGAGAGGGGGATAAAAAAAGGGGTGGGTCGCAATATTGATTAAAGAAATAATTACAGCGGTAAGGAGGGATGATATCTTAGAAGGATCATCCAACAAGGCCATATGGGTTGAACTGGAAAACAAAAAAGGGGCAATGACACTGCTGGGAGTGTACTATAGACCCCCAAACAGTCCGAGGGGGATAGAAGAGCAAATATGTAGGCAAATTTCTGAGACGTGCAAAAATAGGGCAGCAATAGTAGGGGATTTCAACTTCCCTAATATTAACTGGGATAAAATTAGTGTGAAAGGTATAGAGGGAGCAGAATTCTTAAAATGCATTCAGGAGAATTTTTTTAGCCAGTACGTAGCAAGCCCAACAAGAGAGGGGTGCCGGAGGACTGGAGGACTGCTAACGTGGTACCATTGTTTTAAAAGGGAGAAAGGGATAGACTGAGTAATTACAAGCCAGTTAGCCTAACCTCGGTGGTGGGAAAATTATTGGAAAAATTTCTGAGGGACAGGATAAATCTTCAATTAGAAAGACACGGATTAATCAGGGACAGACAGCATGGATTTGTTACGGGAAGGTCGGTCTGACAAACTTGATTACATTTTTTGAGGAGGTAACAAGGAGGGTAGATGAGGGCAGTGCATTTGATGTAGTGTATATGGACTTTAGCAAGGCTTTTGATAAGGTTCCACATGGCAGACTGGTCACGAAAGTAAAAGCCCATGGGATCCAGGGCAAAGTGTCAAGCTGGATCCAAAACGGGCTCGGAGACAGGAAGCAGAGGGTAATGGTTGATGGGTGTTTTTGTGACTGGAAGGCTGTTTCCAGTGGGGTTCCGCAGGGCTCAGTACTGGGTCCTTTGCTTTTTGTGGTATATATCAATGATTTGGACTTGAATGTAGGAAGTATGATTAAGAAGTTTGCAGATGATACAAAAATTGACCGTGTGGTTGATAACAAAAAAGAAAGCTGTACTGTCGGAGGGGCAGTACTGAGGGAGTGCTGAACTGTCAGAGGGGCAGTAATGAGGGAGCGCTGCACTGTCGGAGGGGCAGTATTGAGGGAGTGCTGCACTGTCGGAGGGGCAGTATTGAGTTAGCGCTGCACTGTCGGAGGAGCAGTACTGAGGGAGAGCCGCACTGCACTCCCTCAGTACTGCCCCTCAGACAGTGTGGCGCTCCCTCAACACTGCGTCCCTGACAGTGCAGTGCGCCCTCAGTACTGCCCCTCCAACAGTGCAGCACTCCCTCATTACTGCCCCTCCAACAGTGCAGCGCTCCCTCAGTACTGCCCCTCCGACAGTGCAGAGCTCCCTCAGTATTGCAACTCTGACAGTGCAGCGCTCCCTCAGTACTGCCCCTCTGACAGTGCAGAACTCCCTCAGTGCTGCCCCTTCAACAGTGCAGCGCTCCCTCAGTACTGCCCCTCCAACAGTGCAGCTCTCCCTCAGCACTACAGCTCCGACAGTGCAGCGCTCCCTCAGTACAGCCCCTCTGACAGTGCAGCGTTCCCTCAGTGCTGCCCCTCTGACAGCGTGGCGCTCCCTCAGTACAGCCCCTCCGACAGTGCGGCGCTCCCTCAGTAGTGCCCCTCTGTCAGTGCAACACTCCCTCAGTACTTCCCCACTGTCAGTGCAGCAATTCCTCAGTACCGCCCCTCTGACAGTGCGGTGCTCCCTCAGCACTGTGTCTCCGATAGTACAGCGCTCCCTCAGTACTGCCCTTCTGACAGTGCAGCGCTCCCTCAGCACTGCCCCTCTGACAGTTTGGCACTCCCTCAGTACTGCCCCTCCGATAGTGCGGCACTCCCTCAGCACTGTGTCTAGGACAGTGCGGCACTCCCTCAGTACTGCCCCTCCGACAGAGCAGCGCTCCCGCAGTGCTGCCCCTCTGACAGTGCAGCACTCCCTCAGTACTGCCCCTCTGACAGTGCAGTGCTCCCTCAGTACTGCCCCTCAAACCGTGCAGTGCTCCCTCAGTACTGCCCCTCCGACAGTGCAGCGCACCCTCAGTACTACCCCTCTGACATTGCAGCGCTCCCTCAGTACTGCCCCTCCAACAGTTCAGCACTCCCTCAGTACTGCCCCTCCAACAGTGCAGCGCTCCCTCAGGACTGCCCCCCCGACAGTGCAGAGCTCCCTCAGCACTGCCCCTTCAACAGTGCAGCGATCCCTCAGTAATGCCCTTCCGACAGTACAGCGCTCCCTCAGAACTGCCCCTTTGACAGTGCAGCGCTCCCTCAGTACTGCCCCTCTGACAGTGCAGAGCTCCCTCAGCACTGCCCCTTCAACAGTGCAGCGATCCCTCAGTAATGCCCCTCCAACAGTGTCGCACTCCTTCAGTACTGCCCCTCCGACAGTGCAGCACTCCCTCAGCACTGGCCCTTCAACAGTGCAGTGCTCCCTCATGATTGCCCCTCCAACAGTGCAGCTCTCCCTCAGCACTACCCCTCCGACAGTGCAGCGCTCCCTCAGTACAGCCCCTCTGACAGTGCAGCGTTCCCTCAGTGCTGCCCCTCTGACAGCGTGGCGCTCCCTCAGTGCAGCCCCTCCGACAGTGCGGCGCTCCCTCAGTACTGCCCCTCTGTCAGTGCAACACTCCCTCAATACTGCTCCTCTGTCAGTGCAGCAATCCCTCAGTACTGCCCTTCTGACAGTGCAGCGCTCCCTCAGTACTGCCCCTCTGACAGTGCAGCACTCCCTCAGTACTGCCCCTCCAACAGTGCGGCACTCCCTCCGCACCGTGTCTAGGACAGTGCGGCACTCCCTCAGTACAGCCCCTCCGACAGTGCAGCACTCCCTCAGTACTGCCACTCCGACAGTGCAGCTCTCCCTCAGCACTGCCCCTTCAACAGTGTAGCGCTCCCTCAGTACTGCCCCTCCGACAGTACAGCGCTCCCTCAGTACTGCCCCTCTGACAGTGCAGCTCCCCCTCAGTATTGCCCCTCCGACAGTGCAGCGCTCCCTCAGTACAGCCCCTCTGACAGTGCAGTGTTCCCTCAGTGCTGCCCCTCTGACAGCGTGGCGCTCCCTCAGTACAGCCCCTCCGACAGTGCGGCGCTCCCTCAGTACTGCCCCTCTGTCAGTGCAACACACCCTCAGTACTGCCCCACTGTCAGTGCAGCAATCCCTCAGTACCGCCCCTCTGAAAGTGCGGTGCTCCCTCAGCACTGTGTCTGCGATAGCACAGCGCTCCCTCAGTACTGCCCTTTTGACAGTGCAGCGCTCCCTCAATACTGCCCCTCTGACAGTGCAGCACTCCCTCAGTTCTGCCCCTCCGACAGTGTGGCACTCCCTCCGCACCGTGTCTACGACAGTGCGGCACTCCCTCAGTACAGCCCCTCCGACAGTGCAGCACTCCCTCAGTACTGCCACTCCGACAGTGCAGCGCTCCCTCAGTACTGCCCCTCCGACAGTGCAGAGCTCCCTCAACACTGCCCCTTCAACCCTTCAACGGTGCAACGCTCCCTCAGTACTGCCCCTCCGACAGTACAGCGCTCCCTCAGTACTGCCCCTCTGACAGTGCAGCTTTCCCTCAGTATTGCCCCTCCGATAGTGCAGCACTCCCTCAGTACTGCCCCTCTGACAGTGCAGCACTCCTCTGTGCTGCCCCTTCAACAGTGCAGCGTTCCTTCAGTACTGCCCCTCCAACAGTGCAACTCTCCCTCAGTACTGCCCCTCCGACAGTACAGCGCTCCCTCAGTACTGCCCCTCTGACAGTGCAGCTTTCCCTCAGTATTGCCCCTCCGATAGTGCAGCACTCCCTCAGTACAGCCCCTCTGACAGTGCAGCGTTCCCTCAGTGCTGCCCCTCTGACAGCGTGGCGCTCTCTCAGTACAGCCCCTCCGACAGTGCGGCGCTCCCTCAGTACTGCCCCACTGTCAGTGCAGCAATCCCTCAGTACTGCCACTCCGACAGTGCGGCGCTCCCTCAACAATGCGTCGCAGACAGTGCAGCACTCCCTCAGTACTGCCCCTCCAAAACTGCAGCGCTCCCTCAGCACTGCCCCTTCAACAGTGCAGCGCTCCCTCAGTAATGCCCCTCCGACAGTACAGCGCTCCCTCAGTACTGCCTCTCTGACAGTGCAGCGCTCCCTCAGTACTGCCCCTCTGACAGTGCAGCGCTGCCTCAGTACTGCCCTTCTGACAGTGCAGCGCTCCCTCAGTACTGCCCCTCTGACAGTGCGGCACTCCCTCAGCACTGCCCCTCCAACAGTGCGGCACTCCCTCAGCACCGTGTCTACGACAGTGCGGCACTCCCTCAGTACTGCCCCTCCGACAGAGCAGCGCTCCCTCAGTACTGCCCCTCCGACAGTGCAGCACTCCCTCAGTACTGCCCCTCTGACAGTGCAGTACTCCCTCAGTACTGCCCCTCAAACCGTGCAGTGCTCCGTCAGTACTGCCCCTCCGACAGTGCAGCGCTCCCTCAGTACTGCCCCTCCGACAGTGCAGCGCACCCTCAGTACTACCCCTCCGACAGTGCAGCGCTCCCTCAGTACTGCCCCTCCGACAGTTCAGCACTCCCTCAGTACTGCCCCTCCGACAGTGCAGCGTTCCCTCAGTACTGCTCCTCCGACAGGTCAGCACTCCATCAGTACTGCCACTCCGACAGCGCGGCGCACCCTCAACAATGTGTCGCAGACAGTGCAGCACTCCCTCAGTACTGCCCCTCCAACAGTGCAGCGCTCCCTCAGTACTGCCCCCCCGACAGTGCAGAGCTCCCTCAGCACAGCCCCTTCAAAAGTGCAGCACTCCCTCAGTACTGCCCCGCCAACAGTGTAGCACTCCTTCAGTACTGCCCCTCCGACAGTGCAGCATTCCCTCAGTACTGCCCCTTCAACAGCGCAGCACTCCCTCAGTACTGCCCCTCTGTCAGTGTAGCGCTCCCTCAGTACTGCCCTTCTGTCAGTGCAGCACTCCCTCAGTACCGCCCCTCTGACAGTGCGGTGGTCCCTCAGCACTGTGTCTCCAATAGTACAGCGCTCCCTCAGTACTGCCCTTCCGACAGTGCAGCGCTCCCTCAGTACTGCCCCTCTGACAGTGCGGCACCCCCTCAGCACCGTGTCTCCGACAGTGCGGGACTCCCTCAGTACTGCCCCTCCGACAGTTCAGCACTCCCTCAGTACTGCCCCTCCGACAGTGCAGCGCTCCCTCAGTACTGCCCTTCTGACACTGCAACGTTCCCTCAGTACTGCCCCTGCGACAGTGCAGCACTCCCTCAGTACTGCCCCTTCAACAGTGCAGCACTCCCTCAGTACTGCCCCTCCGACAGTGCGGCACTCCCTCTACACTGCGTCTCCGACAGTGCAGTACTCCCTCAGTATTGCCCTTCTGACACTGCAACGTTCCCTCAGTACTGCCCCTCCGACAGTGCAGCGCTCCCTCAGTACTGCCCCTCCAACAATGCAGCGCTCCCTCAGTACTGCCCCTCTGACAATGCAGCGCTCCCTCAGTACTGCCCCTCTGACAGTGCAGAACTCCCTCAGTACTGCCCCTCCGACAGTGCGGCGCTCCCTCAGTACTGTGTCTCCAACAGTGCAGCACTCCCTCAGTACTGTCCCTCCGACCGTGCAGTACTCCCTCAGTACTGACCCTCCGACAGTGCGGCACTCCCTCAGCACTGTGTCTCCAACTACGAGCGGGAAACTATCACGTACTTTATTAAATTTATAACTTAACTAGATAAGCTAATGAATATAACTATAAAAAGTCATTGAATAAAGATTTTAACTGATTAAATAAATAAAATGAGGTTAGACCAAGACATGGTAGGTCAGGTTGTGTGTCTGGACTGCAGCCTGTGGGAGTTTGTGGTCAGCGAGACTGCCCCGAGCGAACATGTCTGCAGTCGATGTCTCTGTCTCAAACCTCTCCGGCTCAGAGTCATGGAGCTGGAATGTGAGTTGGAGACACTCCGACACATAAGGGAGGGGGAGGAGTATCTGGACAGTTTGCTCCAGACTTCGGTCACACCTCGTAGAGAGGTGCAGGATCAGAACGGGGTTGGTGTGACCAATAGTGTGCAGAGTAAGGGGAACCCAGGTAAGAAAGGGAACGAGGATCCACATAAACTGATCCTACCCAACAGGTACAATGTACTTGCTACCTGTGAGGATAAGGATTGAGACTGTCGGTAAGACAGCCAGAATGCGGACCATGGCACTTTGGAGCAGGAGGCTGTCCTCAGGGGGGCGGAGGAGGAGGAGAGGAAGTGTAATGTTGTAGTTGTAGGTGATTCTAGAATTAGGGGGACAGATAACATCCTTTGTAAGCAAGATCGAGAGTCCCACATGGTATGTTGCCTATCTGGTGCCAGGGTGAGGGCCATCTTGAACCGGCTTGAAAGGATATGGGAGAGGGAGGGGGAGGGGGAGGGGAGGGGAGGATCCAGTCGTTGTGGTCCATGTTGGTACCAACAACAGAGAGAAAAGTCAGCAAGAGGTCCTGTTTGAGGAGTACCAGGTACTAGGAGCTAAATTAAAGAATAGGGCCTCAAGGGTTATAGGCCTTGAAATTTGGTGGGTTGTGTTACGTCCGTGCACAATAAGACACAGACTGCGGAGAACGGTACAACAGGTGTTTACTCAAAGTGGCTCAAACTGCAACTGAACTGTACAGATTACTACTCAGTGCTATATACAGGTGTGGTCACTGCCGGTACTGCAGTATACATGAGCTGCAAAAGATAGTTCCCCACTTAAAGGTACATACATTACAATTCCTCCCCTTTTAGATTAACAGTACCATAACACTCATTTAACAATTAAATATCAAACTAATTACAATTAACACTTTTAACATGCAACATTAGCTGAAAATAGTCTATTTATATATTCAGTCTTTGGGGAGGCTTCCTGATCCTTTCTGGATAGCGCCTTTCCCGAGTGTCTTGCTCTTGGTACGGAGGCGATTCTGGCACCCTGTCGTCGGTTGGGTCATCAGCTTCCGATGCTACTGTTTCTGGGGTGGATGCGACCTGTACGTCGGGTTCATCACCAGGTACGTATGGGCGAGGCATGGGGTTGACTTGTTCCTGTGACTCTAGGATCTGGTCAGCATGGCGTCTCACGATGCTCTCCCCAACGTCCACTGTGTACATTAGTGGGCCCTGCCGTGTGCATATCGTTCCTGGCTGCCATTTTTCTGTTCGGTAGTCGCGGGCCAAGACTGGTTGCCCTACATTGAAGCTCCTTGTTGGCTTCTCATGGATATGCTGGAATTGCTTACTCTCAACATCTCTTCGTACGTTTGGTCTGAGCAAATCCAGGCGAGATCTTAACCTTCGGTTAAAGAACATCATGGCTGGGGCCTGGTTGGTGACTGCATGTGTCGCATTCCGGTAGGCAAACAGGAAATTGTCCACCTTGTGCTGCAGCGCAATGTTGTCATTGTACATAGCCTTTATTGCCTTCTTAAAGGTTTGTACGAACCTCTCAGCCAATCCATTTGTGGCTGGATGATACGGGGCAGATGTGTAATGCCTTACCCCATTCTTTTTCAAGAACCTCCGGAACTCTTCGGACACAAACTGTGGTCCGTTGTCGGAGCAAATCTGTTCTGGCAAGCCATTACTGGCAAAAATGGTCCGTAGGACTGCAATAGTTTTCTCCATGGTGGTGGAGGACATTTTGATGACTTCAGGCCATTTCGAGTGCGCATCCATGGCTATTAAAAACATTGAGTCCATGAATGGACCAGCAAAATCAATATGCACCCGTTGCCATGGAGATGAGGGCCACTCCCATGGGTGTAGAGGGGCCTGTGGTGGTGCATTTTGGACTTTCTTGCATCCTGAGCAGCTCTTGGTCAGGTCCTCGATTTGTTTATCGATTCCCAGCCACCACACACAAGCCCTGGCTAGGCTTTTCATTTTTACCCCTCCCAGATGACCCTCATGAAGCTCATTGAGCACTCTATCCCTTAACTTGGGTGGAATTACCACTCGGGATCCACACATCAAGGTCTCCCGGCACACTGACAGCTGTTCTCTCCTTGTCGAGAATGCTGGCAACAGTGAGTCGCCATGTGCTGGCCATCCCTTCACCGTCAAATCATATACCCGAGACAGTGTCGGATCATTTCGGGTTTCCTTTTCGATACAAGCGTTAGTTACCGGTAGGTATTCAACTATAGTCGAATGGAATATTTCGACAGGATCCACTGCTGGTGCTTCCTCCGCAGTAGGCAGTGGCAGGCGTGATAGCCCATCAGCATTTCCATGCTGTTTCGTGCCCTTATATTCAATCTCATAGTGGTGCGCCCCTAGAAAAAGTGACCATCTTTGTAGTCATTGCGCAGTCATCACCGGAACGCCCTTCTTCGGATTAAAAATGGAGACAAGAGGTTGGTGATCAGTCAGCAAGGTGAATTTCTGCCCGTGCAGATAGTGATTGAACTTTTTCACTCCCCACACTAGGCTGAGGGCCTCCCTGTCAATCTGGGCGTACTTACGCTCGGCTGAGGTTAGTGATCGTGACACAAAGGCTATTGGCCTCTCTGAGCCGTCCGAGAATTTGTGCGACAGCACCGCTCCAATGCCGTAGGGTGACGCATCACATGCCAACTGAATTGGTAATGCCGGGTTGTAATGGGCCAATACCTCTTTCGATGTGATTAGTGTTTTGCTCTTCTGGAAAGCTCGTCTACATTCATCACTCCATTTCCATGGCACCCCAGTTTGCAGTAGGGTGTTCAGTGGGTGTAGTATTGTAGACAAATTTGGCAAGAACTTATGGTAGTAGTTTACCAGCCCGAGGAACGACCTCAGTTGTGACACATTTTCCGGTGCTGGAGCCTTGACTACTGCCTCAATCTTCTCTGGGGACTTATGTAACCCCTCTTTATCGATAACGTGGCCACAATACGAGATCTGTTTTCTAAAAAACTCGCATTTGGGGCGGTTAGCTCGGAGCCCATATTCCTGCAATCTAGTGAGCACCTGCTCCAGGTTGGCAAGGTGATTACTGTCATTTTCGCCCGTGACCAGGATGTCGTCCAAATAACACTGGGTCCCTGGGATCCCTTGCAGGACTTGTTCCATTGCCCTCTGCCAAATAGCCGGAGCTGATGCTACCCCGAATACCAGCCGGTTGTATTGGTAGAGGCCTTTATGGGTGTTGATTGTGAGGTATTTTTTGATGCTTCTTCTACCTCCATTTGCAGATACGCCTGGGCCAGATCAATCTTAGTGAAGCGTTTCCCTCCAGATAGCGAGGCGAAAATATCTTCAGTCCGCAGAAGTGGATATTGTACGGTGTGAAGGACCGGGTTCACTGTTACCTTAAAGTCCCCACAGATGCGAACCTTCCTTGGTTCCCCAGGCGTGCTGCTCAACGACTTTTTCATCACAGGGATGATGGGTGTAGCCCACTCGCTCCAGTCTACCTTGGACAGTACACCTGAACGTTCCAGACGCTCCAGCTCTGCTTCGATGGCTGGGCGGATCGCATAAGGTACCGGTCTGGCCTTAAAAAATGTTGGGCTTGCGTTTTCTTCAATTTTAATCATCGCTGTCATGCCTTTTAGTGTTCCGAGTCCTTGCTGAAACACTTCTTTCGCGTCAGTTAGGATCTTTGACAATCGCCCAGGTGTGACGTCGTCATCCTTTTTGTCAGCCACAGTCAGTGCCTGTATGGAATGCCAATCTAGTTGTATTTTCCGGATCCATTCACGTCCCAGTAATGGTGGTCCTCCATCTTGCAATACATACAGGTCTAGTTTTGGTGTTTCCTTACCGTTATATATAACGGTCACCCTTATTTTTCCTTTGGGGTAGACTTTTTGCCCCGTGTGCATCTTCAAAATAATTTTCGTGTCTCTCAAGGGTATATGTGAGAATAGCCACTCGTAGTCCCGTCGGTTTATGACTGTTAGGGCTGATCCTGTGTCCAATTCCATCTTTACCTGGACTCCTGCTAACTTGAGAGTGACCCAAATGGTTCGGTGATCCTCCGTTGTGATCACATTATGTAGTTTCAGACAACTCAGTTCCCTACTTTCGGAGTCTTTATCACTCTTTTGTTTGTCTGAACTATTCTCCGTCATCTTATGTACCTTCTTGTACTTTCCTTATGTCTTAATCTAAATGTACACTCTCGGGAGCCGCAAGCCTACATTTCGTTGTACTGCACTTGTGCGCTAACAATGACAATAAAAGTTGATTTGATTTGATTTGATTTTTTTTTCCTTTGGTAGGTTTCTTATTGCTGGTTTTCTTTCCCGACCTGCAGACTCGTGCTATGTGTCCTACTTTTCCACACTGTCTGCACACTTTGTCTTTGAATCAGCAATCATTCTGGTCGTGTGTTGTTCTGCCGCAGCGATAGCACTTCTCTGTTCCATATGACATTTCGTTTGTGCCATATTCTTGCGGTCTCTGTTGTGTCTCTGCAGCGCCCCGTGCTGCTGCTTCATATGATACCGCAATGCTGAAAGCCTTTTCCAGCGTAAGGCCCTTTTCAGATAAAAGCCGTTTCTGGGTTCCTTCACTTTGAAGCCCAAAACCAAACTTGTCCTTTAAGGTATCTGCCAGTCCCGCTCCAAACTGGCAGTGTTTCGATAGTTTGCGCAGTTCTGTTAAATAATCAGCATTGCTTTCATCCTTATGCTGGTTCCGCTTGTGAAACTTGAATCTTTCTGCTATCAGCAGCGGTGTGGGGTTTAAATGTTCCTTTAGTATCGTTACTATGTCTTCAAAACTCTTTTCCATTGGCTTCGTTGGGGTTACTAGATTTCGTAATAAACCATACGTCTTTGCACCCATTAAATTTAACAATACCGACGCTTTCTTGTCATCTGACACCTCATTTGCCTTGCAGTACACCTCTATTCGTTCAACATATGTAGTCCAATCTTCGACTTCATTGTCAAATGCGGTGATACTGCCACTCTTCGGCATTTTGGGTGTGGTTTAAAATGGCGTCTCCCAATGGCTTAAAATGGCGTCTCCCACGCTTTCCTTCCTCCCCCGCTGCTGCCGGTTCTCGTGGAAATGGCGGCGCCCTGTAGGTTTCGCGCACTTCTCCTGCGCTGCTGCCAACGCCGCTCTCGGCGGTCCTCGTGGCAATGGCGGCGCCTCGCGGGTTTCTGCGCGTCTCTCTCTCCCTCTCTTCGACGCTGCTCGGCCCCTGAACACCGGCTGCGTCCTGTGCGCTCTGCCCTCTCTCTCTCTCCCCTGTCGAAGCTGCTCGGCCCTTTGCTGTGTCGCTCGGTCGGGCTCTAGCCCACCGCTGTCCGGGAAGGCTCTGCGCACTACCTGTTGCCAGCCCGTTTCGCTGGACCACCTCGACTGGAAAGCCAAGCCTGGCTCTCAACAGCCTCCCCCGCAATTCTCGAGTCTCTGCTGGATGACTGGGCAGTTGCCCGTGGTCGACGCCCGAGTCTCTGGCCTTGACCTCCAATCCACTGATCTTCAGGAACGAATCCCCGGGAGGTGATGCAGAGTTGCAGGTAGGTTTGAACCTGCCTCGTCGCCAATGTTACGTCCGTGTACAATAAGACACAGGCTGCAGAGAACGGTACAACAGGTGTTTACTCAACGTGGCTCAAACTGCAACTGAACTGTACAGATTACTACTCAGTGTTATATACAGGTGTGGTCACTGCCGGTACTGCAGTATACATGAGCTGTAAAAAATAGTTCCCTCCTTAAAGGTATATACATTACAGGTTGCGCCACCAGTTAGCGCCTAAAGAGGTCACTCAGTGGCTTTAGCGCCACTGGCCATGCCTCCTGTGATATTTAGCTGGGGCGCTAATTGCGGCGTTAGCCTGTTGCGCTGCACCGCCACCGATGACGTCATTGGTGTGCGCAGCGCCCCGCTACCGCCCCGATCTCGATATTCGGTAGCGCCCGCCTCTGTAGCGCCGTTCGCAAATGGTTCACGGGGCCTACCTGTGGCGGCAGTGGCGCAAATTAAGGTGGAGGTGCGGGGTGGCCATTTTTTTTGCCGGCTGCCTGCCAGCACCTCCGTCCCCGGCCTCCTGATCTGCCCCCGCGGCAGTGCCAGCTGTTTTCCGAGAGCCCAGCACTTCTCCTCGGTGCCAGGCTCTTTTGCCGGCACTCGTGATCTCCGATCGCACTGGTGCAGGCCCCTCCCCCTTAAGAATGGGAGGAAGGCCTGCAGTACCGCAGCGTGCCGTGCCGCAGCGCTGCGATATTCAGTTTCAGCGCCCTAAGAGGGACGCGGAGCGCCTCGAGCCTCGCCCCGTGTCCCTCTTGGGGCGTTCAAGCTGAATTTCCGGCGGTCGCAACTGCTCCGATCGCTGCGCTAATTCCGGCGCCCAGGCGAGCCTGGCGCCCTGTTTGCGGCTCCACTGAATTTCTCCCCCATAATCTCTGGATTATTACCTGAGTCACGTGCAAATTGGTGTAGAGATAAGCTGATTAGGGAAGTGAACATGTGGCTGAAGGAGTGGTGTGGGAAAGGAGGGTTCCATTTCATGGGGCACTGGCACCAGTATTAGGACAGGAAGGAACTGTACCGTTGGGACGGGCTCCACCTGAACCGGCCTGAGACCAGGGTCCTAGCGGAAAGGATAAATAGGGCGGTCACAAGGACTTTAAACTAGTAAATGGGGGGAGGGCTCAGGGGGAAATTACAATACAAATAGTAGTTCAAAAACAAACGAAAAGGGAAGACAGTAGAGTAACAGTCAGAAATTGTGCTTTAGGCACGACAGGTAAAGGGAAAACTAAAAGATGTAACGTGATTAAACCAGGAGAGAGAAATAAGAAACATGTGAATAAAGCATCAGAGCTGAAGGACAGGCTAGGGTGAGTGGCCCAAATAAGCGTTCTTTATACAAACGCACGGAGTATAAGGAATAAATTGAATGAACTGCAGGCGCAAATTCAAATTGGAGGGAATGACATTACTGAGACATGGGCCTAGAAATTCAGTATAGCCACTTTTGGGGCGGTAAAGTCGGGCGGGCGCTAAAGTTTGCGCCCGCCGGAAAGTGGAGGCCACTTTGCCGATATTCAGTAGCTTTGGCCAAGGAGTTTGCTCGAGCGCTAAAACTGGCGTTGCACCCCTCTCTTTAGGCGCTAAGCCGGCGGTGCAGACTGATACCGCCGAGGCCGGGCGCAGCGCAGGTGCGGTCATGTTTTGATTGACAGCAGACACCCTGGCGCCGGCCAGCTCTTAAAGGGGGAAGGGTCGACTTGGTCTGCTGCCACGCCCTGGATACTGCAGCCCTCCAGCTAGGCCTAAACACTGCTGCTGGAGAGAAATAGCGCCAGCAACGATGCAGAGGGCCCGTGAGCGAGCGCAGCGCTTCTCTGCCCATGATTTGAAGGTGCTGCTTAGGGGTTTGGAGAAGAGAAGAGATATCTTGTGCCCGGACAGTGGCAAGAAGGCTCCCAAGAGGCTGTACAGGAGAGCCTGGAGGGAAATCGCCCAGAGGGTCACAGTCAACAGCGATGTCCCCAGGACTGGTGACCAATGCCGGAAAAAGTTTAACGACCTCACTCGGTTGGTCAGGGTGAGTACCCTTTCCATTGTCCTCCTCATCCTTGCATGTGCACCTCACATTATGGGCAAAGGGACCTCAAAGGCCTAATGGCCAGCCCTCCTCCAGCAACTATGGCACTGGCATGAACATCAATAGCACTTTCTGCACTTTACACACTGGCCAAGCTATTCGACCATGGGAGGCAGTGCACACAACAACAGGGCACCACACTGGCCAAGCTATTCCACCATGGGAGGCAGTGCACACAACAACAGGGCACCACACTGGCCAAGCTATTCCACCATGGGAGGCAGTGCACACAACAACAGGGCACCACACTGTACTTAGAGGCCGTCCTTTCTCTTGCAGGCCAAGCTGGCCCAGAATCTGAAGAGCCGGACTGTCACCGGGGGAGGCCGTGCCCAGTTCCAGGAGCTCAGTGACCTGGAGGAGCGCATGGGTCGACTCATGGGTGCCCGGGTGATTGGCCCCGTTGCAATTGGAGATGCCGACCCTGTGCTGGGCCCCAATGGTAAGGACATGAGCGTTTGGACCTCTCTCGTTCCCCTTGCGCTTCAGATCTACATCCTTTGCCACTGTCCGACCAATGCGCATAATGCCACCACTCATGCCTCCCTCGCTGACGCCCTGTCCTCACTCTAAAGCTACTCTTGTGCCTTCCTGCTTTCAGCTGGTGAGGAGGAGGTCCCTGAGGCTGCGAGTGTCAGTCCCTCGGAAGAGGAGGACGACGAGGAGCAAGAGGAAGGCGGCACATCGGGGGAACCCTCATCCGCGCCAGGGGATGGCAATGGAGGGGACACGTCTTGCCTGGAGGAGAGCCAGGGGGAAGTGTTGCAGGGGGGTGTAGCTCCTGTGCCCAGTGGCGTCCAGCCACGCGGGAAGGGTCGGGCAGCACGGCTGCCTTCTCCCCAGAGGGGGGAAGTGTTGCAGGGGAGTGTAGCTCCTGTGCCCAGTGGCATCCTGCCACGCGGGAAGGGTCGGCCAGCTCGGCGGCCTTCTCCCCAGAGAGGGGAAGTGTTGCAGGGGAGTGCAGTTGCTGGGCCCAGTGGCGTCCAGCCACGCGGGAAGGGTCGGGCAGCTCGGCGGCCTTCTCCCCAGAGGGAGAGTCCGGCCTCCAGTCCGGAGACAGTCCTCGCCCAGGAGGTGCGCCTCCTTGATCAAATGTCCGCGGACTCGGATCGTCGGCACACCGAGTTCATGGGGGTTGTGGGACGGTTGCCTGAGGCCATTGAGTCCCTGGCTCATAGTGTGGCCGATTTCGGGGCCTCACAGGCCAGGGGTTTAGAAGAACTCGCGGCAGCACAGGCCAGGGGTCACGAACAATTCAGGGCAGCACAGGCCAGGGGTCACAAAGAATTCAGGGCATCACAGGACGCGAGTCGGGCCGATTTCAGGGCAGCACAGGCAGCGAGTGCAGAGTTGATGAGTGGTGCCGTGCAGTCACTGGCTGGTCTGATGCGGGCACAGACCAGGGCAGTACGGGCACTCACTGCTGCCACACTCGCTGTGTCACGCACGCATCGCCAGGGCACCCGCCGCGCTGCTGCAGCACAGCGGTCTGGCCTTCACCAGATTGCTGCGCTTGCTGCAGTGCCAGCCCAGCCGACTGCCAGTGTCTCTGGCGACCAGCGAGCGCCTGGCATCAGCCAGCTTGCCCCCATTGCTGCAGCCGCCACTGCCACTCCCCCAGCAAAGCTGCGACGAGCTGCTGGAGAGACTGATGCTGCCCAGCCACAGCTGCAGCAGTCAGCAGCCGGCCCCTCCAGGGCCGGAGCTCGTCTAGGCCGACCCCCAAGGGCATCTGCCGTCACGCATTGTGCCCCTCAGGAGCCTTCCCCCAGCCTTGCAACACCCACAGGGCCCAGGTTGAGGCGGAGCAGCAGGTCGGCCAGGGGCCGGAAAAGCCTGGGCAAGGACTCGCCCTCTCGGCACACAAAGTAGAGTGTGTTGCCAAATGTTTTTTTATATGGGGGTGTTTGTGTTCTATATGGGGGGGGTTTATTTTGGTAAGGCCGAAGATGAAGGCAAATGTTTTTTTATATGGGGGTGTTTGTGTTCTGTATGGGGGGGTTTGTCTTGGTAAGGCCGAGGATGAAGGCCATTTGGATGGACAAGTTTTGTTATTCCTCCCCAGGTTGTGGGAGTGAGATATGTTTTTGACTGTTTTTTGGGGGTCTTGTCTGTTTTTGGGTTTCATGTGGGAAGGGCCCTGAGTTTGTTAAATAAAGCTTTTTATTTATTCAGCTTGTCCATGTGTGATGTTTCAAGTGGTTGTTGCGTTAACCGGCTGAGGGCTTGCGGAGCGGCTGCATTCAGGTGCGTTCATTGCCACAAGCCATTCCCTGACAGGGGGCCTAGAAGTGTCGTTCAATAAGCCGCCGACGGATGGCCCTTGGACCTTGTGGCTCCCTCCTGGGCTGGTACTCCTCCTCCTCCTCCTCCTCCTCCTCATGGTCCTCCTGCTCGTCCTCCTGAGGTGGTGGTCCAACGTGAGGTGGCAGTGCCTGAGTCCTGCGGATAGCCAGGTTGTGCAGCATGCAGCAAACGACGACGAACTGGGAGACTCTATCCGGCGAATACTGTAGAGATCCGCCGGAACGATTCAGGCAGCGGAACCATTGCTTGAGGACGCCAATCGTTTGCTCTATGATGTTCCTTGTGGCTTGATGGCTTTCATTGTATGCCTCCTCAGCAGGGGTCCTGGGCGCGCGGAGCGGGGTCATGAGCCATGTACACAAAGGATAGCCTTTGTCCCCGATAAGCCATCCTCTTGGGGGAGGCTGTGCCTGGAACATGTCAGCCACAGTAGTCTGGCGCAGGATAAATGCATCGTGGCTGCTTCCTGGAAAGCGGGCATTGACAGCTAGGATGCGCTGCCTGTGGTCACACACCAGCTGTACATTGAGGGAATGGTAGCCCTTCCGGTTGTGGTAATCCTCGGCATTGTCGATAGGTGCCCGCATAGCCACATGCGTGCAGTCAATGGCGCCCTGCACCATGGGGAAGTCAGCGATCCTCGCAAATCCGACTGCACGCTGCTCCTGCCTCTCTAGGGTCATGGGGAAGGAGATGAATTGGTGTCTCCTTGCGAAAAGGGCATCGGTGACCTGCCGGATGCAGTGATGCACGGCGAACTGGGAGATGTTCGCTATGTCCCCAGCAGCGGATTGGAATGAGCCGCTTGCATAAAAGTTCAGAGCCACCGTGACCTTCACTTCCACCGACAGAGACGTCCTGCACATCAGCTGTGGACGCAGATCTCTGTGAAGCAGCTGGCAGATCTCTGCAACCACCTCCCTTCTGAAGCGCAGCCTCTTAACACAATGCGCGGCAGTCATGGTGAGATAGGACACCTGCTGGCGGTATTCCCTGAGTGGGTAAGGCCTACGTTGCCGACGCCTGATGGCCCCTCTGCGTCTAGGCATGGCTGCCCCTCTCACACAGCGTCTGCGAGCACTTCGCACATAATGCTGGATCTGAGGGTTGGAACCCCATGCAGCCCCCATAATATACTTGCAAACAGTGAAATCACAATGAGACAAATTTGCAAGCTCTGGCCAGAAGCCAAAAATACCTCTCCTATGTTGGCCCAAATCAGTAAGGTCTCTTCCTTGGCCTCTGTCCAGAAATCCGTAGCACTAAAGTCATTGCAGCAAAATGGCTGCCCTTTATAGTTCAGTCTAAGTGCCCTTTAATTAGCGCTCCCCGAGGCCCGCAGGGCCTCTGCTGCGTTCCACTTCACAGTTCTTAACAGCGCCACGCCCACATTGGGCGGGCGCCACTGAAGTTCCGGTTTGGGGCGCACAAACGGCGTTGCACGACGAAATGACGTCATAAGTTGCGCGCGCAGCTGAGCGCGCGCAAACACTTTGCGCCGGCGCTAAATGTCAACTGAAGTTGGGCGTAGGCGCAGATCGGTCTGCGCCCGGGCGCTAAGTGCCTAGCGCTCGAAATCTACCCCTCTTATGGCGCTAACGGCTGGCGAACGCAACTGAATTTCTAGGCCGAAATCACTTCAATGATAAGCGAGAATTTAAAGAGAGGTAAGCAGCCATTGGAGACTTTATGGGTAGAATTAAGGATTAGGAAAGGATCTAAGGCCTAGAAATTCAGTATAGCCACGTTTGGGGTGCTACAGCATGGCGTTCGCTAACTTTTGCGCCCGGCGCAACTTAGCGCCACCTTCGCCGATATTCAGTTGCATCACCCCAAGAGGTTGCTGCTGCGCTAAAGCAGGCGATGCACGACTATCATTAGGCGCTAAGCCGGCGATCCGAAGCACAAACACCGAAGGCGGGCGCAGCGCAGGTGCGGCGAGTTGCTCATTGAGGGCAGACAGTCAGGCGCCGGTCAGCACTTAAAGGGGGAGGGTGGAATTGCTTGGCTGCCATGCCCTGCACACTGCAGCCCTAAGGCAAGGCCTGAACACTGCTTCTGGAACAGCTCCACGCCCAGGAGAATGGAGAAGGCCAGGGATAGAGTGCAGCGCTTCGGCGAGGGTGACCTGAGGCTGCTGGTTGGCGCAGTGGACCGCAGGCACCATATCCTCTTCCCTGAGGGTGGCAGGAGGCCGTTGCCCGCCGAATATCGGAAAGCATGGAGGGATGTGGCAAACGGTCACGTCCAACAGCGTGGTTGGCAGGACACCAACCCAGTGCCAGAAAAAATTCAACGACCTCACTCGGGTTGTCAGGGTGAGTACCCTTTCCAGTATCCTCCTCATCCCTGCATGTGCACCTCACTTTATGGCCAAACGGGTCTGAAAGCCCTAATGGCCAGCCCTCATCCAGCAGCAATGGGACTGTCATGAAAAGCACTTGCGCATTCAGGAGTTTAGACACTGTCAGGGCTATTCGGCCATGGGAGGCAGTGCGGGCGAAATCAGGGCTTGACACTATCAGGGCTAATCGGTCATGGGAGGCAGTGCGGGCAAGATCAGGGCTTGACACTGTACTTAGAGGCTGTCCTTTCTCTTGCAGGCCAAGCTGGCGCATAACAGAAGACAGCAGCGACAGACCAGGGGAGGCCGTCCTGACCTGAAACAGCTGAGCGACCTCGAGCAGCGAGTGGAGCGGATCATGGCAGGCCGGCTGAGTGGCCCCGTCGCCACTGGAGATGCTGACCCTGTTCTGGGCACCAATGGTAAGGTCATCACCTTTTTGACCTCTCCCTTTCCACTTGCGCCTCACACCAGCATCCTTTGCCACTATTGAACCAATGCAGTGCACAGCAGCACTCATGCCTCCCTCCCCGGAGGGTGAGTGCGGCCTCCAGTCCTGCTACGGTGAGCGCAGAGGAGGTGCGGCTCCTAGCGGAAATGGGCGCCCAGGCTGAGCGCAGGCACACTGAGCTCATGGCTGCAGTGGCAAGGATGCCTGACTCCATAGAGTCACTGGCAAGGAGTGTGCCGGAATTCGGGGCAGCACAGGCCAGGAGTCTGCAGGACGTCGCGGCAGCACAGGCCAGGAGTCTGCAACAATTCAGTGCAGCACAGGCCAGGAGTCTGCAACAATTCAGTGCAGCACAGGCCAGGAGTCTGCAGGACGTCGCAGCAGCACAGGCTAGGAGTCAGCAGGACTTCGCTGCTTCACAGGCGGCTTCTAGCCAAGTGCTCAGTCGTGCCGTGCATTCACTGGCTGCTGTCATGCAGACACAGACCAGGGCCACACGGGCACTAACTGCTGCCACACTCGCTGGATCGGCCAGGCATCGCCGGGGCACTCGCCGTTCCACAGCAGCCCAGCAGTCTGTGCCTCAGCAGATTGCTGCGCATGCTGCAGTGCTGGCCCGTGCGCGTGCCAATGTATCAGCTGACTAGGGTGTGCCTGTGACCTGTCAGTGCCTGTGATCTGCCATTGCAGCTGCCACCAGCTGTTGGACAGACTGCTGCCACCCAAGCAGAGTTGGAGCAGTCAGCAGCCGGCCCCTCCAGGCCCAGAGCTGGTCCAGGCCGACCCCCAAGGGCATCTGCCGTCTCACCGTCTGACCTTCAGCAGCCTTCCCCCAGCCTTGCTGCAGCCACTGGGGTCCCATTGAGGAGGAGCTGCAGGGCGGGTAGGGGCCAGTCACGGAAGCGAAACGGATCACCCTCGCAGATGAAAAAGTAGAAGGTGTGGCCAAATGTTTTGTTTTATATATAAAGGCCAAGACTGGTGTATTTGTCTCATATTTAAAGGCCGAAACTGGTATATTTGTTTTACTTATAAAGGCTGAGACTGGTGTATTTGTTTCATATATAAAGGCCGAGACTGCTGTATTTGTTTCATATTTAAAGGCCGAGACTGGTATATTTGTTTTACTTGTAAAGGTGAGACTGGTGTATTTGTGTTTTTGCGGGGGGTTTCTCTCCATTAGTTTGTCATGTGGGAAGGGCACAGAGGTATCACAGTAAAAAAAATTCTTAAATCGCACTGTCCATGTTTTCTTTTGGAAGTCCTGGTTGCCCTGCTCGGCTGAGGGCTTGTGGAGCGGCTACATTCATCTTCTGCCATTGGCACAAGCCCTTCCCTGAGAGGGGGCCTAGAACCGACTTGCAATAAGCTGCCGACGGGCGGCCCTTGCACTTTCTGCCTCCCTCCTGTGCTGGTCCTCCTCCTCCTCCTCCTCCTCCTCCTCCTCCTCCTCCTCTGGTGGTCCTCCAATGTCTGCTGGCAGTGGCTGAGTCCTGCGGATAGCCAGGTTGTACAGCATGCAGCACATGACAACGAAATGGGAGACTCGCTCAGGCGAGTGCTGTAGGGCTCCCCCGGAACGATCCAGACAGCGGAACCGTTGCTTCAGCACGCCGATTGTTTGCTCAATGATGTTCCTGGTTGCTTGATGGCTGTCATTGTATCCCTCTTCAGCAGGGGTGCTGGGCGCATGGAGCAGGGTCATCAGCCAGGTGCACAAAGGATAGCCTTTGTCCCCGAGAAGTCATCCTCGTGGGTGAGGCTGGGCCTCGAACATGTCTGCCACAGAAGTCTGGCGCAGGATGAAGGCATCGTGGCTGCTGCCTGGAAAGCGGCCATTGACAGCTAGGATGAGCTGCCTGTGGTCACACACCAACTGCACGTTGAGCGAATGGTAGCCCTTCCGGTTGCGGTAATCCTTGGCATTCTCTAGAGGTGCCCGCAAAGCCACATGCGTGCAGTCAATGGCGCCCTGCACCATGGGGAAGCCCACTAATGCTGCAAAGCCCATTGCACGCTCTTGCTGCTTGTCAACAGTCATGGGGAAGGAGATGAACTAATGTCTCCTTCTGAAAAGGGCATTGGTCACCTGGCGGATGCAGCAATGTACCGCAAACTGGGAGATGTTGGAAATGTCCCCAGTAGCGGATTGGAAGGAGCCGGTGGCATAGAAGTTGAGAGCCACCATCACCTTCACTGCCACCGACAGAAACGTCCTGCTCCTCAGCTGTGGCTGCAGATCTCCGCGAAGTAGGTGGCAGATCTCAGTGACCACCGCCCTTCTGAATCGCAGCCTCTGAACACACTGCTCCTCAGACATGTTCAGATATGAGAACTGCTGGCGGTATACCAAGGGTGGATAAGGCCTCCTTTGCCGACGCCTGTTGGCCCTTCTCCGTCTAGCCATGACTGGCACTCTCTCACAGCGTCTCTGAGCCCTTTGAATGCAATGGAGAAGCCCAACATTTCCACCCATTGCAGCCCTCATTATATGTTTCCAATCAATGCTATGACACTTGTAGTGTCCGAGGATCAATAATATTCAGACTGCAGGAGAACAATAAAACAGGTATTTACTGAACAGAGAGTAATTCAAGACTGACGTACAGAAGCCTGCTATGGCTTTATATACAGGGGTGGTCACTGCCGGTACTGCAGTATAGAATCAGTTCTTCTTTTAAAGGTACATACACAACAATTCCTCCCCTTTTAGATAAACAGTACATAACAATCATTTAACAACTAAATAATAACTAATTACAATTACAATTTTCTCTGTACTATATACATCAACTGAAATAATCATTTATAAGTTCAGTCTTTGAGGAGGCTTCCTGATCCTGACTAGATAGCGCCTTTCTCGAGTATCCTGTTCTTGCGGCGGAGTTGATTCTGGCTCATTGTCATTGGTTGGTTTGTCAGCTTCCAATACCACTGCTTCTGAGGTAGACGCAATCTGTACTTCAGGTTGATTACCAGGTGCACCTGCTCGTGGTATGGGTTTGGCTTGTTCCTGTGACTCTAGAATCTGGTCAGCATGGCGTCTCATGATGCTCTCTCCAACGTCCACTGTGTACATTAGTGGTCCCTGCTGTGTGCATACCGTTCCTGGCTGCCATTTCTCTGTTCGGTAGTCGCGGACCAAGACTGGTTACCCTATCTTGAAGCTCCTGGTTGGCTTCTCATTTATGTGCTGGAATTGCTTATCCTCAACATCTCGTCTTATGTTTGGTTTGAGCAAATCCAGGCGACATCTTAGCCTTCGGTTGAAGAACATTACAGCTGGAGCTTGGTTGGTGACTGCATGTGTCGCATTCCGGTAAGCAAACAAGAAATTATCCACCTTGTGTTGTAGTGGTATGTCGTCATTATACATTGCCTTTATGGCCTTTTTAAAGGTCTGAACAAACCTCTCAGCCAATCCATTTGTGGCTGGATGATATGGGGCAGATGTGTAATGTTTCACCCCATTATTCCTCAGAAACCTCCGGAAATCCTCGGACACAAACTGTGGCCCATTGTCGGAGCAAATCTGTTCTGGCAAGTCATTCCTGGCGAAGATGGTCCGTAGGACTGCAATAGTTTTCTCCGTGGTGGTGGAGGACATTTTGATGACCTCTGGCCATTTCGAATGGGCGTCCACAGCGAGTAGGAACATTGAGTCCATAAATGGACCAGCAAAATCAATGTGTACCCGTTGCCATGGAGATGAGGGCCACTCCCATGGATGTAGCGGGGCCTGTGGTGGAGCGTTTTGGACCTTCTGACATCCTGTGCATCTCTTGGTCATATCCTCGATTTCTTGATCGATTCCCGGCCACCACACAAACGCCCTGGCTAGGCTCTTCATTTTCACCCCTCCCAGATGACCCTCATGAAGCTCATTGAGCACTCTATCTCTCAACTTGGGTGGAATTACCACTCGGGATCCACACATCAAGGTCCCCCGGCACACTGACAGCTGTTCTCTCCTTGGCGAGAATGCTGGCAACAGTGAGTCGCCATGTGCTGGCCATCCCTTCACCATCAAATTATAGACCCGAGAGAGTGTCGGGTCATTTCGGGTTTCCTTCTCTATACTTGAGTTTGTAACAGGTAGACATTCGACTATGGTCGCATGGAATATCTCAACGGGGTCCACTGCAGGTGCTTCCTCTACCGTAGGCAATGGTAGGCGCGACAGCCCATCAGCGTTTCCATGCTGTTTCGTACCCTTGTACTCTATGTCGTACTGATGTGCCCCTAGAAAAAGTGACCATCTTTGCAGCTGTTGCGCCGTCATCACCGGAACGCCCTTCTTTGGGTTAAAAATGGAGACCAGGGGCTGATGATCAGTCAGTAGGGTGAATTTCTGCCCGTGCAGATAGTGATTGAACTTCTTCACCCCCCACACCAGGCTGAGGGCCTCCCTGTCAATCTGGGCGTAGTTACGCTTGGCTGAGGTTAACGAGTGCGACGCAAAGGCTATTGGCCTCTCTGAACCGTCAAGGAATTTGTGTGACAGCACCGCTCCGATGCCGTAGGGAAACGCATCACATGCTAACCGAATCGGTAGTGTTGGATTGTTGTGGGCCAATACTTCTTTTGAAGTGATTAGGCATTTACATTTCTGAAAGGCACGCTTACACTCATCACTCCATTTCCATGTTACTCCAGTTTGCAGCAGGGCATTCAGTGGGTGCAGAATTGTAGGTAAATTCGGCAAGAACTTATGGTAGTAGTTCACCAACCCGAGGAACGACCTCAGTTGCGACACATTTTCCGGTGCTGGAGCCTTGACTACAGCCTCAATCTTGTCTGGCGACTTATGCAACCCTTCCTTATAATCATGTGGCCACAATACGAGATTTGTCTCCTGAAGAACTCGCATTTGGGGCAGTTGGCTCGTAGCCCATATTCCTGTGATCTCGTGAGCACCTGCTCCAGGTTGGCAAGGTGTTCACTGTCATTTTCGCCCGTAACCAGGATGTCGTCCAAATAACACTGGGTCCCCGGGATCCCTTGCAGGACTTGTTCCATCGCCCTCCGCCAAATAGCCGGGGCTGATGCTACCCCGAATACCAGTTGATTGTACTGGTAAAGGCCTTTGTGAGTGTTTATCGTGAGGTATTTCCTAGATGCTTCTTCCACCTCCATTTGTAGATATGCTTGGGCCAGATCAATCTTTGTAAAGCGTTTCCCTCCAGCTAGTGAGGCGAAAATATCTTCTATCCGTGGAAGTGGATATTGTACTGTGTGCAGGACTGGGTTCACAGATACCTTGAAGTCCCCACAGATGCGAACCTTCTTCGGTTCCCCAGGCGTGCTGCTCAATGATTTCTTCATTACAGGAACGATGAGTGTGGCCCACTCACTCCAGTCCACCTTGGACAGCACACCCGAACGCTCCAGACTCCCCAGCTCTGCTTCAACGGCTGGGCAGATCGCGTAAGGTACTGGTCTGGCTTTAAAAAAATTTGGGTTTGCGTTATCTTCGATTTTTATCATTGCCGTTACTCCTGTTAGAATCCCAAGTCCTTGTTGGAACACCTCTTTCGTGTCAGTTAGAATTTTTGACAGTCGTCCAGGTATGACGTCATCATCCTTCTTATCAGTCACAGTTAGCGCCTGAATAGAATGCCAATCCAATTGTATTTTTCGGATACATTCACATCCCAATAATGGTGGTCCTCCACCTGGTAGTATATGTAGATACAGTTTCTGTGTTTCCTTGCCGTTGTATTCAACTGGCACCCTTATTTTTCCTCTGGGGTAGACTTTTTGCCCCGTGTATGTCTTCAATACAATGGACGTGTCCTTCAAGGGTATGTGTGTGTAACCCCTTCACGGTTCTCTAGATATATGTGAGATGTGGTCTCTGTTGTAGACAGTATTCTATAGTCCAGTAAGGAGATCACTACTACAATGGCTTAATTCTAATTATCTTACTTTATAGTTTTAACGTCAGACAGTATAAGAAGATTACGGGTCAATGACCTAAATTAGACATTTGCATACATTAGAATGAATCTAGACATAATAAACATACATTCTCCATTTATATGGATTCAAAGGAGAATCTGTCCCTGTGTCCAAATTCGAGTGCACTCTTTCGTTGGCGCGCTTAAGTTGGAGCTCATGGTATGTATAATGTCTGCAAGACTTACGACTCCGAACCTCTTCGTTGAATCCTCTTCACGATCACTGAATCCCACTTTGAGTTCTGGATGCAGAGCTACTAATACGAAGGGCGGCGGCCGAGTTTGGAAGCCTGGGACGGGATGCGGCAGCCATTTGCCTCCTGAGCCCTCTTTTCAGAGCTCCTGCCCTCTTTTCAGAGCTCCTGCCCTCTTTTCTTCCAGTCGCTCCCGTTTCCCGCTCGAAAAACCCGACTCCACCCCTTCCTCCTGGGGTTTCTGCCTGGAGACTGCGCAGCCTCACTGTCTGCAACAGTTGATACTGGTGCAGAATTATGGAAAGTCTGCTCTTAGTCACATTGTGTCCTGAAAAGTTCTTGCCGTACCTTCACATGGGCAACTTTAACCCAGGGATTTATAACAATGATAATACAGTGTCTAAGTTAAAGATTGATAACCATACTTAGCGTACATAACATTTCCAGTGGGTATTACATGTGAGAATAGCCGCTCATAGTCTCGTCGATTCATGACAGTTAGGGCTGATCCTGTGTCCAATTCCATCTTTACTGGGGACCCTACTATCATGAGGGTGACCCAAATGGTTCGGTGATCCTCCTTTGCGATCACGTTGTGTAACTTTAGACAACTTAGTCTCCTGCTCCCAGAGCCCTTATCACTCTCCTGATCTTCCGAACTACTGTCTGTCAATTTCTTTACTTTCTTGTACTTTTCCTTAGTAGTTCTTGTAGTGTTGGTTTTCTTTCCCGACCTGCAGACTCTTGCTATGTGTCCCATTTTCCCACATTGCCTGCATACTTTGTCCTTAAACCAGCAGTCCTTCTGATCATGGGTTGTTCTGCCGCAGCGATAGCACTTTTCTGCTCCATACGCCATTTCGTTAGCGCTGTATTCCTGTGGTTTCTGTTGTATTTCCGCAGCTCCCCGTGCTGCTGCTTCGTAGGATACTGCCACGCTGAAAGCCTGTTCTAGCGTCAGGTCCTTTTCCGAAAGTAGTCGTTTCTGGGTTCCTTCACTCTGGAGCCCGCAGACAAACTTATCCCGTAAGGTGTCTGCCAGTCCTGCTCCGAACTGGCAGTGCTTCGATAACTTGCGTAGTTCCGTAAGATAGTCAGCATTGTTCTCATCTTTGTGCTGGTTTCTTTTGTGGAACTTGAATCTTTCTGCTATCAGCAGCGGTGTAGGGTTTAGGTGTTCCTGTAAGATATTAACAATCTCTTCAAAACTTTTCTCCATTGGTTTAGCTGGGGTAATTAAATTCCGCAATAGGCCGTACGTTCTCGCGCCCATCAAATTTAATAATACTGACGCCTTCTTTCCATCGGCCACCTCATTTGCCTCGCAGTACACTTCAATTCTTTCCACATACGTGGTCCAGTCTTCTACCTCGTTGTCGAAAGCAGTGATACTGCCACTCTTCGGCATCTTGAGTGATTTAAAATGGCGCCTCCCGTGCTTTTTCTTCTTCCCCAATGGAATAAAATGGCGCCTCCCGCGCTTTTCCTTCTTCCCCTTGCTGCCACGCTGCTCCTAGTGTTCTACAGGGTGATGGCGGCGACCCGCAGCTTCGGCGCGTATCACTTTTCCTTCCCCTCATTCTATCCTCTCCACGCTGCCCGGTTCTTGAGCACCGACCGCGCTCTGTGCGCTCCACCCTCTCTCTCTCTCTTCCTCCCGACAACGCTGCACAGCCCCTTTGCAGAGCCGCTCGATCGAGCCCGAGCCCGCCGCAGTCCGGAAGGGTCAGCGCACTACCTGCTACCAGCACGACTTGCTGGAACACCTCGACTGGGGAGCCAGGCCCAGCTCTCCACAGCCTCCCCTGCAACTCTCCGATGGATCCCTGGGCGGTTGCCCGCGGTCGACGCCCGCCGTTCTGACTTCGACCTCCAAGAAGCTTCTCTTCAGGGAAAAGATCCCCGTGAAGTGATGCAGTACTGCAGGTGAGTTCGAACCTGCCCGTCGCCAGTGTAGTGTCCGAGGATCAATAATACTCAGACTGCAGGAGAACAATAAAACAGGTATTTACTGAACAGAGAGTAATTCAAGACTGACGTACAGAAGCTTGCTATGGCTTTTATATACAGGGGTGGTCACTGCCGGTACTGCAGTATGGAATCAGTTCTTCTCTTAAAGGTACATATACAACAACACTGAAGTTAAAGACAAGTGCAAAGCTCTGGCCTGAAGCCACAAGTACCTGTGCGAGTGTTCAGCCAAACCAGAAAACTCTCTACCTTTGTCTCTCTCCAAAGATCCGTCTCTCACAAAGAAGGAGTGGTGCAAAATGGCTGCCATTTATACTGCAGGAGGAGTCCCCTTTAATTAGTGCCCCCCCCATGCCCCGCAGCGGTGGGAACCGTTCCCCTCTACCAGTCGCTAGGGGCGCCAGGCGCACAATAGGCCAGCGCCACTGAATTTCCGGTTCGGGGCGCACAAAGGGCGTTGCACCATGAAATGACGTCAGGGTCTGCACGCGCAGCTGAGTGCGTGCAAAGGTTTTGCGCCGCCGCTAAATCTTAACTGAAGTTCGCGAGAGGCGCAGATCGCGCCGCACCCGGGCGCTAGCTGTTTAGCGCCCCACTTCTCCTCCTCCTAAGGCACTAGCGGCTGGCACAAACAACTGAATTTCTAGGTAAGACTGTAGTGGGAGTTGTGTATAGGCCCCCTGGTAGTAGCTCTGAAGTGCTAGATTGTATTAATGCAGAGATTAGACAAGTATGTAGTAAAGGCAGAGTGGTTTTAATGGGGGATTTTAACTTTCATATTGATGGGCCTTCAATAACCACAAAACTAGAAGTTATAGACTTAAACAAGTTGGCTTTTAATCACTAAGATCAGAGCTAACATCTCAACACGCCGACTGGTTCACAGGAATGAGTCATACAGATCCTGGGATCTTTATGTAGGAGAAGTCAGGGGCGGAGCCAAGAGCCAAGACCTGGAACCTCCCAGGCTAGTCGGGAAAGAGGAAGTGAAACTATACTCAGTGGGAGAGGGTAATATACATGAGTGCAAAATGAATACAGGATCAAGACAAACAGATTTCATTACACATATAGATTGGGAAAAGCAGACTAGCATCTGTCAGTGAAAGGTAGTGGATTTCTTGAGTGTGTCTGGGATAGCTTTCTACAATATGTCCTAGAGGCAACAAGAGGGCAAGCCATATTAGATTTAGTAATGAGTAATGAGCCAGATTTAGTTCACAGTCTAATGGTGTGTGAACATTTTCCCAATAGCAATCATAACATGATCGAGTTCAACGTAGTATTTGAAATGGAGAAACGCGAAACAACTACTAAGATTCTAGATTTAGGTAAGGCCGACTTCAACGGGATGAGGCAGAGACTGTCCACAGTAAACTGGGCAAATCTGTTAATGGGTAAAACGACAGAAGATCAGTGGGAGATGTTTAAAAAATAATTGAATGTGATCCAGAACCAGTTTATACCCCTGAGGGGCAAGGGCTCTACTTACCAACAAAAAACAGCCATGGACAACTAAAGAGGTCAGAGACAGAAAAACTAAAAGAAAGAGCAGACAACAATACAAACAATAGCACAGATCCTGGTAAATGGGAAAGATACTGATGCACTATCAACAACACCAAAGACTACGAGTTGAACTTATACGAAGTAGGCTTTTATTGACTACGAACTGGAGCATGCCTCTGCTAGTGGATCCATCCTAAGAGCTCCCGGGGGAAGGGTGGTGAGTCACCTTTATACCCGGGCTTAGGGGTGGAGCCAGGGGCGGAGACATGCCCGGACCTGTACAGAGTTAACAGTGGTTTACCACACAGACATGTACAGAGTTAGCAGTGGTTTACCACATTCACCCCTTGTTTAAAAAAGAGTCCGGCGGGGTGAAGTGTTTCAAAAGTTCGTATACGAAAGTCTCTCCGGGGGTCTTGTCTGCCGTACTGATCTTCGTGGTGCCGGTTGTGGCGGTTCTTTGCCCGCGGCCGCTTCTCGCGTGGGACGGAGCACTGGCGTGTCGTCCTCTCGGGGTAGGGATGGCACCAGCATGTCGTCAGTTCATGGTAGACACCCCGGTGGTGCGTCGTGGGTAGTGGTGGTGGGTGGAGGTAGTGGATGGTGACCGATGGTGTTTCGGGTGGTACCTGAGGGTGCGAGGTCTCGAATTGAGACTGTGTCCTCCCGCCCGTCAGGATACGCCACGTAGGCGTACTGTGGGTTGGCGTGGAGGAGGTGAACCTTTTCGACCAGGGGGTCCGTCTTATGGCTCCTCACGTGTTTCCTGAGCAGGACGGGTCCCGGAGACGTCAGCCATGGCAGTAGTGATGTCCCCGAGGTGGATTTCCTGGGGAAGGCGAACATCTTCTCGTGAGGGGTGGCGTTTGTGGCAGTACAGAGCAGTGATCGTATGGAGTGGAGCGCATCAGGGAGGACATCTTGCCAGTGGGAGATTGGGAGGCCCTTGGATTTTAGGGCGAGCATGGCAGTCTTCCACACCGTTGCGTTCTCCCTCTCTACCTGTCCGTTACCCCGGGGGTTGTAGCTGGTAGTCCTGCTCGTGGCTATGCCCTTCTCGAGCAGGTACTGGCGCAGCTCGTCGCTCATGAACGACGAGCCCCTGTCGCTGTGGATGTAATTGGGGAAGCCAAATATGGCGAACAGGTCGTTGAGGCACCTGATGACTGTGGCGCTGGTCATGTCCGGGCAGGGGATGGCAAAGGGGAAACGGGAGTACTCGTCAATAATATTGAGAAAGTACGTGCTGCGGTCAGAGGAGGGAAGGGGCCCCTTGAAATCGACGCTGAGACATTCGAAGGGGCGGGTGGCTTTAATCAGGTGTGCCCTGCCTGGCCTATAAAAATGCGGTTTGCATTCGGCGCAGACCTGGCAGTTCCTGGTCATGGTCCTGACCTCCTCGATGGAGTAAGGCAGGTTGCGAGCTTTAATAAAATGGAAGAACCTGGTGACCCCCGGGTGGCAGAGATCATTGTGGAGGGTCCATAGCCTATCGACTTGTGCGTTGGCACATGTCCCACGGGATAGGGCGTCTGGGGGCTCATTAAGTTTCCCGGGCCGGTATAAGATATCGTAGTTGTAGGTGGATAACTCGATCCTCCACCGCAATATCTTATCATTTTTGATTTTCCCCCTTTGTCTGTTGTTAAACATAAATGCTACTGACCGTTGGTCAGTGAGCAGGGTGAAACGTTTACCGGCCGGGTAATGCCTCCAGTGCCGTACAGCCTCCACTATCGCCTGGGCCTCCTTCTCGACTGAGGAGTGTCGAATTTCGGGGCCCTGGAGGGTCCGTGAAAAGAAGGCCACGGGTCTCCCCGCCTGGTTAAGGGTTGCGGCTAGGGCGAAGTCGGATGCCTCGCTCTCCACTTGGAAAGGGATGGACTCATCCACTGCGTGCATTGTGGCCTTCGCAATGTCCTCTTTTATGAGGGTGAAGGCCACACGGGCCTCTGCTGTCAGGGGGAAGGAGGCTGACTTGATGAGGGGCCGGGCTTTGTCCGCATAGTTGGGCACCCACTGGGCGTAGTAAGAGAAGAACCCTAGGCATCTCTTCAGGGCTTTTAGGCAGTGGGGGAGGGGTAGTTCCAGGAGGGGGCGCATTCGGTCGGGGTCGGGGCTGATGACTCCGTTTTCCACCACGCAGCCAAGAATAGCGAGGCGCGTGGTGCGGAACATAAATTTTTCTCTGTTGTATGTCAGATTCAGCCATTGGGCCGTACGGAGGAATTTTTCTAGGTTGGCGTCGTGGTCATGCCGATCATGGCCGCAGATGGTGACGTTGTCTAGATAGGGGAAGGTGGCCTGCAGCGCGTTCTGGTCAACCATCCGGTCCATCTCCCTTTGGAAGACCGAGACCCCGTTGGTGACGCCGAAGGGGACTCGGAGGAAGTGGTAGAGGCGACCGTCGGCCTCGAAGGCCGTGTACTGGTGCTCCTCAGGCCTGATGGGGAGCTGGTGGTATGCCGACTTCAGATCAATCGTCGAGAATACCCGGTATTGTGCTATCTGGTTGACCATGTCAGATATGCGGGGAAGTGGGTATGCGTCTAATTGCGTGTATCGATTGATCGTCTGGCTGTAATCAATAACCAGGCGCTGTTTTTCACCGGTCTTCACTACCACCACTTGGGCTCGCCATGGGCTGGTGCTGCCCTCGATAATCCCTTCCCTCAGGAGTCTTTCTACTTCTGATTTAATAAAGCTCCTATCCCCGGCACTGTACTGCCTGCTTTTAGTAGCAATTGGCTTGCAGTCTTTGGCGAGGTTAGCGAACAACGGGGGAGGGTTTGACCTTCAGGGTGGACAGGCTGCATACTTTGCGCGGCGCCGTGTTTAAATTCTGCCGGCTGCAGACTGTAAGTGGGGGCAGGGGCCCGCCATATGCCATCGTGACGCTCTCCAGATGGCACTGGAAGTCTAATCCTAGCAGTACGGGAGCGCAGAGCTGTGGCAGGACGAGGAATTTAAAATCTCTGTACTCCACGCCGTTCACTGTCAGAGTCGCTACACAGTAGCCGCCGACGTCCGCCATATGGGACTTTGAGGCCACAAAGACCTGGTGGCGTGTGGGCATAACCGATAGGGAGTAGCGTCGCACCGTGTCGGGGTGGATGAAGCTCTCCGTGCTTCAGCAGTCGAAAAGGCAATTTGTGGCATGGCCATTTACCTTTACGTTCATCATGGACCTGGCTAGTTGATGGGGCCTAGATTGGTCCAGGGTGATGGAGGCCATCGTCGAGGTCGGTGGGTCGCTGTAGTATTCGCCCGCGCCGGGGGCCTGGTCTCGAAATGGTGTCCAAGATGGCGGCTCCCCCGCGGCTGGTGGTGCCCAAAATGGCGGCCCGCACGGCTCACACGTGGTTGGTGGGGTCCAAAATGGCGGCCTGTACGGTTCACACGCGGCGCTGCTGGAATTGGGGGTCGATTTCGCCCTGCACACTCTCGCGTAGTGGCCTTTCTTGCTGCATTTGGAGCAGGTCACGTCCTTTGCTGGGCATTGCTGTCTGGGGTGCTTGGCCTGGCCACAGAAGTAGCATTTCTGGCCTCTGGTCATTGCAGCTGTAGTTGGGCTGCTAGCGGCTTGTGGCCTTACCGGGTCCCAAGATGGCTGCTCCCGTGACATCCACGTGGCCATCCGGTCAGGGGGGTAGGCGTCCATGTTCTGGAGGGCCACGTCTAACGAGTTAGCGAGGGCCACCGTTTTCTGCAGGTCGAGCCCCCTCTGTTCCAGCAGCCTCTGCCGAGTATAGTTGGACCTGATGCCGGCTACGTAGGCGTCTCGGATCAGGTCTTCCGTGCATTCCTTGGCCGTCACCGCTTTGCAATTACAGGCCCGGCTGAGGACTCTCAGTGCCAGTAAATATTCGGCGCCCGATTCCCCGGGGTGCTGTTTTCGGGTAGCCAGGAGGTGTCTGGCGTAGACCTCGTTAACAGGCCTCACGTATTGTTCCTTTAGCGTCACGATGGCGGCCGCGTAAGTTGTGGCGTCTCGGATGATCGAGTAGACTCGGTGGCTCACCCGTGAGTTCAAGACAAGCCGTTTCGCATCATCTGTAGTGACGGTAGTGCTGGAGGCCTCCAGGAAGGCTTCGAAACAGCTCAGCCAGTGTTCAAAGTTATTGGCTGCATCTGCTGCTTGAGGATCCAGGTCTAAGCGTTCCGGCTTCAAGATTTGCTCCATGTCGAAAATTTAGTCAATAAAATTGACGCACTATCAACAACACCAAAGACTATGAGTTGAACTTATACGAAGTAGGCTTTTATTGACTAAGAACTGGAGCATGCCTCTGCTAGTGGATCCATCCTAAGAGCTCCCGGGGGAAGGGTGGTGAGTCACCTTTATACCCGGGCTTAGGGGTGGAGCCAGGGGCGGAGACATGCCCGGACCTGTACAGAGTTAACAGTGGTTTACCACACAGACATGTACAGAGTTAGCAGTGGTTTACCACAGATACAAAGAACAGCAAAGGGTCACAAAACAGATAGTAAGAGCTACAAAAAGGGAGTATGAAAAGAAACTTGCAAGGGATATCAAAATCAATACAAATAATTTTTATAGTTAGATTAGGAAAAAGAGGGTGGTCAGGAGCAATGTTGGCCCCTTAAAAACTGAAAGTGGTGATATTGTCAGTGACAATGGAGAAATGGCGGACATGTTGAATTACTTTGCATCAGTATTTACAGTAGAGGAAGAGGATAGCATGCCGGAATTGTCCCTTTAGATTGGAAAATTGCACATGTCACGCTGCTATTTAAGAATGGTGAGAGAGGAGAGTCTATAATTAAGCATAGGGTGACTGAACACCTCGAAAATTTTCAGTTGATCAGAGAGAGCCAGCATAGATTTGTGAAAGGTAGGTCATGCCTGACAAACCTGATTGAATTTTTTGACAAGGTTATTAAAGTAGTGGACAGTGGAATGTCTATGGATGTTATTTATAGGGACTTCCAGAAGGCATTTGATAAAGTCCCACATAAGAGACTGTTATCTAAGGTAGAAGCCCACGGAATTGAGGGCAAATTATTGACCTGGTTAGGAAATTGGCTGAGCGGCAGGAGACAGAGAGTAGGGATAATGGGCAGGTACTCAAATTGGCAGGATGTGACTAGTGGTGTCCCACAGGGATCTGTGTTGGGGCCTCAACTATTCACAATATTTATTAACAACTTAGATGATGGCATAGAAAGTCATATTTCCAAATTTGCCGATGACACAAAGATAGGCGGCATTGTAGGCAGTGTAGATGAAAGCATAAAATTACAGAGGGATATCGACAGATTAAGTGAATGGGCAAAACTGGCAAATGGATTTCAATGTCAGCAAATGTGAGGTCAT
This sequence comes from Somniosus microcephalus, assembly GCF_052327205.1. Taxonomy (NCBI): domain Eukaryota; kingdom Metazoa; phylum Chordata; class Chondrichthyes; order Squaliformes; family Somniosidae; genus Somniosus; species Somniosus microcephalus. Next base: position 3,488,395 of record NC_141005.1, read on the forward strand.
CCACTTTGGACCTAAAAAGGATCAAACAGGGGACTTTCTAAATGGTGAAAAACTAAAAACAGTGGAGGTCCAAAGAGACTCGGGGGGTCCAGGTACACAGATCATTAAAATGTCATGAACAGGCACAGAAAATAATCAAAAAGGCTAATGGAATACTGGTCTTTATATCTAGAGGACTAGAACACCAGGGGGTAGAAGGTTAAGGGGTGATCTGATCGAAGTTTTCAGGATATTAAAGGGAACAGATTGGGTAGATAGAGAGAAACTATTTCCGCCGATTGGGGATTCTAGGACTAGGGGGCAGAGTCTAAAAATTAGAGCCAGACCTTTCAGGAGTGAAATTAGGAAACACTTCTACACACAAAGGGTAGAAGTTTGGAACTCTCTTCCGCAAACGGCAATTGATGCGAGATCAATTGTTAATTTTAAATCTGAGATTGATAGCTTTTTGTTAACCAAAGGTATTAAGGGATATGGGGCAAAGGCGGATATATGGAGTTAGATCGCAGATCAGCCATGATCTCATTGAATGGTGGAACAGGCTCGAGAGGCTGAATGGCCTCTTCCTGTTCCTATGTGCCTATGTTCCTAAAACTAAGGTACTACAGCACCACCACTGGTGGGACGATGTAATTGCACACAACGTGACAGGTTTACATGGCAATTTCTATTAGAAATAGAGACATAGGAAAAAGTTGACAGGAAGCGTGATGCCAGATTTATCTATATATATAAAAGGATACTTCTGTCTGTCATTCCGTCTGTCTGTTTGTCTTGAATTAACTCGAAAGTTATAGAGCGTACCTACACGTGCGTTACGTCGAAAGAAAGCTGACGATTCCAGAACCGTCCTAAGCATATTTACGTTTCGGCCGGAGAACAATTGCGCCCGCAGTATCCAAAAAACATTCAACATTCCGCTCATTATCCGCTCATTAGCATCGAGTGACGTCGAGGTCGACCAATCGTACAGCGGGTTCCTGGCGCATGCGGCCGGGCCCTCCTACGGTCGAGTGACTGGACGATTGACCAATCCTATGCTTCGGTGACTTGATGGTCCACCAATAGGTGCCTGTGTGGGCGGGCCTTATCGTTCTGAACCGAGGTGAGTCACCGCCATCTTGATTCCAAACTTTTCCTTTCTTTTTCCCGCTTTCTGCGTGTTTCTTTTCAAATCTACAATTCCAGCAAAAAAAAAGTTGCTTTTAAAAGACAAATTGTTTTTTTAAAAAGTTAATTAATTTGTAAATCTTTTGTCTAACCTCTATAATTTTCCTACCTCTCACCGTTTTTCCAGGCCTCAAAGCCTAGGCGTCTGTTGACCAGCCATGCCCGAGCTAGGCGCCTCCCGTCGCGATCGACAAAAGGCCAGCGATCGCCGCCATCTTTGTGAAGGCTGGAGGGGGCGGGCCTGAGCCGAGCGTCGCCACCCGCCGCCATCTTAGTAAAGGCGGGCAGGGCGGGAGTCAGCGTCCGCGTCATCTTCTGCCTGGAGCGCGACTTGAGTCCGGCCGGGCCTCACGTGGTAGGTTGCGCGGCGGCGTCTCTCTGGTCCTGAAGCCGGCTTGGGCGGGGACATCGGGAGATCGCGGGGGCAGGACATCGGGAGATCCGGGGGCGGGACATCGGGAGATTGGGGGGGCGGGACATCGGGAGATTGGGGGACGGGAGATCGGGGATGGGAGATCGGGGGGCGGGACATCGGGAGATCGGGGGGCGGCACATCGGGAGATCGCGGGGCGGGACATCAGGAGATCGGGGGGCGGGACATCGGGAGATCGGGGGGCGGGACATTGGGAGGCGGGAGATCGGGGTGCGGGGCTCGGGGACTCCCCCTCTCCCCCTCCTCTCCCCCCCTCCCCTCCCCTCCTCCCCTTCCTCCCCCCTCCCCCTCCCCTTCCTCCCCCCCTCCCCTCCCCTTCCTCCCCCCTCCCCTCCCCTTCCTCCCCCCTCCCCCTCCCCTTCCTCCCCCCCTCCCCCTCCCCTTCCTCCCCCCTCCCCCTCCCCTCCCCCTCTCTCCCCTCCTCCCCTCCCCTCCCCCCTCCCCCTCCCCTCCCCCTCCCCCCTCCCCCTCCCTCTCCCCCTCCCTCCCCCCCCTCCCTGCCCCCCTTCCCCCTCCCTCTCCCTCCCCCCTTCCCCCCTCCCTCCCCCCCTTCCCCCCAGTCGCTCTCTCTCTTCCCCCCAGTCGCTCTCTCTCTTCCCCCCAGTCGCTCTCTCTCTTCCCCCCCAGTCGCGCGCTCTCTCTCTCTCTCTTCCAACAACAACATGCCCTCGAAAAAGCCTCGGCACCGCCGGGCACTCGAGCTAGTGTTACTACAAACTGATGTTCAGAGCGCCAAAGAGCATCCTGTCCAATACCAAGTACTGTACTTTCATATCATTAGTGTGTCAGAATATCGCACATTAATTAACATATTCCCATGTCATTATATTTTATATCCATTTCAATGTTTTGCTGATGAAATGTTTTTTTGTCCAATTGTTTTAAGAAAACAATGCAGTTCCTAGTAGAAAAACAATCCAGCTGATAATTAAAAATGTTTAAGATGGGTTACCGAAATCCACCACAACTGTGAACAGTATGCGACTGATAGACCTCTGCTTGTCAGGGTTGACGATGCTAGCTTTGCGCAGTGGCAGTATTGTAGCCAATGAGGTTTAACCGAGGCGTGATTATTGCTTATTGAAAACTTTTCCCAATACCCTGCTATGATGACTTGAAATATAGTTGGTAATGGCAATTTTTGATAGTCTCTGCGGAGACTGATTTTATAAACAAAAATAGAAATCTTACTGTGTTTTCTTTAGTTTATGTAGTTACGGTACAGGGATATCAGAGGATTGTAGGGTTGAAGCAGCAGACATACAATGCAAAAGGTAAAACTAGCATACAAATAAAGGTTAATACATTTTTAAGCTGATGTTCAGAGCATCAAACACCCTGCCCAATAACAGGTACTTGCTATCAATTCTGCTGTTTTTATATCAAAGCAGCCAGAACATCGCACAGTGATTAATATATTTCCATTATATTATCCTTTACTGCCATTTCAATGTTTTGCTGACAAAATACTGTTTTTTTGAATTTGTTTAACAATATGGTTCTTGGTAGAAAAACAATCCTAGCTCATAAGTAAAAAAGTTTTAAATGAGTTTACCTTGACCCACTACAACTGTAAACAGTATGAGTCTGATAGACCTCCGTTCGTCGGGGCCGATTTCTTCAGCTTTGCGCAATAGTGGTATTGTAACCTATGAGGTTTAACCTAGGCGTGATTATTGCTTATTGAACATTTTTTCCAATACCCCGCTATTACGACTCGAAATATAGTCGGCAGTGGCAATTTTGATAGCATCTTAAAGGAGGAAAGCGGTAGTTGATAGTTTGATAAACTGATTTTATAACCAAAATTAGAATTCTTATCGTGTTTTCTTTCATTTATGTAATTGTATATTAGCTTAAATATTCTTGCAGTTGTTTCCAAGCCGCATCTGTTTCAGCATCGCGTTTCCACGGTGCAAATGAAGGGTGTTTTGCATTCAGTAGCGAAAAGGATACCTTACACATAAAGGGCAGTCAAGAGTGTGCAGGACCAGTGATTGCAGTGGGACTCATAAAGGATAATCTTCTATATATATAAATCGGTACATCTGTCTGTCTGTCTGTCATTCTGTCATTCTGTCTGTCATCGCCTGTGCGTCTGTCGGGCTATGCGCTCGAAAGTTACAGGGCGTACCTACGCGCGCGTTACCTCCAAAGAAGGGGGGGCCGCGACCCTCGGGGGGGGCAGCCGCGACCGCGACCCTTGGGGGGGGCCGCGACCCTCGGGGGGGCCCCCCACCCTCCCTCCCCCGCCCGTGCCCTCCCTCCCCCCATCCCCCTCCCCTTCCCCCCCCACCCCCCCTCCCCCTTCCCCCCTCCCACCCCCTTCCCTTCCCCCCTTCCCCCCTCTCCCCCCTTCACCCCCTCCCCCCTTCCCTTTCCCCCCTCCCCCTTCCCTTCCCCCCTTCCCCCCCCGCCCCCCCGCCCTCCCCAGTCGCTCTCTCTCTCTCTCTTCCAACAACAACATGCCCTCGAAAAAGCCTCGGCACCGCCGGGCACTTCAGCTAGTCTATATATATAAATCGGTACTTCTGTCTGTCATTCTGTCTGTCTGTCTATCTGTCTGTCATCGCATGTGCGTCTGTCGGGTATGCGCTCGAAAGTTACAGGGCGTACCTACGCGCGCGTTACCTCCAAAGAAAGCTTACGCGCCCGCGGTATCCCAAAAACCTTCAACATTCCGCTCATTAGCATCTCATTATCCGCTCATTAGCGACAGAGTGACCTCGAGCTCGAACAATCGTACGCCGGGTTGCTGGCGTGTGCCGCCGGGCCAATCGGTGCATGTGTGGCTGGGCCTTATCCTTCTGAACCGAGGTGAGTCGCCGCCATCTTGATTCCAAACTTTTCCTTTCTTTTTCCCGCTTTCTGCGTCTTAAAAAAAAACGTTGCTTTTAAAACACATATTTTTTTTTTTAAATGATTTAGAAAGTAATTAACTTATCTAATCTCATTAATTTTCCTACCTTTCCCCGTTTTTCCAGGTAGGCCTAGAAGCCTCGGCGTCTCCTCCGCACCCATGCCCGAGCTAGGCACCTCCCGGCCCCACTCAAAGGCTGGAGGGCCGAGCCTCAGCCCAGCGCCGCTAGGGTGCGCGCGCAGCAGGAGCTGAGACGCGGCGTCTCTCTCTGGCTCGGCCGGGGGGCGGGGCTTGCTGAGCGTCAAGCGTCACCCTGGCAACCGGCCCCCCGGCCGTCTCGCACAGCCGCAATCGGCGGTCTTCACCTCGGGGGGGGCGCGACCCTCAGGGGGGGCCGCGACCCTCGGGGGGGGCGGCCGTGACCGCGACCCTCGGGGGGGTCCGCGACCCTCGGGGGGGCCCCCCCACCCTCCCTCCCCTCCCTCCCCCCCCCCGCGCCCCCCCTCCCCTCCCTCCCCCCTCCCCCTCCCCTTCCCCCCCACCCCCCCTCCCCCTCCCCTTCCCCCCTCCCCCCCCTTCCCCCCTACCACCCCCCCTCCCCTTCCCCCCCTTCCCCCCTTCCCCCCTCTCCCCCTTCCCCCCTTCACCCCGCCTCCCCCCTTCCCTTCCCCCCCTCCCCTTCCTTTCCCCCCCGCCCCCCCGCCCTCCCTTCCCCCTCCCACCCTCCCTTCCCCCCCCGCCCTCCCTCCCCCCCTCCCTCCCCCCCCAGTCGCTCTCTCTCTCTCTCTTCCAACAACAACATGCCCTCGAAAAAGCCTCGGCACCGCCGGGCACTTCAGCTAGTCTATATATATAAAAGGATACTTCTGTCTGTCATTCTGTCTGTCTGTCTGTCTTGAATTAACTCGAAAGTTATAGAGCGTACCTACATGCGCGTTACATCGAAAGAAAGCTGACGATTCCAAAACCGTCCTAAGTGTATTTACGTTTTGGCCGGACAAAAATTGTGCCTGCGGTATCCAAAAAACGTTCAACATTCCGCTCATTATCCGCTCATTAGCATCGAGTGACGTCGAGGTCGACCAATCGTACGGCGGGTTCCTGGCGCATGCGGCCAGGCCCTCCTACGGTCGAGTGACGGGATGATTGACCAATCCTACGCTTTGGTGACCTGACGGTCCACCAATCGGTGCCTGTGTGGGCGGGCCTTATCGTTCTGAACCGAGGTGAGTTGCCGCCATCTTGATTCCAAACTTTTCCTTTCTTTTTCCCGCTTTCTGCGTGTTTCTTTTCAAATCTACAATTCCAGCAAAAAAAAGTTGCTTTTAAAAGACAAATTGTTTTTTAAAAAAGTTAATTAATTTGTAAATCTTTTGTCTAACCTCTATAATTTTCCTACCTTTCACCGTTTTTCCAGGCCTCAAAGCCTGGGCGTCTGTTGACCAGCCACGCCCGAGCTAGGCGCCTCCCGTCGCGATCGACAAAAGGCCAGCGATCGCCGCCATCTTTGTGAAGGCTGGAGGGGGCGGGCCTGAGCCAAGCGTCGCCACCGCTGCCATCTTAGTAAAGGCGGGCGGGCGGGAGTCAGCGTCCGCATCATCTTCTGCCCGGAGCGCGACTTGAGTCTGGCCGGGCCTCACGCGGTAAGTTGCGCGGCGGCGTCTCTCTGGTCTTGAAGCCGGCTCGGGCGGGGGCATCGGGAGATCGCGGGGGCGGGACATCGGGAGATCTGGGGGCTGAACATTGGGAGATCGGGGGGCGGGACATCGGGGGACGGGAGCTCGGGGACGGGAGATCGGGGGGCGGGACATCGGGAGATCGGGGGGTGGCACATCGGGAGATCGCAGGGCGGGACATCGGGAGATCGGGGGGCGGGAGATCGGGGGGCGGGACATCAGGGGGCGGGAGATCGGGGGCGGGGCTCGGGGACTCCCCCTCTCCCCCTCCTCTCCCCCTCCCCTCCCCTCCTCCCCTTCCTCCCCCCCCCTCCCCTTCCTCCCCCCCTCCCCTCCCCTTCCTCCGCCCCTCCCCCCTCCCCCCTCCCCTCCCCTTCCTCCCCCCTCCCCTCCCCCCCTCCCCTCCCCTCCCCCCTCCCCTCCCCCCTCACCCCCTCCCTCCCCCCCTCCCCCTCCCTCCTCCCTCCCCCTCCCCCTCCCTCTCCCCCCTCCCTCCCCCCTCCCCTTCCCTCCCCCTCCCCCTCCCACCCCCCCTTCCCCCCTCCCTCCCCCCTTCCCCCCAGTTGCTGTCTCTCTTCCCCCCAGTCGCTCTCTCTCTTCCCCCCAGTCGCACTCTCTATTCCCCCCCAGTCGCTCTCTCTCTTCCCCCCAGTCGCTCTCTCTCTCTCTCTTCCAACAACAACATGCCCTCGAAAAAGCCTCGGCACCGCCGGGCACTCGAGCTAGTAGAATATATAATAAAATAATGTTTTGCAGGTTCGACTACCATTTATAAATTGTTCACTTTTCTGAGCTGTTATATGTATCTGGACCCCTTGATATATGTTAGAGCCTTTCCTCTCCCTCCCAGACATCCATTATTGTTTTTAATGTACAAGTTTAGTATTATGGTCTGCCTGGTCCAACGGGTATCGAAGGGGTCGTCTAGTTTCCACATAGAATTCCTCTCCTTTTTTTCCTGATTTAGAGGAGGTCCCTCGTACCGTGGGTTTATTTAACTTTCACTGACGGAGTGAGACACTCAGAACAACTCTCCTCCTCCTCTGGGCCATTGTTTTCCCTAAAGCTGCTCGTCCTATGACTCCCCGTTCAGCAGCAAAGTGCATGTTTCGCAAAGAGACAAACGCAGCCAAACCTATTCCAGATCATTATATGAAGATAAAGCTTTGAAACTGAACAAAAGACTGAGGTGCATGTGACAGAGTAAGGAGCTGGAATGGTTCCACATCATTCCTTGAAAATACATATTGTCTATTTTAAATAACATCTTGTTATAAATTTAAAACAGCCTCATTAATGCTGCACTTATTGTGAACGACATTTGATAAATGTAGGTTTTAACTCTCTCTAGCTGGCTGTCATTAAATGTAATGAGTTCTAATACTGGATAAAGCTTCTTTTCATTTTCAGCTTGGCTTTCTGCTGTTTTATTAATTCGAGGTGGTGAGCTGGTCATTAACCATAAACTAAATGTAAAAAGTCAGGGAGTTTATTTCCTGAAATGTAACTGAATCTCATTTACCTTACCGGGAGGCAGTTGCCACACTTTGTTTGAGTTTTGTGCTGTGTGCCAGCTAAAGGAACAGTCTGAATTAAACTAGCGAGGGCCAAGGTAAACACAGATTGTTTTCAGATCATTTAAGCCCAGGCTTTGACACAGAGCTGCTTTTTAGCTTTAATAAGCCCGTTTAAAAGTAAAAGTGCCTGCACACGTATATCTCCAGTAATCCAACTCCCAACACAAGTCAGCCCTTGATGGGCCAAACTGGCCATCAAACTGGCGGAGATAAATGCAACACGCGGTTCCAGTTTGGTCACTGTTAAATCAGAGAAACCGTTCCTTTCCAGTTTCAGGGGCTCTGACCTCTCCTACTCATCACACCTCCTGAAAACTGCGGAAAAGCACCAAATGATAAGCCTCTGAGCTGCTGGAATTTAAACTTGGCCTCCAAGCACATGTCCCGGTGTAACACTGCGCTTGGAATGTTAAACAAAGGCCTAGAAATTCATTGACGCCACTTTTGGGGCGCTAAAGTGGGGCGTCCGCTAAAGTTAGCGGCCACCGCCAAATCTAGGCCTCTTCTCCGATATTCATTAGCTTCGCCCTACTAGTTCGGGCGAGCGCTAAAACTGCTGTTGGACGCCTCTCTTTGGGCGCTAAGCCGGAGGTGGTGATCGATAGCGCCGAGGCCGGGCGCAGCGCAGGTGCGGCCATCTCGTGACTGACAGCAGACACCCTGGCGCCGGCCAGCTCTTAAGGGGGAAGGGTCGACTGTGTCTGCTGCCACGCCCTGGATAGTGGAGCCCTCCAGCTAGGCCTGAACACTGCTGCTGGACCCAAATAGCGCCTGAAGACATGGAGAAGGCCCGTGAACGTGCGCAGCGCTTCTCAGAGCGTGATCTGAGTGTGCTGCTTGCTGCTGTGGAGAAGAGGCGCCATGTTTTGTACCCGGACAATGGCAAGAAGGCGACGGTCCGCGTCTACAGGAGAGCCTGGAGGCATGTCGCCAGCAAGCTGTCAGCCAACAGCGACGTCCCCAGGACCGGTGCCCAATGCCGCAAAAAGATAAATGACCTCACACGCATTGTCAGGGTGAGTACCCTTTCCAATGACCTTCTCATCCTTGCATGTGCACCTCACATTATGGGCAAAGGGACCTGAAAGCTCTAATGGCCAGCCTTCATCCAGCAGCTATGGCACAGGCATGAGCATCAATTGCACATTCTGCACTGAACACACTGGCCAAGCTATTCCACCATGGGAGGCAGTGCACACCAGATCATGGCGACACACTGGCCAGGCTATTCCACCATGGGAGGCAGTGCACAGCAGATCATGGCGACACACTGGCCAGGCTATTCCACCACGGGAGGCAGTGCACACCAGATCATGGCGACACACTGGCCAGGCTATTCCACCATGGGAGGCAGTGCACACAAGATCACGGCGACAAACTGTACTTAGAGGCCGTCCTTTCTCTTGCAGGCCAAGCTGGCGAATAATCGCAGGAGCCGGACTGCGACCGGGGGAGGACGACCCCATATCCAGCCACTCACCGACCCGCAACATCGCGTGGAGCACCTCATGGGTCGCCGGGTGATTAGGCCCGTTGCATGTGGAGATGCCGACCCTGTTCTGGGAAGCAATGGTAAGGACATCACCTTTTGCACCTCTCTCGTCCCACTTGCGCATCAGACCTACATCCTTTGCCACTGTCCGACCAATGCGCTGAATGCCACCACTCATGCATCCCGCACTGACGCCCTCTCCTCACTCTAAAGCTACTCTTGTGCCTTCCTGCTTTCAGATGGTCAAGAAGAGGTCCCTCAACTTGCCAGTGACAGACCCTCCGAGGAGGAGCAGGAGGTGGAGCAAGAGGAAGGCGGCCCATCAGGGGAACCCTCAGCCGCGGCCACCCAGGCCAATGTAGGGGACACGTCTTCCCTGGAGGGCAGCGTGGCGGAAGTGTCGAAGGGGAGGGGAGCTCCTGGGACCTGCGTGCTGCAGAAAGGCGGGAGGGGGGTGGAAGCTCGGCGGCCTTCTCCCCAGAGGGGGGATGCGTCGGAGGGGAGTCCAATTGCTGGGCCCAGCGGCCTCCAGCAACGCAGGAAGGGTCAGCCAGCTCGGCGGCCTTCTCCCCAGAGGGAGAGTCCGGCCTCCAGTCAGGAGATGCTCTTCGCCGAGGAGATGGAACGCCTCGAAGACTTGTCCGCGGACTCGGAGCGCCGGCACACGGAGCTCATGGCGGCAGTGGCACGGTTGCCTGAGTCCATCGATTCCTTCTCTCGGAGTGTGGCCGAGTTCGGGCCCTTAGAGGCCACCAGTCGGGCGGAATACCGGACAGATCTTTCAGCGACTGGCCAGGTGATTAGTGGTGCCGTCCAGTCACTGGCTGCTCTGCTGCGGGCAGTGAACAGGTCAACACGGGCACTCACTGCTGCCACACTCGCTGTGTCAGCCAGGCATCGCCAGGGCACCCGGCGCGCTGCAGCAGCACATCGGTCTGTCTCTCGGCAGATTGGTGCGCATGCTGCAGTGCTGGCCCGGGCGAGTGCCAGTGTCTCAGGCGACCAGCGAGCGCCTGCCATCCGCCAGCTTGCCGCCATTCCTCCAGCCGCCACTGCCACTCCCCCAGTGGAGCTGCCAGGAGCTGCTGCAGCGACTGATGCTGGCCAGCCACAGCTGCAGCAATCAACAGCCGGCCGCTCGACGCCCAGACCTCGACTAGGCCGACCCCCAAGGGCATCTGCCGTCACGACATGTGCCCCTCAGGAGCCTGCCCCCAGCCTTGCAGCAGCCAATGGCCTTACTTTGAGGCGGAGCAGCAGGGCGGGCAGGGGCCACCCAAAGATGGCCAAGGCATCGCCCTAGCGGGCCAAATAGTCGAATGTGTGGCCATTTGTGTTTGTTTCTTGAGGCCGAGAATTGGATGTTTGTTTTTTGAAGGCCGATGATGTGATGTTTGTTTTGGACGAAGGCCGAGAATGACGGCCATTTTAGTTGCCCTATTTTGTTAATCCTCCCCAGGTTGTGGGAGCGAGTAATGTGTTTGAGTGTTTTTTGGGGGCTTCCTCTGTTTTTGGTTTTCATGTGGGAAGGGCCCAGAGTTTGTACAATAAAGCATTTTATTTATTCACATTGTCCATGTTTGATCTTTGAAGTGTTTGTTGCCTTAACCGGCTGAGGGCTTGCGGAGCGGCTGCAATCATGTTCTATCATTGGCACAAGCCATTCCCTGACAGGGGGCCTAGAAGTGACGTTCAATAAGCCGCCGACGGGCGGCCCTTGGACCTTGTGCCTCCCTCCTGGGCTGGTACTCCTCGTCCTCGTCGTCCTCATGCTCCTCCTGCTCCTCCTCCTGAGGTGGTGGTCCAACGTGAGGTGGCAGTGCCTGAGTCCTGCGGATAGCCAGGTTGTGCAGCATGCAGCAAACGACGACGAATTGGGAGACTCGATCCTGCGAATACTGGAGGGCTCCCCCGGAGCGGTCGAGACAGCGGAACCGTTGCTTGAGCACGCCGATTGTTTGTTCTATGAGGTTCCTCGTCGCTTGATGGCTCTCGTTGTATGCCTCTTCAGCAGGGGTCATGGGCGCGCGGAGCGGGGTCATGAGCCAGGTACACAAAGGATAGCCTTTGTCCCCGATAAGCCATCCTCTTGGGGGAGGCTGTGCCTGGAACATGTCAGCCACAGTTGTCTGTCGCAGGATAAAGGCATCGTGGCTGCTGCCTGGAAAGCGGGCATTGACAGCTAGGATGCGCTGCCTGTGGTCACACACCAGCTGTACATTGAGGGAATGGTAGCCCTTCCGGTTGCGGTAATCCTCGGCATGCTCAAGAGGTGCCCGCAAAGCCACATGCGTGCAGTCAATGGCGCCCTGCACCATGGGGAAGCCCGCTATTCTTGCAAACTCCACTGCACGCTGCTGCTGCTTGTCCAGGGTCATGGGGAAGGAGATGAATTGATGTCTCCTTCTGATAAGGGCTTCGGTCACCTGGCGGATGCAGCAATGCACGGCGAACTGGGAGATGTTAGCGATGTCCCCAGAAGCGGATTGGAAGGAGCCGGAGGCATAGAAGTTGAGAGCCACCGTCACCTTCACTGCCACCGACAGAGACGTCCTGCGCATCAGCTGTGGCTGCAGATCTCTCTGAAGCAGCCGGCAGATGTCTGTAACCACCTCCCTTCGGAATCGCAGCCTCCTAACACACATCGCGGCAGACATGGTCAGATAGGAGGTCTGCTGGCGGTATACCCTGCGTGGGTAAGGCCTCGGTTGGCGACGCCTGTTGCCCCCTCTGCGTCTAGCCAGGGCTGCCACTCTCTCACGGCGTCTGTAAGCCCTTCTGGCATAAGGCTGAAATTCAGCGTTGCCACCCAATGCAGCCCCCATTATATGCTGGCAAACACTGAGCTCTGAATGAAGGCTAAGATAATTGGTAAGCTCTGGCCTGAGCCAAAAATACCTGTCCAAGTGTTGGTCCAAACCAGTAAACTCTCCTCCTTGGTCTCTGTCCAGAAACCGTTGCACAAGAGTGAATGCTGCAAAATGGCTGGCCTTTATACTGCTGGGTAAGTGCCCTTTAATTAGCGCTCCCCCCGGCCCGGCTGGCCTGTGTACCGTTCCACTTCACAGTCGCTCGGGACGCCCGGCGCACAATGGGCCGGCGCGAGTGAAGTTCCGGTTTGGGGCGCTCAAAGGGCGTTGCACTATTATATGACGTCATAGAAACATAGAGATAGGAACAGGAGTAGGCCATTCGGCCCTTCGAGCCTGCTCCGCCATTCAATGAGATCATGGCTGATCTTCGTCTGAGATCATAGCTGATCTTACCAGTTCAGTACCCCGTCCCCGCCTTTTCTCCGTAACCCTTAATCCCCTTAGCCTTCAGAAATATATCCAATTCTCTCTTGAAAATATTTATTGAATTAGCCTTCACAGCCCTCTGTGGCAGGGAATTCCACAGGCTCACCACTCTTTGAGTGAAGAAATTCTTCCTCATCTCTGTTTTAAATGATTTGCCCGCTATTTTTAGACTGTGGCCCCTGGTTCTGTGCTCCCCTGCCATTGGAAACATTCTCTCTGAATTCAGCCTGTCCAGGCCTGCCATAATTTTATATGTTTCGATGAGATCCCCTCTCAATCTTCTAAACTCCAGTGAGTACAAGCCCAAACTATTTAATCTCTCTTCGTAGGTCATTCCCGCCATTCCAGGTATCAGCCTGGTGAATCGCCGTTGCACTCTTTCCATGGCAAGAACATCCTTCCGCAGATGGGGCGACCAAAACTGTACACAATACTCCAGATGCGGTCTCACCAGCACCTTGTACAGCTGTAGTAAGGTATCCCTATTCCTATACTCGAACCCCCTTGATATGAAGGCCAACATACCATTTGCCTTCTTAATCGCCTGTTGCACCTGCATGCTCTCCTTCAGTGACTGGTGCACAAGAACACCCAGGTCCCTCTGCACTTCCCCATCTCCCAATCTATTGCCATTTAGATAATAATCTACCCTCCTGTTTTTACCCCCAAAGTGGATAACCTCGCATTTATCCACATTATAGTGCATCTGCCACGTATCCGCCCATTCCCCCAACCTGTCCAAATCGCACTGTAGCCTCCTGACATCCTCATCAGAGCCCACCCCTCCTCCTAGTTTAGTGTCGTCAGCGAATTTGGAAATATTGCATCCAATTCCCTGATCCAGATCATTTATATATATTGTGAACAGCTGGGGTCCCAGGACAGATCCTTGCGGCACCCCGCTGGTCACTGCCTGCCACTCCGAAAACGAGCCGTTTATTCCAACTCTCTGTTTTCTATCCGCCAGCCAGTTCTCTATCCACGTTAATACTTTGCCCCCAATCCCATGAGCCTTAATTTTGCATGATAATCTTTTGTGTGGAACCTTATCGAAGGCTTTCTGGAAGTCAAGGTACACCACATCCACTGGCTCTCCCCCATCTATTTTACCAGTTACTTCCTCAAAAAATTCCAGCAGATTAGTCAAACACGATTTACCCTTTGTAAATCCATGTTGACTCTGTCCGATCCTTTCCCCATTTGTCAAGTGCTCCGCTATTTTATCCTTAATAATGGACTCTAGCATTTTGCCCACAACCGATGTAAGGCTTACTGGTCTATAATTCCCTGCTTTCTCTCTACCCCCCTTTTTAAATATTGGGGTAACATTAGCTACCCTCCAATCCACGGGTACTGTTCCCGAGTCAATGGAGTTCTGGAAGATGATCCTTAGAGCATCTGCTATCTCCAGGGCCACCTCCTTAAGTACCCTAGGATGTAGTTTATCAGGCCCCGGGGATTTGTCGGCCTTCAGTCCCCTCAACTTACCCAACACCATATCCCTAGAGATACTCATTTCTGTCAGCTCCTCCCTCTCATTAGTCCCTATGTTTGCCGATATTCCTGGGAGGTTATTTGTGTCCTCCTTTGTGAATACAGAACCAAAGTATGAGTTTAATTGGTCTGCCATTTCCTTATTCTCCATTATATATTCTCCCGAATCGGACTGCAAGGGACCGACTTGGGATTTTACCAGTCTTTTCCTCCTGATATACCGATAAAAGCTTTTGCAGTCTGTCTTTATGTTTGCTGCAAGTTTACTTTCGTATTCTATTTTCCCCTTCCTGATTAATCCCTTTGTCCTCTTTTGCTGTATCCTGTACTGCCCCCATGATCTGCGCGCGCAGCAGGGCGCGCGCTAAGACTTTGCGCCGGCACTAAATGTGTCCTGAAGTTGGGGAGAGGCGCAGATCGCGCTGCGCCCGGGCGATAAGCGCCTAGCGCTCGAGATCTACTCCCCCTAAGGCGCTAACGGCTGGCGCGCCCAACTGAATTTCTAGGCCAAAGTGTTTTCAAGCTGGCTGGGGAGCAGAGGAACTTGCCGTGTTGGCAGTGATGTGCTCCACTGGCTCCGAGATATTCGAGACAAGGCGCCAGGTGAGAGGACCGATCGCGCGCTCCCTCACCCAGAGCACAAACTCAACTCCACATCTGGCATCAATCCCCCTGAATTCAGACCGAGAGGACCGAGAACATTGATAACACCCAGTGGGAGTTGTCGCTCTCCATTCTGTGGGCCTTCTGGACTGTTTTGTTTGGACTTGTGTTTTGAAAATGATGGCCAGGTGCAAAAGGCATCGCAGTTTCAGCAATATTCTGACTGAAAGGGTAGACGAGACAGTCACTGTTGAAAATAGAAGAGGGTTTGAAGACTATTAAGGATTCCCCTGTTGCTAGGCAGATTCCTAATACGTTACAGGTTAGAGGAAACCAGCCGGAAATGACTGGCTTCCTTTTATTTATAATGTTTTTTGAATGCATGATGCATGTAGTGTGACAGATTGGCTCAAAGACTTAAGTAGGCCAACAGCATTTTGGGTTTTATAAATGAGGCACAGGGTGATGGTAGATTTTACAAACATTAGTTAGGCCATGGTGAGAGACTGGGGCAGTTTGAGCCCCATTATAGTAATGATGACAGGGAGCGCGGACAGTGTAGATTGACCAGGATGATGCCAGGAGTGGGAAACCAGAGTGATGAGAATGGACTTGAGCCACAAAAAGGGAGTATGAAAAGATACTTGCAAGGGATATCAACATCAACATAAATTTGTTTTACAATTATATAAGAAAAAGAGGGTATTCAGGGTCAATGTTGGCTTCTTGAAAACTGATAATGGTGAGATTGTCAATGATAATAAGGAAATGGTGGATATGTTGAATAATTACTTGGTATCAGTATTTACAGTAGAGGAGGAGGATAGCATGCCAGACATCCCAAGGAAACTAATATTGAATCAGGGACGGGGACTCACCAAAATTAACATAACCAAATTAACAGTAATGAAGAAAATAATGGCACTAAAGAGTGACAAATCCCCAGGACCAGATGGTTTCCATCCCAGGGTTTTAAAGGAAGTCGGTGAGCACCTTGTAGATTCCCGAACTATAATCTTCCAAAGTCCTCTTGATTCAGAAACCGTTCCTTTAGATTGGAAAATTGCACATGTCACTCCATTATTTAAGAAAGGTGAGAGAGGGAAACCAGGGAACTATAGACCAGTTAGCCTAACATCTGTTGTCGGGAAATTATTAGAGTCTATAATTAAAGTATTCGATAAAGTCCTTCATAAGAGACTGTTAGCTAAAGTTGAAGCTCATGGAATTGAAGGCAAATTATTCACCTGGTTAGGAAATTGGCTGAGCGGCAGGAGACAGAGAGTAGGGATAATGGGCAGGTACTCTAATTGTTTGGATGTGACTAGTGGTGTCCCGCAGGGATCTGTGACGAAGGGTCAGTGGTGAGGGGTCAGTGGAAGGGAGCCATGCTCACAGGGAGAGCAGTCAGAGGTAGGCACCGCCCCCCGTACCCCTGATTCCCCAGCCCACACTCCTCACTGGCAGTGCAGAATCACTCAATTACCCCGTGTTCCTCCTTACACTACTCACAAAAACACAACCATTAAAATGGAGAATGGAAGAGATGAGAATGGATTATTAGCCCCTCACCACCCAATCACACACAGGAATTCCTGGTAAATATCTCGTCCATTATTTTTTGACCCAAACTGCATTGGTTGTAATCTACCAAAATTCTCTGGATTCTGGAGAGGTCCCAGCGGATTGGAAAACCGCAAATGTAACTCCCCTATTCAAAAAAGGAGGGAGACAGAAAGCAGGAAACTGTAGACCAGTTAGCCTAACATCTGTCATTGGGAAAATGCTGGAATCGATCATTAAGGAAGTAATAGTGGGACATTTAGAAAATCATAATACAATCAAGCAGAGTCAACATTATTTTATGAACGGGAAATCGTGTTTGACAAACTTACTAGAGTTCTTTGAGGATGTAATGAGCGGGGTGGATAAAGGGGAACCAGTAGATGTCGTGTATTTGGATTTCCAGAAGGCATTCGATAAGGTGCCACATAAAAGGTTACTGCACAAGATAAGAGCGCACGGGGTTGGGGGTAATATATTGGCATCGATAGGGGATTGGCTAACTAACAGAAAACTGAGAGTCGGGATAAATGGGTCATTTTCAGGTTGGTAAACTCTAACTAGTGGAGTGTCATAGGGATCACTGCTGGGGCCTCAACTATTTACAATCTATATTAATGACTTGGATGAAGGGACTGAATGTAATGTAGCCAAATTTGCTGATGATACAAAGATAGGTGGGAAAGCAAATTGTGTGGAGGACGCAAAGAATCTCCGAAGGGATATAGATAGGCTAAGTGAGTGGGCAGGAATCTGGCAGATGGAGTATAATGTGAGAAAATGCGAGGTTATCCACTTTGGTAGGAAAAATAAAAAGCAAATTATTATTTAAATGGGGAGAGATTACAAAATGCTGAGGTACAGAGGGATCTGGGGGTCCTTGTACATGAAACACAAAAAGTTAGCATGCAGGTACAGCAAGTAATTAGGAAGGCAAATGGAGTGTTGGCCTTTATTGCAAAGGGAATGGAGTATAAAAGTAGGGAAGTCTTGTTATAACTGTACAGGGCGTTGGTGAGACCACACCTAGAGTACTGCGTACAGTTTTAGTCTCCTTATTTAAGGAGGGATATACTTGCATTGGGCGCAGTTCAGAGTAGGTTCACTAGGTTGATTCCGGAGATGAAGGGGTTGACGTATGACGAAAGGTTGAGCAGGTTGGGCCTATACTCATTGGAGTTTAGAAGAATGAGAGGGGATCTTATTGAAACATATAAGATTCTGAGGGGATTGGACAGGGTAGATGCAGGGAGGATGTTTCCCCTGGTGGGGGAATCTAGAACTAGGGGGCATAATTTCAGAATAAGGGGTCGCCCATTGAAGACGGAGATGAGGAGGAATTTCTTCTCAGAGGGTCGTGAATCTTTGGAATTCTCTACCCCAGAGAGCTGTGGAGGCGGAGTCATTGAATATATTCAAGGTGGAGATTGACAGATATTTGAGCTACAGTGGGGTCAAGGGTTATGGGGAACAGGCAGGAAAGTGGAGTTGAGGCCAAGATCAGATCAGCCATGATCTTATTGAATGGCGGAGCAGGCTCGAGGGGCCGAATGGCCGAGTCCTGCTCCTAATTCTCATGTTCTTATATTCTTAAAGCTTCTCCTTTAAGTGAGAGCTAGATCCCATTTGTGCATTAATAACAATCTTCAGAATCAATCAGCAAATCTCTTGAATTCTTGTTAAGTGGTTTTGATGTCTTATTCAAACAAAATTATCTTTAAAGAGAAATTATTATTTTTCCATCCAGTGCTGATTTAATCTAAAGATCAGTCGTGGACAACGGGTTAAAGTGGAGTTCACTTTCTCCTGTTAATGATCCCAGTTACTTTGTTTTTTAACTTCAATAAGATCAACATGAGATTTGTTTTGTACCAAGTTCCTGCAGCATTTCTTAATTAGAAGGTGGCGGTGGCCCCATTCTAGTCTAACTTACATTAATATCAGACCAAGTATAGATTCCTACAAATTCCAGTGCCGGATGGGGCCATTCGGCCCCTCGTATGTGTGCTGCTTCTAACTCCACACTCGCACTCTCTTCTATTCCCATTTCCCTGCTTATCCCTGTACCCATTAATATTGTTCTTCGAGTGTTTAACTAATTCCCTCATAAACACTGTGATTGACCTCAACAGCCCCTTTATGGTAATGGATTCCATCTTCTATTAACTCTCTCTCCTCTCCCTTATGCTTCTAGTTCTAACCCTGAGTTCCTGCCCACTTGTAACCACAGAAGTTTACAGCACAGGAGGAGGCCATTCAGCCCTTGCCTGTGCCTGCGCTAGAACAACTCAAAACTAATCCCACCGGCCTGCTCTCTCCCCGCGGCCCTATTCCTCCCTCTCCTTCAAATATTTTCTACTCTTTGAAAGACGCAATGGTCGCTGCCTCAACCACTCCCTGGGGTGAATCATTCCGAACTCCGACAACCCTCCGAGTAAAGAACTTTCTCCGAACCGAACTTCACTCTCTCTGACTATTTTAAATTGATGCCCCCTCATTACCGATTCCCCAATCAGAGGAAATAATCTTTCCCCATTCACCCAATCAAAACCCCCATAATTTTAAAAGCCTCGATTAAATTGAAGGTGGCGGGACAAGTGGAGAAGGCTGTTAAAAGGCACGCGGGATCCTTGGCTTTATTAATAGAGGCACTGAGTACAAAAACAAGGAAGTTATGCTGAACCTTCATAAAACACTGGTTCGGCCCCAGCTGGAGTCTTGTGTTCAATTCTGGGCACCGCACTTTAGGAAGGATGTCAAGCCCTTGGCGAGGGTGTGGAGGAGATTTACTGGAATGGTCCCAGGGATGTGGGACCTCAGTGATTGGACCTGCAGCTGCACTTCATGATGTTCCCTCTTGCTGCCTCCTGCACTTGGCCCTGCCAGAAAGTCGACCTGAACTAGGTAGCCTCAGGGCTTAGTTAGTGGTGAGACTCTGAGACTGGCCAAGGTCTGGTCCAGGCACACGCACTGGGCTGGGTACACTGCTCTTGGCCAGCAT
The DNA here is from genome assembly GCF_052327205.1 of Somniosus microcephalus. NCBI lineage: Eukaryota > Metazoa > Chordata > Chondrichthyes > Squaliformes > Somniosidae > Somniosus > Somniosus microcephalus. Next base: position 3,507,563 of record NC_141005.1, read on the forward strand.
TGGGGTTGAGCAGAGTCAGGAGAACCAGAACGCTAAAGTTCAGGATGTCAGAAGTCGAGAATCGTCTGATTCAAGTGAACGTGTTTTCAGTTAGTATCATTTTACATTCCTGAATCCCACAAGACTGTAATCGACTTTAAAAACCAACGCACATCCCGTCGGCAGTCTAGCTACACCTGAACCCAGGGACATAGGGACAGGAGGAGGCCATTCAGCCCCTCAAGCCTGTTCACCCCTGGACTTGGAGATCAAGCTCTCAGCAGACAGCTTTGGTTGAAGTTTGGAGACAGCTGTGGGAAAAGAGTGGCTGGTGCTCGCCAGAGCAGAATGGAAGCCCTGCCCCATTCCCTATCCCCCACACCCCATCCCCCCATCCCACCCCCCACCCCCCCATCCCTCCACCCCCCCGATTCCCCATCCCCCACACCCGCCCATCAGACTACGGCTAATGAATCTCAGACGGTGCCTGAGACGCGCTGGTTGGGGGTTGGGGGTGGGGGTGAGTGCTGCACTGCCCATATTTTAACCCCCGTGTACCCCGTTCTGGTCAGGCTTGGGGGGGGGAGGGGGGTTGAAATCGGGGCTTTTTGTGTCACATTTTCCAGTGACTTTAGAATTCCTGCAGTGCAATCACCATTAGGAAAGGTTTGTGTGTGTGGGTCGGTGCTCAGTGACACGCCTGTTGTGTGTGGGTCGGTGCTCAGTGACACGCCTGTTGTGTGTGGGTCGGTGCTCAGTGACACGCCTGTTGTGTGTGGGTCGGTGCTCAGTGACACGCCTGTTGTGTGTGGGTCGGTGCTCAGTGACACGCCTGTTGTGTGTGGGTCGGTGCTCAGGGACACGCCTGTTGTGTGTGGGTCGGTGCTCAGTGACACGCCTGTTGTGTGTGGGTCGGTGCTCAGTAACACGCCTGTTGTGTGTGGGTCGGTGCTCAGTGACACACCTGTTGTGTGTGGGTCGGTGTGTTCAGTGACACGCCTGTCATGTGTGGGTCAGTGCTCAGTGACATGCCTGTTGTGTGTGGGTCGGTGCTCAGTGACACGCCTGTTGTGTGTGGGTCGGTGTGCTCAGTGACACGCCTGTTGTGTGTGGGCCGGTGCTCAGTGACACGCCTGTCGTGTGTGGGTCAGTGCTCAGTGACACACCTGTTGTGTGTGGGTCAGTGTGTTCAGTGACACGCCTGTTGTGTGTGGGTCGGTGCTCAGTGACACGCCTGTTGTGTGTGGGTCGGTGTGCTCAGTGACACGCCTGTTGTGTGTGGGTCGGTGTGCTCAGTGACACGCCTGTTGTGTGTGGGTCGGTGCTCAGTGACACGCCTGTTGTGTGTGGGTCGGTGTGCTCAGTGACACGCCTGTTGTGTGTGGGTCGGTGCTCAGTGACACGCCTGTTGTGTGTGGGTCGGTGCTCAGTGACACGCCTGTTGTGTGTGGGTCAGTGTGTTCAGTCACCAGTGCTGTCTGATGGTTCAGTTACACTGCAGTTGCTCTGAGGCAGTAAGTCTGAACCCTGCCCTGACACAACATCTTCCACCAGCTCCCCTGTAAGAGGCTGCGTGGAAGTTCTGACGAAGGGTCATCGACCTGAAACGTTAACTCTGTTTCTCTCTCTAAATGCTGCCTGACCTGCTGAGTATTTCCAGCATTTTCTGTTTTTATTTCAGATTTCCAGATTTGTATGTGTGGAGTTGGCAGCAGGGTGCTCGGGACATTCACGGTCAGCGAGCTGTTCCAGTCAGCGCGGGACGATGGGTCCACTCTGCCAGCTCCTGCTGAGAGCAGCGGCACTGAGTGCGATCCCAGGCCTGGTCCTAGAAACATAGAAACATAGAAGATAGGAGCAGGAGTCGGCCATTCGGCTCCTCGAGCCTGCTCCGCCATTCAATGCGATCATGGCTGATCATCCAAACTCAGTACCTGGTCCCTGCCTTCTCCCCATACCCCTTTAGCCTTAAGAAATATATCTAACTCCTTCTTGAAGGAAGGGACAGTAACCCCAGGGTCATGAGCTCAAATCCCACCATGAATTCAGTAAACCTGGCACTCTGTGGGCTTGCTCAGACTCCTAGTTTTGATCACTGTCGCTGCTTTTAATGGGATAAAGATTTTGCCCAGCTCAATGATCCGAAAATCTACATCACTGATTATCCAAGGTTCAAATGTCACTGAGTTCAGTAACCAGATCTCGGCTGCACCGAGACTTTGCAGCGAGTTTTATTGCACAATTTTGATCTTTAGGGATTAGAATGTGTTCAAATACAGACTGAGAACATTAGTGTGTAATATTTAGAATGTTACAGCACAGAAGGCCATTCTGCCCATCATGTTTGTGCTGGCCCTTGATCCCACTCCCGCCATTTCACCGCACACTTATACATTTTTCTTCTTCAAACATTTATCCAGTTCACTCTTAAAAGTAGTTCGGGATCCAGCTTCCAGCCCTGTCTCTGGTCGGATTTTACACGTCCTACCAACAGAGGAAGGTACAGGTTGGAGCAAGATCCACCCGGCCTGTGCCAGTGCCGAAAGGAAAAAAGACCCTCTCGGTGTAAACGATTCAAACCTCTCCCCTCACTCTCTGGTGATGAATTTAAGAAAGAAAGATTTGCATTTCACGACCTCAGGACGTCCCAAAGCGCTTTACAGCCAATGAAGTACTTTTGAAGTGGAGTCACTGTTGTACTTTAGGAAACGTGGCAGCCAATTTGCACACAGCAAGATCCCAGAAACAACAATGTGAGAATGACCAGATCATTGTGTTTTAGTGCTGTTGATTGAAAGATAAATATTGGCCAGGACACCGGGGGAGAACTCCCCTGCTCCTCTTCACATAGTGGCCATGGAATCTTTTACATCCACCTAAGAGGGCAGACAGGACCTCGGTTTAACATCTCATCCGAAAGACGGCACCTCCGACAGTGCAGCACTCCCTCAGTACTGCCCCTCTGACAGTGCAGCACTCCCTCAGTACTGCCCCTCCGACAGTGCGGCACTCCCTCAGTACCGCCCCTCTGACAGTGCAGCGCTCCCTCAGTACTGCCCCTCCAACAGTGCAGCGCTCCCTCAGTCCTGTCCCTCCGACAATGCAGCGCTCCCTCAGTACTGCCCCTCTGACAGTGCAGCGCTCCCTCAGTACTGTCCCTCTGACAGTGCAGTGCTCCCTCAGTACTGCCCCTCTGACAGTGCAGCGCTCCCTCAGTACTGCCCCTCTGACAGTGCAGCGCTCCCTCAGTACTGCCCCTCCAACAGTGCAGCGCTCCCTCAGTCCTGTCCCTCCGACAGTGCGGCGCTCCCTCAGTACTGACCCTCCGACAGTGCAGCACTCCCTCAGTACTGCACCTCTGACAGTGAAGCGCTCCCTCAGTACTGCCCCTCCAACAGTGCAGCACTCCTTCAGTACTGCCCCTCCGACAGTGTGGCGCTCCCTCAATACTGCCCCTCCGACAGTGCAGCGCTCCCTCAGTACTGCCCCTCCAACAGTGCAGCACTCCCTCAGTACTGCCCCTCCGACAGTGTGGCGCTCCCTCAGTACTGCCCCTCCGACAGTGCAGCACTCCCTCAGTACTGCCTCTCCGACAGTGCGGCGCTCCCTCAGTACTGCCCCTCCGACAGTGCGGCGCTCCCTCAGTACTGCCCCTCCGGCAGTGCAGCACTCCCTCAGTACTGCCCCTCCAATAGTGCGGCGCTCCCTCAGTACTGCCCCTCCAACAGTGCGGCGCTCCCTCAGTACTGCCCCTCCGACAGTGGGGCGCTCCCTCAGTACTGCCCCTCCGACAGTGCGGCGCTACCTCAGTACTGCCCCTCTGACAGTGCGGCGCTCTCTCTACTGCACTGGGAGTGCCAGCCTGGATGTTGTGCTCAAGTCTCTGGAGTGGGAATTGAACCCACATCCTGCTGACCCTCAGGCGAGGGTGCTGCCCACTGGGAATTTCTGAACATATGAGGCAACCTTGTGAAATGTTGATTTTGAGACTATTTGTCACATCGATGTACACACACACCACTTGTTGAACAGCTGGTGGAGCTGGTTAAAGGCTCCAGGAAATTCCGGATTCCTGGAGGTTTGGGGTCGGAGATGTAGGCGGCTCCTCCAAACCAATCTCAGCCTCTTGGGATGGACAGGGCATTTCTCTCAGGGTGCCCAAGTCCTGCGATGGGCACGGGGCAGGCTGACTCTGACATGGGTTCCTTGGTCCAGTTTGGTTCTGATGAAGGTTTCTGCGGGGATCTGATGGGGAGCATTTTTTAAATTCCTTCTCAGGATGTGGGCATCGCTGGCAAGGCTGGCATTTATTGCCCATCCCTAGTTGCCCCTGAGAAGGTGGTGGTTAGCCACCTTCTTGAACCGCTGCAGTCCGTGTGGTGAAGGTACTCCCACAGTGCTGTTAGGGAGCGAGTTCCTGGATTTTGACCCAGTGACGATGAAGAATCGGCGATATACTTCTAAGTCAGGATGGTGTGTGACTTGATGGGGAACTTGGAGGTGGTGGTGTCCCATGCGCCTGCTGCTCTTGTCCTTCAAGGTGGGAGAGGTCGCGGGGTTGGGAGGTGTCGAAGAAACTGATGGGGAGCTGATGGGACAATGCTCTGTGCTGCTCCTGTGTGAAAAGGCAGCCTCTGAAACATTGGGTGGGAAGATATTTTCCAATGGAGAGAGCTGGTTGCAATTCCCGGGATTTATGATATTTCCCAGCAGAGAGAGCTGATGGAAGGTTCCCAAGTATTGAGATATTTCTGGAATGTTGGTCAAGTTCCATTTGAGCTATTTAGTCAGTGTTTAGCTTTGTGAGAGACTGAATATTGCATTAAATGGTATGAAGATCAAAATACAAGAAAAGGATGTTTGATCTGTTTTATGACCTGGGGAATTAGAGACAGATTAGGCATCTGCATTCCAAATAACTCACTCCAGAAACAGGAGGAATTTGGTGGAATTATCTTTTTTCACTGAAGTCGGAAGCTGGCAGATTATAAATTACTAGGACAGGGATCGTACTGACCTCCCTGGCAATACTTCTCACTCTCAGTGCTGAGCAGAGCTCCATGAAACAGGTACAAGCACGCTGGAGACACAATATTTGTCTCCGGAATCTGACAGAGACAGGAGTCAGAGCACAGATTCAGCTCTTTCGCAAATTGCTCTGCTCTTCACAGTGACTGAAAGAGTGGTTGGGGCAGATGCTGATGTGTAGGAGATTGGGCTCGTGACTGGCAAATGATGTTTAATTTGGACAAGTGCACTGTTATGCATGTGGGCAGGGCGAATGCTCAACATTCATACACCTTTCAGGTTGCCGGACTGGGAGCCATTGTAGGTCAGCGAGGGTGAGCGGGATTTGGTGCGAGTTTATTTTTATTCGTTCATGGGATGTGGGCGTCACTGGCAAGGCCAGCATTTATTGCCCATCCCTAATTGCCCTTGAGAAGGTGGTGGTGAGCCACCTTCTTGAACCGCTGCAGTCTGTGTGGTGAAGGTACTCCCACAGTGCTGTTAGGGAGGGAGTTCCAGGACTTTGACCCAGCGACAATGAAGGATCAGCGATATACTTCTAAGTCAGGATACTGTGTGACTTGGAGGGGAACTTGGAGGTGGTGGTGTTCCCATGCACATGCTGCCCTTGTCCTTCTAGGTGGAAGAGTTCGCGGGTTTGGGAGGTGCTGCCGAAGAAGCCTTGGCGAGTTGCATCTTGTAGATTACGGGGTTACGGGGATAGGGCTTGGGTGGGATGGCTGTCGGTGTAGGGACCGGGTGCTAGGGTTTGGATGATCAGCCATGATCTCGTTGAATGGCGGAGCAGGCTCGAAGGGCCGAATGGCCTACTCCTGCTCCTAGTTTCTATGTTTCTATGTAGATGGTACACACTGCAGCCACGGTGCGCCGGTGGTGGAGGGAGTGAATGTTTAAGGTGGTGGATGGAGTGCCAATCAAACAGGCTGCTTTGTCCTGGATGGTGTCGAGCTTCTTGAGTGTTGTTGAAGCTGCACTCATCCAGGCAAGTGGAGAGTATTCCATCACACTCCTTACTTGTGCCTTGTAGATGGTGGAAATGCTTTGGGGAGTCAGGGGATGAGATACTCGCCGCAGAGTACCTAGCCTCTGACCTGCTCTTGTTGCCACAGTATTTATGTGGCTGGTCCAGTTAAGTTTCTGGTTAATGGTGACCCCCAGGATGTTGATGGTGGGGGATTCGGCGATGGTAATGCCGTTGAATGTCAAGAGGAGGTGGTTAGACTCTCGCTTGTTGGAGATAGTCATTGCCTGGCACTTCCATGGCGCGAATGTTACCTGCCACTTATCAGTCCAAGCCTGAACGTCGTCCAGGTCTTGTTGCATGCGGGCATGGACTGCTTCATTATCTGTCGACGCCCCGGTAGCGCCCCAGACCAGATATTGAGTGGCGCCCCCTGCCTTACCGCCTGCCGCTAGCAACGACAGGTTGAGCAGAGCGTTTTGCAGTCGGGGACTAGGGGAGCGCTATTTAAAGGCAACCGCTGCCTGCCTTTTTTTCAGCGACATTTTTGCACCACGCATTCTGAGTGAGAGAGAGAGACTTCTGGAGAGATTCAACGCTGTGTGAAGGAGTTTTGGGTACTGAGCAGCACGTTGCAGGTTCATTTTGATTTGACCTTCCTTGCATCGATTTAGAAGAGACTGTGGGGGCTGCACTCTGACATCTTTCCCTGAGTCTCTCCATTGTTCTTGCCAACAGATTTGATGAACAGGTCTCTCCAGGCCGAGATTCAAGGCTGCAATGAGCAGGGTGTGGATGGAGAGCAAGATCGACCGTCCCCTTTAAAAGCTGGCCGGCGCCAGTGTGTCTGTGTTCCATTGCTAACTGACATCACATGAGCTTCACCAGCGCTCTGAGGTAGCGCCTCGCTCCTCGGCCTTTGCGCCTTAAGAGAGGTGTGTAGCGCCTGATTTAGCGCTCCAATCACCTCCAGGGGCGATAGAAGCCAAGTTTGCAGTTGGAAGCGATAATTAGCGCCAGGCGCTAAACTTTACGCCCAGCCAATAATTGCGCCCCAAACGGGGCGATACCGAATTTCTCCCCTAGAGTCATAACGACACAGGAGGCCATTTGGCCCATCGAGTCCGTGCCGGTCTCTGTAGAGCAATCCAGTCAGTCCCATTCCCCCGCTCTATCCCCGTAGCCCTGCAAGTTTATTTCCCTCAAGTGCCTATCCAGTCTCCCCTTGAAAACATTGAGTGTCTCCGCTTCCACCACTTCCGCCGGCAGCTAGTTCCAGGTCCTCACCACTCACTGCGTAAAAAAGTTTTTCCTCACATTCCCCCCTGTATCTCTTGCCCAGAACCTTAAATCTGTGTCCCCTAGTCCTTGTACCATCAACTAGTGGGAACAACCTTTCCCCGCCTAGCCTATGGGAGATAAGAATTAATCATTAGTTGGGGAAGTGAAGCAACGGTGGGGGAGATGCAGGAACAGCGGGATTTGGGATCAGCGGTTTCAGCTGTGCCTCCGGTTTGGTGATAAGATCTACCCTGGGGTGAGGGTCCAGGAGACGTGGATCAGTTACTGTACAACAGGAGTCTCGAGTTCTCCTTGGATCAAAACTCCTTTTTGTTACTTTAAATGAATTAGTTGCTGAAAGTAAGCGGATTAGTTCAGGTGCAGGTTTCTGCCCTGCAGTGCTGTTCCATTGGTCGAGGAGCACATTCCAGTGTCCGTATGGACTGAATTAATCCACCGTTCATTCTGCAGGCCTCAGGGCAACATGGCTGGGATTTTAGCCAGTAAATGGATTGTGACATCGGACACCAGTGTGAAGAGTTTATTGAACAATCTGTATTTAGAGAGTCCCTTGCAACCACATCTTAATCACCTTAAAGACCTTGGCCTAGAAATTCACTATGGCCCCGCCAGCTGGCTAGCGCCCAAAAGTTAGCGCTGGGCGCGGAGCCAGTTGCGACCGTCAGAAATTCAGTTTTTGCGCCCCAAGTCGGAACCAGGCGCTATTCCAGGGTGTGCCCGCCCCCGCTTGGGGCGCTGAAGCTGAATTTCAGCGCTGTAGGCGCCGCTGCGCCACCCGTTGCGGAGCGGCAGGCTGCGGTACTGCAGGCCTCCTCCTTCTCTTAAGGGGGAGGTGCCTGCAACGGGGAGATCGCCGCTGGATTGTGCCGGCAAATGAGCCCGGCACCACGGAGAAGTGCCGGCCTCGCGGAAAGCAGCCGGCAATGCCGCGGGGGGGGGGGTGGAGGAGGCCGGGGAAGGAGGTGCGGGCAGGCAGCCGCCGAAAAAGCGGCCGGCCGCACCTCCACCTTAAAGCGCCCCAGTAACGATGCAGGACGGCCCCGTTTTCCAATCGCTGTTTGCGGCCGCTGCAGAAGAGGCGGCCGCAACTAAATATGGGGGTCGGGCCGGTAGCGGGGCGGAACCGGGGCACTGCGCACACCGATGACGTCATCGGTGTCGGCGCAGCGCTACCGGTTACCGCCGCCATTACCGCTGCGCTGAATATCAGCGCAAACTCCTCTATTGGCACAGAAGCCCTCTTTGGGCGGTAACTGGCCGCAAAGCTGGCGGCGCTTTACTGAATTTCTAGGCCCTTTCCTTTGGGAAATAGCCGGATTGCCCAGGATTTGAGGGGTAGATGCGGGGGGGTTCTCGGGCACTGCCTGTGATTCCTGCTCCGTAGGTCGGGCACTCCTGCATTTGAGAGCTCAAGGTGCTGATTTGCAGGAGTCTGTGCTTTTCACACACCGGATGGACCAGCACTCATGGCTCAGGATCAGTCACCCAGGACACGAGCAGATAGGTGGCCTTTCCCCATCTCGTTTCATTGGTCATCGCCGCTGTGAAGAGCGTCTTTATATCCGTTGCTGGAACATCAATCAAACTATTGGCTGATTAGTGTAGAGAAAGAGGTCGGAGATATTCGTGATTGACTCAGAAACAAATGATCCAGTCACTTTAAACTCAAAGTTGTTGCGTGTTTGAGTTCAGCATGAAGGCGAAGGAAGATCCCAACATCGGGACTTTGCCCAGTGTGAACTGGGCAATGTGTCGTGTTCGATCTATCTCTGTATTGGAATGAGATGGATGGGCTAGTAATGCATTCCTTAGAGCGATCTCATGTCCAGGGCACTGGGAGCTCAGTCTGGGCAACAACAGCAACAACTTGCATTTATATAGCACCTTTAACGCAGTAAAACGTCCCAAGGCGCGTCACAGGAGCGATTATAAAATTTGACACCGAGCCACATGAGGAGATATTAGGACAGGTGACCAGAAGCTTGGTCAAAGAGGGAGGTTTTAAGGAGTGTCTTAAAGGAGGAGAGAGCGGTGGAGATGCGGAGAGGTTTAGGGAGGGAATTCCAGAGCTTAGGACCCAGACAACTGAAGGCACGGCCACCAATGGCGGAGCAATTAAAATCAGGGATGCTCAAGAGGCCAGAATTGGAGGAGTGCAGAGATCTCGGGGGGTTGTAGAGCTGGAGGAGATTTCAGAGATAAGGAGGGGCGAGGCCATGGAGGGCCATGGGCAGACAGATTATTCAGAGAACACTCCTTCAGACAGAAGAATATGTGAAGCAGCTGAGAGTGACCGTCAGCAGGTACAGCGGCCATTATATTACTGGACCAGTAATCCAGGGTACGGGAGTGTCAGGGTTATATTACTGGACCAGTAGTCCAGGGTACGGGAGTGTCAGGGTTATATTACTGGACCAGTAGTCCAGGGTACGGGAGTGTCAGGGTTATATTACTGGACCAGTAATCCAGGGTACAGAAGTGTCAGGGTTATATTACTGGACCAGTAGTCCAGGGTACGGGAGTGTCAGGGTTATATTACTGGACCAGTAGTCCAGGGTACGGGAGTGTCAGGGTTATATTACTGGACCAGTAGTCCAGGGTACGGGAGTGTAGGGGTTATATTACTGGACCAGTAATCCAGGGTACAGAAGTGTCAGGGTTATATTACTGGACCAGTAGTCCAGGGTACGGGAGTGTCAGGGTTCTATTATTGGACCAGTAGTCCAGGGTACGGGAGTGTCAGGGTTATATTACTGGACCAGTAGTCCAGGGTACGGGAGTGTAGGGATTATATTACTGGACCAGTAATCCAGGGTACGGGAGTGTCAGGGTTATATTACTGGACCAGTAGTCCAGGGTACGGGAGTGTCAGGGTTATATGACTGGACCAGTAGTCCAGGGTACGGGAGTGTAGGGGTTATATTACTGGACCAGTAATCCAGGGTACGGGAGTGTAGGGGTTATATTACTGGACCAGTAATCCAGGGTACGGGAGTGTAGGGGTTATATTACTGGACCAGTAATCCAGGGTACGGGAGTGTAGGGGTTATATTACTGGACCAGTAATCCAGGGTACGGGAGTGTAGGGGTTATATTACTGGACCAGTAGTCCAGGGTACGGGAGTGTAGGGGTTATATTACTGGACCAGTAGTCCAGGGTACGGGAGTGTCAGGGTTATATTACTGGACCAGTAGTCCAGGGTACGGGAGTGTAGGGGTTATATTACTGGACCAGTAGTCCAGGGTACGGGAGTGTCAGGGTTATATTACTGGACCAGTAGTCCAGCGTACGGGAGTGTCAGGGTTATATTACTGGACCAGTAATCCAGGGTACGGGAGTGTAGGGGTTATATTACTGGACCAGTAATCCAGGATACGGGAGTGTCAGGGTTATATTACTGGACCAGTAATCCAGGGTACGGGAGTGTAGGGGTTATATTACTGGACCAGTAATCCAGGGTACGGGAGTGTAGGGGTTATATTACTGGACCAGTAATCCAGGGTACAGGAGTGTAGGGGTTATATTACTGGACCAGTAATCCAGGGTAGGGGAGTGTCGGGGTTATATTACTGGACCAGTAATCCAGGGTACGGGAGTGTAGGGGTTATATTACTGGACCAGTAATCCAGGGTACAGGAGTGTAGGGGTTATATTACTGGACCAGTAATCCAGGGTAGGGGAGTGTAGGGGTTATATTACTGGACCAGTAATCCAGGGTACGGGAGTGTAGGGATTATATTACTGGATCAGTAATCCAGGGTACGGGAGTGTAGGGGTTATATTACTGGACCAGTAATCCAGGGTACGGGAGTGTCAGGGTTATATTATTGGACCAGTAGTCCAGGGTACGGGAGTGTCAGGGTTATATTACTGGACCAGTAGTCCAGGGTACGGGAGTGTCAGGGTTATATTACTGGACCAGTAGTCCAGGGTACGGGAGTGTAGGGATTATATTACTGGACCAGTAATCCAGGGTACGGGAGTGTCAGGGTTATATTACTGGACCAGTAGTCCAGGGTACGGGAGTGTCAGGGTTATATGACTGGACCAGTAGTCCAGGGTACGGGAGTGTAGGGGTTATATTACTGGACCAGTAATCCAGGGTACGGGAGTGTAGGGGTTATATTACTGGACCAGTAATCCAGGGTACAGGAGTGTAGGGGTTATATTACTGGACCAGTAATCCAGGGTACGGGAGTGTAGGGGTTATATTACTGGACCAGTAATCCAGGGTACGGGAGTGTAGGGGTTATATTACTGGACCAGTAGTCCAGGGTACGGGAGTGTAGGGGTTATATTACTGGACCAGTAGTCCAGGGTACGGGAGTGTCAGGGTTATATTACTGGACCAGTAGTCCAGGGTACGGGAGTGTACGGGTTATATTACTGGACCAGTAGTCCAGGGTACGGGAGTGTCAGGGTTATATTACTGGACCAGTAGTCCAGGGTACGGGAGTGTCAGGGTTATATTACTGGACCAGTAGTCCAGGGTACGGGAGTGTCAGGGTTATATTACTGGACCAGTAATCCAGGGTACGGGGGTGTAGGGGTTATATTACTGGACCAGTAATCCAGGGTACGGGAGTGTAGGGGTTATATTACTGGACCAGTAGTCCAGGGTACGGGAGTGTAGGGGTTATATTACTGGACCAGTAGTCCAGGGTACGGGAGTGTAGGGGTTATATTACTGGACCAGTAATCCAGGGTACGGGAGTGTAGGGGTTATATTACTGGACCAGTAGTCCAGGGTACGGGAGTGTAGGGGTTATATTACTGGACCAGTAATCCAGGGTACAGGAGTGTAGGGGTTATATTACTGGACCAGTAATCCAGGGTACGGGAGTGTAGGGGTTATATTACTGGACCAGTAATCCAAGGTACGGGAGTGTAGGGGTTATATTACTGGACCAGTAATCCAGGGTACGGGAGTGTAGGGGTTATATTACTGGACCAGTAATCCAGGGTACAGGAGTGTAGGGGTTATATTACTGGACCAGTAATCCAGGGTACGGGAGTGTAGGGATTATATTACTGGATCAGTAATCCAGGGTACGGGAGTGTAGGGGTTATATTACTGGACCAGTAATCCAGGGTACGGGAGTGTCGGGGTTATATTACTGGACCAGTAGTCCAGGGTACGGGAGTGTCGGGGTTATATTACTGGACCAGTAATCCAGGGTACGGGAGTGTAGGGGTTATATTACTGGACCAGTAATCCAGGGTACGGGAGTGTAGGGGTTATATTACTGGATCAGTAATCCAGGGTACGGGAGTGTCGGGGTTATATTACTGGATCAGTAATCCAGGGTACGGGAGTGTCAGGGTTATATTACTGGATCAGTAATCCAGGGTACGGGAGTGTAGGGATTATATTACTGGATCAGTAATCCAGGGTACGGGAGTGTAGGGGTTATATTACTGGACCAGTAGTCCAGGGTACGGGAGTGTCGGGGTTATATTACTGGACCAGTAGTCCAGGGTACGGGAGTGTAGGGGTTATATTACTGGATCAGTAATCCAGGGTACGGGAGTGTAGGGGTTATATTACTGGACCAGTAGTCCAGGGTACGGGAGTGTCGGGGTTATATTACTGGATCAGTAATCCAGGGTACGGGAGTGTAGGGGTTATATTACTGGACCAGTAGTCCAGGGTACGGGAGTGTCGGGGTTATATTACTGGATCAGTAGTCCAGGGTACGGGAGTGTAGGGGTTATATTACTGGACCAGTAATCCAGGGTACGGGAGTGTCAGGGTTATATTACTGGACCAGTAATCCAGGGTACGGGAGTGTAGGGGTTATATTACTGGATCAGTAATCCAGGGTACGGGAGTGTCGGGGTTATATTACTGGACCAGTAATCCAGGGTACGGGAGTGTCGGGGTTATATTACTGGATCAGTAATCCAGGGTACGGGAGTGTAGGGATTATATTACTGGATCAGTAATCCAGGGTACGGGAGTGTAGGGGTTATATTACTGGACCAGTAGTCCAGGGTACGGGAGTGTCAGGGTTATATTACTGGACCAGTAATCCAGGGTACGGGAGTGTAGGGGTTATATTACTGGACCAGTAATCCAGGGTAGGGGAGTGTAGGGGTTATATTACTGGACCAGTAATCCAGGGTGCGGGAGTGTAGGGGTTATATTACTGGACCAGTAATCCAGGGTACGGGAGTGTAGGGGTTATATTACTGGACTAGTAATCCAGGGTACGGGAGTGTAGGGGTTATATTACTGGACCAGTAATCCAGGGTACGGGAGTGTAGGGGTTATATTACTGGACCAGTAATCCAGGGTACGGGAGTGTCGGGGTTATATTACTGGACCAGTAATCCAGGATACGGGAGTGTCTGGGTTATATTACTGGACCAGTAATCCAGGGTACGGGAGTGTAGGGGTTATATTACTGGACCAGTAATCCAGGATACGGGAGTGTAGGGGTTATATTACTGGACCAGTAATCCAGGATACGGGAGTGTAGGGGTTATATTACTGGACCAGTAGTCCAGGGTACGGGAGTGTAGGGGTTATATTACTGGACCAGTAATCCAGGGTACGGGAGTGTAGGGGTTATATTACTGGACCAGTAATCCAGGATACGGGAGTGTCAGGGTTATATTACTGGACCAGTAATCCAGGGTACGGGAGTGTAGGGGTTATATTACTTGACCAGTAATCCAGGATACGGGAGTGTCAGGGTTATATTACTGGACCAGTAATCCAGGGTACGGGAGTGTAGGGGTTATATTACTGGACCAGTAATCCAGGGTACGGGAGTGTAGGGGTTATATTACTGGACCAGTAATCCAGGGTACGGGAGTGTAGGGGTTATATTACTGGACCAGTAATCCAGGGTACGGGAGTGTCGGGGTTATATTACTGGACCAGTAATCCAGGATACGGGAGTGTCTGGGTTATATTACTGGACCAGTAATCCAGGGTACGGGAGTGTAGGGGTTATATTACTGGACCAGTAATCCAGGATACGGGAGTGTAGGGGTTATATTACTGGACCAGTAATCCAGGATACGGGAGTGTAGGGGTTATATTACTGGACCAGTAGTCCAGGGTACGGGAGTGTAGGGGTTATATTACTGGACCAGTAATCCAGGGTACGGGAGTGTAGGGGTTATATTACTGGACCAGTAATCCAGGATACGGGAGTGTCAGGGTTATATTACTGGACCAGTAATCCAGGGTACGGGAGTGTAGGGGTTATATTACTTGACCAGTAATCCAGGATACGGGAGTGTCAGGGTTATATTACTGGACCAGTAATCCAGGGTACGGGAGTGTAGGGGTTATATTACTGGACCAGTAATCCAGGGTACGGGAGTGTAGGGGTTATATTACTGGACCAGTAATCCAGGGTACGGGAGTGTAGGGGTTATATTACTGGACCAGTAATCCAGGGTACGGGAGTGTAGGGGTTATATTATTGGACCAGTAATCCAGGGTACGGGAGTGTAGGGGTTATATTACTGGACCAGTAGTCCAGGGTACGGGAGTGTAGGGGTTATATTACTGGACCAGTAATCCAGGGTACGGGAGTGTAGGGGTTATATTACTGGACCAGTAATCCAGGGTACGGGAGTGTAGGGGTTATATTACTGGACCAGTAGTCCAGGGTACGGGAGTGTAGGGGTTATATTACTGGACCAGTAATCCAGGGTACGGGAGTGTAGGGGTTATATTACTGGACCAGTAGTCCAGGGTACGGGAGTGTAGGGGTTATATTACTGGACCAGTTCTCCAGGGTACGGGAGTGTAGGGGTTATATTACTGGACCAGTAATCCAGGGTACGGGAGTGTAGGGGTTATATTACTGGACCAGTAATCCAGGGTACGGGAGTGTAGGGGTTATATTACTGGACCAGTTCTCCAGGGTACGGGAGTGTAGGGGTTATATTACTGGACCAGTAGTCCAGGGTACGGGAGTGTAGGGGTTATATTACTGGACCAGTAATCCAGGGTACGGGAGTGTAGGGGTTATATTACTGGACCAGTAATCCAGGGTACGGGAGTGTAGGGGTTATATTACTGGACCAGTTCTCCAGGGTACGGGAGTGTAGGGGTTATATTACTGGACCAGTAGTCCAGGGTACGGGAGTGTAGGGGTTATATTACTGGACCAGTAATCCAGGGTACGGGAGTGTAGGGGTTATATTACTGGACTAGCAATCCGCTCTTCACAGCGGAGATTAGCAATGAAATGAGTAGGGAAAGGCCACCTATCTGCTCGTGTCCTGGGTAACTGATCCTGAGCCATGAGTGCTGGTCCATCCGTTGTGTGAAAAGCACAGACTCCTGCAAATCAGCACCTTGAACTCTCAAATGCAGGAGTGCCCGACCTACGGAGCTGGAATCGCAGGCAGTGCCCGAGAACCCCCCCCCAATCAGGCAGCGCAAGGAGCGCACGTCAACCCAAGCACCCCACCCACCCGCCCCTTCAACCACCGTCTGCCCCACCTGTGACAGAGACTGTAGGTCCCGCATTGGACTCATCAGTCACCTGAGAACTCATTTTTAATGTGGAAGCAAGTCGTCCTCGGTTCCGAGGACTGCCTAAGAAGAAGAAGTAATCGTTTAGATGCAGGTTCCATATCATTCTTTTCATAATGGAAATGACAGAGGAAAATCAAAAGTGGAACCAGGTTGATGTCAGGCAGATGATGCGGTTAAAAATACTTTTTAAATTGAGAGTTAACTTTGCTGTTTAATCATTTCTGTTTTTGTTTCCAGCTTTGTTGCACATTAACTTTCACATTTACCATCGATCTTCCAGCTGACTCTTTTATTCGTGTCTAAAACATTGGTGCCGATCTGGTGCATGAGAGAACGCAGTTACAGAGAAAGAGAAAGGAAATAATAGTCAAATGGGCAAAACAGCACACCCGGCTTTACATTAAAGTTAAAAAACATATTTCTGTAATTTGTGACCCAGGATCACTGAGAAAAAAACATCCGTTAAAGCTAAATTTAGAATAAATTCACGTTTCAGCTCGTGCTTTTTAAATTGTTCGCCTGTTTCTACTTTGATACTGTCTTGGTTTACATTTAATTCCACTGCCCATCACTGGATCCACTGCCCATCACTGGATCCACTGCCCATCACTGGATCCACTGCCCATCACTTGATCCACTGCCCATCACTGGTTGGACGGTACAACTTTAATTATTACCATTTATTTGGGATTATTACTGTGTCCGGGATCATTTTTATCCTGATATTAATGTGGGCTTTCCTCACCAGCATCTTATATATAAATAAGGAATTTACATCCTTTCAGCATCAACAGCGATTATTTTTCCTCTCAGAATGGCTGACGTCACATTATTTCACATTAATCTGCCGTCTGTCCTCCTGATCTCACAATCTTCTCCCTGTCCTCTGCTTTGTATTCTGAATGATCTTATACCGAGGACCAACATGACCCAGCATTGGCCTCTGAGATCCGCCACTTCCAACCCATCTCCAACTCAAGCAACTCCAACTCACTCTAACCCCTCACTTCCTGCCCATCAACCAAATCTCTACCCAAGCTGTACCTGCTCTGAAACCGCACACCTGAACTGATGTAACAACCCTCCCATGAGACACCTCATCAAACACCTTCTCAAAGTCCAAATACACTCCATCGACTGTACTCCCTTTATTGAATCAGCTACTGCTTCAACATAAATAGTGAGACATTCTTTCCAGCTTATATGTGAAGATTTCTCACCACTGATTAATCCACCTGTTTGCTGACTTTTCTACCCGGTTAATTTGGGACAGATTCCCTTTTATCTCATTAAACTTTTGGGGGTGATTTTCGCCGAATACTTTAGGTGTTAAAGAGCCTCCGAGCTGGTCAGGTTGGGGTGTGAAGCAGCAATGCTGGTTTAGCCCACGTTTAGTGCAAGATGCCATCTCGGTAAAGGAGTTAAATCCAGCACTAGGAAGGCTCGTTAAACAGCTGATTGCCATTTGAAATGCCTGCTCGCGCTCATTAAAGAGGCTGCACGGCATTTCGGGGGCGAGTGCTTCAACTAACGCCCTCTCCTGACAGCGACCCACTGCTCGGGAGTAAACACGATGTTGATGTCAATTTCAAACACTACTTAAAGAGATACTCACCAGTTAAAGAGATACTCACCAGTTAAAGAGATACTCACCAGTGAAAGGGATACTCACCAGTTAAAGGGATACTCACCAGTTAAAGAGATACTCACCAGTGAAAGGGATACTCACCAGTTAAAGGGATACTCACCAGTTAAAGAGATACTCACCAGTTAAAGGGATACTCACCAGTTAAGGGGATATTCACCAGTTAAAGGGATACTCACCAGTTAAAGAGATACTCACTAGTTAAAGGGATACTCACCAGTTAAAGGGATACTCACCAGTTAAAGAGATACTCACCAGTTAAAGGGATATTCACCAGTTAAAGGGATACTCACCAGTTAAAGAGATACTCACTAGTTAAAGGGATACTCACCAGTTAAAGGGATAATCACCAGTTAAAGAGATACTCACCAGTTAAAGGGATACTCACCAGTTAAAGGGATACTCAACATTTCATGGTCATTGCTGCTGGAGCTGTGAAGAGAACCTCGGAAACACATCAGGAGACTTTCTGCGACACTTTGTCACGACTTCACATTTATTCTGGAAATTCACTGAGGACTTCACCTAAAAAGAGTAAGTATGGTGCAAACAGTTGTGAATCTTTGGAATTCTCTGCTCCAGAGGGCTGTGGAGGCTCAGTCGTTGAGTATATTCAAAACAGAGATCGCTAGATTTTGGGACTCTAGGGGAATCGAGGGATATGGGGATCGGGTGGGAAAGTGGAGTTGAGGTCGAAGATCAGCCATGATCTTATTGAATGGCGGAGCAGGCTCGAGGGGCCTATTTCTTATGTTATTATATACTCCACCTTATTGGACACCTTGTAGGAGTCACCAGGAGAAGGGGAGTGCTTGGTCATGGGAGTCTTGCTAGGGTCCCCCTGGGTCTGCAGGAGGACTGGGAGGAGGACATGAGGCCAGACAGAGCAGCACCAGCTGCTGCAGGAGAGCGGGACAGGAGGGCGAGGAGGGCGAGGCGGTGTCCTTCCCCCCTGTGGGTACAGGACATCCCTCCTCCTCTGGGCCTCCCCCACCAGGACCTCCAGGGCCAGGACCAGGACCTGTGCACCTTCTCCCTCGGTCCCTGAGCAATGTGCCGCTGTGTGCCAGCCAGAGCACGCCACACCCTCAGTGGAAGTGGGTGTGAGGAACCCACATATCCTGCTCCACCAAAACTGCATCTAATCAGCGCTTGAGTTCGAATCCTGCAGGTGTCTAGTTTAGCGCCTCCAGGTAAATTCAAATTATGGTAATCAGCAATTAGGACCAATTGCGTGTTAAAACCAGACTTTCAAACAGGCGTGTCGTATTAGCACAGCACCCATCCAGCGCCTGTTTTCACCCTTTGGCCAAAATAACCTACTTGGCTTTTTACAGCCCAGAATCCTTATCTTTGTCTATTCTTATATTGAATCTATATCGATATTGTGATATATATGTGTCTTCTCTCTCATCAGTTGTTTGTCCCACTTCATTTCCCAGAATTAAATCGATCAGAAACGGACTGATCAGAGAAACAGTCCTGGAAACATTCCAAAGTGGTCCAGGTGCATTCCCTTTATCCCAGACAATCCTGGGATCGATAAATCACCCAATATTACTCAATCGGTCAACTTGTGAGGTGGGTCACTTGAACTGTTTCTGACTAATGGGACAGAGCAACTAAGCAACCTAAAGGAAGGGGAACATTCCGGAAAGCGAGACGACAACAGTGTTAGGAAACGAAAAATCGAGGGCAAGAGAACTTGACCGAAAAATACTGAAATAAAATGGGACTTTATCCAGATTAAATATTGTCAAATAAAACCCATAGATCAGCAACAGGAAACAGGAAACGGAAATAAAATATATTCCAGTAAAGAGGAAAAGGGACTGTGAGAAAAACTGGCATCTGAAGGTGAAGAGGGACATTAGGTCAAAGGTAAAACTAAAAAGAAGCATTTACTATCAACATGAGGGCAGAGAATAAAAAAAAGGAAGTCAGCATAAATATTTGCTTTTTGTGGTATATATCAATGATCTAGACTTGAATATAGGGGGTGTGATTAAGAAGTTTGCAGATGATACTAAAATCGGCTGTGTGGTTGATACTGTAAAAGGAAGCTGTAGACTGCAGGAAGATATCAATGAACTGGTCAGGTGGGCAGAACAGTGGCAAATGGAATTCAATCCGGAGAAGTGTGAGGTAATGCATTTGGGGAGGGCTAACAAGGAAAGGGAATACACATTAAATGGTAGGACACTGAGTAGTGTAGAGGAACAAAGGGACCTTGGAGTGCATGTCCACAGATCCCTGAAGGTAGCAGGCCAGGTAGATAAGGTGGTTAAGAAGGCATACGGAATGCTTGCCTTTATTAGCCGTGGCACAGAATACAAGAGCAGGGGGGTTATGCTTCAACTGTATAAAATACTAGTTAGGCCTCAGCTAGAGTACTGCGTGCAGTTCTGGTCACCACATTACAGGAAAGATGTGATTGCACTAGAGAGGGTACAGAGGAGATTTACAAGGATGTTGCCAGGAGTAGAGAATCTTAGCTGTGAGGAAAGATTGGATAGGCTGGGTTTGTTTTCCTTGGAACAGAGGAGGCTGAGGGGAGACCTTATTGAGGTGTATAAAATTATGAGGGGCCTAGATAAAGTGGATAGAAAGGACCTATTTCCCTTAGCAGAGGGGTCAAAAACCAGGGGGCACAGATTTAAAATAATTGGTGGAAGGTTTAGAGGGGATTTGAGGGGGAATTTCTTCACCCAGAGGATTGTGGGGGCCTGGAACTCACTGCCTGAAAGGGTGGTAGAGGCAGAAACCCTAACCACATTATAAAAAGTACTTGGATGTGCACTTGGGATGCTGTAACCTGCAGGGCTACGGACTAAGAGCTGGGAAGTGGGATTAGGCTGGATAGCTCTTTGTTGGCCGGCGCGGACACGATGGGCCGAAATGGCCTCCTTCCGTGCTGTAACTTTCTATGATTCTATGAATATAAAGAATATCAGTGAGTTACAAAAAGGCAGAGAGAAAGGTTAAGAGAGAGTATTAGGGAAAATTAGCAAAACGCAATAAAAGGGCTTTCTCTATACACATGGCAGTCTAGCTAGGGGCAGGGTTGCAATGCTGAGAGATGATCAACACCAAGGTTCCCAACAGTGTGGTTCAGCCTCAGACAGATGTTAGGGAGAGGGATGGAGTCGGTGGCTGGGGAACGGAGTTTGTGGCGGGGACCGAAAACAATGGCTTCGGTCTTCTCATTGTTCAACTGGGAGAAATTGTGGCTCATCCAGAACTGTATGTCGGACAAGCAGTCTGACAATTTAGAGACCGTGGAGGGGTCGAGAGAAGTGGTGGTGAGGTAGAGCTGGGTGTCGTCAGCGTACATGTGGAAACTGACGCTGTGTTTTCAGATGATGTCGCCAAAGGGCAACATGTAGATGAGAAATAGGAGGGGCCAAGGATAGATCCTTGGGGGACACCAGAGGTAACGATGCAGGAGCGGGAAGAGAAGCCGTTGCAGGTGATTCTCTGGCTACGATTAGATAGATAAGAATGGAACCAGGCGAGTGCAGTCTCACCCAGCTGGGCGATGGTGGAGAGGTGTTGGAGAAGGATGGAGTGGGCAACCGTGTCAAAGGCCGCAGACAAGTCAAGAAGGACGAGGAGGGATAGTTTACCTTTGTCACAGTCACAAAGCATGTCATTTGTGACTTTGATGAGAGCCGTTTCGGTATTGTGGCAGGGGCAGAAACCTGATTGGAGGGATTCAAACAGGGAGTTGTGGAAAACCCTCAACCAACACCTAAAAACAGATCGTCTGGTCCTTTATCTCATTGTTGTTTATGGGATCTTGCTCTGCCCAATTTAGCTGGCATGTTTCCTACATTACAACAGTGACTACGCTGCAACAGTACTTCATTGGTTGTAAAGTGCTTTGGGATGTCCTGAGGTCATGAAAGGCGCTGTAGAAATGCACATTTATTCTGTCTTCTTTTCACTGTCCAGGTTACATTGGGGTTCAGTCATAAGGTGGGGGTGAGGGCGGGGTTACATCAACATCGATTGCATTGCAACTTTGGGAGGTGGGTTTAGTGACGGGACATTAACTCAGGTCTGATCGGCAGCACACTGGAGCCGCAACTAGCACATGGTGTCCCAGTGAAAGAGGCGTACTAAGGCCTTCCTCCTAGTTTATGAGTGAGAATTAGGCACGCCTCACAATCAGGAAGAGCAACATATTCCCCTGCCTTGGGTCTCCCTGATCTCACACCAGCCCAGGCCAAGAGCTCACTGGCTTGCTGCACTGTGCAGGATCCCATCAGTCCAGTAACACAACCACTACACGACTGAACCTGTTATGTTACATTCACTCTGAGCAACAACGAGTAACAGGTGAGTGACAGGAATTAACAGGTGAGTGACAGGTGAGCAACAGGTGAGTGACGGATTAACAGGTGAGCAACAGGTGAGTGACAGGGATTAACTGATGAGTGACAGGTGAGCGACAGGTCAGCAACAGGTGAGTGACAAGTGAGCGACAGGTGAGTGACAGGCAAGTGACAGGTGAGTGACAGGTGAGTGACAGGGATTAACAGGTGAGTGACAGGTGAGTGACAGGGATTAACAGGTGAGTGACAGAAACATAGAAACATAGAAGATAGGAGCAGGAGTAGGCCATTCGGCCCCTCGAGCCTGCTCTGCCATTCAATGAGATCATGGCTGATCGTCCAAATTCAGTACCCTGTTCCTGCCTTCTCTCCATATACCTTGATCCCTTTAGCCTCAAGAAATATATCCAACTCCTTCTTGAATATATTTAATGAATTGGCCTCTACTGCCTTCTTTGGTAGAGAATTCCACAGGTTCACCACTCTCTGGGTGAAGAAATTCCTCCTCATCTCTGTCCTAAATCTCTTACCCCTTATCCTTAGACTGTGACTCCTGGTTCTGGACTCCCCGACCATCGGGAACATCCTTCCAGCATCTAGTCTGTATAGTCCTGTTAGAATTTTATAAGTTTCGATGAGATCCCCTCTCATTCATCTAAACTCCAGTGAGTACAAGCCCAATCGACTCAATCTCTCCTCATACGTCATTCCCGCCATCCCAGGTATCAGTCTGGTGAATCTTCGCTGCACTCCCTCCATGGCAAGAAAATCCTTCCTCAGATAAGGCGACCAAAACTGCACACAATACTCAAGGTGCGGTCTCACCAAGGCCCTGTACAACTGCAGCAAGACATCCTTATTCCTGTACTCAAACCCTCTCGCTACAAAGGCCAACATATCATTTGCCTTCTTAACCGCCTGCTGCACCTACATGCTTACCTTCAGCGACTAGTGCACAAGGATGCCCAGGTCTCGTTGCACTTCCCCTTCTCCCAATCTATTGCCATTCAGATAATAATCTGCCTTCCTGTTTTTGACACCAAACTGGATAACCTCGCATTTATCCACGTTATATTGCATCTGCCATGCTTCTGCCCAATCACCCAACCTGTCCAAATCATACTGGAGTTTCTCGGTATCCTCCTCACAGCACACACGCCCACCCAACTTTGTGTCATCTGCAAACTTGGAGATATTACATCTAGTTCCCTCATCCAGATCATTTATATATATTGTGAATAGCTGGGGTCCAAGGACCAATCCCTGCGGTACCCCTCTAGTCAATGCCTGCCACTCGGAAAAAGAGCCGTTTATTCCAACTCTTTGCTTTCTGTCTGCCAACCAGTTCTCTATCCAAGTCAATACTTTGCCCCCAATCCCATGTGCTTTAATTTTACACGCTAATCTCTTATGCGGGACCTTATCGAAAGCCTTTTGAAAGTCCAAATACACCACATCCACTGGTTCTCCCTTATCTATTTTACCAGTTACATCCTCAAAAAATTCCAGTAGATTAGTCAAGCACGATTTACCTTTTGTAAATCCATGCTGACTTTGTCCGATCCGGTCACTTTTTTCCAAGTGCTCTGCTATTACATCCTTTATAATGGACTCTAGCATTTTCCCCACTACCGATGTCAGGCTTACCAGTCTGTAATTCCCCGTTTTCTCTCTACCACCCTTTTTGAACAGTGGGGTAACATTAGCTGCCCGCCAATCCATGGGTACTGTTCCAGAGTCTATCGAATTTTGGAAGATGACCAGCAATGCATCTACTATTTCTAGGGCCACTTCCTTAAGTACCCTAGGATGTAGATTATCAGGCCCTGGGGATTTATCGGCCCTCAATCCCATCAATTTCCCTAACACCATTTCCCTACAAATACTGATTTCATTCAATTCCTCCCTCTCATTAGAACCTATGTTCCCCGACATCTCTGGGAGGTTATTTGTGTCCTCCTTTGTGAAGACAGAACCAAAGTATGTATTTAATTGGTTCGCCATTTCTTTGTTCCCCATTATAAATTCCCCTGATTCTGACTGCAAGGGACCTACGCTTGACTTCACCAATCTTTTTCTCTTCACATATCTATAAAAGCTTTTACAGTCAGTTTTTATGTTCCCTGCAAGCTTACTCTCATACACTATTTTCCCCCCTTAATTAATCCCTTTGTCCTCCTTTGTTGAATCCTAAACTGCTCCCAATCCTCAGGTTTACTGCTTTTTCTGGCCAATTTATATGTCCTCTCCTTGGATCTCATGCTATCCCTAATTTCCCTTGTTAGCCACGGTTGAGTCACCTTTTTTGTTTTATTTTTATGCCAAATTGGGATGAACAAATTCTGTCGTTCATCCATGCGATCTTTAAATGTTTGCCATTGCCTATCCACCGTCAACCCTTTTGAGTGACATTCCCCAATCAATCCTACCCAACTCGCACCTCATACCATCGTAGTCCCCTTTATTTAAATTCAGGACCCTAGTCTCTGAGTCAACTATTTCAATCTCCATCTTAATGAAGAATTCTATCATATTATGATCGCTCTGACCCAAGGGGCCTCGCACAACAAGATTGCTAATTAATCCTTTCTCATTACATAATACCCAGTCTAAGATGGCCTGATCTCTAGTTGGTTCCTCGACATATTGGTCCAGGAAACCATCCCGTATACACTCCAGGAATTCCTCCTCCACAGTATTGTTACTAATTTGGTTAGTCCAATCTATATGTAGATTAAAGTCACCCATGATAACTGCTGTGCACTTATTGCACGCTTCTCTAATTTCCCGTTTAATGCCATCCCCAACCTCCGCATTACTGTTTGGAGGTCTATATACCACTCCCACTAACGTTTTCTACCCCTTGGTATTTTTCAGTTCTACCCATACAGATTCCACATCATCAGAGCTAATATCCTTCCTTTCAATTGTGTTAATCCCCTCTTTAACCAGCAATGCTACCCCACCTCCTTTTCCTTTTTGCCTATCTTTCCTGAATATTGAATACCCCTGAATATTGAGTTCCCAGCCTTGGCCACCCTGGAGCCATGTTTCCGTAATCCCAATCATATCATATTCGTTTACCTCTATTTGCGCAGTTAATTCATCCACCTTATTACGAATGCTCCTTGCATTAAGACACAAAGACTTGTTTTTTTAACGCTCTTAGATCTTATAGAATTATTATTTACTGTGGCCATGTTTGATTTAAACCCTTGATTTCTCTGACTGCCACTTTTGTTTTTCTCCTTCCTGTCTTTTGCTTTTATCCTTGTTTCCCTTTCCTCTGTTTCTCCGCTCAGGTTCCCAACCCCCTGCCATTTTAGTTTAAACCCTCCTCCAGAACATTAGCAAACACTCCCCCTAGGACATCGGTCCCGGCCCTGCCCAGGTGCAAACCGTCCGGTTTGTACTGGTCCCACCACCCCCAGAACCGGTTCCAATGTCCCAGGAATTTGAATCCCTCCCCCTTGCACCATTCCTCTAGCCACGTATTCATCTGAAATATCTTTCTATTTCTACTCTGACTAGCACGTGGCACTGGTAGCAATCCTGAGATTACTACCTTTGAGGTCCTATTTTTTAAATTTACCTCCTAACTCCCTATATTCAGCTTTTAGGACCTCATCCCGGTTTTTACCTATATCGTTGGACAGGTGAGCAACAGGTAAGCGGCAGGTGGGCGACAAGTGAGCAACAGGGATTAACTGGCGAGTAACCGCGAGGCCTCGACACTCACAGACACTCAGCTGACACTGGGTCACTGCGCCATCGCCATTCCCTCTATCGGTTTCACTCCTCCTCCTGTTTCCAAGAGCTGGATTTGTTTGTGGGATGATTATTTCTCCTTGGTGCCACTGTTGGATTCCTGGAATGAATGGCGCCCAGTCGGTGCGATACTCACTACGACCTGAGCCTGGTCACTGACTGACACCGACTGTAGGTCCAGCGGGACTGTCGCAGTCTGAGTCAATCCGGCAACCCGCCGCATTCAGAGGAGCCGATATGGAAAGTAAAGGTTCCCAGGTGAACCTCGGCAACTGCTGCTGGTGATGAGAACGAGGATCCCTCATTCAATTGGAGTTCCGTCTATCCCAGTACTTGGAAAAACCTCACGGCTTCCCTGCCGTAACTTCGCCGTAACTCCGCCGTAAACAAGCGAGCAGAAACGGATCCGAGGAAATTCCCGTCCAATGTAAAATCAAATCGGCTGTTGTGTTTCCTACAACAGTAACTACACTTCAAAATTACTTCACTGGCTGTAAAGCGCTGTAAAATCCTGAGGTTGTGAAAGGCGCTGTAGAAATGCAAGTCCTTCTGAGTTTTCTTCCTCTAACACTGTGTGTGGGAGGCTGGAGTTTGTTGCTGGTGCATCGAATGGCACAATGTCTCCATCTAGTGGTCACTGTGTTGGGAGCAGTTTCACTGCCCTTCACTATGATGGGTGCCTGTCTGCACCTGGGCTGAATGAAGAAACCTCACATCGTGGCCGAGAAATCCGATTGCACTCAAGTACGGGCACTCGGGGAACAGGCGCGGGGGGACATGGGGGCACGGGGGGACATGGGGGCACAGGGACGCGGGGGGACATGGGGGCACAGGAGGCACAGGGGGGCACAGGGGCGCGGGGGGACGAGGGGGCACGGGGGCGCGGGGGGACATGGGGGCACAGGGACACGGGGGGACATGAGGCGCGGGGGCACAGGAGGCACAGGGGGACATGGGGGCACAGGGGGCGGGGAGAGCGTGGGGGTTCAGGGGGCTGTGAGAGCAGGGGGCTGGCCGGGCGCAAGGGAGAGCACAGGGGGAGGGGAGAGCAGGGGGCGCGGGGGGAGGGTGCAAGGGGGGGCACGATGCACATGCCTGTTTGGGGTGCGGGGGAGAATTGGGCATTGCTGACACCATTTAAAGGCATCCAGCACCTATGGGACGTTTTGCTACGTTAATGGTGCTATAAAAATAGCCTCTTTAACGTAGCATCCCAAGACACGTCACAGGAGCGTTAGAAATCAGAATTTAACACCGAGCCACATAAGGAGATATTACAATAGCAAAATACTGCGGATGCTGGAAATCCAAAACAACAACAGAAAATGCTGTAAAATCTCAGCAGGCCAGGCAACATCCGTGGAGAGAAAATAGAGTTGATGTTTTGGGTCAAACCCTTTTTAAAAGGCCAGTTTGGGGGCTGGGAAATGGGGATGAAAGAACAAAAGAGAAGTGAAGAGACATTAAGAGGTATTCAAAACCAGACGAGATGGTGATAGGACTAGTGGAGACAAAAGGCGGCTCTAGATGAGGTGTGAAATGCGCTGGCAGAATGAGAGACAGCTGCCATGTGGGAGATATTACGGCAGGTGACCAAAATCTTGGTCAAAGAGGTAGGTGTTAAAGAGCATCTTAAAGGAGGAGAGAGGCGGAGAGGTTTAGGGAAGGAATTCCAGAGCTCAGGACCCAGGCAGCTGAAGGCACGGCCGCCAATGGTGGAGCGATGGAAATCGGGGATGGGCAAGAGGGCAGAATTAGAGGAGCGCAGATATCTCGGCGGTGAGGGGGGCGGGGGGGGTGGGGCTGGAGGAGATTACAGAGATAGGGAGGGGCGAGACCATGGAGGGATTTGAAAACAAGGATGAGAATTTTGAAATCGAGGCGTTGCTTAACCGGGAGCCAATGTAGGTGAGCGAGCACAGGGGAGATGGGTGAATGGGACTTGGTGCGAGTCAGGACACGGGCAGCCGAGTTTTGGCTGACCTCAAGTTTACATAGGGTAGAATGTGGGAGGCCGGCCAGGAGTGAGTTGGAATAGTCAAGTCTAGAGGTAACAAAGGAATGGATGAGGGTTTCAGCAGTGGATGAGCTGAGGCAAGGGCGGAGACGGACAATGTTACAGAGGTGGAAATAGGCGTTCTTCGTGATGGACAAAGGAGACTTACTGTTAACCTGAAGGCCTCCTACAAAATAGGGCCCAGCTGAAACATCAGCCTTGACGCAGAGCATTGCAAGTGATCCTTCCTGCGACATCTGACACTTGAGTCTTTAAAAACCCAAGAATCGGCTGATTTTCTGCAACCCTGAATCCACGATACAGAAATCCTAATGAGCAGGAGCTCGCTGTCACCGACGGTCTCCAAGTGAGTCATAATGATGGCCGTTTATGAGAAAGGCTGATTGCTTCCTGAGAAAGGTGAGCATTAAACTTCACTGGACCTTTAAGGATCAATAGTTGAGAAGTTGTGAGTTATCTGATCTCTCATACATCAACATGGAGATGAATGAAACTTTGGGCTGAAACCAGCCTGAACAGTGACCCTCCCCAACCCTGCCCCCGAAGGTTCACTAGATTGATTCCTGGGATGAGAGGGCTGTCCGATGAGGAGAGATTGTGTAGAATGGGCCGATACTCTCTGGAGTTTAGAAGAATGAGAAGTGATCTCATTGAAACATATAAGATTCTGAGGGGGATTGACAGGGTAGATGCTGAGAGGTTGTTTCCCCTGGCTGGAGAGTCTAGAACTAGAGCAGGCTCGAGGGGCCGTGTGGCGGAGCAGGCTCGAGGGGCCGTGTGGCGGAGTAGGCTCGAGGGGACGTGTGGCGGAGCGGGCTCGAGGGGCCGAGGGGCAGGGCGGGCTCGAGGGGCCGAGGGGCGGGGCAGGCTCGAGGGGACGTGTGGCGGAGCAGGCTCGAGGGGCAGAGCGGGCTCGAGGGGCCGAGGGGGCGGAGCGGGCTCGAGGGGCCGTGTGGCGGAGCAGGCTCGAGGGGACGTGTGGCGGAGCAGGCTCGAGGGGACGTGTGGCGGAGCAGGCTCGAGGGGGCGTGTGGCGGAGCGGGCTCGAGGGGCCGAGGGGCGGGGCAGGCTCGAGGGGACGTGTGGCGGAGCGGGCTCGAGGGGCCGAGGGGCGGAGCAGGCTCGAGGGGCCGTGTGCCCTACTCCTGCTCCTAGTTCTTATGTTCATATGGGATCTATTACGTCCGTGAATGATTGAGACACAGACAGCAGGAGTGGAACAAAATAAGTCTTTACTGATGGAAGTCAATAGTGAAACTAAAACAACAGAGGCTCACTAGCGCCTTTTATACAGGGGTGGTCACTGCCGGTACTGCAGTCTGAGACCAGTTATTCTCTTAAAGGTACATACACAACAATTCCTCCCCTTTTAGATAAACAGTACATAACATTCATTTAACAACGAAATGATAACTAATTACAATCACAATTACTGTTGCTAGATACATTGGTTAAGTTTAAGCAATTATAAGTTCAGTCTTTGAGGAGGCTTCCTGATTCTGTCTGGATAACGCCTCTTTGGGGTATCAGGTTCTTCTGGCAATGTTGAGTCGGGATCAATGTCGTTGTTTGGTTCATCTGCTTCCAATATTACCGGTTCTGCGGTAGCTGCAATTGGAACGTCGATTTCATTACCAGGTGTATCAGATCGTGGTGTGGAGTTGACGTTTTCCAGTGACTCTAGAATCTGGTCAGCATGGCGTCTTACAATGCTCTCCCCAACGTCCACGGTATACATGAGAGGTCCTTGTCGTGTACAAATCGTTCCTGGCTGCCATTTCTCAGTGCGGTAGTCCCGGGCCAAAACTGGTTGACCTATCTTAAAACTCCTGGTCGGCCTTTCATTCATATTCTGAAACTGCCTGTTCTCCACATCTCTTCGGACGTTTGGCTTAACCAAATCCAAGCGGCATCGTAGTCTTCGATTGAAGAACATCATGGCTGGAGTTTGGTTGGTAACCGCATGTGTCGCATTCCGGTAGGCAAACAAGAAGTTGTCCACCTTGTGTTGTAGGGGTATATCTTCATTACACATTGCCTTGATAGCCTTCTTGAATGTTTGGACAAACCTCTCGGCCAATCCATTAGTGGCTGGATGATATGGGGCAGATGTGTAATGCTTAACACCATTGTTCTTTAAGAACCTCCGGAACTCTTCAGACACAAACTGTGGTCCATTGTCAGAGCAAATCTGTTCAGGCAGCCCATTCCTGGTGAATATGGTTCGTAAAACTGTGATAGTTTTTTCCGTGGTGGTTGAGGACATTTTTATTACCTCTGGCCACTTTGAATGTGCATCCACCGCAATGAAAAACATCGAGTCCATGAAGGGACCAGCAAAATCAATGTGCACCCTTTGCCATGGAGATGAGGGCCACTCCCATGGATGCAGAGGAGCTTGTGGTGGGGCGTTTTGGACCTTCTGGCATCCTGCACAGCTCTTGCTCATCTCTTCGATTTCTCTATCGATTCCCGGCCACCACACAAACGCTCTGGCTAAGTTCTTCATTTTTACCCCACCCAGATGACCCTCATGAAGCTCATTGAACACTCTATCCGTCAACTTAGGTGGGATTACTACTCTGGATCCACACATCAAGGTTCCTCTGCACACTGACAGCTGTTCTCTTCTCGGTGAGAATGCTGGCAGCAGTGGTTCGCCATGTGCTGGCCATCCCTTCACCGTTAAATCATAGACCCGTGATAGTGTCGGGTCATTCCTTGTTTCCTTTTCTATGTTTGCATTCGTCACAGGGAGACATTCGACTATGGTCGAGTGGAATAACTCCATTGGATCCACTGCAAGGTCTTCTTCTTCCACCGTCGGCAACGGTAGGCGTGACAATCCATCAGCATTTCCGTGCTGTTTAGTTCCTTTGTACTCGGTGTCATATTAGTGTGCCCCTAGGAAAAGGGACCATCTCTGCAGCCGTTGTGCTGTCATTATCGGTACGCCCTTCTGAGGGTTGAAAATGGAGACAAGAGGTTGATGATCGGTTAGTAGAGTAAATTTTTGACCGTGCAGGTAGTGATTGAACTTCTTCACCCCCCACACTAGGCTGAGGGCCTCTCTGTCAATCTGGGCGTAGTTACGCTCGGCAGAAGTTAACGAGCGTGACGCAAAAGCTATCGGCCTCTCTAAACCATCAAGGAATTTATGTGACAGTACCGCCCCAATGCCGTAGGGAGACGCATCACACGCCAGTCTGATCGGCAGTGCTGTGTTGTAGTGAGCCAATACTTCCCTTGAAGTGATTAAGTCCTTACTCTTCTGAAAAGCACGCTTACAATCATCGCTCCATTTCCATGCTACCCCCGTTCGTAGCAGGGCGTTCAGTGGGTGCAGAATTGTCGACAAATTCGGCAAAAACTTATGATAGTAATTCACCAATCCGAGGAATGACCTCAGTTGCGACACATTTTCAGGCGCTGGGGCCTTAACAACCGCTTCAATTTTGTCAGGGGACTTATGTAACCCCTCTTCCTCAATCACGTGGCCACAATACGATATCTGTTTCTTAAAAAATTCGCACTTGGGGCGGTTGGCTCGCAGCCCATGTTCCCGTAGTCTAGTGAGCACCTGTTCTAGGTTGTTAAGGTGTTCACTGTCATCTTCACCTGTCACAAGGATGTCGTCCAAGTAACACTGAGTCCCCGGAATCCCTTGCAGGACTTGTTCCATCGCTCTTTGCCATATCGCCGGAGCCGATGCTACTCCGAATACCAATCGATGATACTGGTAAAGACCTTTGTGAGTGTTTATCGTGAGATACTTCCTAGAGGATTCTTCAACCTCCATCTGCAAATATGTTTGTGCTAGGTCAATTTTTGTAAAACGCTTCCCTCCAGACAGTGAGGCGAAGATGTCTTCTATCCTTGGAAGAGGATATTGTACTGTGTGAAGGACAGGGTTCACCGTCACCTTGAAATCCCCACAGATGCGAATCTTCCTTGGCTCCCCGGACTTATTGCTTAACGTTTTCTTCATGACAGGAATGATGGGTGTCGCCCACTCGCTCCAGTCGACCTTAGACAACACGCCCGCCTTCTCCAGATTCTCCAGCTCTGCCTCGACGGCTGGGCGAATTGCATATGGTACCGGTCTTGCTTTGAAAAACTTGGGAACTGCATTCTCTTCTATTTTTATCGAGGCGGTTACGCCTTTAAGCGTGCCCAGTTCTTGTTGAAATACCTCTTTGGCGTTAGCTAAGATTGTTGACAATCGTCCAGGAGTGACGTCTTCATCTTTTTTACCGTCCACCGTCATTGCATGAATGGAGTGCCAATCTAAGTTTATCTTCCTGATCCATTCCCGTCCCAATAACGGTGGTCCACCATTTGGCAGTATGTAGAGATACAATTTCCGTATTTTCTTGCCGTTGTATTCGGCAGGCACCCTTATTTTTCCTCTGGGGTATACTTTTTGCCCCGTATACATCGTCAAGACGATGGTTGTCTCTCTCAAGGGTATGTGTGAAAATAGCCACTTGTAGTCTCGTCGATTCATGACGGTAAGCGCTGATCCTGTATCCAATTCCATTTTAACTTGGGACCCTGCTATCGTGAGGGTGACCCAAATGGTTCGGTGATCCTCTTTTGCGATTACATTGTGAAGTTTGAGACAGCTTAGTCTCCTGTTCCCGGATTCACTATCGCTCATCTGGTCTTCGGAACTACTGTCCGTCATCTTTTGTACTTTCTTGTACGGTTCCTTAGTAGCCTTTTTGTTGTCGCTGGTCTTCTTCCCAGACCTGCAAACTCGTGCAATGTGTCCCATCTTCCCGCATTGCCTGCATATTTTGTCTTTGGACCAGCAGTCCTTCTGGTCATGGTTAGTTCTGCCGCAGCGATAACATTTTGCAAATCCCCGTGTCATTTCGTGGGTGCCGTATTCCTGTGGTTTTTGTTGAATTTCTGCAGCTCCCCTGGCTGCTGCTTCGTACGATACTGCCACGCTGAAAGCCTTATCTAGCGTCAGCTCTTTCTCTGAGAGTAACTTCTTCTGTGTTCCTTCACTCAGGAGTCCACAGACAAATTTGTCCCGTAGGGTATCTGCCAGTCCTGCTCCGAACTGGCAGTGCTTTGATAGCTTGCGTAGTTCTGTAAGATACTCAGCATTGCTCTCATCTTTGTGCTGAGTTCTCCTGTGGAATTTAAATCTTTCTGCTATCAACAGCGGTGCAGGGTTTAGGTGTTCCTGTAGGACAGCAACAATTTCATTAAAACTCTTCGCCTTCGGTTTGGCTGGAGTAATCAGGTCCCGCAATAGGCCGTACGTTCTAGCGCCCATTAAGTTTAGCAATATCGATGCCTTTTTCTCCTCCGCTATTTCATTTGCCTCGAAATATACCTCGACTCTTTCCACATACGTGGTCCACTCCTCTATTGTATTATCAAAAGCAGTGATACAGCCAGTCTTCGGCATCTTGAAAATCTAAAATGGCGCCTCCCGCGCTTTGCCTTCTTCCCCGATTTAACAAAATGGCGCCTCCCGCGCTTTGCCGTCTTCCCCGCTGATTAAGATGGCGCCTCCCGCGCTTTGCCTTGTTCCCCGTTGTTGTTAGCGCTGCTTTCCACGGTTTCTTGCCTCCCTCTTCGCGGGTCTATACGCAGCCCGGCTTCGTAGCACCGGCCGCGCCCTGTGTGCTCCACCCTCTCTCTCTCTTCTTCCCGACAACGCTGCTCGGCCCCGTTGCAAACCACCCGCTCAAGTTTGCGACCGCCGCAGCCCAGGAAGGATCAGTGCACTACCTGCCACCAGCCCGATTAGCTGAAGCACCGTCGACAGGAACCAGGCCCCGCATCCGAAAGCTTCTCCAGCAATCTGCAACTCTGCAACACAGGGCGGATGCCCATGGTCGACGCCCGTTTCTACTGCCTCTTACTTTCTTTTCTTTCTGGCCTCGACCTCTGCTCACTTCGCTGTAGGAATGGATCCCAGGAGGTGGTGCAGACTGTAGGTAGGTTCGTATCTGCTCGTCGCCAGTATTACGTCCGTGAATGATTGAGACACGGACAGCAGGAGTGGAACAAAATAAGTCTTTACTGATGGAAGTCAATAGTGAAACTAAAACAACAGAGGCTCACTAGCGCCTTTTATACAGGGGTTGTCACTGCCGGTACTGCAGTCTGAGACCAGTTATTCTCTTAAAGGTATATACACAACAGGATCCAGTTGTAGGTGGACCCCTGCTTTGTGTATCCGAGGCACCTGTTCTACCTAAAAGTTGCCAGCTTCTAATCTGGCAGCTGGTGCATTCCGGAGAGATTGGGCCAGGAGATCACCACCCAAAATTTATCCTTCACCCTTCATTTGTCACCATAAAGTTGGGCGAAATGATGTTGAATTTTTCCCCTTATATTTCTTGCTAAAATATTGGTGACTGCTGTTGGCATTGTTCCTGGAGTCATGCCGTACCTCTCTCTGCCTGTGTACCATTCGCTAATCCTCTCTCTCTCAAAGCTAAAAGTTTATAAATATATTAAGTGAAAGAGAGTGGTAATGGGGAATGTGGGCCCATTGAAGCCAGATGCAGGGGAGACTATAGAGGACAACAAGGAAATGGCAGACTTGTTAAATTAGTATTTGCATCCATTTTCATTGTAGTGGAAGAGGACAAAATACCAGCGGTACAAGGGAACCTAAAAGTAAGACAAGAGGAGAAATGTAATGAATTTAATATAAGTAAAACAAATGGTCATGGAGAAAATGGGACTTAAGATAAACAAATCTCCAGGACCTGGTGCTTTCCACCCCAGGGTGTTAAAAGAAGAAGGTGAGGAATTTGCAGATGTTAGTCATAATCTTCCAAACGCTCTCTAGATTCAGGAATTGTGCCTTTGATTGGACAATTGCAAATGTCACTCCATTATTTAAGAAGGGAGGTAGGCAGAAACCAGGAATATACAGACCAGTCAGTTTAACATCAATTGTGGGGAAGTTGCTAGAATCTATCATGAGGGACAGAGTGACAAGTACCAGCTGATCAAATAGAGTCAGCGTGGATTGTGAAGGATTGCTCATCAATGCTCCCAATGCCCAGTATCATTCCCAGCAGCAGCAGCTGGTGAGTGGCCTGTGCGGGACCTCCCGATTGGTGCACGGTCCCGTGTACGTACACCTTTGGGGGAACATTGTAGACAATGTCTGACTAATTTAGTTTAATTTATTGAGGCGGTCAATAGCAAGGGGAGTGTCTATGGGTATTGTCTACATGGACTTCCAGAAAGCGCACGGAACTGGAGGTAACCTTGTGACATGGGTCGGTGATTGGCTGGGAGGCAGGAGGCAGAGCGTGGGGATACAGGGAATGTTCGCTGATTGGTGGGATGTGACAACTGGCATTCCCCAGGGATCTGTTCTGGGGCCTCAGCTTTTCACCATATTTATTAATGACTTGGATGAAGGAATAGAGGGGGAAAAATTCAGTTGTTTGCGCCTCCCGTTAGCGCCCGGGTGCGGCGATGTTTGCGCCGCTCGTGAAATTAACTAGACATTTTGCGGCGGCGCTAACCACTACCACTACGATCTCCTGCGCCGGCAGATTGTGACATCAGTCAAGTGCGCAACGCCCCGTTAGCGCCCCGGACCGGATATTGAGTGGCGCCCCCTGCCTTACTGCCTGCCACTAGCAACGACAGGTTGAGGGGAGCGTTTTGCAGTCGGGAAGGGACTGGGGGAGCGCTATTTAAAGGCGACCGCTTCCTGCCTTTTTTTGTCGGTGACATTTTTGCACCACGCATTCTGAGAGAGAGAGAGAGACTTCTGGAGAGATTCATAAGAACATAAGAACATAAGAAATAGGAGCAGGAGTAGGCCAATCGGCCCCTCGAGCCTGCTCCGCCATTCAATAAGATCATGGCTGATCTGATCCTAACCACCAATCCACTATCACAGAACCATCTCCTGAATCTAACAGAATTAGACACACGAAATAGGAGCAGGATCAGGCTACACGGCCCCTGGGCCCGCTCCGCTACCCACAGGGCCATGACCGATCCGAACCGAGACTCATGTCCAAATTCCTGCCCGCTCCCCGTAACCCCTAATTCCCTTTACTTCTAGGAAACTGTCTATTTCTGTTTTAAATTTATGTAATGATGTAGCTTCTACAGCTTTTTGGGGCAGCATATTCCATGGACCTACTACCCTCTGCGTGAAGTAGTTCCTCCTCATCTCAGTTTTGAAAGAGCAGCCCCTTATTCTAAGACTATACCCCCTAGTTCTAGTTTCACCCATCATCGGGAACATCTTCCCCGCATCCACCCGATCCAACCCCTTCACAATCTTATATGTTTCAATAAGATCGCCTCTCATTCTGTGAAGGAGTTTTGGGTACCGAGCAGCACTTTGCAGGTTCATTTTGATTTGCCCTTCCTTGCTTCGCCAGCGCTCTGAGGTAGCGCCTCGCTCCTCGGCCTTTGCGCCTTAAGACGGGTGTGAAGCGCCTGATTTAGCGCTCCAATCACCTCCAGGGGCGATAAAAGCTGTAGTGTGTGTACCTTGAAGAAGGAACTATATTCTGCAGCCCCTGTATACTGCAGTACCAGTAGTGACCACCCCTGTATATAAGCCTGTGTAGTAACTTTGTATAGTAGTTCCAGTTTTGTCTCCATTCAGTAAACACCTGTTATAACCAACTTCTGCAGTCCGTGTCTCAATTACACACGGACATTACATTGGCGACGAACAGATCCGAACTTACCTACAGTTCTGCACCACCTCACGGGGGATCCATCCCTGAAGCGAAGTTATTGGAGGTCAAAGCCAGAAGGAAGAAATCCAAAAAGAAAGGAAAAAGAAAAAAAAACAGACAGAGGAAACGGGCGTCGACCGTGGGCAACCGCCCTCTGATTCATCGAATTCGAAGATTTGCAGGAGAGGCTGTCGAGAGCTGGGCTTGGTTATCCAGTCTATGGTGTTCCAGCTAATCGGGCTGGTGGCAGGTAGTACACTGATCCTTCCTGGGCTGCGGCGGGCTAGAGCTCGATCGGGTGGCTTTTCAACGGGGCCGAGCAGCGTTGTTGGGAAAGAGGAGAGAGAGAGAGAGGGTGGAGCACACAGGGCGCGGCCGGTGCTATGAAGCCGGGCAGTGTACAGACCCGAGAAGAGGGAGGAAAGTGTCCCATAGGGTCTGCTCTGACGATGGGAACAGTAATTAAAATAAAGGAAAAAGAAGTTAGAAGCACAGAAAGCCGCGAGGAGCTGCAGTTTGCCACGGGGACCGCGGAGAGCGGCGTTGGCAGCAGCGCGGGGGGAAGCGCGCGAAGACCATAGGGCGTCGCCATCAAGGCATAAAAATGCCAGCAACAGCGCTGGCAGCAGCGGAAAAGACAGAAAGCGCGGGAGGCGCCATTTTA
Organism: Somniosus microcephalus; assembly: GCF_052327205.1. Classification (NCBI taxonomy): domain Eukaryota; kingdom Metazoa; phylum Chordata; class Chondrichthyes; order Squaliformes; family Somniosidae; genus Somniosus; species Somniosus microcephalus. The sequence continues at coordinate 3,544,467 of NC_141005.1, forward strand.
ATCCAGCGGGGAAGAAGGCAAAGCGCGGGAGGCGCCATTTTGTTCAATCGGGGAAGAAGGCAAAGCGCGGGAGGCACCATCTTAGATCTCCAAGATGCCGAAGACTGGCAATATCACTGCCTTCGATAATGAAGTAGAAGACTGGACCACATATGTGGAAAGAGTCGAAGTATATTGCAAGGCAAATGAAGTAGCCGATGAGAAAAGGGCATCGGTACTACTAAACTTAATGGGCGCAAGAACGTACGGCCTATTGCGGAACCTGATCACTCCAGTCAAACCGATGGGGAAGAGTTTTAACGAAATTGTTGATATCCTACAGGAACACCTAAATCCTACACCGCTGCTGATAGCAGAAAGATTTAAATTCCACAAGAGAAATCCGCATAAAGATGAGAGCAATGCTGATTACCTTACGGAACTATGCAAGCTATCAAAGCACTGCCAGTTTGGAGCAGGACTGGCAGATACCTTACGGGACAAATTTTTCTGTGGACTCCTGAGTGAAGGAACCCAGAAGAGGTTACTCTCGGAGAAAAAGCTGACGCTAGATAAGGCTTTCAGCGTGGCAGTATCGTACGAAGCAGCAGCAAGGGGAGCTGCGGAAATACAGCAAAAGCCACAGGAATACGGCACCCATGAAATGACACGGGGATTTGAAAAATGTTATCGCTGCGGCAGAACAACCCATGACCAGAAGGACTGCTGGTTCAAGGACAAAACATGCAGGCAATGCGGAAAGATGGGACACATTGCACGAGTTTGCAGGTCCGGGAAGAAGACGAACGACAACAAAAAGACTACTAAGGAAAAGTACAGGGAAGTACAAAAGATAACGGACAGTAGTTCCGAAGACCAGAAGAGCGATAGTGAATCCAGGAACAAGAGACTAAGCTGTCTCAAACTATACAACGTAATTGCAAAAGAGGATCACCGAACCATTTGGGTCACCCTCATGATAGCAGGGTCCCAAGTCAAAATGAAATTGGATACAGGATCAGCCCTGACCGTCATGAATCGACGAGACTACGAGCGGCTATTCTCGCACATACCCTTGAAAGACACATCCATTGTCTTGAAGACATATACGGGGCAGAAAGTATACCCCAGAGGGAAAATAAGGGTGCCTGTCGAATACAACGGCAAGGAAATACAGAAATTGTATCTGTACATACTGCAAGATGGTGGACCACCGTTATTGGGACGTGAATGGATCAGAAAGATAAGTTTAGACTGGCACTCCATTCAGGCACTGTGGCTGGTAAAAAGGATGACGACGTCACACCTGGACGATTGTCAAAAATCTTAGCTAACGCTAAAGAGGTATTTCAACAAGGACTGGGAACTCTTAAAGGCGTAACCGCCTCAATAAAAATAGAAGAGAATGCAATTCCCAAGTTTTTCAAAGCAAGACCGGTACCGTATGCAATTCGCCCAGCCGTCGAGGCAGAGCTGGAGAATGCAGGCGTGTTATCTAAGGTAGACTGGAGCGAGTGGGCGACACCCATCGTTCCTGTCATGAAGAAAGCATTAAACAATAAGTCTGAGGAGCCAAGGAAGGTTCGCATCTGTGGGGACTTCAAGGTGACTGTGAACCCAGTTCTATAGAAGATATTTTCGCCTCACTATCTGGAGGGAAACGTTTTACAAAAATTGACCTAGCGCAAGCATATTTGCAGATGGAGGTTGAAGAATCCTCTAGGAAATATCTCACGATAAACACTCACAAAGGTCTTTACCAGTATAATCGACTGGTATTCGGAGTAGCATCAGCTCCGGCTATATGTACCCTTTAATATCCCACCCAGTCTAATTCCACTCTCCCCCTCACTCCCCGTACCCTTTAATATCCCACCCAGTCTAATCCCACTCTCCCCCTCACTCACCGTACCCTTTAATATCCCACCCAGTCTAATCCCACTCTCCCCCTCACTCCCCACACCCTTTAATACCCCACCCAGTCTAATCCCACTCTCCCCCTTAATCCCCGTACCCTTTAATATCCCAACCAGTCTAATCCCACTCTCCCTCTCATACCCCACACCCTTTAATATCCCACCCAGTCTAATCCCACCCTCCCCCTCACTCCCCGCACCCTTTAATATCCCACCCAGTCTAATCCCACTCTCCCCCTCACTCCCCATACCCTTTAATATCTCACCCAGTCTAATCCCACTCTCCCCCTCACTCCCCATACCCTTTAATATCCCACCCAGTCTAATCCCACCCTCCCCCTCACTCCCCATACTCTTTAATATCCCACCCAGTCTAATCCCACCCTCCCCCTCACTCCCCGTGCCCTTTAATATCCCACCCAGTCTAATCCCACCCTCCCCCTCACTCCCCATACTCTTTAATATCCCACCCAGTCTAATCCCACCCTCCCCCTCACTCCCCGTGCCCTTTAATATCCCACCCAGTCTAATCCCACTCTCCCCCTCACTCCCCGTACCCTTTAATATCCCACCCAGTCTAATCCCACCCTCCCCCTCACTCCCCATACTCTTTAATATCCCACCCAGTCTAATCCCACCCTCCCCCTCACTCCCCGTGCCCTTTAATATCCCACCCAGTCTAATCCCACTCTCCCCCTCACTCCCTGTACCCTTTAATATCCCACCCAGTCTAATCCCACTCTCCCCCTCACTCCCTGTACCCTTGAATATCCAACCCATTCTAATGCCACTCACCCCTCACTGCCCGTACCCTTTAATATCCCACCCAGTCTAATCCCACTCTCCCGCTCGCTCCCCATAACACTTAATATCCCGTCCAGTCTAATCCCACTCTCCCCCTCACTCCCCGTACGCTTTAATATGCAACCCAGTCTAATCCCACTCTCCTGCTCACTCCCCGTACCCTTTAATATCCCACCCAGTCTAATCTCACTCTCCCCCTCACTCCCTGTACCCTTGAATATCCAACCCAGTCTAATCCCACTCTCCTGCTCACTCCCCGTACCCTTTAATATCCCACCCTGTCTAATCCCACTCTCCTACTCACTCCCCGTAACCTTTAATATCCCACCCAGTCTAATCCCACCCTCCCCCTCACTCCCCATACTCTTTAATATCCCACCCAGTCTAATCCCACCCTCCCCCTCACTCCCCGTGCCCTTTAATAGCCCACCCAGTCTAATCCCACTCTCCCCCTCACTCCCTGTACCCTTTAATATCCCACCCAGTCTAATCCCACTCTCCCCCTCACTCCCTGTACCCTTGAATATCCAACCCAGTCTAATGCCACTCACCCCTCACTGCCCGTACCCTTTAATATCCCACCCAGTCTAATCCCACTCTCCCGCTCGCTCCCCATAACACTTAATACCCCGTCCAGTCTAATCCCACTCTCCCCCTCACTCCCCGTACGCTTTAATATGCAACCCAGTCTAATCCCACTCTCCTGCTCACTCCCCGTACCCTTTAATATCCCACCCAGTCTAATCTCACTCTCCCCCTCACTCCCTGTACCCTTGAATATCCAACCCAGTCTAATCCCACTCTCCTGCTCACTCCCCGTACCCTTTAATATCCCACCCTGTCTAATCCCACTCTCCTACTCACTCCCCGTAACCTTTAATATCCCACCCAGTCTAATCCCATTCTCCCCCTCACCCCCCGTACCCTTTAATATCCCACCCAGTCTAAACCCATACTCTTGCTCACTCTCCAAACAGTTGAATATCCCACCCAGTCTAATCCCACTCTTCCCTTCACTCCCCCTTCCATTTAATATCCCACCCGGACTAATCCAATTCTCCCCCTCATGCCCCATGCCATTTAATATCCCACCCAGCCTATTCCCACTCTCCCGGTCACTCCATGTACCCTTTAATATCCCACCCAGTCCAATTCCACTCTCCTGCGCACTCTCCATACAGGTTAATATCCCACCCAGTCTAAACCCATACTCTTGCTCACTCTCCAAACAGTTGAATATCCCACCCAGTCGAATCTGAAACTCCGGTTCACTCCCCAAACCCTTTAATATCCCACCCAGTCTAATCCCACTCTCCCACTCACTGCCCATACCCTTTAATATCCCACCCAATCTAATCCCACTCTCTCCTTCACTTCCCCTTCCTTTAAAAATCCCACCCAGTCTATCCTACTCTCCCCTTCACTCTCCCTTCCATTTGATATCCCACCCAGCCCAATTCCACTTTCCTGCTCACTCTCCATACAGGTTAATATCCCAACTAGTCTAATCCCACTCTCCCCCTCACTCCCCGTACTCTTTAATATCCCACCCAGTCTAATCCCACTCTCCGACTCACTCCCCCTTCCTTATAAAATGCCATCCAGTCCAATCCCACTCTCCTGCTCACTCCTCCTACCCATTTAATATCCCACCCAGTCTAATCCCACTCCCTACCCTTCACTTCCCCTTCTATTTAATATCCCAACCAGCCTAATCCCACTCTCCCGCTCACTCCCTGTACCCTTTAATATCCCACCCAGTCTAATCCCACTCTCCCATTCAATCCTCATACCCTTTAATATCCCACCCAGTCTAATCCCACGCTCCCACTCACTCCCTGTACCCTCTAATGTCCCACCCATTCTAATCCCACGCTCCCCCTCACTCCCCGTACCCTCTAATGTCCCACCCATTCTAATCCCATTCTCCCATTCTATCCTCATACCCTTTAATATCCCACCCAGTCTTAACCCACACTCCCACTCACTCCCTGTACCCTCTAATGTCCCACCCAGTCTAATCCCACGCTCCCACTCACTCCCTGTACCCTCTAATGTCCCACCCATTCTAATCCCACGCTCCCACTCACTCCCTGTACCCTCTAATGTCCCACCCATTCTAATCCCACGCTCCCCCTCACTCCCCATACTCTTTAATGTCCCACCCAGTCTAATCCCACGCTCCCACTCACTCCCTGTACCCTCTAATGTCCCACCCATTCTAATCCCATGCTCCCCCTCACTCCCCGTACTCTTTAATATCCCACCCATTCTAATCCCACTCTCCCCCTCACTCCCCGTACTCTTTAATATCCCACCCAGTCTAATCCCATGCTCCCCCTCACTCCCCGTACTCTTTAATATCCCACCCATTCTAATCCCACTCTCCCCCTCACTCCCCGTACTCTTTAATATCCCACCCAGTCTAATCCCACTCTCCCACTCACTCCCCGTATTCTTTAATGTCCCACCCATTCTAATCCCACGCTCCCACTCACTCCCCGTACCCTCTAATGTCCCACCCAGTCTAATCCCACACTCCCACTCACTCCCCGTACCCTCTAATGTCCCACCCAGTCTAATCCCATGCTCCCACTCTCTCCCTGTACCCTCTAATGTCCCACCCAGTCCAATCCCACTCTCCCACTCACTCCCCGTATTCTTTAATGTCCCACCCATTCTAATCCCACGCTCCCCCTCACTCCCCGTACCCTCTAATGTCCCACCCAGTCTAATCCCACGCTCCCACTCACTCCCCGTACCCTCTAATGTCCCACCCAGTCTAATCCCACTCTCCCACTCACTCCCTGTACCCTCTAATATCCCACCCAGTCTAATCCCACGCTCCCACTCACTCCCTGTACCCTCTAATATCCCACCCAGTCTAATCCCACGCTCCCACTCACTCCCCGTACCCTCTAATATCCCACCCATTCTAATCCCATGCTCCCACTCACTCCCCGTACCCTCTAATATCCCACCCAGTCTAATCCCACGCTCCCACTCACTCCCTGTACCCTCTAATATCCCACCCATTCTAATCCCACGCTCCCACTCACTCCCTGTACCCTCTAATATCCCACCCAGTCTAATCCCATGCTCCCACTCACTCCCTGTACCCTCTAATGTCCTACCCAGTCTAATCCCACACTCCCACTCACTCCCTGTACCCTCTAATGTCCCACCCAGTCTAATCCCACGCTCCCCCTCACTCCCCGTACCCTCTAATATCCCACCCAGTCTAATCCCACGCTCCCACTCACTCCCTGTACCCTCTAATATCCCACCCAGTCTAATCCCACGCTCCCACTCACTCCCTGTACCCTCTAATGTCCCACCCAGTCTAATCCCATGCTCCCCCTCACTCCCCGTACCCTCTAATATCCCACCCAGTCTAATCCCACGCTCCCACTCACTCCCCGTACCCTCTAATATCCCACCCATTCTAATCCCACGCTCCCACTCACTCCCTGTACCCTCTAATGTCCCACCCAGTCTAATCCCACGCTCCCCCTCACTCCCCGTACCCTCTAATATCCCACCCAGTCTAATCCCACACTCCCACTCACTCCCCGTACCCTCTAATATCCCACCCATTCTAATCCCACGCTCCCACTCACTCCCTGTACCCTCTAATGTCCCACCCAGTCTAATCCCACGCTCCCACTCACTCCCCGTACCCTCTAATATCCCACCCAGTCTAATCCCACGCTCCCACTCACTCCCTGTACCCTCTAATATCCCACCCATTCTAATCCCACGCTCCCACTCACTCCCCGTACCCTCTAATATCCCACCCAGTCTAATCCCACTCTCCCACTCACTCCCCGTACTCTCTAATATCCCACGCACAGCAATGTGGTTGCCTCTCTGCTGCCCTCTGAAATGGCCGAGCAAGTCACTCAGTTGTAACAAACCATTACGAAAAACAGTAAAAAGAATGAAACCAGACAGACCACCCAGCATCGACCTCGGTACCGGCTATGAACACGGCAACGGCACACCCAGCCCAGTCGACCCTGCAAAGTCCTCCTCACCAACATCTGGGGACTTGTGCCAAAATAGTCAAGCAACAGCCTTACATATTCATACTCACAGAATCATACCTTTCAGCCAATGTCCCGAACTCCTCCATCACTATCCCTGGGTATGTCCTGTCCCACCGACAGCACAGACCCACCAGGGGTGGCGGCACAGTGACATACACTCGGGAAGGAGTGGCCGTGGGAGTTCTCAACATTGACTCCGGACCCCATGAAGTCTCATGGCTTCAGGTCAAGCATGGGCAAGGAAACCTCCTGCTGATTATGTTATGTCTTCTAGTGCTCGTAGTGCTTTGTAAAGACACCTCTGGACTCGGTAGTTTGTAATTATAAACTACTATTTTATTTGAGTTGTAATGGCTGCCTGCCGCATGGTGCGGGGTGATATTTCCAAGTGCCTGTGCGGCGCCTGCGCACTACTTTCCCAGCATCGTAGTGCTGCTACACTTGATTTCAGTGTTAGTACACTTGTACAATGTAGTCCCAACATAACTATGTAACATCCCTCTTTCCCAACAAAACTAATTGTAGTGTATGTGCCTTTAAGTCAGAACTACTTTTACAGCTCCTGTATACTGTAGTACCGGCAGTGACCACACCTGTATATAAGCTTTGCGCATGCCTCTGTACCCCTAGTCTTGAGACTACCCTCCTCCAGTAAAGACCTGTGTATTGTTAATGTACAGCATCCGTGTGATTATTTAATAACAGCATATCCACTGAACCACGGATCCAACAGTGGTGACGAGTGTCGATTCGAATCTACCTGCAACATAAAAAAAAAAATAGTCGAGGCCAGGAACATGGGCGTCGACCACGAGCAACCGCCCAGCAGTCAGGCAGAGATTGAACTTCACAGTGGAGGCTGTGGAGAGCCGGGCTTGGTTCCCCAGCCATGACGAGCAGCAAGAGACTGACGACAGGTCCAGCGTAGACCCTTCCCGAGCAGCGGTGGCTGGAGCCGACCGACGGCGGAGAGAAAGCCGAGCAGCGTCGACGGGGTAAGACAGAGGGTGAAGAGCGCAGGGCGCAGCCTGGGGTTGAACACCGAGCGACGTCGAGAAAACAAAAACAAAACGGAGAGAGAGAGGGTAGAGAAACAGCCGGGTTCTAGACTGAGCGGCGTCGAAAAATATAAAAAGAAGAATGCGCAGAGCACAGCCAGGGCTCACGGGCTGAACAGGGTCCGCGGGGCGAAGAAAGGGGAGCGCGGGAGACGCCATTGAGCAGCGGAGAAGAAAAAAGAGCGCGGGAGACGCCATTTTTAGAAGCCGCAGCGGAGAAGAAGGGTGAGCGCGGGAAGGAAGGAAAGCGCGGGAGACACCATTTTGTGCCAGCGGAAAAGAAGGGGAAGCGCGGGAGGCGCCATTTTTGACAGTTAACTCACACCCAAGGATGCCGAAGAGTGGCAGTATCTCTACGTTCGACAATGAAGTCGAAGATTGGGCGACATATGTGGAACGTATTGAGGTGTACTGCAGGGCGAATGAAGTGCCAGATGCTAATAAAGCACTGGTTCTGTTAAATGCCATGGGTGCAAAAACTTACGGGTTACTGCAAAATCTAATAACCCCAGAGAAGCCGGTAAACAAGAATTTTGAAAGCATAGTAGAAATCCTACAGGACCACTTAAACCCCACACCGCTGCTGATAGCAGAACGATTTAAGTTCCATAAAAGGAACCAACACAAAGACGAAAGCAATGCTGAGTACCTAACGGAACTGCGCAAGCTATCGAAATACTGCCAGTTTGGAGCGGGACTAGCAGACACGTTAAGGGACAAGTTTGTGTGTGGGCTACAAAGTGAAGGAACCCAGAAACGGCTTCTATCAGAAAAGGACCTTACGCTGGACAAAGCTTTCAGTTTGGCAGTATCACACGAAGCCGCCGCAAGGGGCGCTGCAGAGATACAACGGAGACCGCAAGAATATGGCACCAATGAAATGTCCTATGGAACAGGGAAGTGCTATCGCTGCGGCAGAACAACACATGACCAGAAAGATTGTTGGTTCAAGGACCAAGTGTGCAGACAGTGTGGGAAAGCAGGACACATAGCAAGAGTCTGCAGGTCTGGGAAGAAAACCAACAGTAAGAAATCTCCACAGGAGAAGTACTAAAAGGTACACCAGGTGATGGACAGTGGTTCAGATGAACAGAAAAGTGACACAGACTCCGGAATCAAGGAGCTGGGTTGTCTGAAGCTACATAAGGTAACAGAAATGGAGGATCACCAGACTATCTGGGTTACACTCAAGATAGACGGAGTCCAAGTGAAAATGGAATTGGACACAGGGTCAGCGCTAACAGTCATAAATCAAAGAGACTACAAGCGGCTATTTTTACACATACCCTTGAAAGCTACAGAGATTGTCTTGAAGACATATACGGGGCAAAAAGTCTACCCCAAAGGAAAAATAAGGGTGAAAGTGACATATAAAGGCCAGGAAATACCTAAAATGGATATATATGTATTGCCAGATGGAGGACCACCACTGCTAGGACGTGAATGGATCCAAAAGATGCAATTAGATTGGCATTCCATACAGGCACTGAAGGTTGAGGCCAAAAAGGATGACGACGTCACACCTGGACGACTGTCAAAAATGCTAACTGACGCAAAAGAAGTGTTCCAGGAGGGACTAGGAACACTTAAAGGAATAACAGCAATGATTAAAATAGAGGAAAATGCAAGCCCAAAGTTTCTGAAGGCCAGACCAGTGCCTTATGCGATCAGACCAGCTGTTGAAGCAGAGCTGGAAGGGTTGGAACGTTCAGGAGTACTGTCCAAAGTGGACTGGAGTGAGTGGGCTACACCCATCGTTCCTGTAATGAAGAGGTCGTTGAGTAATACGCCTGGGGAACCAAAGAAGGTCCGCATCTGTGGGGATTTTAAGGTGACAGTGAACCCAGTCCTTCACACGGTACAATATCCGCTTCCATGAATTGAGGATATTTTCGCCTCGCTATCTGGAGGTAAACGCTTCACCAAAATTGATCTAGCCCAGGCGTACTTGCAAATGGGGGTAGAAGAAGCTTCGAAACAATACCTTACGATCAACACTCATAAAGGTCTCTATCAATACAACCGGCTGGTGTTTGGAGTAGCCTCAGCTCCGGCTGTCTGGCAAAGGGCGATGGATCAGGTCCTGCAAGGGATTCCAGGGACCCAGTGTTATTTGGACGACATCTTGGTCACGGGCGAAAATGACGGTGATCACCTCGCCAACTTGGAGAAGGTGCTCACCAGATTAAAGGAGTATGGGCTACGAGCTAATCACCACAAGTGCGAGTTTTTCCAGAAACAGATCTCGTATTGTGGCCATGTCATCGATGAAGAGGGGTTACATAAGTCCCCTGACAAGATTGAGGCAGTAGTCAAGGCACCAGCACCGGAAAATGTGTCACAACTGAGGTCGTTCCTCGGGCTGGTAAACTACTACCACAAGTTCTTACCAAATTTGTCTACGGTATTACACCCACTGGACACCCTACTGCAAACAGGGGTACCATGGAAGTGGGATGACGAACGTAGACGAGCTTTCCAGAAGTGTAAAGAATTGATCACATCAAAAGAGGTGTTGGCCCATTTCAACCCAGCACTACCAATTCGTTTGGCATGTGATGCATCACCCTATGGTATTGGAGCGGTGCTGTTGCACAAATTCCCTGACGGGTTGGAGAGGCCAGTAGCCTTTGTGTCTCGGTCACTAACCTCAGCCGAGCGCAACTACGCCCATATTGACAGGGAGGCCCTCAGCCTAGTATGGGGAGTAAAAAAATTCAACCACTATCTGCATGGGCAGAAGTTCACCTTGCTGACTGACCACCAACCACTTGTCTCCATCTTTAATCCTAAGAAGGGCGTTCCAGTGATGACTGCACAGCGGTTACAAAGATGGTCCCTGTTTCTAGGGGCGAATCAAAATGAAATAGAATATAAAGGCACGAAACAGCATGGGAACGCTGATGGGCTATCGCGCCTGCCACTGCCTACTGTGGAGGAAGCACCAGCAGTGGACCCTATCGAGATATTTTATTTGTCAATAATTGAACGATTGCCAGTAACGAACGCGGATATAGAGAAGGAGACCCGCAATGATCTGACGCTGTCTCAGGTATATGAATTGACGGTGAGAGGATGGCCAACTCATGGCAACTCACTGTTGCCAGCATTCTCATCCAGAAGAGAACAGCTGTCAGTATGCTAGGGGACAGTGATGTGTGGATCCAGAGTGGTGATTCCACCCAAGTTAAGGGAGAGAGTGCTAAATGAGTTACATGAAGGTCATCTGGGGGGAGTGAAAATGAAAAGCCTTGCTAGGGCTTATGTGTGGTGGCCGGGAATCGATCAACAAATCGAAGACCTAACTAAGAGCTGCTTAGGATGCCAGAAGGTCCAAAATGCACCACCACAGGCCCCTCTACACACATGGGAGTGGCCCTCCTCTCCATGGCAACGGGTGCATATTGATTTCGCTGGTCCATTCATGGACTCAATGTTCTTAATAGCAGTGGATGCTCATTCAAAGTGGCCTGAGGTGATAAAAATGTCTTCAACCACTACAGAGAAAACGATTGCAGTCCTACAGACCATATTTGCCAGAGCAGATTTGCTCTGATAATGGACAACAGTTTGTGTCCGACGAGTTCCAAAAATTTATGAGAAGGAATGGGGTAAGGCATTACACATCCGCCCCGTATCATCCAGCCACAAATGGATTGGCTGAGAGGTTCGTTCAAACCTTTAAGAAGGCGATAAAGGCCATGTGCGACGATGAAATTCCACTACAGCATAAGATGGACAATTTCTTATTAGCCTACCGAAACGCGACACATGCAGTTACCAACCAGACCCCGGCCATGATGTTCTTTAACCGAAGGTTGAGATCTCGTCTGTGTGGTGTATGTAACCTGTTCCACCTTAAGAGAACTTAAGCCTGGTCCACCTTAAGAAAGGTACTACTTTCTTTGGCTCCTGTATACGTAATACCGGTGGTGACCACACCGGTATATAAGCACAGTGTAATAATATTGTATTCAGTATAGTCCGACCCCCAACCAGTAAAGACCTGTTGAGTTTACCCTTGTGGTCTGTGTAGTAATTCTCACTATAACACACAGACTTAACAGTGGCGACGAGTCCGATTCTTACCCTGCTGCAGTAATTTCCACGGTGACTTCGTCCACAGACAGGACGTCGAAGAGAGGTTTCCACCCTCATCACCCACGGGAAGACACGTCGAGCGGCAGGCATCGAGTAACCGGAGTGCAGAAGACATCCTGACCTCGAAGCCTCCATCAGCGACTGTCAGCTTCTTCTACTACCTCGTGGTGGGTAAGCCGGGCAGCGACGCGACAGAAAGTCAACCGCGTTGGCTGTACAGACGGAGCTGGGAAGACGGGGGAATAAGGGCGGTGAGGTCGATCGCGACCAGAGATAAGGGCCGGGCCGCTTTCGAGCGAGAGGCGCAGCGCGGGACATCGATCGCGACCGGAGATAAGGGCCGCATTCGGGCTAAAGGCGCAGCGTCTGGGGAAACTGAAGGCGCGAGAGCCGCGGTGAAGCAGAGACAGCGTCGGGGGACGGGTGAAGACCGCCAAGTGCGGGAAAACCGCCATTTTGTGGGCGGAGGACGACGGCAAGAGCGGGAAGGCGCCATCTTAGATAACATTAAAAATACGATAAATTGCTACGATGCCTAAACATGGGAACATTAATGCCTTCGACAGTGATATAGAAGACTGGGCTATGTATGTAGAACGCATACAAAACTATTGTAAGGCAAATAAAATTCCTGAGACAGATAAAGCACTAACATTACTAAACTTAATGGGTGCGAAGACATACGGGCAATTGAAACACCTGTTATCACCAGATGAACCGGCGGATAAGACATTCGAACAGATTGTTACTGTCCTAAAAGATCATCTAAACCCCACGCGGCTGATGCTAGCGGAACGATTTAAATTTTACGACAGAAGGCAGCTGCAGAATGAAAGCAATGCTGAATATTTGATGGAATTACGTAAGCTAGCAAAATATTGTCAGTTTGGAACGGGACTGACAGAGGCACTTCGAGATAGATTTGTGTGTGGTTTATTTAAACAGGATACACAAAGGCGACTGCTCGAGGAGAATGAGCTGTCTCTCGAGAAGGCGGTCACTATGGCAGCAGCACACGAGGCCGCAGCAAGAGGCACGGCAGTAATGCAGCTACGGCCACCGGAACTCGGTACAAACAAATTGGGTTTGAGTTCTGTCAAATGTTATCGTTGTGGAAAGACAACGCACGATCAGAACCAGTGTTGGTTTAAAAACCAAGAATGCAGAACGTGTGGCAGGTTTGGCCACATAGCTAAAGTATGCCGGTCAGGAAAGAAGACCAGCAATAAAAAGTCACCGCAAGGAAAATATGCAAAGGTACACAAGGTGACAAAGAACAGTTTGACTGAACAGAAGTCAGATTCAGACGCTAGCAGTAATGAACTGGATAGCTTAAGAATACACAACGTTGGTAAGGATACAGACCTCCAGACAATTTGGGTCACTCTTAAGATAGCAGGAGTCCAAGTAAAAATGGAATTGGACACTGGATCGGCATTGACGGTCATGAATAAGAAAGATTACAGAAGGTTATTCCAACATATTCCCTTACAGGATACGGAGATTATATTGAAAACGTACACGGGGCAAAGAGTGTACCCCATCGGAAAAATAGAGGTAGAAGTGGTCCACAAGGGCGAAGGAAGCCAAGTAATGGACTTATATGTGCTACCTGAAGGAGGTCCACCACTACTAGGACGGGAGTGGATTAGGAAAATGAATATGGACTGGCACTCCTTGAAAGCACTAACGGTAGATTCCGGGGAAACAGCTGTCAAACCTAAACGATTGTCCAGAATATTGGATGAGGCTAAAGAGGTGTTCCAGCCGGGACTGGGAACACTGAGAGGAATTACGGCAAACATCAAGATTGATGAACATGCACAACCAAAATTTTTTAAAGCCAGACCGGTACCCTATGCAATACGACCTGCGGTTGAAGCGGAGCTGGAAGCACTAGAACGTTCAGGGGTACTGTCTAAAGTAGATTGGAGTGAGTGGGCTATGCCCATTGTTCCCGTTATGAAACGTCCTGCGAACAATAAGCCAGGAGATCCAGGGAAGGTTCGCATCTGTGGAGATTTCAAGATCACCGTTAATCCGGTGCTTCACACGGTGCAGTATCCGCTTCCACGGATTGAGGATATTTTCGCTTCACTGTCTGGCGGGAAACACTTCACCAAGATAGACCTGGCGCAGGCGTACTTGCAGATGGAGGTTGAAGAAGAGTCACGCCAATACCTCACGATCAACACGCATCGAGGGTTGTACCGGTACAATAGGCTGGTTTTTGGTGTGGCATCGGCTCCAGCAATTTGGCAGAGGGCCATGGAGCAGGTATTACAGGGAATTCCAGGCACACAATGTTACCTGGACGACATTCTGATCACAGGTGATGGTGATGAACAGCATCTCGCTAACTTGGAACTGGTGCTCAACAGACTGAAAGAGTATGGACTTAGGGTAAATCGGCAGAAATGTGAGTTCTTCCAGAAGCGGATCTCGTACTGTGGTCATGTCATTGACCGGGAGGGGCTTCATAAGTCTCCTGACAAGATAGCGGCAGTTGTAAAGGCTCCTGCTCCGGAGAATGTCTCTCAGTTGAGGTCATTTCTAGGATTAATTAACTACTACCATAAATTTCTGCCAAATCTATCCACGGTGCTGCATCCATTGAACGCTCTTTTACAGAAAGGGGTACCATGGGACTGGGGCGAAAACTGTAAGAAGGCATTTCGCAAAAGCAAAGAATTGATCACCTCAGAGGAAGTGTTGGCTCACTTCAACCCGACACTGCCTATTCGGTTGGCTTGTGATGCTTCTCCATATGGTATTGGGGCAGTGCTTTCACATAAATTGCCAAATGGCACGGAAAGGCCAGTCGCGTTTGCATCCAGATCATTGACCTCCGCTGAGCGCAACTATGCGCAGATCGATAGGGAGGCCCTTAGCCTTGTATGGGGAGTGAAGAAGTTTAATCATTACCTACAGGGCCAAAAATTCACACTTCTGACGGACCATCAACCGTTGGTGTCCATTTTTAACCCTAAGAAGGGTGTTTCGGTGATGACAGCACAGCGTCTCCAGAGATGGTCTCTTTTCTTAGGGGCACATCAATATCAGATAGAATTCAAAGGTACGAAACAGCATGGCAATGCTGATGGCCTGTCGCGCCTGCCACTACCTGAAGATGAAGACACGACGGAAGTTGACCCTGTTGAGTTATTTCATTCGACCATTATCGAGTGTTTACCTGTCACCAACGCAAGTATTGAAAGAGAAACCAGGAACGACCCGACACTGTCCAGAGTCTACGAGGTGACAGTGAAAGGATGGCCAACACGGGGTGATCCTCTGTTACCGGCATTCTCGGCAAGGCGAGACCAGCTGTCCGTCTGCCATGGTACTTTGATGTACGGGACAAGAGTGATTATTCCTCCCAAGTTAAGGGAAAGAGTTTTAAAAGAACTACATGAAGGTCATCTGGGGGGAGTTAAAATGAAAAGTCTTGCTAGGGCTTACGTATGGTGGCCAGGTATTGACCAACAGATTGAGGAGTTAACGAAAAGCTGCGCTGGGTGTCAAAAAGTGCAAAATGCACCTCCGATAGCACCGCTACACCCATGGGAATGGCCTTCAGCCCCATGGCAACGCGTACACATTGACTTTGCTGGTCCATTCATGGACTCCATGTTCCTAATCGCGGTGGACGCACATTCCAAATGGCCAGAAGTCATCAAGATGAATACCACTACTTCAGAAAAGACAATGGCGGTGTTAAGAACAATATTCGCAAGGAACGGATTGCCAGAACAGATCTGTTCGGACAACGGACCACAGTTTGTATCGGAAGAATTCCAACAATTCTTAAAGAAGAATGGAGTAAAACATTATACCTCTGCCCCATATCATCCGGCGACAAACGGGTTGGCTGAAAGATTTGTCCAGACATTCAAAAAGGCTATTAAGGCCATGAATGATGATCAGATTCCGCTGCAACACAAGGTCGATAAGTTCCTGATGTCATATAGAAACGCCGATCATGCCGTGACTAACCAAAGTCCTGCTATGATGTTTTATAACAGGAGGTTGCAGTCCAAGTTGGACTTGTTAAAACCAAATGTGCGGAGGGAAGTGGAAAACAAACAGTTTCGGCATATTAACAGCAAGACCACTCGAACTTTCGACGTAGGACAACCAGTGATGGCAAGGGGCTATGGAAACGACAAATGGCAGTCCGGAACAATCCGGGCCAGACAAGGACCTCTGATGTACACCGTAGGTATTGGTCAAAATGTGATAAGGCGTCATGCGGATCAACTGGTAGAGTCGAGAGCAAGGGTCGAACCCATGGTTGTGACAGAGACAGCTGTGGAAGACGTTCATGAACCTGAAGCATCTACCTCGGCCGAGAATGTATTTGATGATGATGACACCCAATACATTGGCAACCAACTAGAGGAGGCACCTCAACAACAAGAATCAGAGACCATTGAAAGGCGTTATCCAAGCCGAATCAGAAAGCCTCCTGAGAGACTGAACCTTTGAACTGTTATACCTGAAGTTATATATGTATATATGTTATGTTTATTTGGGGATATGACTGTTAAGCTAAAAAGGGAGGATTGTGGTGTATGTAACCTGTTCCACCTTAAGAGAACTTAAGCCTGGTCCACCTTAAGAAAGGTACTACTTTCTTTGGCTGCTGTATACATAATACCGGTGGTGACCACACCGGTATATAAGCACAGTGTAATAATATTGTATTCAGTATAGTCCGACCTCCAACCAGTAAAGACCTGTTGAGTTTACCCTTGTGGTCTGTGTAGTAATTCTCACTATAACACACAGACTTAACAGTCTGGACTTGCTCAGACCAAATGTGCGAAGAAATGTTGAGGACAAACAATTCCAGCACATCAATGAGAAGCCGACAAGGAGCTTCAATGTAGGGCAACCAGTCTTGGCCCGTAACTATCGAACAGAGAAATGGCAACCCGGAACGATATGTACAAGGCAGGGGCCATTAATGTACACAGTGGATGTCGGGGAGAACATTGTGAGACGCCACGTCGATCAGATCTTAGCGTCACAGGAACGCGTCAACCCCATGTCTTGAGTACCTGGGGATGAACCTGACATACCGGTAGCATCTACCTCAGACCCAGTAGCAGTGGAACCCGATGAACTACCCGATGAAAAGGGGTCAGAATCGCCTCTGCACCAAGAACAAGAACCTCCGGAAAGGCGCTATCCCGAAAGGGTCAGGAAGCCGCCCCAAAGACTGAATCTATAAATGGACTTTTGTTGTTTAATGTACATGTTGAAATGTTAATTGTTATTTGAATATTAGGGGTACTACTAATCTAAAAGGGGAGGAATTGTAGTGTATGTGCCTTTAAGTCAGAACTACTTTTACAGCTCCTGTATACTGTAGTACCGGCAGTGACCACACCTGTTATATAAGCTTTGCGCATGCCTCTGTACCCCCAGTCTTGAGACTACCCTCCTCCAGTAAAGACCTGTTTATTGTTAATGTACAGCATCTGTGTGATTATTTAATAACAGCATATCCACTGAACCACGGATCCAACACTAATTACATCAATTTTCTATTTTACAATGTTTCCAGTTGAATAACGTTAACAAAAATACAGAACGTGAGCTTTCTTTGCTCAATTTATATACAGATATTTGTCTATGTTGTTTTACTGTTCTGTGCGAATTATAATTGTCTTTATAATTATTCACGATACCGCTCAGGTGGTTGTATGTTACTCCTCCATCTTGTGGACTTGGCTGTAACTATTCCTTTCTGCGGTGTTTTGGTGTGTTCTTTTCTTGTTGCCGGTGCTGTCGTGTTTGGCTCTGGAGAGTGCATGTTTGCAGTTGTTGTATTTGAGGTGTTTGTTTCTGGTGTTATATTGTTTTCCGTAACTGCTGTTAATGTTGTCCGCTGTTTGACAGCTTCAGGTGAGGGTCTGATATGGATCCTGTTTCGCCTGTATTGGTTTCCAGGTTCTGTCTCTACCAAGTAAGATCTTGGAGTATCAGCTTTTCCAATAACCTTGGCTGGACCCCATGTCCTCAACAACGGATCTTGTATATGCACTGATTGCCCATTTAGCAGCTCCGGTAGTGGTTTTGCATGCTTGTTATAGTGTGTGCTTCCCGTAGCTTGTGTTTCCATCAGCTTCTGCCGAACGTCCTCTTGGTCCTGGGGAGGATATATCTTTGCTGGTAGAGTTGTTTTGTATTTTCTACCGTTTAGTAGTTCTGCTGGTGATTTCGAGTCTGCTCTCAAAGGTGTCGATCTGATTGCCAAAAGGGCGAGGTCTTGGTCTTCTCCCATCTCCTTGCTTTTAATGAGAGCTCTTTTGACTGTTTGGATCTGTCTTTCAATAAATCCGTGTCCCCTTGGGTAATGTGGGGATGAGGTAATTATTTTAAATCCGTATTTTCCAGCCAGTGCTCTGAACTCGCTGGAGGTGAATTGTGTCCCATTGTCGCAGATGACCTTCTCTGGGATGCCCTGTTCTGCGAATAAGTTTTTCGCAATTTTTGTGATTGTTGTGGCTCTCATGTCGTTTATCCTTCTGACAAAAGGAAATTTTGAGTAGTAGTCTGCTACTATGATGTACCACTCCTGGTTGCACTGGAACAGATCTGTTCCGACCGTGTGCCATGGTCTCGGGGGTACTTCCATTTGAATCATCTCCTCCTTCTGCTGTGTGTTTCGGTATTTCTGGCATATGCAGCATGTGGAGACCATTTCTTCTATGCTTTTGTACATGCCTATCCAGTACACAGCTGATCTGGCTCTTAGTTTGCATTTCTCCATCCCCATATGGCCTTGGTGTATTATGTGGAGAAGTTCCGTTTGCATTGTTTTTGGTATTATGATTCTTGAGCCAGCAAGGAGAACACCGTCCTCCACCGAGATGTCGTCTCTGATTGTCCAGTACTGTCGGATTTGGTTTTGGGCCTGCTGGATCTTCTCCGGCCACCCCTGTATTACCTGTTGCATGAGTAGTAGCAACTCCTCTTCTTTACCAGTCTCCTCTTGAATTTGGCTAAGCTTTGTGGGAGTAACATTTACGAGGTGGTGTATTTTTACTGTCAGGCCCTTCATCTCGTGTTTTTCGTGTGGTGACAATCGAGACAATGCATCTGCCAGTGCCATTTCTTTTCCTGGCCGGTATTTTAATTCGAAGTCGTAACTTTGGAGTCTTAACAGTAACCTTTGCAGTCTTGCTGGGGCCTTGCTTAGGTTTTTCTTGTAAATTTGTTCGAGTGGACGATGGTCACTCTCTACCTCGAATTTTCTTCCGTATAAGTAGGTGTGGAACTTTTCGCATCCGTATACTACTGCTAATAGCTCTCTTTCGATGTTTGCGTATCTTGTCTCTGCTGATGTCAATGCCTTCAATGCGAAAGCTATTGGTTTTCCTTCCTGCACGAGGGCTGCCCCTAGCCCCCTGATAGAGACATCTACCTGTAGGGTGACAGGTTTTTTTCTATCGTAATAAGACAGGCTGGTTTCTTTACATAATAATTCCTCTAGGTGTTTGAAGTTCCTCTCATGGGATTCTGACCATTGGTATTCGGTGTCTTCTTTTAGTAATTCTCTTAGGTTCGCTGTGTAGTCTGACATGTTCAGGATGAAAGAGCTCATATACTGGACCAAGCCGAGGTAGCTTCTCGGCTCCTTCTTGTCATTTGGAGGTTTCATCTCTGCTATCGCCTCGACCTTTTTGGGATTAGGCTTGACACCTTCCGGTGTGTAGATCATGCCAAAAAATTTGCATTTCGTACTTTTAACGATGCACTTCTCGGCGTTCAGCTTGATGCCAGCTGTTCTGGTGCGCTCCATGGCCTCGTGCAAGTGCACGTCGTGGTCTCTTTCATTTTTTCCGTAAACTTGGATGTCATCAGCGATTCCAATGGCTCCTTCACAGCCTTTGTATGTTTCATCGATCTTTTGTTGGAAGATGTCTTGGCTGACTTTCAACCCGAATGGCAGCCGCAGGAATTTATAACACCCCAATGGTGTATTAAAAGTCGTCAGGTTAGTTGATTCTTCGTCCAGTTTTACGTTCCAGTAGCCGTTTCTAGCATCCAGCTTGGAGAAGACTTTGGCTCCTGCCAGTGCTGGTGTGATTTCTTCTAATGTTGGTGTGGGGTAGTGGTCCCGCTTTATTGCCTGGTTTAAGTCTTTGAGGTCCAGACAGATTCTGAGCCGCCCGTTCGGCTTTTCCCGTACCACAATCAAGTTTACCCAGTCTGTGGGTTCAGTGACCTTTGCGATTATTTCTTTTTCTTCCATTTCTTTTAGTTCGGTGTATAATTTTTGTTTTAGCTCGATGGGTATTTTTCTTGGAGCGTGGATGATGGGTTTTACCTCTGGATCTATTGTTCTATGGTACTTGAACTCCCTGAAGCATCCTACAGTGTCATCAAAACATTCTGGATACATGTCCATCAAATGTTTCATGTCCATGATTTGTGGACGATTCTCCAGTGGGGTGTTGCTGTCGACTTTCAGTGATGTTTTTGTTAGTTCGTGATTTACCGAGATTAACCCCAGCTTCTCGCAGCTGTTTAGTCCCAGGATCGCCGGTCCCTCGGAGTCGGTCACATAGAACATGCAGTTGATGTTTCTGCTTTTGTGTGTTCCTTTTATATAGGTTGTTCCGAGTTGTCTGATCTCGATCCCCCCATACGCTGTCAGCGTGACGTTGTTTGCTTTTAAACATCCTCTTTTCGGGTATCTATCTTCGCCCAAGTTTTCGGGGAAGATCCTCTGGTATAGCTTCAGTGGAAGGATGTTGCTCTGAGCTCCTGTGTCCAACTTTACTTTTAGATTGATGGTTGTGGGCTGTCCTTCGGTCCTCTTTTTAATCTGGATGATAGTGTGCCATTCTTTCTTTGGGGTGCTTTCCGCTCTGGACATTTCGTGTAAGAGAACCTTTATGATTTCAATGTTCAGAGCTTTGTCATACCCGCAGTCTTCGTCATCTTGCTCACCCATGGTATGGATTTTATTTTTCTTTTGTTGGTTCTGCTGCCCACCTCTGCTTTTGGTGTGTATCCCCTCTCTTTTAGCTCTGCACATCTTTTGCCAGTGGTTTGCTTTACCACACGTGTTGCAGCTTGTTCCATACGCTGGGCATTTTCTTCTGTCTGTGTAGTCGTGTTGTCTTCCGCAGTTTCTATACGTATTCTTCCCGCTGTCATATACTTGTTTTTATGTGCTGTGCTTTTCGCACACTGCATCTACTCTGTGATCCGGTTCGGGAGTTGTCCGCACATCAGCCGTATGAGTATTCAGCGTTTTCATCTGTTGTTTTGTGGCTTCGTGAGCCCTCGCTGTATCTATGGCTTCTGATATTCTGAGCTTTTCTTTTCCTATTAGTTCTTTTTGCACTTCTGTATGTGCTGATCCCCATATTAATTGGTCTACCAGTCTTTCTTCTAGTTCCGTAAACTTGCATTTGCTGGCTTCGTTTTTTAATCTCGTCAGGAAATTGTCAGCCGTTTCACCAGGTTCCTGTCTTAAGCTTTGGAATTTATACCTGCGGTGGTTTGATTTAGGCTCAAGATGGTTACTGAACTTTTCATAAATCTCTGTAGGGTTCGTTTTATCCTCTTCGGATAAACTCCGGTTGTTAGAGAGATCTAAGCCTTTTTCTCCCGCCCACAGTAGAATGTAGCTGACTTTTTCCTCATCGGAGGAGCCTTTCAGGAAACTTTTAAATGTAAGCTCGCATTTTTGCTTAAATTTCCGGAAAGCTTCCACGATATCGTCGGCTTCCCAGTTCATGATGGGGAGCATATTCGCGGTCAGTGCATTGGACGCTGACATTTTAGCTGCCCGTACGATTCGCAGTTAAAATGCTGCAAAGTTTACTTGTAAATTTCTTTCTTCAATCTGATATCGTTTTTACGTGCGTAAGTTTTACTCACTTATACCGCTGCCACCATGTTATGTCTTCTAGCGCTCTTAGTGCTTTGTAAAGACGCCTCTGGACTCGGTAGTTTGTAATTATAAACTACTATTTTATTTGAGTTGTAATGGCTGCCTGCCACATGGTGCAGGGTGATATTTCCAAGTGCCTGTGCGGCACCTGCGCACTACTTTCCCAGCATCGTAGTGCTGCTACACTTGATTTGAGTGTTAGTACACTTGTACAATGTAGTCCCAACATAACTATGTAACAGATTACCACCTACCACCCTCCCTCAGCTGATGAATCAGTAATCCTCCATGTTGGACACCACTTGGAAGAAGCACTGAGAGTAGCAAGGGCACAGAATGTACTCTGGGTGGGGGACTTCAATGTCCATCACCTAGAATGGCTCGGCAGCACCACTACTGACCGAGCTGGCCGAGTCCTGAAGGACATAACTGTCAGTCTGGGCCTGCGACAGGTGGTGAGAGAAACAACACGAGGGAAAAACCTACTTGACCTCGTCCTCACCAATCCACCTGTCGCAGATGCATCTGTCCATGATAGTATTGGTAGCAGTGACCACCACTCAGTCATTGTGGAGATGAAGTCCCGTCTTCACACTGAGGACACCCTCCATCGTGTTGTGTGGCACTACCACCGTGCTAAATGGGATAGGTTCAGAACAGATCTAGCAGCTCAAAACTGGGCATCCATGAGGCGCTGTGGGCCATCAGCAGCAGCAGAATTGTATTCCACCACAATCTGTAACCTCATGGCCCGGCATATCCCTCACTCTACCATTACCATCAAGCCAGGGGACCAACCCTGGTTTAATAAGGAGTGTTTTTTTTTTTATGTATTTGTTTTTTATGGGATCAGGGCGTCGCTGGCAATGCCAGCATTTAGTGCCCATTCCTAGTTGCCCTTGAGAAGGTGGTGGTGAACCGCCTTCTTGAACCGCTGCAGTCCGTATGGTGATGGTACTCCCACAGTGCTGTTAGGGAGGGAGTTCCAGGATTTTGATCCAGCGACGATGAAGGATCGGCGATATATTTCTAAGTCAGGATGGTGTGTGACTTGGAGTGGAACTTGGAGGTGGTGGTGTTCCCATGCGCCTGCTGCCCTTGTCCTTCTAGGTGGTAGAGGTCGCAGGTTTGGGAGGTGCTGCCGAAGAAGCCTTGGCAAGTTGCTACAGTGCATCTTGTAGATGGTACACACTGCAGCCACAGTGGAGGGAGTGAATGTTTAAGGTGGTGGATGGGGTGCCAATCAAGTGGGCTGCTTTGTCCTCGATGGTGTCGAGCTTCTTTAGTGTTGTTGGAGCTGCACTCATCCAGGCAAGTGGAGAGTATTCCATCACACTCCTTACTTGTGCCTTGTAGATGGTGGAAAGGCTTTGGGGAGTCAGGAGGTGAGACACTCGCTGCAGAATACCTAGCCTCTGACCTGCTCTTGTTGCCACAGTATTTATGTGGCTGGTCCAGTTAAGTTTCTGGTTAATGGTGACCCCCAGGATGTTGATGGTGGGGGATTCGGCGATGGTAATGCCGTTGAATGTCAAGGGGCAGTGTTTAGACTCTCACTCGTTGGAGATAGTCATTGCCTGGCACTTCTGTGGCGCGAATGTTACCTGCCACTTATCAGCCGAAGCCTGAACATCATCCAGGTCTTGTTGCATGCGGGCATGGACTGCTTCATTATCTGTATAGAAGAGCATGCCAGGAGCAGCACCAGGCGTACCTAAAAATGAGATGCCAACCTGGGGAAGCTGCAACACAGGACTACATGCATGCTAAAAAGCAGAAGCAGCATGCTATAGACAGAGCTAAGCGATCCCACAATCAACATATCAGATCAAAGCTCTGCAGTCCTGCCACATCCAGTCATGAATGGTGGTGAACCATTAAACAACTAACGGGAGGAGGAGGCTCCATGAATCTCCCTGTCCTCAATGATGGTGGAGCCCAGCACATGAGTGCAAAAGACAAAGCTGAAGCGTTTGCAACCATCTTCAGCCAGATCTACCGAGTGGATGATTCATACCAGCCTCCTCCTGAGGTCCCCACCATCACAGAAGCCAGTCTTCAGCCAATCGATTCACTCCACGTGATATCAAGAAACGGCTGAGCACACTGGATACAGCAAAGGCTGTGGGCTCTGACAACATCCCGGCTGTCGGACTGAAGACTTGTACTCCAGAACTAGCTGCGCCTCTAGCCAAGCTGTTCCAGTACAGCTACAACACTGGCATCTATCCGACAATGTGGAAAACTGCCCAGGTATGTCCTGTCCACAAAAGCAGGACAAATTCAACCCAGCCAATTACCGCCCCATCAGTCTACTCTCAATCATCAGCAAAGTGATGGAAGGTGTCATCGACAGTGTTATCAAGCAGCACTCACTCACCAATAACCTACTCACGGATGTTCAGTTTGGGTTCTGCCAAGACCACTTGGCTCCCGACCTCATTACAGCATTGGTCCAAACATGGACAAAAGAGCTGAATTCCAGAGGTGAGGTGAGAGTGACTGCCCTTGACATCAAGGCAGCATTTGACCGAGTGTGGCATGAAGGAGCCCTAGTAAAACTGAAGTCAATGGGAATCGGGGGGAAAACTATCCACTAGCACAAAGGAAGATGGTTGTGGTGATTGAATGTCAATCATCACAGCCCAGGACATCGCTACAGGAGTTCCTCAGGGCAGTGTCCTAGGCCCAACCATCTTCAGCTGCTTCATCAATGACCTTCCCTCCAACATAAGGTCAGAAATGGGGATGTTCGCTGATGACTGCAGTGTTCAGTGCCATTCACAACTCCTCAGATAATGAAGCAGTCCACGCCTGCATGCAACAAGACCTGGACAACGTTCAGGCTTGGGCTGATAAGTGGCAGGTAACATTCGCACCGCAGAAGTGCCAGGCAATGACTATCTCCAACAAGCAAGAGTCTAACCACCGCCCCTTGACATTCAACGGTATTACCATCGCCGAATACCCCACCTTCAACATCCTGAGGGTCATCATTGACCAGAAACTTAACTGGACCAGCCACATTAATACTGTAGCAACAAGAGCAGGTCAGAGGCTAGGTATTCTATGGCAGGTGTCTCACCTCCTGACTCCCTAAAGCCTTTCCACCATCTACAAGGCACAAGTAAGGAGTGTGATGGAATACTCTCCACTTGCCTGGATGAGTGCAGCTCCAACAATACTCAAGAAGCTCGACACCATACAGGACAAAGCAGCCCATTTGTTTGGCATCCCATCCACCACCTTAAACATTCACTCCCTCCACCACCAGCGTACCGTGGCTGCAGTGTGTACCATCTACAAGATGCACTGCAGCAACTCCAGATGGTGGGTGGAGAAAGCGCAGGAGATCCAGCAGTTAGCTGGCAACCATGACGTGCGTGGATTCTTTAGCGCAGTCAAGACCACCTACGACCCAAGCACCCAAGGTTCTACCCCACTGCGGGCCAAGAACGGAGAGGTACTCATCAAGGACAGGGAGGCAGTCAGTGCCCGCTGGAAGGAGCATTTCGAAGATCTCCTTAACCGAGACTCTGTCTTCGACATGAGTGTCCACAACTCCATCCCATAGCATGTTACCCACCACCACCTCAGCATAACCCCAGCCCGGCATGAGGTTGAAAAGGCCATCCGACAACTGAAGAACAACAAGGCCTCAGGAGCAGATGGAATCCCTGCCGAGGCACTAAAGCATGGCGGAGAAGCACTACTGGCGTGAATTCATGAACTCACTTCTCTTATCTGGAAGGAGGAGAGCATGCCAGGGGACCTCAGAGACGCCATAATTGTGACCATCTTCAAGAAAGGTGACAAGTCCGATTGTGGTAATTACAGAGGAGTTTCCTTGCTGTCTGCCAAAGGGAAAGTCATTGCAAGAATCCTCCTCAATCGCCTTCTCCCATTGGCTGAAGAGCTCCTCCCAGCGTCGCAATGCGGATTCCGCCTGTGGTAAACCACTGTCATACCTGTCTGTGTCTGTATGTGTATTCCACTAGGTACAGGTCTGGACATGCCTCGGCTGACTCCTCCCACTATTCCAGGTATATAAGTGACTACCTCCCAGTCCCTTAGTATTCTGGACGGGTCGACCACTCGAGACAAGACCTTCATTCTTTAGTTAATAAAAGCCTGGTTGTTACTCGCTCAACCTCAGTCTTTTGAGTAATTGATGGCGCATCACCGCCCACTAAGGGGCACAATGGACATGATCTTCACCGCGCGCCAATTACAAGAGAAATGCAGAAAACAGCACCAACCGCTGTACATGGCCTTCTTGGACCTCACAAAGGCCTTCGACACTGTCAACAGTGAGAGATTATGGAGTGTCCTCCTCAAATTCGGCTCCCGCAAAAGTTTGTCACCATCCTCCTCCTGCTTCATGACGAAATGCAAGCCGCGATCCTGACTAACGGTTCCACCACAGATCCAATTCACGTACGGACCAGGGTCAAGCAAGGCTATGTCATCGCACCAACGCTCTTCTCGACCTTCCTTGCTGCAATGCTCCATCTCACCCTCAGTAAGCTCCCCGCTGGAGTGGAGCTAATTTACAGAACAAATGGGAAACTGTTCAACCTCCGTCGCCTCCAGTCCCCCAGATCCAAGGTCGTCCCATCCTCTGTCGTCAAATTACAGTATGCAGACGGCGCTTGCGTCTGCGCACATTCGGAGGTCGAACTCCAAACCATCGTTAACACCTTCACCGAAGCGTACGAGAGCATGGGCCTTACACTAAACATCCGTATGACAAAGGTCCTCTATCAACCTGTCCCCGCCACACTGTACTGCCCCCCCCGATTATCAAAATCCACGATGAGACCTTGGACAACATGGACCACTTTCCATCCCTCGGGAGCCTACTGTCAACATGGGCAGACGTCGATGACGCCTTCAGTGTGCCAGTACAGCCTTCAGTCGCCTGAGGAAGAGAGTGTTTGAAGACCAGGACACCAAACCCGGCACCAAGCTCATGGTCTACAGAGCAGTAGTAATACCCGCCGTTCTGTATACCTCAGAGACATGGACCATGTACAGCAGGCACCTCAAACCACTGGAGAGGTACCATCAACGCTGCCTCCGCAAGATCCTGCAAATCCATTGGCAGGATAGGCGCACCAACGTCAGTGTTCTCGCTCAGGCCAACATCCCCATCATCAAAGCTTTGACCACGCTCGATCAGCTCCGATGGACGGGTCACATCGTCCGCATGCCCGATACGAGACTCCGAAGACAAGCGCTCTACTTGGATCTCCGACACGGCAAGAGAGCCCCAGGTTGGCAGAGGAAACGCTTCAAGGACACCCTCAAAGCCTCCTTGAAAAAGTGCAACATTCTCACCGACACCTGGGAATCCCTGGCCCAAGACCGCACAAAGTGGAGGAGAAGCATCCGGGAAAGCGCCGAACACCTCAGGTCTCTTCGCCGAGAGCAAGCGGAAGCCAAGCGCAAGGAGCGCAAGGAGCGCACGTCAACCCAAGCACCCCACCCACCCGCCCCTTCAACCACCGTCTGCCCCAACTGTGAAAGAGATTGTGGGTCCTGCATTGGACTCATCAGTCACCTAAGAGCTCATTTTTAATGTGGAAGCAAGTCATCCTCGTTTCCGAGGGACTGCCTAAGAAGAAGGTGCACTGCAGCAACTCGCAAAGACCTCTTCGGCAGCACCTCCCAAACCCGCGATCTCTTCCATCTAGAAGGACAAGGGCAGCAGGTGCATGGGAACACCACCACCTCCAAGTTCCCCTCCAAGTCACACACCATCCTGACTTAGAAGTATATCGCCGATCCTGTATCGCCAATCCTTCATCGTCGCTGGGTCAAAATCCTGGAACTCCCTCCCTAGTAGCACTGTGGGAGTACCTTCACCACACGGACTGCAGAGGTTCAAGAAGGCGGCTCACCACCACCTTCTCAAGGGCAATTAGGGATGGGCAATAAATGCTGGCCTTGCCAGTGACGCCCACATCCCATGAATGAATAAAAAAAACAAATCCCACTCTCCCCATACTCTTTAATAACCCATCCACTCTAATCCCACTCTCCCCTTCACTCCCCGCACCCTTTAAGGTCCCACCCATTCTAATTCCACTTTCCTACTCACTCCCCATACCCTTTAATAACCCACCCAGTCTAATTCCTGTCTCCTCCTCACTCCCTGTACCCTTTAATATCCCACCCAGTCTAATCCCACTCCCCCCTCACTCCCCGTACCCTTTAAAATCCCACCCAGTCTAATCCCACTCTCCCCCTCACTCCCCATAACACTTAATATCCCACCCAGTCTAATCCCACTCTCCCCTTCACTCCCCATACTCTTTAATATCCCACCCAGTCTAATCCCACTTTCCCCTTCACTCCCCATACTCTTTAATAACCCACCCAGTCTAATCCCACTCTCCCCCTCACTCCCCGTACTTTTTAATATCCCACCCAGTCTAATCCCACTCTCCCCCTCACTCCCCGTACCCTTTAATATCCCACCCAGTCTAATCCCACACTCCCCTTCACTCCCCACACT
This sequence comes from Somniosus microcephalus, assembly GCF_052327205.1. NCBI lineage: Eukaryota > Metazoa > Chordata > Chondrichthyes > Squaliformes > Somniosidae > Somniosus > Somniosus microcephalus. Next base: position 3,572,813 of record NC_141005.1, read on the forward strand.
CTTTAATAACCCACCCAGTCTAATCCCACTCTCCCCCTCACTCCCCGTACCCTTTAATATCCCACCCAGTCTAATCCCACTCTCCCCCTCACTCCCCACACCCTTTAATATCCCACCCAGTCTAATCCCACTCTCCCCCTCACTCCCCACACCCTTTAATATCCCACCCAGTCTAATCCCACACTCCCCTTCACTCCCCATACTCTTTAATAACCCACCCAGTCTAATCCCACTCTCCCCCTCACTCCCCGTACCCTTTAATATCCCACCCAGTCTAATCCCACACTCCCCTTCACTCCCCATACTCTTTAATAACCCACCCAGTCTAATCCCACTCTCCCCCTCACTCCCTGTACTTTTTAATATCCCACCCAGTCTAATCCCACTCTCCCCCTCACTCCCCACACCCTTTAATATCCCAACCAGGCTAATCCCACTCTCCCCTTCACTCCCCATACTCTTTAATAACCCACCCAGTCTAATCCCACTCTCCCCTTCACTCCCCGTACCCTTTAATATCCCACCCAGTCTAATCCCACTCTCCCCCTCACTCCCCACACCCTTTAATAACCCACCCAGTCTAATCCCACTCTCCCCCTCACTCCCCATACTTTTTAATATCCCACCCAGTCTAATCCCACTCTCCCCTTCACTCCCCACACTCTTTAATAACCCACCCAGTCTAATCCCACTCTCCCCCTCACTCCCCGTACTTTTTAATATCCCGCCATGTCTAATATATGAACATAGGAATGGAGGAGGCCATTGAGCCCCTCGAGCCTGTTCCGCCATTTAATGAGATCATGGCTGTTCTGCGATCTAACTCCATATACCCACCTTTGGCCCATATCCCTTAATATCTTTGGTTATCAAAAAGCTATCAACCTCCATTTTAAAATTAACAATTGATCTAGCTTCAATTGCCATTTGTGGAAGAGAGTTCCACATTTCTACCACCCTTTGTGTGTAGAAGTGTTTCCTAATTTCACTCCTGAAAGGTCTGGCTCTAATTTTTAGACTCTGCCCCCCTAGTCCTAGACTCCCCAACCAGCGGAAATAGTTTCTCTCTATCTACCCTATCTGTTCCCCTTAATATTCTGAAAACTTTGATCAGATCACCCTTTAACCTTCTACATTCTAGGGAATACAACCCAATTTGTAATCTTGCCTCGTAACTTAACCGTTGAAGTCCGGGTATCATTCTGGTAAACCCACGCTGTACTCTCTCCATATCCTTCCTAAGGTGCGGTGCCCAGAACTACTCACAGTGCTCCAGGTGTGGTCTAACCAGGGTTTTGTACAGCTGCAGCATAACTTCTACCCCCTTGTACTCTAGTCCTCTAGATATAAAGGCCAGCATTCCATTAGCGTTTTTGATTATTTTCTGTACCTGTTCATGACATTTTAATGATCGATGTACCTGGACCCCCGAGTCTCTTTGGACCTCCACTGTTTTTAGCTTTTCACCATTTAGAAAGTTCCCTGTTCGATCCTTTTTAGGTCCAAAGTGGATGACCTCACATTTGCTGACATTGAAATCCATTTGCCAGTTTTGCCCATTCACTTAATCTGTCGATATCCCTTTGTAATGTTATGCTTTCATCTACACTGCCGACAATGCCGCCTATCTTTGTGTCATCGGCAAATTTGGAAATATGACTTTCTATACCATCATCTAAGTCATTAATAAATACAGTGAATAGTTGAGGCCCCATCACATCCTGCCAATTTGAGTACCTGCCCATTATCCCTACTCTGTCTCCTGCCGCTCAGCCAATTTCCTAACCAGGTCAATAATTTGTCTTCAATTCCATGGGCTTCAACCTTAGATAACAGTTTCTTATGTGGGACTTTATCAAATGCTTCTGGAAGTCCATATAAATAACATCCATAGACATTCCCCTGTCCACTACTTTAATCACCTCGTCAAAAAATTCAATCAGGTTTGTCAGGCATGACCTACCTTTCACAAATCCATTCTGGCTCTCTCTGATCAACTGAAAATTTGCAAAGTGTTCAGTTACCCTATCCTTAATTATAGACTCTCGCAATCTCCCCACAACAGATGTTAGGCTAACTGGTCTATAATTCCCTGATTTCCTTCTCTTGCCATTCTTAAAAAGCAGAGTGACATGTGCAATTTTCCAACCTAAAGGAACGGTTCATGAATCTAGAGAACTTTGGAAGATTATAGTTAGGACATCTGCAATGTGCTCACCTACTTCCTTTAATCCCTGGGATGGAAACCATCTGGCCCTGGGGATTTGTCACTCTTTAGTGCCATTATTTCTTCGTTACTGTTAATTTACTTACATTAAGTTTATTGAGTCCCTGTCCCTGATTTAGTTTCCTTGGGATTTCCGGCATGCTATCCTCTTCTTCTACTGTAAATATTGATGCAAAGTAATTATTCAACATGTCCGCCATTTCCTTATTATCATTGACAATATCGCTGCTTTCAGTTAAAGGGGCCAACATTGCTCCTGATCACCCTCTTTTTCCAAATGTCACTGTAAAAATTCTTCATATTGATTTTGATATCCCTTGCAAGTTTCTTTTCAATTCAATTCAATTCAATTCAATTCAATTCAAATCGCTTTATTGGCATGACAAGGTACATCTTATGTTGCCAAAGCATCGAAAAACATTTATGGTTGAACACATAAACGCAGATCTATCCATACAGTGTATAAACAGATATATCCCTGAGTGTATAAATATATATACATTCACATAATTTGTATATACTCTTTTTTTCAGATTTAATGGTTGTCCTTCTGTTTATGGCAAGCTGTAACATAGTGTGCCGCTAAGGTTACACAATTTCTCTGTTCCCCTAGTAGGTATGGGAGTTTTTGGTCGTCATTCAAATTTCTGAATTCAGGGCATATTTTTGTGAATTTTGGGTAGAAATTCTCCCTGATGCCCTGATATTTTCCACAAGCTGTGAGGAAGTGCATCTCTGTCTCCACCACTCCCTAACTGCAGTGAGAGCATATCCTGTCCTCTCTTGGGTCTGCCTGTGTCTGCCTTTTTCGATGGCCAGGCTATGTTCACTAAGTCTGTACATTGTCAAGGTTTTTCTCAGTTTCCTATTGATGTAAGAAAAAGGAGGCTTACCATCAAGTAACTTTAAAGTAAGCTTTAAGTAACTTATAAACACACTATATACAAGAGAGGTCTTTACCATGCCTCTGGTAGAAGCCTCTTACAATACTGAACAGACCAGTATTTATACCAGTCCAACAGGAAGTGACATGACAGGAAGTGAGGTATGTACACAGTTCATAGTTCATAGTTCACAGTTCACAGGAAGTGATGACATAACTTCCCGGAAGTTATTATTTTTATCACATTCTTCCCTCCTGCAGGTTTAGGAGGCTGTGGTCTACCTTTTGGTCCACAGCCGCCGAACAAGGAAGAGTCGCACCCGTTTGGATTCCCGTCGTAGAGGGTCGCTAGTCCGCTTACATGCGGTTGGCCATTGGCCAGAGTCCGTGTGGCCTGGATTGCCCTGTGAAGGGTCGGGGAGATCATGGCTTCGAGTACGAGCCCCAATAGGTTCAAAGTCAGACTGCCTCTGTTCAGAGGGAGGTGCAGAGCTGGTCTGTGGCAGACCAGTACTTTCATGCGTGGTACTGGGAGGGTCGCAACCTTGAGCACGGGGTTCTACCGGCACCAAGCTAGTTGGTGTCCGATCAGGATCCTGGAGAGGGGTACCCGATAGGTCCCAAGAGTTTCCTGGTGAAATGCCATCACCCGATGTCCCATTAGGTCCTGGTGGGCAGGGAGCCAGATCCCGTAATGATACGGTAGATTCTCGGCCGTCGGAATATCGTATGTTTGCATAGGTGGGGTTGGCATCGGTTAGTTCGACCTCGTCTACAAGAGGGTCATTTTTAGACGTCCGAACGTATCTTCGGAGTAATACAGGTCCAGGAGTAGTTAGCCATGACGGGAGTGATGTCCCATGAGATGAGCGACGCTGGAATCCAAAGAACCGCTCATGAGGTGTAGTATTTGTGGCTGTAGAAAGCAGGGACCGTATAGAGTGCAATGCATCCGGAAGCACTGTTTCCCATTGCTGGTCGGGTAGGCCCCGAGATCTTAAAGCGAGACGTACGGAATTCCAGATGATACCGTTATACCTCTCTACCTGCCCATTTCCGATGGGATGGTATGGTGTTGTTTTGCTTGTAGCAATTCCCCGTTCTGAGAGGTAGTCCTTGAGTTCCCTCGACATAAAGGATGGACCCCGATCTGAGTGAATATAAGCCGGCATGCCACAGAGAGAAAATACCTGCTCAAGGCAGCAGATTACTGTGGACGCCAGCATATTGGAGCAGGGGAAGGCAAACGGAAAACGTGAATATTCGTCGATCATGGCGAGCAAATATGTGTTCCGAGTTGAAGAGGGCACTGGGCCCTTAAAATCGATGCTAAGTCGTTGCATCGGTTGGGTTGCATGTATGAGTATACCATCTGAGGGGCGGAAGAACTGAGGTTTTAATTCCGCACAAAGCCGGCATTCTGAGCATATTTTCTTTACATCTCCAGTGGAAAAAGGGAGATTCCGTGATCGTACGAAATGTAGCATGCGCGTAACGCCAGGATGGCACAAACCATTGTGGACATCCATGAGGGTGGAGGATGACATAGTGGAGCAGAATGCCCGTGTGAGGGTGTCCGGGGCCACATTCTCCTTGCCAGGCCGATAGAGAATGGTATAACCAAAAGAGGCCAGTTCCATCCTCCAAAGTTGTATTTTATTATTCTTAATTTTGGTTCGTTTTCGATTATCGAGCATGAAGGCGACTGATCGTTGGTCCGTGATCAATGTAAAGTGCTGGCGAGCTAGAAAATGGTTCCACTTCCGTACTGCCTCTATGATGGCTGTGGCTTCTTTCTCAACCGGAGGATAATGTAGCTCGGCACCTTGTAAGGTCCTGGACATAAATGCTACAGGACGACCTTCCTGATTCAGAGTAGCCGAGATCGCCACCTCCGAGGCATCACATTCAACCACGAAAGGGAGATTCTCATCAATGGAGTGAAGAGCCGCTTTCTCCAACTGTTTTTTGAGAAGGTTAAAGGCTGCAACAGCCGCTGTTTCCAGTGGAAATGATCTAGCATGCAGCAAGGGTTGGATTTTGTCCGAAAAATGAGGAATCCATTTAGCGTAGTATGCAAACAGACCGAGAGCCCGACGTAAAGAAGCTGGATTCTTAGGTGACGGGAGCTCTTGGAGCGGGCGAAGTCTTTCTGGGTCTGGCTTAATGATACCATTGCCTACGCAGTAGCCAAGGATGTTGATGGTCGGTTGCGACTCAACAGATTTGGATTCATTCAGGGTCAAATTACGGCGATGGAGGGCATCCCGAAATTTTTGGAGGTTGGAGTCGTGTTCCTGTTGATCATGACCTGCAATGGTAATGTTATCAAGATAGGGAAAAGTGTCCCTTAGGTTTTCCTGCTTAACCAGGCCATCCATTGCCCGTTGAAAGACAGCCACTCCATTAGTAACCCCGAATGGCAGGCGACAAAATTGGTACAGCCGTCCATTAGCCTCAAAGGCTGTGTACTGCTTATCTGAGACCTTCAAGGGTAACTGATGATAGGCACTTTTTAAATCGTAAGTTGAGAACACTTTGTATTCGGCCAGTTTATTAACCATATCATCAATGCGTGGCAATGGGTAGGCGTCCAAGTCGGTATATTGATTGATGGTTTGCGAATAATCGATGCATAGTCGCTGTTTGTGAGGTTTTAGAGGGTTCTTGACAATGACGACTTGAGCCCGCCAGGGCGACGAACATGGTTCAATGATATCCCCTGCTAGAAGTCGAGATATTTCAGCCGCAATAAAAGATTGGTCTTCCTGATTAAAGCGCCGCGATTTCGTTATTATCGGTTGGCATTGAGGCGGAATACTGGCAAATAATGAGGGTTCATCAAGTGAAGCTGCTGATAATGCACAAAATGGTAATTTAGATGGTATATTAGAAATAGTAAGTCCGGGTTTGGATCCACCAAACTCAATGGTGAGTTTCTTATGCTGTTTTTGGAAGTCCAGTCCTAAGAGGAGATCACTACATAAGTCCTTGAGCACCGAAAGTCGGGTGGAGGGATACATACGACCATGAAGTGTCATATCAACAACACAAAAGCCGGAGATTCTGGTATTAAGTGATGACTGGGCCATCGCAATTGCCTGGTCCGATGGGAAGACATGTAGTTTCAATTTCGCAACAATCTGTTCCTTAATGAAACTATCAGTACTTCCTGAGTCAATTAAGGCATCTAAGGTATGCCCTTTAATTGAAATTTTTGTGGCAGCATGAGACAGGTTCTGTGGGCAAGCAGCTGTAATTGGTGTCGTTGCACAGAGAGTGGCTAAAACTCTCGGTGTGCTTCTTCGGGAGAGAGCTCGAGAGGAAGCTTGATAGGTCCTAGCTGGAGCATCTTGATAGGCCCTAATTGGGGCAGTTCGGTAGGCCTTAGCTGGATTGGCCCTCGTAGAGGCCCTTGATAGGCAAACTTTAGCAAAGTGTCCTTTTTTCCCGCAATAACTGCAGATTGCATTGCGAGCAGGGCAGGTTTTCCTAGGGTGAAAAGCATCTCCACAAAAGAAGCATTCCTTCCTAGATTGCCAAGAGGCTGCTAAAGTGGGGTCGTCCTCCTCTTCTTCATCAGAATTATCAGAATTAGATTCCCCCATGATAGGGTTCACCTGAGACCGCTTGAATTGTCTGGTTGCAGCTACAGCAGCAGATCGAGATCTGGGCAGCTGATAGAGGTCTGCATTTCTCTTTGCCAAATCCAGTGAACAAGCTAGGTCAAAAGCTTTTTGTAGCTCAAGTGTTTTACTTTCTAGTAGACGCTGGCGTATAAATGGAGAGGCAATCCCGCAGATGAAAGCATCACGAATCATTTCTTGGCGGTACAGCTCAGCTGAGGCTGCCTGAAAGTTACAACCTACGCTGAGCCTGCGAAGTTCTTGCAGGAATTCGTCAATTGATTCCCCTGGCCCTTGTCGGGCTGTGGCCAGTAGATGTCTAGCATAGACCTCATTTGGGGTCTTGGCATACAGTTTCTTAAGTGCCCGAATCACCTCATCGTAATTATCCCATTCATCAACATATTCGAACACTTTTGGGGTCACATAATTGATAAGTATCTTCAATCTAGCAGGAGCATCCGCTTCACATTCATCCAGAAAATTCTCAAAAGTACGGTACCAATGCTTCCATACCCTGCCAGCTGCTGGTGCATTCGGGTCCAAGTCCAGACGAATAGGTCTAAGGATTTTCTCCATGATGGGTGGTTCCCTGGATCCTTAATTCCGAGTTTGTCCGAAGGTCTAGTATTCGTGAGTGTAAATACTAAGTTACTTAAATTGATGTAAGAAAAAGGAGGCTTACCATCAAGTAACTTTAAAGTAAGCTTTAAGTAACTTATAAACACACTATATACAAGAGAGGTCTTTACCATGCCTCTGGTAGAAGCCTCTTACAATACTGAACAGACCAGTATTTATACCAGTCCAACAGGAAGTGACATGACAGGAAGTGAGGTATGTACACAGTTCATAGTTCATAGTTCACAGTTCACAGGAAGTGATGACATAACTTCCCGGAAGTTATTATTTTTATCACACCTATCCTTTACCATGGTCAGGTATTCAGCCATGTTGTATTGTCTGTTTAGGGCCAAGTAGCAATTGAGTTTGTTTTGGGTTTTTGTTGTTTCTGCCCAATATGACAGATATTTTTCCTTTTGCTTAGTGACAATTGTGTTGGGTCGAGTTCTCTGTGCTACGATGTCACTGTCCTGGGGCTGGTTATTGTTAGTAGTGTTAGTACAGGTAGACTATCCTTTATCCGAAAACCTCGGGACCAGCCGAGTTTCGGATAAAGGAGAATTTCGGATTTCGGAAGGTGGGTCAGCGGGGGTCCGCGGGGGGGTCGGCGGGGGGGTCGGCGGGGGGTCGTGCGCACGACTTATGCTGACGCTCAGCGTAAGTCAGTCGGGGTCGGCGGGGGTCGGGGCCGGCGGGGTCCGCGGGGGGGTCGGCGGTTGTCGGGGCTGGTGGGGTCGGCGGTTGTCGGGGCCGGCGGGGTCCGCGGGGGGGTCGGCGGTTGTCGGGGCTGGCGGGGTCGGCGGTTGTCGGGGCCCGCGGGGGGGTCGGCGGTTGTCGGGGCTGGCGGGGTCGGCGGTTGTCGGGGCCGGCGGGGTCCGCGGGGGGGTCGGCAGTTGTCGGGGCTGGGGGGGTCGGCGGTTGTCGGGGCCGGCGGGGGGGTCGTGCGCACGACTTACCCTTTATCCGAACTTCCGAAACCGGAACCCTCTAAAAACCGAAGGTTTTTTCGTTCGTACGCACGACTTACGCTGAACGAAAAAAACTTCGGTTTTTAGAGGGTTTCGGTTTTCGGAAGTCCGGATAAAGGGTAGTCTACCTGTAGTTACTTCACTGAGTCCCAGGACTAGTTGACTGAGGGTATTCTTCTTTATGGTCCTCTCTTGGCATTTCAGGGCTTCGTAATGATAGCAGTGGGGGTTGCTCATTTTTAGGTGTTTCCAAAATTTGGTGGCTCTTTTTTGGATAGTAATTATTAATGGATATTGGCCTAGTTCTGCCCTGCATGCATTGTTTACGGTTTTCCTTTGGGTCCGGAGGATACTTTTACAGAATTCTGCATGTAGGATCTCAATGGGGTGTTTGTCCCATTTTGCGAATTCTTGTTGTGTTAGCGGTCCCCACACCTCACTGCCATAAAGTACAATTGGTTCAATTACTGATTTAAAAATTTTGAGCCAAATGCTAATTGGAATTTCTATTTGGATTGATTTTTTAATGGCATAGAAAGCCCTTCTTGCTTTCTCTTTCAGTTCATTCACAGCCAGGTGAAAATTTCCCGTAGAACTGATTTTTAAGCCCATGTATGTGTAGTTAGTGGTTTGTTCAATTTTAGTTGTTCCCAGTGTGAAATTTATTCTGGGTCCCTGATGTCTGGATCTTTGCTGGAACACAAGGACTTTGGTTTTTTGGGGGTTTATTGTCAGGGCCCAGGTCTGACAGAATGACTCTAGCAGATCCAGGTTCTGCTGTAGACCCTCCTTAGTTGGTGACAGCAGAACCAGGTCACCTGCATAGAGGAGGAATTTAACCTTGGATTCATATAGGGTGAGGCCGGGTGCTGTAGATTGTTCAAGTAGTTTTGCCAATTCATTTATGTAAATATTAAAGAGTGCCGGTGAGATGGGCGAGCCCTGCATCACACCACGCCCCTGTGGGAAGTATTTTGTTTGTTTGTCTCCAATTTTAACTGCACATTTATTGTTTGTATACATTGATTTAATTACATCATATGTTTTTCCCCCTACACCACTTTCAATAAGTTTCAAGAATAGACCATCGTGCCAGATGGAATTGAAAGCCTTCTGGAAATCTATAAAGCAGGCAAAAATTTTGCTTTTGTTTTGATGAACATGTTTGTCAATTAGGGTCTGCAGGGTGAAGCTATGATCTGATGTTCTATAGTTTGGCAGGAATCGAATTTGGCTTTTACTCAAGACATTGTGCTCTTCAAGGAAGTTTATAAGTCTTTTGTTTATGATACTACAGAAAACCTTCCCCAGGTTACTGTTTACACAGATGCCTCGATAGTTATTTGCGTCAACTTTGTCTCCACTTTTGTATATGGGCGTTATGAGTCCTTTGTTCCAGATATCAGGGAAGTAACTGACACTCAGAACCAAGTTGAAGAGTTTCAGGATAGCCAATTTCATTTTATCATCCGTGTGTTTAATCATCTCGCTTAGGATGCCGTCTGCACTGCAAGCTTTTCCTGGTCGCAGGTCCTTGAGTTTTTCAAATAGCTCTTTTTCAGATATTATGGGGTCTAGCGGGTTTTGGTTATCTTTTATGGCAAATTCGAGCTTTTCCAGTTTTTCGCATATTTGGTATTGCTCTGGGCTTAGTGTGTTTTTCTGGTATAATTTTTCAAAATAGTTTTCCCATGTGTCTCCGTTTTGAATGGCCAATTCGTCGTGTTGTTTTTTGTGTAATGTATTCCAGTTGTCCCAGAAACAATTGGAATCAATGGATTCCTCAATGGAGCTGAGTGTATTCTTAATATACTGCTCTTTCTTGGTTCTGAGTGTGTTTTTGTATTGTGTTAGTGCCTGACAATAAGTAAGGCATAATTCCTCGTTTTCTGGTTGTCTGTGTTTTTGGTTTGATATTTTTCTGAGTTTTTTCCTCATGTTCTGGCAATCGGAGTCAAACCATTTTTCGTAGTTTTTTGTTTTGGGTTTATTCTTGCGAACTTTCAAGTTTGACATTGATGCCAAATTATCAAAAATATTATTTAGGTTATTCACTGCCCGGTTTACGCCTTCTTTATTGTGTGTGTATGTATTTTCCAGAAAGGTGTCCAAGAGAGCTTGAGTTGATTGATTGCTAATTGCTTTCTGGTATTTTTCCGTGCTGTTTTTGGCCCATCTGTAGGATTTTTTAATGTTGTACAGCTTACTGGGTTGTGTTTCTGTGTTGGTTGTTTCTGTCCTTTTAAGATATGCAGTAATTTGACTGTGATCTGACAGTGTTGTTTGTGGTTTGACTGTGAATGCTCTGAAAGAGGATGGGTCCAGATCCGTAATCATATAGTCTACGGTGCTGAAGCCAAGAGGTGAGCAATAGGTGGATCTTCCTAGGTAGTCTCCCATGAACCTACCATTGACAATGTACAGACCCAGGCTTCGACATAGCTGCAGGAGCTGTTTTCCGTTAGCATTTGTCTGTTTGTCGCAGTTATGCCTGTGTGGATGGGAAGAGAGATCAAAGTGGTTATTCCCAAATATGTAATTATTCCCCTGATTATTGCTGACGTCTGGTTCTTCGCCAGTTCTTGAGTTGAGGTCACCACAGATCAACACATCTCCCTGGGCCTGGAATTGGATAATCTCCCTCTCTATGTTGGAGAAGGTGTCCTCTTTGAAGTACGGGGATTCTGTCGGGGGGATATAGAGTGTGCAAATGAAAACATCTTTCATGCTGGAGATGATGCCCCTCTTAATTTTGAGCCATAAGTGGTTTTCGCCCTTTTTTATAAATTTAATGTAAAAGCACGGTGGCACAGTGGTTAGCACTGTTGCCTCACAGCGCCAGGGACCCGGGTTCGAATCCAGCCTCGGGTGACTGTCTGTGTGGAGTTTGCACATTCTCCCCGTGTTTGTGTGGGTTTCCTCCGGGTGCTCCGGCTTCCTCCCACAGTCCAAAGATGTGTGGGTTAGGTTGATTGGCTATGATAAATTGACCCTTAGTGTTAGGGGGATTAAATACGTGGGGTTATGGGGATAGGGTGGGATATGTGTTGGTTTACGGGGATCAGGTGGGAGGGATCAAGGGATGTGGGGAAAAGGCAGGGACAGGGTGCTGGGTTTGGATGATCAGCCATGATCACATTGAATGGTGGAGCAGGCTCGAAGGGCCGAATGGCCTACTCCTGCTCCTATCTTCTATGTTTCCTATCTTCTATGTTTACTAAGCTCTGCTTTAAGCCAAATCAGTATGCCTCCAGATTCTCTGCCCTGGGTTACTCCTGGCAATTTATTGGAGGGGACCACCAGCTCTGTGTACCCATGGGACAGCCAGTGTGCCCTTCTCCTCTACACCAGTTTTCCTGTAGAATGATAATATCTAGGTCTTTAATTTCATCTAGGAACTCTGGGGTCCCACTCTTCATGCCAAGCATAGAAGAGCTTAGACCTTGGATATTCCAGGTTGAGATATATAAGGATTTCATGCTAAAATTGATCTTTTACTGTGATGGGTTAAAATATGATAAATAGTGATATGTGTTTGTCATGTCTAAATGGGGAAAAAAGAACATTTCAATTGTCTATAAATGCTGAGGATAATTGGTTACAACTCTTTCTAACAACTAGTCATTTTTTTTCTGATCCATAAGGCGGGAGTAGATGCTGCTGATCGTCTGCATTATGTCTCTTAATGGATTGTCTCTGCCTGTGGTATTGCGTACGCCCTGAGCACCTCTCCCTCTGCCTGGCTGGGGGTGGTCCTGTTCCCCTGTAGGACAGGAGTGGTGCAGGTCCGAAATTGTTGTTGTGCGTGGGGATCCTCTCTGGTCCCGGTTGGTGTGGTGGTGGTCTCTGTAGTAGTGGTCTCTGTAGTAGTCTTGGTCTGTATCCCGTTGGTCTTTGGTGATCGGCGGGGGGGTCCTCTTGGAATCTGGGTGTGGACCCGGTTAAAAGCGACGTCCTTCAGGGCCTTCACAAAGACCGACATTCGCTTCCTGTGGATATTGACTTGGTCGTAAAGACATTCCACATCGAGGGTGGGGTGTTGGGCCAGGTGCACGTTATGTTTTAATTCACAGTCTCTTGCTATGCTGGCATTTATCTCATGGATTGTTTTGTTGTTGAAGTCTCTTCTCGGCAATAGTGTGGAAACAGTGATTCTAGTGTTTGGGAAGGTGTCGCTTGCCTTCTCAATCACTGATCCGAGCGATGTTGCTACCCTTTTCTGCTGGGCCCTTAGGTCATTTGTGCCGGTGTGTATTATTATGTGTTGGGGGGAGCCTAATTGGGTTTTGGTCAGCCATTCTAGGGCTGTGTCTGTTGTTGAGCACCAGAGTTTTTCTACTTTACGCCTAGGGAAGAGCTTTTTCTCCCAGAGGAATTTCCCATTTGAGTCTATGAGTATTACGATGTCAGCCTTGTTGGTGTTTACTGGCTGGTAGTTTTCGCCTGGACTCACAGGTTGTGTGTTTGACTGTGGTGGTCGTGTCTGGTGTGTGCGTTCCTCTTGTGAGCGGCTTGGCTGTGGTTCCAAAGTGGTGGGGGCAGACTGGGCTTCAGTGTGCTGGTTGGTATGTGTGGCTCCCCCTGTATTGTGGGTCTGCTGCTGTTGTTCAGTGTGAGAGTGCAGCTGCTCAGTCGGGCTCTGTATTGTCTTATCTCTAGCCTCTGGCTGCTGGGCTAATGCCGCTATCTCTCCCTTGTGGCTCTCTTTGTCTTTCTGTAGCTCTTTCACCTGCTTCCCAAGTAAGTTCAGCTCTCTCCTGTGTCTCTCACTCTCTTGTTTTTGTTCCTGTTTTATTGCTGAAATGCTGTTTTCTTGGTCGGTTTTCAGTTTAAGGAACTCCTCTGTAAGTTTAACCAGCTGTGTCTCCAGCTGGTTAAATTTCTCCTTTAGGTTTACCGGGCTGTGGGACCTCAGGGTGTGTGCCTGGTCGGAGCTGGAGGGCTCACTCACTTCCTGGCTAGGTTGCTTTTCTCTTGGTGAGCTGGAGGTTGTAGGTGGAGAGTGTGTGGCTTTCTCCCTGGTATTTCCGCTGGGGCTGATCAAATGTACCATGGGGTTGTGGGGCCCCAGGGTGTGTGCCTGGTCCGAATTGTGTGGCTTGCTCACCTCCTGGCCAGGTTGATTTACTCCTGGTGAGCTGTAAGTGGTGGGGGAGTGTGTGTGGCTTTTTCCCTGGTAGTTACCCTGGGGCTGGTCTTTCCTTTCTCAATTATTTCTCTCAGTTTCTGGAAGGCCGTTTCAAAGTCTTTGAGGTTGCCTTGCACCATTATTGTACCGTTTCTGTACATGTTGACCGTTGTGGTTTCACTACCAGGGTCCCCGGATTTCTTTATTTTCAGTTTGGACCCATTAGCGGTTTTTTCCTGCTTAACCCTGGGATAGTGTATGTTTATTGCTTTGATCCAAGCCGCTGACTGATCTGAGTAAAAAATGAGATTACTCATTTCTCTAACTCTCGCACCCAGTACCCTTTACTATCCCACCCAGTCTAATCCCTCTTCATATTTAATATTCCTTTTTGAGGAACTAATTCCTTTTTACAGAATTAAGACCTTTGGTTTCTGGTGGAGAATTCTACACTCTAACTGCTCTTTGTGTAAAGACATTAATTGTGATGGATATTTTTATTCCTTTGTAATTATCGAAATGGAGCCTTGCGGTTACTGTTGTATCGGTGCAAACCCCAGGACCCGGGACAATCTGTCCCGGCATCACCCCGGGACCCGGGACAATCTGTCCCGGTCATCACCCCGGGACCCGGGACAATCTGTCTCGGTCATCACCCCGGGACCCGGGACAATCTGTCCCGGTCATCACCCCGGGACCCGGGACAATCTGTCTCGGTCATCACCCCGGGACCCGGGACAATCTGTCCCGGTCATCACCCCGGGACCCGGGACAATCTGTCTCGGTCATCACCCCGGGACCCGGGACAATCTGTCCCGGTCATCACCCCGGGACCCGGGACAAACTGTCCCGGTCATCACCCCGGGACAACCTGTCCTGGTCATCACCCCGGGACCCAGGACAATCTGTCCCGGTCATCACCCGGGACCCGGGACAATCTGTCCCGGTCATCACTCCAGGACCCGGGACAATCTGTCCTGGTCATCACCCCAGGACCCGGGACATCGCCAGCTGACCGGGGGAGGGGTCAGGGGGCGGGGCGAGGCTTCACTGGGCGGGGCTTGGGGCGGGGGCGGGCTGGGGTGTGTGAGCGGAGCCTGGTTCTGTGGGCAGGGCCTGTGAATGGGGCGTGGCCGGGGCCTGGAGGGGGCGGGGCCTGGAGGGGCGGGGCTGGGGTCTGTGACCGGGGTCTGGGGGCGGGGCCTGAAGGGGCGGGGCTGGGGGTGTCTGTGACCGGGGTCTGGGGGCGGGGCCTGGAGGGGCAGGGCTGGGGTCTGGGGGCGGAGTCTGGAGGGGGCGGGGCGGGTGCAGTGAGCGGAACAGCCGGCAGGTGTCGCACCCCGTCACTGGGCGGGGCCTGTTGCCATGGTGCGGTTACCGGCTCAGCGCGCTCGGCCAGTAAACAGCGGGAGAGAGAGAGAGCGCGCCGGAGAGAGGGAGTGTGTGTGAGTGAGTGAGAGCGCGGCACTGGCACCCGGAGAGAGGGAGCGGCCCCCGGAGCGGACACTCGGAGCCAGGCACGGACGGCAGGTGCGAGCGAGCGGGGGGCGGGTGAGGGGCTCCGGGCCCCGCGGGTCGGGGGATCCGCCGCATTGCAGGTGCGGCCTCGCCCTGTCCCGGTCCCTGTCCTGGGCCGGGCTGCAGACTCTGTCTCGGGGGTCACTCGGTCCACGGGCTGTGTTTGGAGCCGCTCCGAGGGTCTGCTGACTGTGCGGGGCCGGGAGACCCTCGCTCGCCCAGCCGGACTGACGCTTGTGCTGTGACAGTGAATAAATCACAGATTGTGAGCAAAGGCATTGTCGCAGCACCAAGGTCGAGTGTGCAATCTCTGTCTATGGGCAAAGCTGGCGGAATGTCTCCCGGTGCCGCTCACCAGCCTGTTGGCAGCGGTGAGGAGCTTCTCTCTCACTGACACATTGCTCTGTCTGATATAACACAGGCTTTCGCATAAATTGCTTTGTATCTGCAATGGTTTCACAGCTGTTATGTTCTAGAACACTAATTTCACCAGAACTTACATTTTTTTTAAACTTGTGGATGTTTAAATCTAAATTTGGAAAACTAGTGAAACTGCAAAAGCCTGGGCATTGCCCTGTACAGATCATTCAGCGTAAACTTGAGGTCATCCAAATCTCGGCTGCCCGTGTCCTAACTCGCACCGAGTCCCATTCACCCATCGTCCCTGTGCTCGCTGACCTACATTGGCTCCTGGTAAAGCAACACCTCAATTTTAAAATTCTCATCCTTGTTTTCAAATCCCTCCATGGCCTCACCCTTTCCTACCTCTGTAACCTTCTCCAGCCCCACAACCCTCCGAGATTTCTGCGCTCCTCTAATTCTGCCCTCTTGCGCATTCCGTGTCTTTACCTGCCTAGGCCCCGAGCTCTGGAACTCCCTTCCTAAACCTCTCCGCCTCTCTCTCCTCCTTAAGACGCTCCTTAAAACCGACCTCTCTGACCAAGCTTTTGATCATCTATCCTAATTTGGCTAAGTGACAGGAAACAGAGAGTAGTGGTGAACGGTTATTTTTCAGACTAGAGAAAGGTACACAGTGGTGTTCCCCAGGGGTCGGTTCTAGGACCGCTGCTTTTCTTGATGTACATTAATGACGTGGATGTACAGGGCACAATTTCAAAATTTGCAGATGACAGAAAACGTGGAAGTATAGTGAACAGTGAGGAGGAGAGTGATAGACTTCAGGAAGACATAGACAGGCTGGCGAAATGGGCAGAGACATGACGTCCCCCAGACACACGAGCACTGAGGACAGTTTGTGAGACTCGTCTCAGTGTCCGAGCAGCGGGCTCGAGCACTGGCACAGCTGTGATGGGCTAAATGGCCTCCCTTTGTCCTGTAATTTTTACGATGTGATCTATTTACGCACCAAGGCATTTGGGGAGTTCTACAGACCATTTTTAAATGGGGCTGTATTCTGCCTCCCGATTCAACCGCCACTTCCTCGCCTGCCTGTCTTGCATATCCTACTTATAATATGTGGTTAGTATCTCATTTCTAACCTGTGGTCCTAGTAGCCTTTCTTAATACTGTTTTACAACTACAGAATTCTCTTGAATTATATGGTGCGATTATGCAATGGCCCTACAATAACCTCAGTCTTGGATATGTCTTTCAGTAATATACGTGAGTAAGTGCCCCGTTCTAAGTTCACCACGGCCCTTTCTGGGCTGCAACCGAACTGAAGTTCCCAGCTTTCCACGCACGCTCCTCAGTTAACTGCTCGGAAATGCATGAGAATTAATGCAATGTCTGGCTCACTCCCAAACTCTCTCCATTTCCGAGTAACTGTCAGCCGTGGCTCAGTGGGCAGCACCCTCGCCTCTGAGTCAGAAGGTTGTGGGTTCAAGTCTCCCTCCAGAGACTTGAGCACAAAAATCTAGGCTGACACTCCCAGTGCAGTGCTGAGGGAGCGCCGCACTGTCGGAGGTGACGTCTTTCGGATGAGACGTTAAACCGAGGCCCTGTCTGCTCTCAGGTGGACGTAAAAGATCACATGGCACTATTTCGAAGAAGAGCAGGGGAGTTCTCCCTGGTGTCCTGGGGTCAATATTTATCCCTCATCAATCAATATAACAAAAACAGATGATCTGGTCATTATCACATTGCTGTTTGTGGGAGCTTGCTGTGTGCAAATTGGCTGCCGCGTTTCCCACATTACAACAGTGACTGTACTTCATTGGCTGTAAAGTGGTTTGAGACGTCCGGTGGTCGTGAAAGGCGCTATATAAATACAAGTCTTTCTTTTTCAATCTGTTTGTTCAATCTCAATCCCTCACCATTTTAGAGTAACGCTCATTCTGGTACAAAGCCACTTATCCTGCACCATTTGAGAAGATAACATCTATTTTGGTTTATTTTCAATCAGAATCAGTTTACCTAATAAAAATAAGATTCCATTCCAGATATCAATAAGAGATAAGCCAAGAGAAGAGCGCCCCAGCTTCTGCAGATAGACTGCTGGTGGTGAGTGGCTGGGTGATCATTTAGTTGGGCATTGTAATGACATCATGAACTGGCAGAGTAAAGTGTTTGAGTGTCAACAGAACTGCTCAATCTGATCTGACCAAATTTCTCTGCTGTCCTTGTTTGCTTCCCCGCCTCCAAGTGTCATAAACTCCAGCTACTCCATAACTGTACTCAAGACAGAAGATAATTACAGGAGGAAGGCCATTCGGCCCATCTTAGTTCATTCATCCTGTAGTTACCTGCCCCCCCTCTCCCCTGTTACAGCATCCAGTAGGTTTTTAAATGATTTCAGAGTTTTTTGCCTCCTGATATCTGTCTTAAATTTGCCATGTCCTAGTCTGAACCGGGTCCCTGGGACAGTTTCCTTTGTAATTTAAGTCCTGCCCATTTGCCTCCCACCCTCGGCTGCTGCATTGCTGCCCGTCCCCGGTGTTTCGGTGCACAAGATCGCTCCACCACCCTCCTTGAGCAATCTTCTCCAGCCACACGTGCCATTTCGTGCCCATCACTCCACTGACTCGGGATTGTTTCCTGCCTTCCTCAGCACCATGTGGGTGGGACTGATCCATCAGCCATCACTCTCCTGCCCTCTAGAACTCTCTTCCAAAGCCATTCTGTCCTCACACCTTTATTCTTTTCTTGCAAAACCTTTGTAAAAACCGATCGTGTTGATCTAAATGTCTTCTCTTCTTACCTGGTATCATCTCCACATTGTAACAGAATGCCTCTGCGTGTATTGTGTGAGCTTGATGCAGCACAGAAGGAGGCCATTTGGTCCATCGTGTCTGTGCAGGCTCTTTGGAAGAGCAATCCAGTTAGTCCCACTCCCCCGCTCTTTCCCCAGAGCCCTATAAATATGTTGTTTGGCGGCTGGTGTTGCCGTAGACTCGGAGTTGCGTGGCTTCATACAATGCATGTTCTGCTCCTGTGTCGTAATGCAGTGCTGGCAGAGTGTGGTTATTGTAAATCCCTTTTTTAAATGTATTTGGAGTTGCGTCAGACAGCAATCCTGATTGGATAATTGAATAATTCAGATAACTGTTCACCTTAATGTTAATGTAATAATAATTCACCATGGCAACTGATACATGGTGCAGTAAGATAATTGGATGTGCTGGTACTGTCAGTTTGCTTACAGATAATTCAGAGACGTGTAATTTCAATTGTACTGAATAACCTCAGTACATTTTGCAGAAGTACTTGTGCGCATGGTAACATGGGGCTGTACATGGAGAGGCCAGTGTTTGGGGTGGGTGGGAGGTGGAAGATCTTGCAGGAAATGCATGTTGCATCAATGTGACCTTTGCAGCTGTGTGCAGCTCCGTCCATTATTTATTATATTGATATTTGCCGTGAAGTTATGTTGCTGCAAAGCTGCACATCGCTCTCGTCTGTCTCTCAGGTCAAGCTGATGCTTAACATTTTATGTACAGCTCCTGAAAAGCACTATAGACTGTGGCTGGCTTGTCTTATAGAAAGTGCTGCGGGCGCAGTGTGCGAGCAGGAGGATTGCCAAAGACATTGTTTGCCTTGCTAACTGACAACTCAATGTTGCTCACATTGTGCTGATCTGTTCAGCAAATGCTACACCCCTGGTCACTCGCCCAGTTGCTGCGCTGCGCTCAATAATAAATTGTGTTGTTGGGCAGTTTTATTGGCCATTGGGAATCAACTTGCTAATATTTAGGATGTTTTTATTCCACATGATGTATTTGATATACTTTACATTTAAAAAAAATGTAAATCCGTGCATTATATCTTTAAAACCAGCACAGAAACAGGTCACATCGGCCAATAGGAATGGTGCCCTTCCCAATCGTAGTGTTGCTTTCCAGCAATCTCATTGGCCAACAACGATAACACAACCTGTCAAATCTTGGTATAAAAGCAAAATATTGCGGATGCTGGAAATCTGAAACGAAAACAGAAAATGCTGGAAACACTCAGCAGGTCAGGCAGTATCTGTGGAGAGAGAAACAGTCATCGACCTGAAATGTGAACTCTGTTTCTCTCTCCACAGATGATGCCTGATCTGCACTTTCTCTGTTTATTACAGATTGCCAGCATCCACAGTATTCTGCTTTTGTTGATAATGTATTGAATTGTGCTTATGCACAATCCCTGTATACATTATCCTTTGTGTAATGCTTTTGTGTCAGCCTGTTCTAATGAGGATAACCCTGTGTCAACATTTGTATGTCACGCTGTAATTGCAGACCTGCAGCCACTAGGTGTGCTGATGCACATATCCACGTGTCTCCCAGGCCCTCTGCTCTATTACCTACACTCCGCACAGCACACCAATGAATTAAGTAAGTCTTAAAATAAAAATGTCGATCCCAGCTCCATCCCTGTAAAATGCCTGCCTCCTCCTGTGGCCTCACATCCTCCACTCCCACTTGGCTGCCAGCTGTGTGTTGTACCTGTGGCTGCCCTTGGGCCTCGCTCCTTTGTGCTAACGTGCTTCCTTTCCCACCCCACACTGGCTTCTCGGGGGCCCGACTGCTTTGCTGCAAAATGCCTGCTTTCATCCGGCCCACTTCATCCCGCCCTGCTGCCAACTGACCCACTTCGGCTCTGCTCCCTCCCTCTGGCCCTTCTGTGGCTCCTCGGATCCTGCTCCCTCTACTGCCCCTCGCCCCACGGCTCACCGCTCTGCCCCGCTTCCCGCAGGTTCATTCAAGGTGATGGCACCAAGCTTGTACTGTGGAAACATGCACAGCAGGAGTATTAGTGCAGCAGAAGGGAGCCACTGGGGTCGACAAGGTACACGTTCCCCCACCCCCCGACCAAATACACACACTCTGATCCTTGCCATGTCACCAGTGAGACAAGGCAAGCAGCAAAACATAGAAGCAAGACAAGTAATAAATATCTATATATCTATCTTGTACCAAATGCGGAACCCTCCCCAATTTGAGTCAGGCAATGCACTTGTTCCTGGAACTTTTTTTGTGTAGCCTAACAAGTAACGAGGAAAAGTTTTTTTACGCAACGAGTGGTTAGGATTTGGAATGCGCTGCCTGATAGGGCGGTGGATACAGATTCAATAGTAGCCTTCAAAAGGGAAAATTGGATAAATACTTAAAAGGAGAAAAAAATTGTAGGGATATTGGGAAAGAGCGGGGAGTGGGACTAACTGGATTGCTCTTCGAAAGAGCCGGCACAGACTCGATGGGCCGAATGGCCTCCTTCTCTGCTGTACTATTCTATGATTCTATAAGTATCAGTTGGCGCTGTGCGGTGCTGTGAGGTCGCGGTGCTGTGAGGTCGCGGTGCGGTGCGGTCTCCTTGTTGTGATGTGTTCTTGCTGTGATATAATCCATACCACATTCACATGATTGCCAGGGACCAATGACAGATGAGATTTTTCAGGTACATTCCATGGACTGATCACGCGTGTTTTAATATATAAATGAAAAATGCCGTTAGTGAAAAGTGTTGTACCCTTGTGATTACTACTGGCCAATGAGATGTACTGGAAATATATATATATTAATAGATCTTTGGCAGCATGCGATGTTCGTTAGAATGTGTGTTCAGTAGCAGACCTGCATCCAGGCTCCGAGCAGCAACAAGACTGTGACTGAGAGGTGATGACTTTCCTCATTTCTTTCTCCTTCCCACCACATCCAGTTGTGTAAGTGCGTGTCTCTTAGTTCAGGTGTAATCAGGAACTCTGCAGCATGCCAGTGTCTTTGCTGCAGTGGCTCCACACGTCACTATTCCTGAATCCTTTGATTTCTTGGCTGTTGTACATGGTGCGAGGCAGACAGATGTTCAGAGATCCAGACATTAGTGCGCTGACCTAAATTAGTGATGAAATCGCATTCCAGTAAGTGCAGCAATCGAAGCCTCTCCTTTGTTTCAGACCCATCTGCAGCACCTGTATTTTGTGGAATCCAAAGATGATTTAAAATAGAAAGTAATTGATACCTGGATCTGATTACAAGGCATTAATTCAATTTGAGTGATTTTAAATGTCTTCCTGAATAATTAGTGAAACTCGAGGGCTTTTAAAGTGCCATCAAAACCTCGAGTACAAATTGGTCTTGCAGTCCCTCCTTCGCAGGTTTTATTTTTAAATAGTTGATCCTGTTGCATTCCTCAAGGACAGAAGATTTTTACATCTGTAACTGCCTCTGCCTCTGCTCATCTCCCACCGCGAATAGTTTTTACATCGGTCTCTCTCTCTCTGTCTCTGTCTCTGTCTCTGTCTCTCTCTCTCTCTCTCTCTGTCTCTGTCTCTCTGTCTCTGTCTCTCTGTCTCTCTGTCTCTCTCTGTCTCTCTGTCTCTCTGTCCCTCTGTCTCTGTCTCTCTGTCTCTGTCTCTGTCTCTCTCTGTCTCTCTTTGTCTGTCTCTCTGTCTCTGTCTGTCTCTCTCTGTCTGTCTCTGTCTGTCTCTGTCTCTCTCTGTCTCTCTCTGTCTCTCTCTGTCTCTCTCTGTCTCTCTGTCTGTCTCTGTCTGTCTCTGTCTGTCTCTGTCTCTCTCTGTCTGTCTCTGTCTCTCTCTGTCTCTCTCTGTCTCTCTCTGTCTCTCTCTGTCTGTCTCTGTCTGTCTCTGTCTGTCTGTCTCTGTCTCTGTCTCTGTCTCTGTCTCTGTCTCTGTCTCTGTCTCTCTCTGTCTCTCTCTGTCTCTCTCTGTCTCTCTCTGTCTGTCTCTGTCTCTCTCTGTCTCTCTCTGTCTCTCTCTGTCTGTCTCTGTCTCTCTGTCTGTCTCTGTCTGTCTCTGCCTGTCTCTGTCTCTGTCTCTGTCTCTGTCTCTGTCTCTGTCTCTGTCTCTGTCTCTCTCTGTCTCTCTCTGTCTCTCTCTGTCTCTCTGCCTCTCTCTCTCTCTCTGCCCCTCTCTCTCTCTCTGCCTCTCAATTCAATTCAAATGCTTTATTGGCATGAAAGTTTACAGGGAACCATATTGCCAAAGCTTACATAACAAAAAGTACAGTTTTCCAACATTCTGTAGGTGTCAAACAATTTTGACCTTCGTTGGGTACAGACAATATTAATTTAAACAGTCGTTGACCCTCGTTGGATACATTCAGTATTAATTTTTAAACAGTCGTTGGGTACATTCGGTATTGATTTAAACATTCTTAATGTTTATATATGCTATGGGTGTGCTCGTTAGTCCCTCACTGTTCCACAGGTTGTGACATGTTGTTACATATTGGGCACCAAGGTATGGTCTGTCTCCTTCTCCCAGGGCTAATCTTAATTTTGACAGGTCATCCAATTCTTTGAAATCTGGGGTTGTTTGGCTGAGCTTGTCAAAATATATGTTTCTTGTTTTGTTGAATTTTTCGCATTTTAGGAGGAAGTGCATCTCTGTCTCAACCTCGCCGGCCAGACATTGATCACATATTCTATTCTCTCTAGGCTGCCAGGATTTCTTGTATCTTCCTTTTTCAATTGCCAGTTGGTGGTCGCTTAGTCTGTACCTGGTGAGGGTCTCTCTGTTTTGTGTCTCTGATGGTCGAGAGATAGTCTGCCAGTTTATATTCTCTTTTTAGGGCCCGGTAACATTCTAATCTGCTTTGGCTTTTGGTTATTTTGTTCCAATGTTCCAGGTAGGTTTCTTTGCATTGTTTAATGATTTGGTTCACTCGGATTGGTGTTAGGAGGGCAGTGTTGGTCTGGGACTGGTCAGGGTCCGGCTGAGTAGGAGTACTTAATTTCAGTAGCAGCTGACTCAGGGGACTCATTTCTGGGTTCAGCTCTTGGGTCTGGAGGGCTTTAAAATGAAGGGTGTCTGGGGAACTAGATTTGAGGTGATTTAGAAAGTTTAGTGCTCGTTTTTGGATGTTTATTATCAGTGGGTATCTGCCTAGTTCGGCTCTACATGCATTTGTTGGTGTTTTCCTTTGGGTGCGAAGAATGCTTCGGCAAAATTCTGCATGTAGGGCTTCTATTGTGTGTTTTTCCCATTTAGTGTAGCTATGGTGATTGAGTGGGCCCCATACTTCACTACCGTACAGCGCAATGGGCAGGATTATGCTGTCAAATATTTTGAGCCAGATTTTGATTGGAATTTGGATGTTGTAGAATTTTCTTTTTATTGCATATAGGGCTCTTCTGGCTTTTTCTTTTAGTGCATTCACTGCTATGCTGAAGCTCCCTGATGCTGTGATGGTTAGACCAAGGTAAGTGTAGCTCATAGTGTGTCCTATGATGGTATCACTGAGAGTAAACTGGTATTTGTTTTCCTGACATCTGGGCCTTTTTTGAAAAATCATGATGTTGGTTTTCTTTAGATTTACTGTCAGGGCCCAATTTTGGCAGTATTTGTCGAGTAGGTCTAATTGTTACTGTAATCCTTGTTCTGTGGGAGACAGCAGAACCAGGTCGTCTGCATAGAACAGGGATTTCACTTCCCCATCTAGGAGACAGAGACCCGGTGACTCGCTTTGCTCCAGCATGTCTGCTAACTCATTTATGTATATGTTGAACAGGGTCGGGCTCAAATTGCAGCCCTGCCGGACGCCTCTTTGGGTGAAGAAACCGGTGCGTTTGTCTCCAATTTTGACACCGCATTTATTTTTCAGATACATCAATTTAATAAGGTCATAGACTTTGCCCCCTATTCCACACTGAAGAAGTTTGTAATAGAGCCCTTCGTGCCAGATAGAGTCAAAAGCTTTCTTGAAGTCAATGAAACAAGCGAATATTTTCCCATTTTTTGTTTGGTGTATATGTTTTTCAATGAGAGTGTGAAGGGTATAGATATGGTCGGTGGTGCGGTGTTTTGGAAGAAAGCCTATTTGATTTTTTCTAAGGATATTATGTTTGTTAAGAAAATCCAGCAATCTACTATTTAGAATACTGCAGAATAACTTCCCTAGACAACTGTTGACACAGATGCCATGGTAGTTATTTGGGTCTGATTTGTTGCCACTTTTATATATGGGAGAGATGAGTCCTTGGCACCAGATATCGGGAAAACAGCCTGAACGTAATATGATGTTGAATAACTTGAGTACAGCACCCTGCATCTCCATATTGCTGAACTTGAGCATTTCATTTTTGATGTTGTCTGGACCACAGGCTTTCTTTAGGTGGAGAGATTTTGTTTTTGTGGCCAGTTCTTTCCAAGTGATTGGGGAGTCTAGAGGGTTTTGGTTGTCTTTAATTGTTGCTTCTAATGTGTGGAGTTTTTCTGTGACATGATGTTGACTTGGGTTTGTTTCGTTTATTGGGATGTCTTTGTAGAGGTTTTCAAAATGTGTTCTCCAGATGTCGCCATCTTGGATTGGTAATGCTTGCAATTGTGTTGTACTCAGGTTATTCCACATATCCCAGAATTGATTTTGATTAATGGAGTTTTCAATTTCTTCGAGTCTTTTGTGGGTATAATTTTGTGTTTTGTTCCTAATGGTGTGTTTATATCTTTTGAGGGTCTCATTGTATCTAATACGTAGGTCTGGATTGTTTGGTTGGCGATGCTTTTGGTTTGATATTTTTCTCAGGTCTTTTCTGGCATTTTTGCATTCGTGATCAAACCATTTCTCATTTTTTTGTCTTTTGTAACGTTTCCTCTTCTGTTTCACAAGGTCGGCTTTTACAGCTGCCTCATGGAAGATCATATTTATATCATCTATGGCCATGTTTACACCATCTCTGGTGATCTCATATAGATTTTCTTTAAATTTTGATATTTTACTTGTGAGATCAGGTGAATTTAGTGCTGTGATGAATTTATCTCCACTGTCTGGGGCCCATTTGTATGTCTGGTTTATTTTATGGAGCTTACTGGGTTCCTTTTTTGTGTCTGTAGTTTGGGCAGAAAGTTTAAGGTACACATTTATTTGGTTATGGTCTGAGAGGGGGGATTGCTGCCTGACAGTGAATGCGTTGATATCGCAGGGGTCCAGGTCAGTGATTGTATAATCCACCACACTAGACCCAAGAGTTGAGGAATATGTGAGTCTCCCTAAGGAGTCCCCTCTGAACCTACCGTTAACTATGTACAGGCCTAAGGCTCGGCAGAGTTGCACTACCTCCCTACCGCTTTTATTTATTTCACAGTCAAGGTTGTTCCGATTTGCGATGGCTGGTGTGACATATAAAGGGGTCTGGCCAAACACATGGTTGTTGCCCTGTGGGTCTATGAAGTCAGGTTCACATCCGGTCCTTGCATTTAGGTCCCCACATAGTAGCACCTTTCCTTGGGCCTGGAAATGGCTGATTTCCATGTGGAGAGTATCAAATAACTCCTCTTCAAAATATGGCGATTCTATTGGAGGTATGTAGATCGCACATAAGTAGACATCTTTTTTTGCTATTCCTATATTTTTATCTAATTTTAGCCATACATGTGATTTCCCCTGTTTTATCGGTGAGATGTGTTTGTCCAGTTCTCCTTTATACCACACCAAGATTCCCCCGGAGGTTCTGCCCTTGCGTGTCTTAGTGTTCTTTACTGAGGGCACAATGATTTCATGGTACATTGGAGGACAGTGGGTGGGCACGTCCTTTTGACACCATGTTTCTGTTAACACAATTATATCAATGTCTTTTATAGATTTTAGGAATTCAGGGTCTGTACTCTTCATCCCAAAAGTTGAGGAGCGGAGACCCTGGATATTCCAGCAGCTTATGTGGAAAGAACGCATCTATATAGTTCAAAAAAACGAAATAAAATGGACCTATTTTGTGGGACGGGTGTGAAAACACTAGTTTATATAATGCTAAATGACGATTTAGTATAAATTCCATAAGGCATGCACATACTGCTATCTAATAATAGTAATAATACTCTCTGCCTTTCTCTCTCTCTCTGCCTTTCTCTCTCTCTCTGCCTTTCTCTCTCTCTCTGCCTTTCTCTCTCTCTCTGCCTTTCTCTCTCTCTCTCTCTCTGCCTCTCTCTCTCTCTCTGCCTCTCTCTCTCTGCCTTTCTCTCTCTGCCTTTCTCTCTCTCTCTGCCTTTCTCTCTCTCTCTCTGCCTCTCTCTCTCTCTCTGCCTTTCTCTCTCTCTCTCTCTCTCTCTCTCTGCCTCTCTCTCTCTGCCTCTCTCTCTCTCTCTCTCTGCCTCTCTCTCTCTCTCTCTGCCTCTCTCTCTCTCTGCCTCTCTCTCTCTCTCTCTGCCTCTCAATTCAATTCAAATCGCTTTATTGGCATGACAGGTTACATCTTATGTTGCCAAAGCATCGAAAAACATTCATGTTTGTACATAAAAATACAGATCTATCCATACAGTGTATAAACAGATATATCCCTGAGTGTATAAATATACATTCGTATATTTTATATATACTCTTTTCTTATATTTAGTGGTTGTCCCTCTGTTTATGGCAAGCTGTAACATAGTGTGCCGCTAGTGTTATACAATTTCTCTCTTCCCCTAGTAGGTATGGGAGTTGTTGGTCGTCAATCAAATTTCTGAATTCCGGGCATATTTTTGTGAATTTTGGGTAGAAATTCTCCCTTATGCCCTGATATTTTCTACAAGCTGTGAGGAAGTGCATCTCTGTCTCCACCACTCCCTGACTGCAGTGAGAGCATATCCTGTCCTCTCTTGGTAGCCGGGTCTGCCTGTGTCTACCTTTGTCTACCTTTTTCAATCGCCAGGCTATGTTCACTAAGTCTGTACATTGTCAAGGTTTTTCTCAGTTTGCTATCCTTTACCATGGTCAGGTAATCAGCCATGTGGTATTGTCTGTTTAGGGCCAAGTAGCAATTGAGTTTGCTTTGGGTTTTTGTTGTTTCTGCCCAATATGACAGATATTTTTCCTTTTGCTTAGCGACGATTGTGTTGGGTCGAATTCTTTGTGTTACGCTGTCACTGTCCTGGGGCTGGTTATTGTTAGTAGTGTTAGTAGTTACTTCACTGAGTCCCAGGACTAGTTGACTGAGGGTATTCTTCTTTATGGCCCTCTCTTGGCATTTCAGGGCTTCGTAATGATAGCATTGGGGGTTGCTCATTTCTAGGTGTTTCCAAAATTTGGTGGCTCTTTTTTGGATAGTGATTATTAGAACATAAGAAATAGGAGCAGGAGTCGGCCAATCGGCCCCTCGAGCCTGCTCCACCATTCAATAAGATCATGGCTGATCTGATCCTAACCTCAAATCTTCTATCACTGTGCATCCACCCGAACCCATGTGATCTCCCGGGAGAGGCGAAAAACCAGATAAAGACCCAATGGCCAATTTGGGAGAAAAAAATCTGGGAAATTCCTCTCCGACCCATCTAGGCGATCGAAATTCTTCCAGGAGATCACTCTGTCCCTATATTTTCTACAGTACTTAGCTTCTGTAAAGGCGATCTCCACCCCAGCCAGGAACAGGAATAAAACCATCTCCTGAAATCTAACACAGAATTAGAACACAGTAGGAGCAGAACCGGGCTACACGGCCCCTGGGCCCACTCCACTACCCACAGGACCATGACCATTCTGAACCTAGACTCATGTCCAATTTCCTGCCCGCTCCCTGTAACCCTTAATTCCCTTTACTTCTAGGAAACTATCTATTTCTGGTTTAAATTTATTTAATGATGTAGCTTCCACAGCTTTCTGGGGCAGCAAATTCCACAAACCTACCACCCTCTGAGTGAAGAAGTTTCTCCTCATCTCAGTTTTGAAAGAGCAGCCCCTTATTTTAAGATTATGCCCCCTAGTTCTAGTTTCACCCATCATTGGGAACATCCTCACCGCATCCACCCGATCAAGCCCCTTCACAATCTTATATGTTTCAATAAGATCGCCTCTCATTCTTCTGAACTCCAATGAGTAGAGTCCCAATCTACTCGACCTCTCCTCATATGACCACCCCCTCATCCCCGGGATTAACCAAGTGAACCTTCTTTGTACTGACTCGAGAGCAAGTATGTCTTTTCTTAAGTATGGACACCAAAACTGTACGCAGTATTCCAGGTGCGGTCTCACCAATACCTTGTACAACTGCAGCAATACCTCCCTGTTTTTATATTCCATCCCCTTAGCAATAAAAGCCAACATTCCATTGGCCTTCTTGATCACTTGCTGCACCTGCATACTAACTTTTTGAGTTTCGTGCACCAGGACCCCCAGATCCCTTTGTACTACAGTACTTTCCAGTTTCTTGCCATTAAGATAATAACTTGCTCTATGATTTTTCCTGCCAAAGTGCATAACCTCACACTTTCCAGTATTGTATTCCATCTGCCAAATCTCTGCCCACTTACTTAGCCTGTCTATGTCCCCTTGCAGGTTTTTTATGTCCTCCTCACTCACTACTTTCCGTCCCATCTTTGTATCATCTGCAAACTTTGATATGTTACACTCGGTCCCCTCCTCCAAATCGTTAATATAGATTGTAAAGAGTTGGGGACCCAGCACTGACCCCTGCGGAACACCACTAGTTACTGGTTGCCAATCTGAGAACGAACCATTTATCCCAACTCTCTGCTTTCTGTTAGAGAGCCAATCCTCCACCCACGCCAGAATATTACCCCCAATCCTGTGATTTTTTATCTTGAGCAATAATCTTTTGTGTGGCACCTTGTCAAATGCCTTTTGGAAGTCTAAATACACTACGTCCACTGGTTCCCCTTTATCCACCCTGTATGTTACTTCCTCAAAAAACTCCAGCAAATTTGTCAAACATCACTTCCCCTTCATGAAACCATGCTGAGTTTGTCCTATTAAATTATGTTTATCCAAATGTCCCGTTACTGTCTCCTTAATAATGGACTCTAACATTTTACCAACCACAGATGTTAGGCTAACAGGTCTATAGTTTCCAGCCTTCTGCCTACTACCCTTTTTAAATAAGGGTGTTACATTAGCAGTTTTCCAATCTGCCGGGACCTTTGCTGAGTCCAGTGAGTTTTGGAAAATTATTACCAATGCATCCACAATCCCTACCGCTACTTCCCTCAAGACCCTAGGATGCAAGCCATCAGGTCCAGGGGATTTATCCGCCTTGAGTCCCATTATTTTACCAAGTACCACTTCCTTACTGATTTTAATCGTATTTAGTTCCTCCCCCCCTAGAGTCCCCTGTTTGTCCAGTGTTGGGATATTCTTAGTGTCCTCTACTGTAAAGACTGATACAAAATAATTGTTCAGTGTTTTTGCCATCTCCATGTTTCCCACCATTAATTTCCCGGTCTCATCCTCTAAGGGACCAACATTTACTTTAGCCACCCTTTTTCTTTTTATAAAACTATAGAAACCTTTACTGTCTGTTTTTATATTTTTTGCTAATTTACTTTCATAATCTACCTTCCCTTTCTTAATCAATCTTTTAGTTATTTTTTGCTGTCTTTTAAAGACTTCCCAATCTTTCATCCTCCCACTAGATTTGGCTACCTTATATGCCCTTGTTTTTAGTCGGATACTATCCTTAATTACTTTACTTAGCCACGGATGGCTATCTTTTCTTTTACACCCTTTTTTCCTCAGTGGAATATATTTTTTTTGGAAGTTGTAAAGTAACTCCTTAAATGTACACCACTGATCATGTACCGGCCTTACCCTTTAATCTATTTTCCCAGTCCACTCTAATCAATTCCGCTCTCATACCTTCATAGTCTCCTTTATTCAAGCTCAGCACGCTTGTTTGAGATCCAACCTTCTCGCCCTCTAATTGAATATGGAACTCAACCATGTTATGGTCACTCATTCCAAGGGGATCCTTTACTAGGACATTTTTAATTAATCCTGTCTCATTACACAGGACCAAATCTAAGGTTGCTTGCCCCCTGGTTGGTTCAGTTACATACTGCTCAAGAAACCCATCCCTAATACACTCAATGAACTCATCCTCAAGGCTGCTCTGCCCAATTTGATTTGTCCAGTTAATATGATAATTAAAATCCCCCATAATTATAGCTATTCCCTTATTACAAGCCTCAACTATTTCCTGATGAATACTCCGTCCAACAGAGTTGCAACTGTTCGGAGGCCTATAGACTACACCTACTAGTGTTTTTTTCCCCTTATTATTCCTTATCTCCACCCAAACTGTTTCACTATCGTGCTCCTTTGACCCAATATCATTTCTCTATTATAGTGATTCCTTCCTTTATTAACATAGCCACCCCACCTCCTCTCCCTTCCTGCCTGTCCTTCCTGATTGTTAAATAACCTGGTATGTTTAATTCCCAGTCATGGTCACCCTGCAGCCATGTTTCTGTAATGGCCACAAGATCATACCCATATGTCGTTATTTGTGTTGTTACGAATGCTACGTGCATTCAGATAAAGAACTTTCAAATATGTTTTGTAACACTTAGTTCCTGTTTTTTCCCTTTTTAGTACTTTACTTTTTATTCCATACCTTCTGTCCCTTCCTGACACATTCTGTTTTTTAATTCCCCCACTGCTACCTAAGTCTATGACCTTCTCTGTTGTCATTTCTATTATTTGCTCTCTAGAAACCTCCCCCCCACTAATTAGTTTAAAGCCCTCTCTACAGCCCTAGTTATATGATTCGCCAGGACTCTAGTCCCAGCACTGGCCAAGTGGAGTCCGTCCCAATGGAACAGCTCCCTCCTGTCCCAGTATTGGTGCCAGTGTCCCAAGAAACAAAACCCATTTCTCCCACACCAGTCTTTGAGCCACGCATTTAACTCTTTAATTTTATTTATCCTAGCCATATTCGCTCATGGCTCAGGTAATAACCCAGAGATTATTACCCTTGAGGTTCTGTTTTTTAATTTGACCCCTAGCTGCTCATACTCCTTTAACAGAACCGTCTTCCTTGTCCTATCTACGTCGTTTGTACCAACATGGACCACGACAACTGGATCCTCCCCCTCCCACTCCAAGTTTCTTTCCAGCCCAGAAGAGATGTCCTTAACCCTCGCACCGGGGCAGGCAACACAGCCTTCGGGACTCCCGCTCTTGACTGCAGAGAACCCTATCTATCCCCCTAATGATACTATCCCCTACCACTACAACATTTCTTTTTACTCCCTCCACTTGAATGGCCCCCTGTACCACGGTGCTGTGGCCAGGTTGCTCATCCTCCCTGCAGTCCCCGCTCCCGCCCTCACAGGGAGTAAGAACCTCGATCCTGCTGGACAAGAACAAGGGCTGCGTCTCCTTCAACACTACATCCTGGATCCCTGTACCTTCCTCACTCGTAGTCACACCGTCCTGTCCCTGACCACGGACTACATCTGCAGTAATTAACTTCATAGGTGTGACCATCTCCTGAAACATAGAGTCCAGGAACTTCTCCCCCTCCCTGATGTGTCGCAGAGTCTGAAGCTCGGTCTCAAGCTCCATAACATGGAACTTGAGTTCCTCTAGCAGCAAACACTTGTCGCAGATGTAATCACCGTGAGCCTCAATGGGGACCACCGGCTCCCACATCTCGCAACAGTAACACATCACCTGCTCCATTCTATATAATTAATTAAATTTCTTATTATTAGTTATGAAGACCCTGCCCGGATATAGATGATAATGTCACACCACTATTCAAAGGACTTACCAACCTAAAGGTATAAAAGAGAAGAGAAGGAAGAAAACCAACCAACCAGCTGATCACCAACCTCCTCCTTGAATACTGTCTGTGGGCCTGTTTGGTTGACTCGTCTCGCTGCTCTGCCTCCGCAGTGCTGTCTAAGCCTGGGAGGGGGGAACAAAACAGAGCAAAAAACACACCCTCACCTCCCACTTAGCAAAACTCCAGCACCACTCAATGCACAAGGCACTCCGTGCACTGCACTAGCCCCTCCCCTTTTATACCCGGATTCTACTTCCGGTTTAAACTGCCCGAGAGTTTAAAAAACCCTTAAAAAATTTAACTTACTTCAAATAATTGACTTCTTAACACACTAAAATTCACAAAATACACTTAAATGATTTTTCTCCCACTTAGCAAAACTCCAGCACCACTCAATGCATTATTAATGGATATTGGCCTAGTTCTGCCCTGCATGCATTGTTTACGGTTTTCCTTTGAGTCCGGAGGATACTTTTACAGAATTCTGCATGTAGGATCTCAATTGGGTGTTTGTCCCATTTTGCAAATTCTTGTTGTGTTAGCGGTCCCCACACCTCACTGCCATAGAGTGCAATTGGTTCAATTACTGATTTGAAAATTTTGAGCCAAATGCTAATTGGGATTTCTGTTTGGATTGATTTTTTAATGGCATAGAAAGCCCTTCTTGCTTTCTCTTTCAGTTCATTCACCGCCAGATGGAAATTCCCCGTAGAACTGATTTTTAAGCCCAAGTACGTGTAGTTAGTGGTTTGTTCAATTTTAGTTCCTAGTGTGAAATTTATTTTGGGTCCCTGATGTCTGGATCTTTGCTGGAACACAAGGACTTTGGTTTTTTGGGGATTTATTGTCAGGGCCCAGGTCTGGCAGAACGACTCCAGCAGATCCAGGTTCTGCTGTAGACCCTCCTTAGTTGGTGACAGCAGAACCAGGTCATCTGCATAGAGGAGGAATTTAACCTTGGATTCATATAGGGTGAGGCCGGGTGCTGTAGATTGTTCAAGTAGTTTTGCCAATTCATTTATGTTAATATTAAAGAGTGTCGGTGAGATGGGCGAGCCCTGCGTCACCCCCCGCCCCTGTGGGAAGTATTTTGTTTGTTTGTCTCCAATTTTAACTGCACATTTGTTGTTTGTATACATTGATTTAATTACATCATATGTTTTTCCCCCTACCCCGCTTTCGATAAGTTTCAGGAATAAACCGTCGTGCCAGATGGAATCGAAAGCCTTCTGGAAATCTATAAAGCATGCGTAGATTTTGCTTTTGTTTTGATGAACGTGTTTGTCAATTCGGGTCTGTAGGGTGAAGATATGATCTGATGTTCTATAGTTTGGCAGGAATCCAATTTGGCTTTTACTCAAGACATTGTGCTCCTCAAGGAAGTTTATAAGTCTTTTGTTTATGATGCTACAGAATACCTTCCCCAGGTTACTGTTTACACATGCCTCGATAGTTATTTGGGTCGACTTTGTCCCCACTTTTGTATATGGGCGTTATGAGTCCTTTGTTCCAGATTTCAGGGAAGTAACCGACACTCAGAACCAAGTTGAAGAGTTTTAGGATAGCCAGTTTCATTTTATCATCTGTGTGTTTAATCATCTCGCTTAGTATGCCGTCTGCACCGCAAGTTTTTCCTGGCCGCAGGTCCTTGAGTTTTTCAACTAGTTCTTTTTCTGTTATTATGGAGTCTAGCGGGTTTTGGTTATCTTTTATGGCCATTTCGAGCTTTTCCAGTTTTTTGCATATTTGGTGTTGCTCTGGCCTTAGTGTGTTTTTCTGGTATAATTTTTCAAAGTGGTTTTCCCATGTGTCTCCATTTTGAATGGCCAATTCGTCGTGTTTTTTGTGTAATGTATTCCAGTTGTCCCAGAAACAATTGGAATCAATGGATTCCTCAATGGAGCTGAGTGTATTCTTAATATACTGCTCTTTTTTGGTTCTGAGTGTGTTTCTGTATTGTGTTAGTGTCTGACAAGTAAGGCGTAATTCCTCGTTTTCTGGCTGTCTGTGTTTTTGGTTTGATATTTTTCTAAGTTTTTTCCTCATGTTATGGCATTCTGGGTCAAACCATTTTTCATAGTTTTTTGTTTTGGGTTTGTTCTTGCGAGCTTTCAAGTTTGACCTTGTTGCCAAATTGTCAAAAATATTGTTTAGGTTATTCACTGCCCGGTTTACGCCTTTATTGTGAGTGTATGTGTTATCCAGAAAGGTGTCCAATAGAGCTTGAGTTGATTCATTGCTAATTGCTTTCTGGTATTTTTCCGTGCTATTTTTGGCCCATCTGTACGATTTTTTGGTGTTGTACAACTTACTGGGTTGTATTTCTGTGTTGGTTGTTTCTGTCTTTTTAAGATACATAGTAATTTGACTGTGGTCTGACAGTGTTGTTTGTGGTTTGACTGTGAATGCTCTGAAAGAGGATGGGTCTCTCTGCCCCTCTCTCTCTCTCTCTCTCTCTCTCTGCCTCTCTCTCTGCCTCTCTCTCTCTCTCTGCCTCTCTCTCTCTCTCTCTGCCCCCATCTCCCTCCCTCTGCCTCCACTCTTTTCTCTCTCTCTCCTCCATGTGTTTTCTCATTCTGCCCTTTTGTGTATAAAAATAGATGTTTCTGTTTTAAATTAATCCGTATTTTCCAAGAGCATCGAGTGCTGCTGCAAAGGTTTTTATTTCAGTAAATATGTGCACATATCCAACAGTGTTAAAGACCTCATCTCATTCCTTGGTTAGATTTCCTACCACTCACTCCATTTATTTTCCAATCCAACAAACTGGATCAATGGATGTTTACTGGTTGGAATCTCTGGTTAGAGACAGAGCAGGGCTGGGCGGCGAAAGCCCAGAGCTGAGGGTGTGGAGGTCAGAGAGCAGCAAGGCTAGGGGCAGTCGGGATAGGTGGGAAGTAGCGAGATTATATGGGGAGAGTAAGACTGGTGACTGGGAGCGGTCAGGCTGGCTCTAGTCACCCCAGGAGTAGACTCAAACACGGGGCCTTACTTTGTATTTTTTTGTTGCTCACACGGGTCTAGTGAGAAGGAGGAATTAAAGGAAATTAGTATTAGTAAAAAAAAATAGTGCTGGAGAAATTAATGGGACTGAAAGCTGATAAATCCCCAGGGCCTGATAATCTGTATCCCAGAGTACTAAAAGAGGTAACCATGGAAATAGTGGATGCATTGGTTGTCATCTTCCAAAATGCTATAGATTATGGAACAGTTCCTGCAGATTGGAGGGTGGCAAATGTAACCCCACTATTTAAAAAAGGAGGGAGAGAGAAAACACGGAACTACAGACCGGTTAGCCTAACATCAGTAGCAGGGAAAATGTTAGAGTCTATTATAAAGGATGTGATAACAGGACACTTAGAAAATATCAACGGGATTAGACAAAGTCAACATGGATTTATGAAAGAGAAATCGTGTTTGACAAACCTACAGGAGTTTTTTGAGGATGTAACTGGTAGGATAGATAAGGGAGAACCAGTAGATGTGGTGTATTTGGATTTTCAGAAGACCTTTGATAAAGTCCCACATAAGAGGTTAGTGTGCAAAATTAAAGCACGTGGGATTGGGGGTAATATACTGGCATGGATTGAAAATTGGTTAACAGACAGGAAACAGAGAGAAGGATTAATTGGGTCTTTTTCGGGGTGGCAGGCGGTACTGCAGGGATCAGTGCTTGGGCCCCAGCTATTCACAATATATATCAATGATTTGGAGGAGGGAACCAAATGTAATATTTCCAAGTTTGCTGACGACATATAACTAGGTGGGATTGTGAGTTGTGAGGAGGATGCAAAGAGGCTTCAAGGCGATTTAGACAAGTTGAATAAGTGGGCAAATACATGGCAGATGCAGTATAACGTGGATAAATGTGAAGTTATCCACTCGGTAGGACAAACAGAAAAGTAGAGTATTATTTAAATGCTGATAGATTGGGAAATGCTGATGTACAAAGGGACCTGGGTGTCCTTGTACACCAGTCACTGAAAGCAAACCTGCAGGTGCAGCAAGCAGTTAGGAAGGCAGATGGCATGTTGGCCTTCATTGCAAGAGGATTTGAGTGCAGGAGCAAAGATGTCTTACTACAGTTCTACAGGGCCTTGGTGAGACCACACCTGGAGTACTGTGTGCAGTTTTGGTCTCCTTACCTAAGAAAGGATATACTTAACATAGAGGGAGTGCAGCGAAGGTTCACCAGACTGATTCCTGGGATGGCAGGACTGTCATATGAGGAGAGATTGGACCGACTAGGCCTGTATTCACTAGAGTTTAGAAGAATGACAGGGGATCTCATTGAAACGTATAAAATTCTGACAGGGCTAGACAGACTGGATGCAGGGAGGATGTTTCCCCTGGCTGGGGGTGGTGGTCTAGAACGAGGGGGTCACAGTCTCAGGATACAGGGTAGGATATTTAGGACTGAGATGAGGAGAAATTTCTTCACTCAGAGGGTGGTGAACCTGTGGCATTCTCTACCACAGAAGGCTGTGGAGGCTAAGTCACTGAATATATTTAAAAAGAAGATAGATAGATTTCTAGACACAAAAGGCATCAAGGGGTATGGGGAGAGAGCGGGAATATGGTATTGAGATAGAGGATCAGCCATGATATTGAATGGCGGAGCAGGCTCGAAGGGCTGAATGGCCTACTCCTGCTCCTATTTTTCTATGTTTCTATCTGACTAGTCCTTGCTTGCCATGGGCCCCTGTGGTCATGTGGCCCCTGTGGCCCCTGTGGCTATGCGCCCCTCGCCCGCTGCAGGATTCTTAACAGACCAATCAGCTCACTAAAAGGTGAGACTCGTGACACTTTGTGATTTTCAGTGTGGCGATTTAATTCACCTCACCTGCACCAGCAGCTTTCCCAGTGTTGGAAGCTCCAGGTGCTCCATGTGTTTCCAGTGGGCCTGTAACGGGTGTTACTGCAGTGGATTGGCAACTTGCGTGTCCGTGCTAGCTGGAAAAGTGATCGTTTCTCCAAAGCACGGAACTACCTTAAATGAAAAGGTATCCCCTCTCGACTTCCCATCCCCGCTTTACTGGGGCTATTTCAGGTATTGAAAGCTTGAGTTGTAACAAAATTCCACCCAACAAGAAGTGTGCCACTGCATCCAGTGAGCTTCCAGCGAGTGTACAAGTGGGCAGTACGGGAAGCCTCTTCTCTTGTGATGGAGTGCCATTGACTGCAGACACCTGATTGTCCACTGACATGGGCACTTGTCAACGTCGGTGAAGACCCAGTGGTGTTGTCTCAGTCCAGGGCATCTGTTCCCAGCCACTGACCGAAGGTGAGCTGTACAGGCTGTGTTTCAGGGACCTTCCTGCTCCATTGCCATGGTTAACATGAGCCTGTGACTTTTGTTTTGCTCGGCAGTTACTGAGCTCTGTGTTGTGGGTATGTGAGTGAATTTGTGGTATGGTGGTACAGCTGGCACTGCCGCCTCCTGCCCTAATGCTGCACCTCCGCTCCTCAGACATACAATTGGCCAGCGGCCCCCTGGAGAGTATTGCTATAGCAATAGGGAGCATTCATCTGCAGTGTGTGCGGAGTATTCAGCCAATTAACCAGTTCAGCTTTAGCTGTCACTGGAAGCAGTACTCGTTTATACTGTCCTCCTGGCCTTCCAGCTAATGTGGGAGGAAGCCTAAATGTAACTCGAGGCATTTCTGAGCTCCTCCAACCATTCTGAACATCCAGTATTAATATTTTGGGGAAGTAGGGTGTAAGGGGAGTGTGATGTTGATTTTTTTTTTGGCAGAGAGTATTCTGTAAGTGTTCCTATGAAGACACAATAGGCAATCCTGATTTGTACTCGCCTACACCTTGCTAAAATTACTGACGGGAAGAATGCCATCACTTAACGCAGTACTTTTGGAATATTCTTAAAAATGCAAACTAATCATGCCTCGATTTTAAAATTCTCATCCTCGTGTTCAAATCCCTCCATGTCCTTCCCCTCCCTTTCTTTGTGACCTTCTCCAGCCCGACAAACCTCCGATATCTGCGCTCCTCCAATTCTGGGCTCTTGAGCATCCCCATTTTCCTTCACCCCACCGTTGGTGGCTGTGTCTTAGTTGCCTGGACCCTAAGCTCTGGAATTCCCCCCCTAAACCCCCCCGCCACCCCCTCGCTACCACTCTCTCCTCTTTAAGTCACTCCTTAAAACCCACCTCTCTCCAAGCTTTTAGTCACCTGTCCTAACATCTCATGATGTGGCTCGGTGTCAAATTTTGTTTGATAATCGCTCCTGTGAAATGCCGTGGGAAGTTTTACTATGTTAAAGGCTGTGGTAAACCACTGTTGTTATCACCTACACAAGGTTACCTCTTGCCTCGCACACTGTTATACCTAGGCATACCTCAGCTGACTCCGCCCATGGCTCCGCCTGCTTGCCCAGCATTGGTGTAACATTGGAGGAGGTCACTTGGCAAAACTTGGAAGACGAATGGTGTTCCACACAAGGGAACTCGGGAAGGGCAGAACGGCATTAAATCAGTTTGATCACAGCTGTGTAAATCAATGGCCTGAATGATGCTGAAGTTCAAACATAGAAACATAGAAGATAGGAGCAGGAGTAGGCCATTCGGCCCTTCGAGCCTGCTCCGCCATTCAATGAGATCATGGCTGATCATCCAAATTCAGTACCCTGTCCCTGCCTTCTCCCCATATCCCTTGATCCCTTTAGCCTCAAGAAATATATCCAACTCTTTCTTGAATATATTTAATGAACTGGCCTCCACCGCCCTCTGTGGCAGAGAATTCCACACGTTCACTACTCTCTGGGTGAAGAAATTCCTCCTCATTTCCGTCCTAAATGGCTTACCCCTTATCCTTTGACTATGACCCCTGGTTCTGGACTCCCCGACCATCGGGAACATCTTTCCTGCATCTAGTCTGTCCAGTCCTGTTAGAATTTTATAGGTTTCGATGAGATCCCCTCTCAATCTTCTAAACTCCAGTGAGTATAAGCCCAATTGACACAATCTCTCCTCGTACGTCATTCCTGCCATCCCAGGTATCAGCCTGGTGAATCTTCGCTGCACTCCCTCCATGGCAAGAACGTCCTTCCTCAGGTAAGGTGACCAAAACTGCACACAATACTCGAGGTGCGGTCTCACCAAGGCCCTGTACAACTGCAGCAAGACATCCTTGTTCTTGTACTCGAACCCTCTTGCTACGAAGGCCAACATACCATTTGCCTTCTTAACCGCCTGCTGCACCTGCATGCTTACCTTCAGCGACTGGTGCACAAGAACACCTAGGTCTCTTTGCACTTCCCCTTCTCCCAATCTATTGCCATTCAAATATTAATCTGCCTTCCTGTTTTTGCCACCAAAGTGGATAACCTCACATTTATCCACATTATAGTGCATTTGCCATGTTTCTGCCCAATCACCCAACCTGTCCAAATCGTACTGGAGTTTCATGACATCCTCCTCACAGCATACCCTCCCACCCAGCTTTGTGTCGTCTGCAAATTTGGAGATATTACATCCAATTCCCTCGTCCAGATCATTAATATATATTGTGAACAGCTGGGGTCCTAGGACCGATCCCTGCGGTACCCCACTAGTCACTGCCTGCCACTCGGAAAACGACCCGTTTATTCCAACTCTTTGCTTTCTGTCCGCCAACCAGTTCTCCATCCAAGTCAATACCTTGCCCCCAATCCCATGTGCCTTAATTTTGCACGCTAACCTCTTATGCGGGACCTTATCGAAAGCCTTCTGAAAGTCCAAATACACCACATCCACTGGTTCTCCCTTATCTATTTTACCAGTTACATCCTCAAAAAATTCCAGTAGATTAGTCAAGCATGATTTACCTTTTGTAAATCCATGTTGACTTTGTCCGATCCTGTCACTGCTTTCCAAGTGCTCTGCTATTACATCTTTTATAATAGATTCTAGCATTTTCCCCACTACCGATGTCAGGCTTACCGGTCTATAATTCCCTGCTTTTTCTCTTCCACCTTTTTTGAATAGTGGGGTAACATTAGCTACCCTCCAATCCATGGGTACTGTTCCAGAGTCTATCGAGTTCTGGAAGATGACCAGCAATGCATCTACTATTTCTAGGGCCACTTCCTTAAGTACCCTGGGATGTAGATTATCAGGCCCTGGGGATTTATCGGCCTTCAGTCCCATCAATTTCCCTACAAATACTGATATCTTTCAGTTCCACCGTTTCATCAGACCCTATGTTCCGCGGTATTTCTGGGAGGTTATTTGTGTCCTCCTTCGTGAAGACAGAACCAAAATATGTATTTAGTTGGTCTGCCATTTCTTTGCTCCCCATTATAAATTCCCCCGATTCTGACTGCAAGGGACCTACGCTTGACTTCACCAATCTTTTCCTCAAATACAACAGTGTATAGTAAGCAAATATTTAGTTTTGTGAAAAATTAAACCCCCATGGCAGATTGGTCCACAAGGTTGGAAGGCCCGTCTGAAAATGGATCAGAAATTGGCTGAAGTACAAGGAAAGTAGCGGGAGCTGGGTCGGTGTGGAGGGAGGGAATGAGTGAGGTCTCTCGTGTAAACGGAGGGATCTGGTGAAGTCTCTCGTGTAAACGGAGGGATCTGGTGAAGTCTCTCGTGTAAACGGAGGGATCTGGTGAAGTCTCTCGTGTAAACGGAGGGAACTGGTGAGGTCTCGTGTAAACGGAGGGATCTGGTGTGGTCTCGTGTAAACGGAGGGATCTGGTGTGGTCTCTCGTGTAAAAGGAGGGAACTGGTGAGGTCTCTCATGTAAACAGAGGGAACTGGTGAGGTCTCGTGTAAACGGAGGGATCTGGTGTGGTCTCTCGTGTAAACGGAGGGAACTGGTGTGGTCTCTCGTGTAAAAGGAGGGATCTGGTGTGGTCTCTCGTGTAAACGGAGGGATCTGGTGTGGTCTCTCGTGTAAAAGGAGGGATCTGGTGTGGTCTCTCGTGTAAACGGAGGGAACTGGTGTGGTCTCTCGTGTAAACGGAGGGATCTGGTGTGGTCTCTCGTGTAAACGGAGGGAACTGGTGTGGTCTCTCGTGTAAAAGGAGGGATCTGGTGTGGTCTCTCGTGTAAACGGAGGGAACTGGTGTGGTCTCTCGTGTAAAAGGAGGGATCTGGTGTGGTCTCTCGTGTAAACGGAGGGATCTGGTGTGGTCTCTCGTGTAAAAGGAGGGATCTGGTGTGGTCTCTCGTGTAAAAGGAGGGAACTGGTGAGGTCTCTCATGTAAACAGAGGGAACTGGTGAGGTCTCGTGTAAACGGAGGGATCTGGTGTGGT
This sequence comes from Somniosus microcephalus, assembly GCF_052327205.1. Lineage (NCBI taxonomy): Eukaryota > Metazoa > Chordata > Chondrichthyes > Squaliformes > Somniosidae > Somniosus > Somniosus microcephalus. The sequence goes on from NC_141005.1 coordinate 3,613,946, forward strand.
CTCTCGTGTAAACGGAGGGAACTGGTGTGGTCTCTCGTGTAAAAGGAGGGATCTGGTGTGGTCTCTCGTGTAAACGGAGGGATCTGGTGTGGTCTCTCGTGTAAAAGGAGGGATCTGGTGTGGTCTCTCGTGTAAACGGAGGGAACTGGTGTGGTCTCTCGTGTAAACGGAGGGATCTGGTGTGGTCTCTCGTGTAAACGGAGGGAACTGGTGTGGTCTCTCGTGTAAAAGGAGGGATCTGGTGTGGTCTCTCGTGTAAACGGAGGGAACTGGTGTGGTCTCTCGTGTAAAAGGAGGGATCTGGTGTGGTCTCTCGTGTAAACGGAGGGATCTGGTGTGGTCTCTCGTGTAAAAGGAGGGATCTGGTGTGGTCTCTCGTGTAAACGGAGGGAACTGGTGTGGTCTCTCGTGTAAACGGAGGGATCTGGTGTGGTCTCTCGTGTAAACGGAGGGAACTGGTGTGGTCTCTCGTGTAAAAGGAGGGATCTGGTGTGGTCTCTCGTGTAAACGGAGGGATCTGGTGTGGTCTCGTGTAAAAGGAGGGATCTGGTGTGGTCTCTCGTGTAAACGGAGGGAACTGGTGTGGTCTCTCGTGTAAACGGAGGGAACTGGTGAGGTCTCTCGTGTAAAAGGAGGGACTGGTGAGGTCTCGTGTAAAAGGAGGGATCTGGTGAGGTCTCTCGTGTAAAAGGAGGGAACTGGTGAGGTCTCGTGTAAACGGAGGGATCTGGTGAGGTCTCTCGTGTAAAAGGAGGGATCTGGTGAGGTCTCTCGTGTAAAAGGAGGGATCTGGTGAGGTCTCTCGTGTAAAAGGAGGGAACTGGTGAGGTCTCTTGGAAATCCGCGCTGGGGCTTTTTACAATTTGCACAAATGACTTGGAAATTGGGACAGAAACAAAACTCTCCAAGTTTGCAGACCATATCAAATTGGGAGGGACTGCAGGCTGATCAAATACAGAAGGACCTGGATAGACTGGGGAGCTGGGCTGATGAATGGCAGACGTCATGAGATTGGGAAAGTATAATAAACTGGCAATTTAAGGTACCTGGGTCTATTCTACAGGATATGACACAGGAGAGGGATTTGGGGGTCTGGTGGAGAGCTTGCTGAAGCTATTAGCACAGGCTGGAGCCACAGTGAACATAAGAACATAAGAAGTAGGAGCAGGAGTAGGCCATACGGCCCCTCGGGCCTGCTCCGCCATTCAATAGGATCATGGCTGATCCGAACCTAGACTCACGTCCACTTCCCTGCCCGCTCCCCGTAACCCCTAATTCCCTTATCAGCTAGGAAACTGTCTATCTCCGTTTTAAAATTATTTAATGTCGCAGCTTCCACAGCTCTCTGGGGTAGCAAATTCCATGGATTTACTACCCTCTGAGTGAAGAAGTTTCTCCTCATCTCAGTTTTGAAAGGGCAGCCCCTTATTCTAAGATTATGCCCCCTAGTTCTAGTCTCACCCATCAGTGGAAACATCCCCCCCGCATCCACCCAATCAAGCCCCCTCACAATCTTATATGTTTCGATAAGGTTGCCTCTCATTCTTCTGAATTCCAATGAGTAGAGGCCCAACCTACTCAACCTTTCCTCATACATCAACCCCCTCATCTCTGGAATCAACCGAGTGAACCTTCTCTGAACTGCCTCGAGAGCAAGTATATCTTTTCTTCAATATGGAAACCAAAACTGTACGCAGTATTCCAGGTGTGGTCTCCCCAGTACCCTGTATAACTGAAGCAAGACTTCCCTGCTTTTATACTCCACCCCCTTGCAATAAAAGCCAAGATTCCATTGGCCTTCCTGATCACCTGCTGTACCTGCATACTAACTTTCTGTGTTTCATGCACCAGGACCCCCAGATCCCTTTGTACTGTAGCACTTTGCAGTTTCTCTCCATTTAGATAACTTGCTCTTTGATTTTTTTCTGCCAAAGTGCATAACCTCACACTTTCCAACATTATATTCTATCTGCCAAATTTCTGCCCACTTACTTAGCCTGTCTATGTCCTTTTGCAGGTTTTTTATGTCGTCCTCACTCACTGCTTTCCCGCCCATCTTTGTATCGTCGGCAAACTTGGATATGTTGCACTTGGTCCCCTCCTCCAAATCGTTAATATAGATTGTAAAGAGTTGGGGTCCCAGCACCGACCCCTGTGGAACACCACTAGTTACTGATTGCCAACCCGAGAATGAACCATTTATCCCCACTCTCTGTTTTCTGTTAGATAGCCAATCTTCCACCCATGCCAATATATTACCCCCAATCCCGTGATTTTTTAAATCTTGTGCAGTAATCTTTTGTGTGGCACCTTGTCGAATGCCTTTTTGGAAGTCCAAATACACCACATCCACTGGTTCCCCCTTATCCACCCTGTTTGTTACATCCTCAAAGAATTCGAGCAAATTTGTCAAACATGACTTCCCCTTCATAAAACCATGCTGACTCTGTCCGATTAAATTATACTTATCCAAATGTCCTGTTACTGCTTCCTTAATAATGGACTCTAACATTTTACCAACCACAGATGTTAGGCTAACTGGTCTATAGTTTCCAGCTTTTTGTCTACCTCCCTTTTTAAATAAGGGCGTTACATTAGCAGTTTTCCAATCTGCTGGGACCTTTCCTGAATCCAGGGAGTTTTGGAAAATTACCACCAATGCATCCGCAATCCTTACCGCTACTTAGTCATAGAGTCATAGAGTTACACAGCACGGATAGAGGCCCTTCGGCCCATCGTGTCCGCGCCGGCCATCAAGCCCTGTCTAATCTAATCCCGTATTCCAGCATTTGGTCCATAGCCTTGTATGCTGTGGCATTTCAAGTGCTCATCCAAATGCTTCTTAAATGTTGTGAGGGTTCCTGCCTCCACAACCCTTTCAGGCAGTGAGTTCCAGACTCCAACCATCCTCTGGGTGAAAAAGTTCTTTCTCAAATCCCCTCTAAACCTCCCGCCCTTTACCTTGAATGTATGCCCCCTAGTTATTGACCCCTCTACTAAGGGAAAAAGCTCCTCAGCATCCATCCTATCTATGCCCCTCATAATTTTGTACACCTCAATCATGTCCCCCCTCAGCCTCCTCTGCTCCAAGGAAAACAAACCCAATCTGCCCAGTCTCTCTTCATAGCTGAAGCGCTCCAGCCCTGGTAACATCCTGCTGAACCTCCTCTGCACCCTCTCCAACGCGATCACATCCTTCCTGTAGTGTGGCGACCAGAACTGCACACAGTATTCCAGCTGTGGCCTAACCAGTGTTTTATACAGCTCCATCATAACCTCCTTGCTCTTATATTCAATGCCTCGGCTAATGAAGGCAAGTATCCCATATGCCTTTTTTACCACCTTATCCACCTGTTCCGCCGCCTTCAGGGATCTGTGTACTTGCACACCCAGATCCCTCTGACCCTCCGTCTTGCCTAGGGTCTTACCATTCATTGTGTATTCCCTTGCCTTGTTAGTCCCCCCAAAGTGCATCACCTCGCACTTTTCCGGGTTAAATTCCATTTGCCACTGTTCCGCCCATCTGACCAACCCATCTATATCGTCCTGCAGACTGAGGCTACCCTCCTCGCTATTTACCACCCTACCAATTTTTGTATCATCCGCGAACTTACTGATCATACCTTTTACATTCATATCCAAGTCATTAATGTAGACCACAAACAGCAAGGGACCCAGCACCGATCCCTGTGGTACCCCACTGGCCACAGGTTTCCAGTCACAAAAACAACCTTCGACCATCACCCTCTGCCTTCTGCCACTAAGCCAGTTTTGTATCCAATGTGCCAAGGCACCCTGGATTCCATGGGCTCTTACCTTCTTGACCAGTCTCCTGTGCGGGACTTTATCGAAGGCCTTACTGAAATCCATGTATACCACATCCACTGCGTTACCCTCATCCACACACCTAGTCACCCCCTCAAAAAATTCAATCAAATTAGTCAGACATGATCTTCCCTTGACAAAGCCATGTTGACTATCCCTGATTAATTCTTGCCTCTCCAAGTGGAGACAAATTTTGTCCCTCAGAATCTTTTCCAATAATTTTCCTACCACTGATGTTAGGCTCACTGGCCTGTAGTTCCCCGGTTTTTCCCTACTTCCCTTCTTGAATAATGGTACTACATTAGCGGTTCTCCAGTCCTCTGTCACATCCCCTGTGGCCAGAGAGGTCCTGAATATATGTGTTAGAGCCCTCGCAATCTCTTCCTTTGCCTCACACAGCAGCTTGGGATACATTTCATCCGGGCCTGGGGATTTATCCTTTTTTAGGCCTGCTAAAACCGCCAATACCTCCTCCCTCTCGATGTTAATATGTTCGAGCATATCACAGTCCCCCCGCCCTATTTCTATGTCTACATCGTCCTTCTCCATAGTGAAAACAGATGCAAAAAATTCATTTAGAACCCCTCCTACATCTTCCGGCTCCACACACAGATTGCCACTTTTGTCCCTAATGGGCCCTATTTTTTCCCTAGTTATCCTCTTACCCTTAATATACTTATAAAACCTCTTAGGATTTTCCTTTATTTTGCTCACCAGTGTTATTTCATGGCCCCTCCTTGATCTCCTAATTTCTTTTTTAAGTATCCCCCTGCACTTTTTGTACTCCTCTAGGGCTTCCTCCGTCTTTAGCCTTTTGTATCTGCCAAAAGCCCTCCTTTTTTTCCTAATCCATTCTCATATATCCCCTGACATCCAAGGTTCCCTGTGGTTTTTGGAGCCACCCTTGACCTTTACGGGAACATGTTGCCATTGTATGATCTCAATCTCCCTTCTGAGCCTCCCATTGCTCCGATGCGGATTTTCCTACAAGTAGCTGATCCCAGTCCATTTTGGCCAGATCCTGCCTTATCCTATTAAAATCGGCCTTCCCCCAATTTAGAACCTTTATTTCCGGCCCATCCATGTCCTTTTCCATGACCACCTTAAATCTTACCATATTATGGTCACTGTCACCAAAGTGCTCACCTACTAGCACTTTTTCCACTTGGCCAGCCACATTCCCTAGAATTAGGTCCAGTACCGCCCCCTCTCTTGTAGGACTTTCTACATGCTGGCTCAAAAAGCTCTCCTGGATGCACTTTAAGAATTCTACACCCTCTGAGCCTTTCACACTCTGACTATCCCAGTTAATATTGGGGAAGTTGAAATCCCCCATTATTATTACCCTATTATTTGCACATTTCTCTGAGATTTGCCTACATATCTGTTCCTCTATCTCCCCCTGACTGTTTGGAGGCCTATAGTACACTCCCAGCAAAGTGCTTGCCCCCTTTTTGTTTTTAAGCTCCACCCATATGGCCTCATTAGAGGAACCTGCTAATATATCATCCCTCCTTACTGCAGTAATTGACTCCTTAATTAATATTGCGACACCCCCTCCTCTTATACCTCATCCTCTGTCTCGCCTGAAGATTCTGTACCCCGGAATATTGAGCTGCCAGTCTTGCCCCTCCCTCAACCATGTCTCCGTGATAGCAACAATATCATACTCCCATGTGTTTATCAACACCTTCAGTTCATCCACCTTATTTGCAAGACTCCTTGCATTAAAATACATGCCATCCAGCCTTGCCCTTATATGTTTGCCCTGTCTACCAAGCTGACTTGTGCTGCCAATTATAGAGAAAAAAACATCACCCCCTATTTCAGCTCCCCTCTGTATCCCATCCCCCTGCCAAGATAGTTTAAACCCCCCCCCCCCCCCCCCCAACAGTGCTAGCAAACCTCCCCGCAAGGATATTTGTCCCGCTCTGGTTCAGGTGCAACCCGTCCGACTTGTACAAGTCCCACCTTTCCCAGAAGCAGGCCCAGTGATCCAGGAAAGTAAAACCCTCCCCCCTACACCAACTCCTTAGCCACACATTCATCTGCTCTATCCTCCTATTCCTATACTCACTAGCACGTGGCACTGGGAGTAATCCAGAGATTACAACCATTGAGGTCCTGCTCTTTAATCTGTTACCTAGCTCCCTAAATTCTTGATGCACTACCTCATCTCCCTTCCTTCCTATGTCGTTGGTCCCAATGTGGACCACGACCTCTGCCTGCTCACCCTCCCCCTTAAGAATGCCCTGCAGCCGCTCAGTGACCTCCCTGACCCTGGCCCCAGGGAGGCAACAAACCATCCTGGAGTCACGTTTGCGGCCACAGAAACGCCTATCTGTTCCCCTTACGATAGAATCCCCTACCACTATTGCTCTCCCACTCTTTTTCCTCCCTTCCTGAGCAGCAGAAGCTTCCCTGGTGCCAGGAAGCTGGCTGCTGCTGCCTTCCCCTGGTAAGTCATCCCCCTCAACAGTATCCAACTTGGTATACTTGTTTGAAAGGGGGATGTCCGCAGGGGTTCCCTGCACTACCTGCCTGCCTTTGTTGCTCCGCCTGATGGTCACCCCCTGTGCAGCCCTACCCTGAGGCGTGAACAACTCGCTAAACGTGCTATCCACGAGTCTCTCAGCATCGCGCATGCTCCAAAATTCATCCACCCGCAGCTCGAGCGCCGTAATGCGGTCTACAAGTAGCTGCAGCTGGATGCATTTCCCGCACACATGGTCGTCAGGGACACTGGCAGCGTCCCTGACTTCCCACATGGAGCAAGAGGAGCAGAACACGGGTCTGAACTCTCCTGCCATGACTTACTCCTTTACTTCTCTCAAGACCCTAGGATATAAGCCATCAGGTCCAGGGGATTTATCCGCCTTAAGTCCCATTATCTTACCGAGTACAGGAAACTTTGTGCTATCCGGCACCCACGGGACCGAGCTGCTGCCGTTGCCTCAAAACTGCCGTACTCTCCAGAGTTACTGTTGAGAGATACGGAGATTCTTATCTCCGTATTTGACAACAAACACTGTTGCTTAGCAACAGCTTCTAAACACTCGGGTGTGGCCCTAAAGCTCTGTAGCTGAAGCTGTTGCTATAGCTACAGACCTTGCACAGCTTGACTGTTCAAACAAAGCAAAAAAAACAAACAAAAAGAATAAAAAACGGCTGCTGATTTTTGCCGGTGGCTCCAGATTGCTGGATAGCTCACCTCCGGATAGCACAAAGTTTCCTGTACCATCTCTTAGTGATTTTAATCGTGTTTAGCTCCTCCCCCCCCACCCCCCCCCCCCCCAGCCCCCCTGTTTGTCCAGTGTTGGGATATTTTTAGTGTCCTCTACTGTAAAGACTAATACTAAATATTTGTTCAGCGTTTTTGCCATCTCCATGTTCCCCACTACTAATTTCCCGGTCTCGTCCTCTAAGGGACCAACATTCACTTCAGCCACCCTTTTTCTTTTTATATAACTGTAGAAACTCTTGCTATCTGTTTTTATATTTTTTGCTAGTTTACTTTCATAATCTATCTTCCCTTTCTTAATTAATCTTTTAGTTATTCTTTGCTGGCTTTTAAATGCTTCCCAATCTTCTATCCTCCCACTAGATTTGGCTACTTTATATGCCCTTGTTTTCAGTCGGATACTATCCTTTATTACTTTACTTAGCCACGGATGGCTGTCTTCTTTTACGCCACTTTTTCCTCAGTGGAATATATTTTTCTTGAAAGTTGTGAAATATCTCCTTGAATGTACACCACTGCTCATGTACCGTCTTACACCTTAATCTATTTTCCCAGTCCACTTTAGTCAACTCTGCTCTCATACCTTCATAGTCTCCTTTATTTAAGCTTAGTACGCTGGTTTGAGATCCAACTCTCTCACCCTCCAACTGAATTTGGAATTCAACCGTGTTATGGTCACTCATTCCAAGGGGATCCTTTACTAGGACATAAGAACATAAGAAATAGGAGCAGGAGTAGGCCAATCGGCCCCTCGAGCCTGCTCCGCCATTCAATAAGATCATGGCTGATCTGATCCTAACCGCCAATCTACTATCACAGAACCATCTCCTGAATCTAACAGAATTAGACACACGAAATAGGAGCAGGATCAGGCTACACGGCCCCTGGTCCCGCTCCGCTACCCACAGGGCCATGTCCGATCCGAACCTAGACTCATGTCCAAATTCCTGCCCGCTCCCAGTAACCCTTAATTCCCTTTACTTCTAGGAAACTGTCTATTTCTGTTTTAAATTTATGTAATGATGTAGCTTCTACAGCTTTTTGGGGCAGCATATTCCATGGACCTACCACCCTCTGAGTGAAGTAGTTCCTCCTCATCTCAGTTTTGAAAGAGCAGCCCCTTATTCTAAGACTATGCCCCCTAGTTCTAGTTTCACCCATCATCGGGAACATCCTCCCCGCATCCACCCGATCCAACCCCTTCACAATCTTATATGTTTCAATAAGATCGCCTCTCATTCTTCTGAACTCCAATGAGTAGAGTCCCAATCTACTCTACCAAATAATAATTCTAATAGGTCTAAATGCATTAAAAAAAACAAGCCTGAAGGCTTTGTGTCTTAATGCGAGGAGCATTTGTAATAAGGTGGACGAATTGGCTGTGCAAATAGAGGTAAACGAATATGATTTGGTTGGGATTACGGAAACGTGGCTCAAGGATGGCCAAGACTGGGAGCTCAACATCCAGGGGTATTCGATATTCAGGAAAGATAGGCAAAAAGGAAAGGGAGGTGGGGTAGCATCACTGGTTAAAGAAGGGATTAATACAATTGTAATGAAGGATATTAGCTCTGATGATGTGGAATCTGTATGGGTAGAATTGAGAAATACTAAGGGGAAAAAAACATTAGTGGGAGTGGTATATAGACCTCCCAACAGTAAGGCGGAGGTTGGGGATGGCATTAAAAGGGAAATTAAAGAAGCGTGCAATAAGGGCACAGCAGTCATCATGGGTGACTTTAATCTACATATAGATTGGGCCAACCAAATTAGTAACAATACTGTGGAGGAGGAATTCCTGGAGTGTTTACGGGATGGTTTCCTGGACCAATATGTCGAGTAACCAACCAGAGATCAGGCCATCTTAAACTGGGTATTATGTAACGACAAAGGATTAATTAGCAATCTTGTTGTACGAGGCCCCTTGGGTCTGAGCGATCATAATATGATCGAATTCTTCATTAAGATGGAGAATGAAGTAGTTGACTCAGAGACTAGGGTCCTCAATTTAAATAAAGGAAACTACGATGGTCTGAGGAGCGAGTTGGGTAGGATTGATTGGGGAATGGCACTCAAAGGGTTGACGGTGGATAGGCAATGGCAAACATTCAAAGACCGAATGGATGAGCTACAGAATTTGTTCATCCCAGTTTGGCATAAAAATAAAACAAAAAAGGTGACTCAACCGTGGCTAACAAGGGAAATTAGGGATAGCATAAGATCCAAGGAGACGACATATAAATTGGCCAGAAAAAGCAATAATCCTGAGGATTGGGAGCAGTTTAGGATTTAACAAAGGAGGACAAAGGGATTAATTAAGAAAGGGAAAATAGAATATGAGAGTAAGCTAGCAGGGAACATAAAAACTGACTGTAAAAGCTTCTATAGATATGTGAAGAGAAAAAGATTGGTGAAGTCAAGCGTAGGTCCCTTACAGTCAGAATCAGGGGAATTTATCATGGGAAACAAAGAAATGGCAGACCAACTAAATTCATACTTTGGTTCTGTCTTCACAAAGGAGGACACAAATAACCTCCCAGAGATGCCGGGGAACATAGGGCCTGATGAAAGGGTGGAACTGAAAGAAATCAGTATTTGTGGGGAAATGGTGTTAGGAAAATTGATGGGACTAAAGGCCGATAAATCCCCAGAGCCTGATAATCTACATCCCAGGGTACTTAAGGAAGTGGCCCTGGAAATAGTAGATGCATTGCTGGTCATCTTCCAGAACTCGATAGACTCTGGAACAGTACCCATGGATTGGAGGGTAGCTAATGTTACCCCACTATTCAAAAAAGGTGGTCGAGAAAAAGCGGGGAATTATAGACCGGTAAGCCTGACATCGGTAGTGGGGAAAATGCTAGAATCTATTATAAAAGATGTAATAGCAGAGCACTTGGTAAGCAGTGACAGGATCGGACAAAGTCAACATGGATTTACAAAAGGTAAATCATACTTGACTAATCTACTGGAATTTTTTGAGGATGTAACTGGTAAAATAGATAAGGGAGAACCAGTGGATGTGGTGTATTTGGACTTTCAGAAGGCTTTCGATAAGGTCCCGCATAAGAGATTAGCGTGCAAAATTAAGGCACATGGGATTGGGGCAAGGTATTGACTTGGATGGAGAACTGGTTGGCGGACAGAAAGCAAAGAGTTGGAATAAACGGGTCATTTTCCGAGTGGCAGGCAGTGACTAGTGGGGTACCGCAAGGATCGGTCCTAGGACCCCAGCTGTTCACAATATATATTAATGATCTGGACGAGGGAATTGGATGTAATATCTCCAAATTTGCAGACGACACAAAGATGGGTGGGAGGGTAAGCTGTGAGGAGGATGTCGTGATACTCCAGTACGATTTGGACAGATTGGGTCATTGGGCAGAAACATGGCAAATGCACTATAATGTGGATAAATGTGAGGTTATCCACTTTGGTGGCAAAAACAGGAAGGCAGATTATTATTTGAATGGCAATAGATTGGGGGAAGGGGAAGTGCAAAGAGACCTGGGTGTTCTTGTGCACCAGTCGCTAAAGGTAAGCATGCAGGTGCAGCAGGCGGTTAAGAAGGCAAATGGTATGTTGGCCTTCGTAGCAAGAGGGTTCGAGTACAGGAACAAGGATGTCTTGCTACAGTTGTACAGGGCCTCGGTGAGACTGCACCTTGAGTACTGTGTGCAGTTTTGGTCGCCTTACCTGAGGAAGGACGTTCTTGCCATGGAAGGAGTGCAGCGAAGATTCACCAGGCTGATACCTGGGATGGCAGGAATGACGTATGAGGAGAGATTGTGTCGATTAGGCTTATACTCACTGGAGTTTAGAAGATTGAGAGGGGATCTCATCGAAACTTATAAAATTCTGTCAGGCCTGGACAGGCTAGATGCAGGAAGGATGTTTATGATGGCCGGGGAGTCCAGAACCAGGGGTCATAGTCTAAGGATAAGTGGTAAGCCATTTAGGACTGAAATGAGGAATTTCTTCACCCAGGGAGTGGTGAACCTGTGGAATTCTCTGCCACAGAGGGCGGTGGAGGCCAGTTCATTAAATATATTCAAAAAAGAGTTGGATATATTTTTTAAGGCTAAAGGGATCAAGGGATATGGGGAGAAGGCAGGGACAGGGCACTGAATTTGGATGATCAGCCATGATCTCATTGAATGGCGGAGCAGGGCCGAATGGCCTACTCCTGCTCCTATCTTCTATGTTTCTACTCAACCTCTCCTCATATGTCCATCCCCTCATCCCTGGGATTAACCGAGTGAACCTCCTTTGTACTGACTCGAGAGCAAGTATGTCTTTTCTTAAGTATGGACACCAAAACTGTGTGCAGTATTCCAGGTGCGGTCTCACCAATACCTTGTACAACTGAAGCAATACCTCCCTATTTTTATATTCTATCCCCCTAGCAATGAAAGCCAACATTCCATTGGCCTTCTTAATCACTTGCTGCACCTGCATACTAACCTTTTGAGTTTCGTGCACCAGGACCCCCAGATCCCTTTGTACTTCAGTACTTTCCAGTTTCTTGCCATTAAGATAATAACTTGCTCTACGATTTTTCCTGCCAAAGTGCATAACCTCACACTTTCCAGTATTGTATTCCATCTGCCAAATCTCTGCCCACTTACTTAGCCTGTCTATGTCCCCTTGCAGGTTTTTTATGTCCTCCTCACTCACTACTTTCCCTCCCATCTTAGTATCATCTGCAAACTTTGATATGTTACACTCGGTCCCCTCCTCCAAATCGTTAATATAGATTGTAAAGAGTTGGGAACCCAGCACTGACCCCTGCGGAACACCACTAGTTACTGATTGCCAGTCTGAGAATGAACCATTTATCCCAACTCTCTGCCTTCTGTTAGATAGCCAATCCTCTATCCATGCCAGAATATTACCCCCAATCCTGTGAATTTTTATCTTGAGCAATAATCTTTTGTGTGGCACCTTGTCAAATGCCTTTTGGAAGTCTAAATACACTACGTCCACTAGTTCTCCTTTATCCACCCTATATGTTACTTCCTCAAAGAACTCCAGCAAATTTGTCACACATGACTTCCCCTTCATAAAACCATGCTGACTTTGTCCTATTAAATTATGATTATCCAAATGTCCTGTTACTGTCTCCTTAATAATGGACTCCAAAATTTTACCTACCACAGATGTTAGGCTAACCGGTCTATAGTTTCCAGCCTTCTGTCTACTGCCCTTTTTAAATAAGGGTGTTACATTAGCAGTTTTCCAGTCTGCCGGGACCTTTGCCGAGTCCAGGGAGTTTTGGAAAATTATTACCAATGCATCCACAATCCCTACCGCCACTTCCCTCAAGACCCTAGGATGTAAGCCATCAGGTCCAGGTGATTTATCCGCCTTGAGTCCCATTATTTTACCGAGTACCACTTCCTTAGTGATTTTGATCGTGTTTAGCTCCTCCCCCCCCCCCCCCCCCCCCCCTTTAGCCCCCTGTTTGTCCAGTGTTGGGATATTCTTAGTGTCTTCTACTGTAAAGACTGATATAAAATATTCATTCAGTGTTTTTGCCATCTCCATATTTCCCACCATTAATTTCCCGGTCTCATCCTCTAAGGGACCAACATTTACTTTAGCCACCCTTTTTCTTTTTATATAACTATAAAAACTCTTACTATCTGTTTTTATATTTTTTGCTAATTTACTTTCATAATCTATCTTCCCTTTCTTAATCAATCTTTTTGTTATTTTTTGCTGTCTTTTAAAGTTTTCCCAATCTTCTATCCTCCCACTAGATTTGGCTACCTTATATGCCCTTGTTTTTAGTCGAATACTATCCTTAATTTCTTTACTTAGCCACGGATGGCTGTCTTTTCTTTTACACCCTTTTCTTCTCAGTGGAATATATTTTTTTTGGAAGTTGTAAAATAACTCCTTAAATGTACACCACTGATCATGTATCGTCTTACCCTTTAATCTATTTTCCCAATCCACTCTACTCAATTCCACTCTCATACCTTCATAGTCTCCTTTATTCAAGCTTAGCACGCTTGTTTGAGATCCAACCTTCTCACCCTCTAATTGAATATGGAATTGAACCATGTTATGGTCACTCATTCCAAGGGGATCCTTTACTAGGACATTTTTTATTAATCCTGTCTGATTACACAGGACCAGACCTAAGATTGCCTGCCCCCTGGTTGGTTCAGTTACATACTGCTCAAGGATCCCGTCCCTAATGCACTCTATGAACTCTTCCTCAAGGCTGCCCTGCCCAATTTGATTTGTCCAGTCAATATGAAAGTTAAAATCTCCCATGATTATTATAGCTGTTCCCTTATTACAAGCCCCAACTATTTCCTGATTGATACTCCGACCAATAGAGTTGCAACCGTTAGGAGGCCTATAGACTACGCCCACCAGTGACTTTTCCCCCCTATTATTCCTTATCTCCCCCCAAACTGTTTCACTATCCTGATCCTTTGACCCAATATCATTTCTCACTATTGCAGTGATTCCATCCTTTATTAACATAGCCACCCCACCTCCCTTTCCTTCCTGTCTGTCCTTCCTAATAGTCAAATACCCCTGGATGTTTAGTTCCCAGTCATGGTCACCTTGCAGCCATGTTTCTGTAATGGCCACCAGATCATACCCATGTGTAGTTATTTGCACCGTCAACTTGTCTATTTTGTTACGAATGCTGCGTGCATTCAGATAAAGAACTTTTAAATATGTTTTGTGACAATTTATTCCTGCTTTTACCCCCTTTGCTACTTTACCTTTATCTTTATATATTCTGTCCCTTCCTGACATGCTCTGCTTTTTAATTCCCCCACTGCTACCTTGCTCTGTTGCCTTCTCCGCTGACATTTTTATTTTTCGCTCTCTTGAAACCTCCCCCCACTAATTAGTTTAAAGCCCTCTCTACAGCCCTAGTTATTCGATTCGCCAGGATTCTAGTCCCAGCACTGGCCAAGTGAAGTCCGTCCCAACGGAACAGCTCTCTCCTGTCCCAGTACTGGTGCCAGTGTCCCAAGAAGCAAAATCCATTTCTCCCACACCAGTCTTTGAGCCACGCATTTAACTCTCTGAATCTATTTAACCTAGCCAAATTTACTCGTGGCTCAGGTAGTAATCCAGAGATTATTACCCTTGTGGTTCTGCTTTTTAATTTGGCCCCTAGCTGCTCATACTCACTCAGCAGAACCTCTTTCCTTGTCCTATCTATGTCGTTGGTACCAACATGGACCACGACAACTGGATCCTCCCACTCCAAGTTTCTCTCCAGCCCAGAGGAGATGTCCTTAACCCTGGCACCGGGCAGGCAACACAACCTTCAGGACTCTCGCTCTCGGCTGCAAAGAACCCTATCTAGCCCCCTAATGATACTATCCCCTACCACTACAACATTTCTTTTTACTCCCCCCCACTTGAATGGCCCCTCGTTGCACGGTGCTGTGGCCAGGTTGCTCATCCTCCCTGCAGTCCCCGCTCCCATCCTCACAGGGAGCAAGAGCCTCGAACCTGTTGGACAAGAGCAAGGGCTGCGGCTCCTCCAACACTACCTCCTGGATCCCCGTACCTGCCTCACTCATAGTCACACCCTCCTGTCCCTGACCACGGACTACATCTGAATTAGTTAATCTAATTGGTGTGACTACTTCCTGGAACACAGAGTCCAGGTAACTCTCCCCCTCCCTGATGTGTCGCAGTGTTTGAAGCTTGGACTCCAGCTCATCAACACAGAGCTGGAGTTCCTCGAGCAGCCAGCACTTACTGCAAATGTGATCACTGTAAACATCAATGGTGTCCACCAGCTCCCACATATTGCAGCAGTAACACATCACCTGCTCTCCCATTCTATGTAATTAATTAAATTTATTATTATTTTTAAGTACCCTCTGCCCCGATTCTAGATGATGAATATCACACCTCTATTTAATTGAACTTACCAACTTATAAAGGTTTAAAAGGGAAGGAAAAGTACTCACCAACCAGCCAATCACCTACCAGCTTGGCTGTGATGTCACTTTTGAATTCTGACCTCCCCTTGGAATGTTGCCTGTGGAGCCTGTTTAGGCTGCCTCGCCTCGCTGCTCCGACTCGACTCGACACCCGCCGCTGCTCCCGGCTGCCTCGCCTCGCTGCTCCGACTCGACTCGACACCCGCCGCTGCTCCCGGCTGCCTCGCCTCGCTGCTCCGACTCGACTCGACACCCGCCGTTGCTCCCGGCTGCCTCGCCTCGCTGCTCCGACTCGACTCGACACCCGCCACTGCTCCCGGCTGCCTCGCCTCGCTGCTCCGACTCGACTCGACACCCGCCGCTGCTCCCGGCTGCCTCGCCTCGCTGCTCCGACTCGACTCGACACCCGCCGCTGCTCCTGGCTGCCTCGCCTCGCTGCTCCGGCTCGACTCGACACCCGCCGCTGCTCCCGGCTGCCTCGCCTCGCTGCTCCGGCTCGACTCGACACCCGCCGCTGCTCCCGGCTGCCTCGACTGGGCCTCGCCGCGCTGCTCCACCTCCGCGATGTCTGCTAATCCTGAGGCCAAACTCTCACGGCACTCTCTGCTACTCGCACTCCAGCCACACTGAAGCCCTAGTTATTCGATTCGCCAGGATTCTAGCCCCAGCACTGGCCAATGGGATCTTGTACTGTTGGCAGGACCGAGCACATTCTGAGTTTGCACAGAGCGCCAGTCCAGACCCATCCAGAGTCCTGGCTGCAGTTCTGGCCACCCCAGTTATGGAGAGGGTGCAGCAAAGAGCATCTAGACGAATCGCTGGGATTAGGGAGCCGGGTTAGGAGGAGAGGCAGCAGAAACTGGGAATGTTCACACTGGAGAAGGGAAGGTTCAGGAGTGACCTCATGGAGAAGATAAATGTCAATATGTTTAACATAATCACAGATTCTATAAGAGGGCACAGCCGCAGACCTGGAGGGAGGGTGAAAAGACAGTTTTGATTTTACTACTTTACGCAGAGGCCTGTGTGTGTTTTGCAGGCAGCGCCCATTCAGATCTGATTGCATCCCCTTCCTTACCAAACCCATCCAGGTCCGAGCCTGCAAACAAGACTTGTTTTACTGTCGCTATTCAAGTCAAGGCTTTGTGTCTTAATGCGAGGAGCATTTGTAATAAGGTGGATGAATTGGCTGCGCAAATAGAAGTAAACAAATACGATTTGGTTGGGATTACGGAAACGTGGCTCAAGGAAGGCCAGGACTGGGAACTCAACATCCAGGGGTATTCGATATTCAGGAAAGATAGGCAAAAAGGAAAGGGAGGTGGGGTAGCATTACTGGTTAAAGAAGGGATTAATACAATTGTAATGAAGGATATTAGCTCTGATGAGGTGGAATCTGTATGGGTAGAATTGAGAAATACTAAGGGGGAAAAAACGTTAGTGGGAGTGGTTTATAGACCTCCAAACAGTAAGGCGGAGGTTGGGGATGGCATTAAAAGAGAAATTAAAGAAGCGTGCAATAAGGGCACAGCAGTCATCATGGGTGACTTTAATCTACATATAGATTGGGCCAACCAAATGAGTAACAATACTGTGGAGGAGGAATTCCTGGAGTGTTTACGGGATGGTTTCCTGGACCAATATGTCGAGGAACCAACCAGAGATCAGGCCATCTTAGACTGGGTATTATGTAAGGAGAAAGGATTAATTAGCAATCTTGTTGTAAGAGGCCCCTTGGGTCGGAGCGATCATAATATGATCGAATTCTTCATTAAGATGGAGAATGAAGTAGTTGACTCGGAGACTAGGGTCCTCAATTTAAATAAAGGAAACTATGATGGTCTGAGGAGCGAGTTGGGTAGGATTGATTGGGGAATGGCACTCAAAGGGTTGACGGTGGATAGGCAATGGCAAACATTCAAAGACCGAATGGATGAACTACAGAATTTGTTCATCCCAGTTTGGCATAAAAATAAAACAAAAAAGGTGACCCAACCGTGGCTAACAAGGGAAATTAGTGATAGCATAAGGTCCAAGGAGAGGGCATATAAATTGGCCAGAAAAAGCAATAATCCTGAGGATTGAGAGCAGTTTAGGATTCAACAAAGGAGGACAAAGGGATTAATTAAGAAAGGGAAAATAGAATATGAGAGTAAGCTTGCAGAGAACATAAAAACTGACTGTAAAAGCTTTTATAGATATGTGAAGAGAAAAAGATTGGTGAAGTCAAGCGTAGGTCCCTTGCAGTCAGAATCGGGGGAATTTATAATGGGGAACAAAGAAATGGCAGACCAACTAAATACATATTTTGGTTCTGTCTTCACAAAGGAGGACACAAATAACCTCCCAGAGATGCCGGGGAACATAGGGCCTGATGAAAGGGTGGAACTGAAAGAAATCAGTATTTGTAGGGAAATGGTGTTAGGAAAATTGATGGGACTGCAGGCCGATAAATCCCCAGGGCCTGATCATCGACATCCCAGGGTACTTAAGGAAGTGGCCCTAGAAATAGTAGATGCATTGCTGGTCACCTTCCAGAACTCGATAGACTCTGGAACGGTACCCATGGATTGGCGGGTAGCTAATGTTACCCCACTATTCAAAAAAGGTGGCAGAGAAAAGGCGGGGAATTATAGACCGGTAAGCTTGACATCGGTAGTGGGGAAAATGCTAGAATCTATTATAAAAGATGTAATAGCAGAGCACTTGGAAAGCAGTGACTGGATCGGACAAAGTCAACATGGATTTACAAAAGGTAAATCATGCTTGACTAATCTACTGGAATTTTTTGAGGATGTAACTGGTAAAATAGATAAGGGAGAACCAGTGGATGTGGTGTATTTGGACTTTCAGAAGGCTTTTGATAAGGTCCCGCATAAGAGATTAGCGTGCAAAATTAAGGCACATGGGATTGGGGGCAAGGTATTGACTTGGATAGAGAACTGGTTGGCGGACAGAAAGCAAAGAGTTGGAATAAACGGGTCGTTTTCCGAGTGGCAGGCAGTGACTAGTGGGGTACCGCAAGGATCGGTCCTAGGACCCCAGCTGTTCACAATATATATTAATGATCTGGACGAGGGAATTGGATGTAATATCTCCAAATTTGCAGACGACACAAAGCTGGGTGGGAGGATGTTGTGAAACTCCAGCACGATTTGGACAGGTTGGGTGATTGGGCAGAAACATGGCAAATGCACTATAATGTGGATAAATGTGAGGTTATCCACTTTGGTGGCAAAAACAGGAAGGCAGATTATTATTTGAATGGTAATAGATTGGGAGAAGGGGAAGTGCAAAGAGACCTGGGTGTTCTTGTGCACCAGTCGCTGAAGGTAAGCATGCAGGTGCAGCAGGCGGTTAAGAAGGCAAATGGTATGTTGGCCTTCGTAGCAAGAGGGTTCGAGTACAAGAACAAGGATGTCTTGCTGCAGTTGTACAGGGCCTTGGTGAGACCACACCTTGAGTATTGTGTGCAGTTTTGGTCGCCTTACCTGAGGAAGGATGTTCTTGCCATGGAAGGAGTGCAGCGAAGATTCACCAGGCTGATACCTGGGATGGCAAGAATGACGTATGAGGAGAGATTGTGTCGATTGGGCTTGTACTCACTGGAGTTTAGAAGATTGAGAGGGGATCTCATCGAAACCTATAAAATTCTGTCAGGCCTGGACAGACTAGATGCAGGAAGGATGTTTCTGATGGCCAGGGATTCCAGAACCAGGGGTCATAGTCTAAGGATAAGGGGTAAGCCATTTAGGACTGAAATGAGGAGGAATTTCTTCACCCAGAGAGTGGTGAACCTGTGGAATTCTCTGCCACAGAGGGCGGTGGAGGCCAGTTCATGAAGTATATTCAAGAAAGAGTTGGATATATTTCTTAAGGCTAAAGGGATCAAGGGATATGGGGAGAAGGCAGGGACCGGGTACTGAATTTGGATGATCAGCCATGATCTCATTGAATGGCGGAGCAGGCTTGAAGGGCCGAATGGCCTACTCCTGCTCCTATCTTCTATGTTTCTATGTTTTTTTGTTGAAGCTTGTTTGAGGCAATACTGCAGATTCAACAAATAACATAGGAACAGAAAGGGATTAACCGGGCCTTGCTACATTTAACGTGTAGTATTAATATTTTGAACCTGTATCGTGCAGTGATCTTGAGCAGCAGGGAGTGAGTGCTACAGGAGGCAAGTGAGGAATCTATATCATTTTAATTCAGTATAACGTTGCAACCAATGCCGCTGACCATAGTTATCTTGTAAACCATTTAGATAAGGAGCATGTTTAATGAGGAGCGTTTCATATTGAAGCGCAGGGAATTTGCAATGACAGTGTCTCTCGAGTGTTACCAAGTTGCTGTCGCCGTTTGTTGCCAGGTTTACAGGCTGACAATCGGCACGCAATCTTTTGTTCTCACTTGGACGGTATCAAATTTAAACCGGTTATTGGCCAATCCTGACCCTAGAATTCAAGCCCAAACTGCCCAGGCCCATTTTAAAATTGGGGCGGGGGGAGGTTAAAGGAGGGAAAGTGCAGGGACAGGAGGGTGATGCAGGGGAGTGGGGAGTGTGGCTGGAGGGGAGGGGCGGGGGAGCTGGTCTCTTTGCTGCTGTTCTATCATTTGTGCAGGGAATGAAGCCGTGACAATACCGTGTCAGTGTAAAACGAGTGATGTTTGATGCTGGGAAATTCCAAGCCCAACATAACAACCTCCCCGAGGGAATAAATTGAGACTCGAATATTGGAGACAATCAGACAGTTGAGGATTATCTAGTTTCTTTCTAGTTTACGTATTTTTGTTCATTCTCTGGATGAGGGCGTCGCTGGTGAGGCCGGCATTTATTGCCACTTCCTAGAAAACTTCAGAGGGCAGTTAAAAGTCAACCCCGCTGGTGAGGGACTGGAGCCACCTCTAGGGCCAGACCGGGTAAGGACGGCAGGTTTTCCTTCCCTAAAGGACATTAGCGAACCGGTTGGGTTTTTACGACCATCCAACAGCTTCATGGGCATTTTTGCTGACCCCAGCTTTTTATTTCCTGATATTTTAAACTGAATTCAAATTCTCAAACTGCCCTGGTTGATTTGAACATTCATTCTCTGGATTATTAGTCCAGTAACAGAACCACTACGCTACTGTACCCTGTGAGATTATTTATAAATTTGTCATAATTCACAGTACTTGTATTGGTTCTAATTCTTGAGCAGAGAACACTTTACAAAACTTTCTAATCGCATGGTGAGTTTTAAACTTTCACGTGACGAGCTTAGTCTAGTTTTAATTTGGACAATTGGTAATTTTGCACCGAACACTGTACAGATGTGTACAGCTGTGTATAGAAAGATTGATAAATGCTTAAAAAGAGTAAAAGTTTTTCACCGATGTGAAGTGGTTCTGCTGGCCAGTGGCTGGACAGTGTGTTACTGAGCGGAGTGTGTGGTGCGTGCTGGACAGTGCCGACGCCACTTACTGTTGTGCTCTTTCCTCTTTAGGTCACTTGATTGCAGGATGGCAGTGTCGAACCTGGAGATGCAGCTGCACAGTGCCCAGAAGAACCTGCTGTTCCTACAGCAGGAGCACGCCAGCACGCTGAGAGGGCTGCACACAGAGATCC
This sequence comes from Somniosus microcephalus, assembly GCF_052327205.1. NCBI lineage: Eukaryota > Metazoa > Chordata > Chondrichthyes > Squaliformes > Somniosidae > Somniosus > Somniosus microcephalus. Next base: position 3,634,551 of record NC_141005.1, read on the forward strand.
GCAAACTACAGCAGCACTGTTCAGGTACGTCACACACACCAGTTCTTTCCCAGCACCCGCACCTCGGTCACTGACCTCCCAATGAAACTAGTGCAACCTACCCAAACCTAAACTAAGCAAAGTCCTGACCCAAAACACCAATATAATGGCACTTTCCAAAGCTTTTCTGCACCCACAAGAAACAGTGAGAGTTTGCAAAAGCTTTGTGACCAGGTACTGTAGCTGACGTTGGAATTTGTCTGCTGTTTAATCTGTTTCGCTTGCAATGTGCAATATCTTCAGCAACATGCCAAATTGTCCTTCACTTACACCATCTGGGGCTGGTTTCCCAGGAGCCTGTCCATTCCAGCAATTATTTATTCCCTGCTTCGCTCACTCATTATCTAGCCAGTTTCCCCTGTGGAATGGGCCATGTCATACCTTCTATATAATGTTCAGAAAACATTATACAGTAATGGGGAAAATTCCTTTTATAAACTGTGACCGTCATTTCCCCTTGTAAATGAACATTAAAACCAGTGTGTGTATATTGAGTGCAGGAGATTGTGTGTACATTGATCCCATCTAGGACCCAGGGATGGACATTACCCCAAACTTCGTTATCTTCATCAAAAGTTAAGTACTTTAGTGGGAGGGAGTGATCTAGTGATGGGTCTGTGTCTTCTGGGAGTGATCTAGTGATGGGTCTGTGTATTCTGGGAGTGATCTAGTGATGGGTCTGTGTATTCTGGGAGTGATCTAGGGATGGGTCTGTGTATTCTGGGAGTGATCTAGTGATGGGTCTGTGTATTCTGGGAGTGATCTAGTGATGGGTCTGTGTATTCTGGGGGTGATCTAGTGATGGGTCTGTGTATTCTGGGAGTGATCTAGTGATGGGTCTGTGTATTCTGGGAGTGATCTAGTGATGGGTCTGTGTATTCTGGGAGTGATCTAGTGATGGGTCTGTATACTCGGAGTGATCTAGTGATGGGTCTGTGTATTCTGGCAGTGATCTAATGATGGGTCTGTATACTCTGGGGGTGATCTAGTGATGGGTCTGTATTCTGGGAGTGATCTAGTGATGGGTCTGTATTCTGGGAGTGATCTAGTGATGGGTCTGTGTATTCTGGGAGTGATCTAATGATGGGTCTGTATACTCTGGGGTGATCTAGTGATGGGTCTGTGTATTCTGGGAGTGATCTAATGATGGGTCTGTGTATTCTGGGGGTGATCTAGTGATGGGTCTGTGTATTCTGGGAGTGATCTAGTTATGGGTCTGTGTATTGGAGTGATCTAGTGATGGGTCTGTGTATTCTGGGAGTGATCTAGTGATGGGTCTGTGTATTCTGGGAGTAATCTAATGATGGGTCTGTATACTCTGGGTGTGATCTAGTGATGGGTCTGTGTATTCTGGGGGTGATCTAGTGATGGGTCTGTGTATTCTGGGAGTGATCTAGTGATGGGTCTGTGTATTCTGGGAGTGATCTAGTGATGGGTCTGTATTCGGAGTGATCTAGTGATGGGTCTGTGTATTCTGGGAGTGATGTAGTGATGGGTCTGTATACTCTGGGGGTGATCTAGCGATGTGTCTGTATTCTGGGAGTGAGCTAGTGATGGGTCTGTGTATTCTGGGAGTGATCTAGTGATGGGTCTGTGTATTCTGGGGGTGATCCAGTGATGGGTCTGTGTATTCTGGGAGTGATCTAGTTATGGGTCTGTGTATTCTGGGAGTGATCTAGTGATGGGTCTGTGTATTCTGGGGGTGATCTAGTGATGGGTCTGTGTATTCTGGGAGTGATCTAGTGATGGGTCTGTGTATTCTGGGGGTGATCTAGTGATGGGTCTGTGTATTCTGGGAGTGATCTAGTGATGGGTCTGTGTATTCTTGGAGTATTCTAGTGATGGGTCTGTGTATTCTGGGATTATTCTAGTGATGGGTCTGTGTATTCTGGGAGTATTCTAGTGATGGGTCTGTGTATTCTGAAGATGAGAAGTAGTCTAGTTGTCCCAACGCCTGTTTTAATATTTTGCTAAAATATCTGTTTATTTTCTGTTTATAGACTTGGCCTTTGAGCTGACTATGACATCATCGCCCTGCGACAAGGCTGGTAAGAACCATAGCCACAGGCCTCCTGAATGATGCAGCACCCCTCGGCTCAATATCTCTACTCGCAATGATGTATGTGCGGAGCGTTCAGCCCCTGCGCGGAAAGTTAAGACCCTCTGCCAGAAACACAGCGACAGATACTTGTGCTCTACACAATTTAAATGCATTTTAATTTCATCTGCTTTTTAACTTTATTTTATAATTCACAAATTTCAGACTTTAAATATCTCGAAGTGTGGAACTGTTTATTAATCGGAATCCTGTTCTATATACCGGAGCTGGATTAATATTATCGTTGTAAAGATCAGTTCCCTAGGCCTATTTCATCTCCTGTTTGTGATCTAGTTTCATTACAGATTTATAATTTTGTTCTAGAATCAATTTTTTATTGACAGAAAAGTATCCTAATTAATTCTCATTAAGCCTCGGCTCAGATATAACCAGGCAGAGGGGTGACTGTTATGTCAACAGGTGACCCACTGAGTGGCTTTATATACACTCTGGGGGAGAAATTTGCATCGGCCCGTTTGGGGGCGGTATTAGCGCAGCCATTTAGTGCCCGGCGCGGGAGTACCGCCCCAGCCGCTAAATTGGGCTTACCGCCCCGGCAAGGAGGCAGAGTGCTATCTCGGGGACTCCACTTCCTCTCAGGGTGGTGTCTGGGACGCAAAGCGCAGTAGCACCGGAGCACTACGTCACTGCTCTGCGTAGCGTTGACGCCTTTTATTGCTTCTCCCCTTCCGTTAAAGGGGAGGGACGCGGTGCACGCTGCAGGCCATTTGACTGCCTCCACTAGCCCACCAGGGTGCCGTGATGCCGTGGCCGCAGCCCGGCACGGAGATGCAGTGCCGGGCTGCATGATGGCGGCCAGGACCACACCAAGGGCCGCCACAATGAAATGGTGGTGCGGGACGCAGCCGGGCTTCCCCTTTAATTTCCGCCTCGCGAGCGGAGGTCAGCCCGGTTCGCGACCCACGAGGCTGTCGCTGACATCGCCCGCGGCAGCTTCGCGGAGCACAGCTGAATTTCTGCCGTGTGGCGGTAAGGCATCGCGTCGCTTGGTGATGACATCATCACCAGCAGTGCAGCGCCACGGGGCGCTACCAGCTACCGCCACTGCTAACCTCACACTGAATTTCGCGGGAGGCGTTAGCGGCGCCGCGCCCGGGCGCGAGGGGATTTGCGCCCCCGGGTGGTGCTAACAAGAGGCACAAACCAACCCAATTTTTCTCTCTCTGTCTAAGCTCTGACTGCGGTAACATTGAGAAGCGCAATGACACCTCGTATCTTGTCCACAGAATCTTGTTTTATTATTGAAAGTGTATCTGGAAGCTTTTATAAATGTGAATCAGCATAACTGCTTCAAAGGAACTAACCCTGAATACGATAATCTCGGTGTGTGAGTCACCGTTTCCACAAACAGGGCTGAGCCAGCGTGCCGCTGCCTCGCGGTGCACTCCTGGTCTCTGTTCCCAAGGCTGGCTACAGTCGCTGGGATCTAAGCCGAAGGAGCTGTGAACATTAATCACAGGACGGTACAATGGGCTGACCAGCTCTTTCTACCGTCAATCATTGGCTTATTTCACCTTGGTGAGATTCTAATGGAATGGATTGTAGTTATACTGTAGAATGTTCATTAATGAATAAGCTGAAATGGAGATGGAGCGAGAGAAATCCCCGTACTATGTTCTATAATCACTTTATAAGAAATGGAGGTTTATTTTATAGTCAATCTCCTGTGGGTTTGCCCACAGTGGGTGGGGAGGTGATCGGGGAAGCGTGCTGACCTCCCGCCCGTTCTGGCACAGAAGGGACTCTGTGATGTTGAGGCCCGGCCTCATTTGAATTTTGCAGGTGAGCTGCGGGCGTCAAACAGACATCCTGATACTGCTCGGCGTTCCCAGGCCTCAACCATCCTCCGGCCTGTACACAGGCAGAGGGTTAATGGTGGTAATGTTACTGACTCCATTGTTAGACCCTTACTGTCCTGTTAATGCTGTTTCCCAAGTGATGTGGTAGATAAGGGAGTGTCTGTGGATGTTGTTTATATGGACTTCCAGAAGACATTCAACAAGGTTCCATACAAATGACTGTAAGCAAATATTGAAGTTCATAGAATTGGAGACTACCTATTGGCTTGGATAGGGAATTGGTTAGGAGGCAGGAGACAGAGTGGGAATAACGGGCATACTCAAATTGGCAGGATGTGATAACGGTGGCCCACAGGGATCTGTACTGAGGCCACAGCTTTTCACTATATATTTATAAATGATTTGTATGAAAGAATAAGGGAGCCTTATATCCAAGTTAGGTGGCACCGTAAGTAGTGTAGACGGGAGCAGAAAGTTGCAAAGGGGCATTGATAGATTCGGTGAGTGGCCAAACTGTGGCAGATGGAGTTCAATGTGGGGAAGAGTGAGGTCATCCACATTGGGCCCATAAAGATCGATCAGAGTATTTTCTAAATGGCGAGAATCTGGGAACTGTGGAGGAGCCGAGAGATCTAGGGGTACAAGCACAGAAATCACTAAAAGCTCGTGGACAGATAGAAAAAATAAATGGAAAGGCTTATGGAATGTTGGCGTTTACCTCAGGGGATCTGGAATACAAAGGGCAGGAAGTGATGTAGTTGTATAAAGCTCTGGTCAGACCCTACCTGGAGTAACTGTCAGTTCTGGGCCCCGCACCTCAGGAAGGATAGACTGGCCTCGGAGGGGGAGCAGCGCAGGTTCACCAGAATGGTACCGGGGTGCTAAGGTTAGGTTGAGGACAGGTTGCACAGTCTAGGCTTGTATTCCCTCGAGTATAGAAGATTGAGGGATGATCTAATCAAGGTGTTTAAGATAATTAAAGGAGTTGATTGTGTAGATAGAGAGAGAAACTATTTCCTCTGGTGGGGGGAGTCCAGAACAAGGGGGCGTAACCTTAAAATTAGAGCCAGGCCGTTCAGGGAGCACTTCTTCACACAAAGGTGGAATAGGCTCGAGGAGCTGAATGGGCCACTCCTGTTTCTATGTTCCTATGAAAGGGGGATAAAGGGATGTGGAACAGGGCACATTGGATCAGGACCCTGCCCGTTTGGAGGGTAAACACCATCACAGACTGGTGGGGCCGAATGGCCTGTTTCCATGTTGTAATTTCTGTGTCTCGTGTCAGCAAGGAAATCCCCATCCACTTTCATAAATCCTTTCTCCCCAGTTCCCAAGAGCTGGTCTTGGAGAGGACATTAGAGAAGGGACTGTGTTTATCTCATTACCTGTAGGTTAAACCTTCGCTTCAAAGTACCACTTTTTGGGGTGAACCGATTTTTGCATTTTAAACAAGGGAAGTCCAAGAACTGTTTGTCATCCTTCAAGTTAACCGAAGGGTCATGTTTGAGTGGCTGCTGTGCAGCCTGTCCATCGCTGTATTTTAGGAGTTTTCAAAGCCTTGCATTAATATCGTGTCATCGTCTCAGATAGCCCAAAGCAGTTCACAGTAAGGACTTCCTTTTGAAGTGCAGTGACTGTAGGCAAACATGGCAGACAATTGGAGAACGGAAAAATCCCACAAAGTGCAGTTGGACGAGTAGCCAGTTGATTTGTTCGTGGTTTGGGTTAAGGGAGGAATGTTGGCTCGGACACTGGGAGAACTAAAAGCAAATGCTCCGGGGACAACTCTGCTTTTATTCCAACAGTGTCACGGAATCTTTAACACCCACCTGAACCACAGTGATAAGCAGGTGGGCTGCAGTTTATGCATTATTCAAAAGACAACACCTCCACCCAAGCAGCGCTCCCTCAGCACTGCCACTCCAACAGTGCAGCGCTCCCTCAGTACTAACCCCCCAACAGTGCGGCACTCCCTCAGTACTGCCCCTCCGACAGTGCAGCGCTCCCTCAGTACTAACCCCCCAACAGTGCGGCACTCCCTCAGTACTGCCCCTCCGACAGTGCAGCACTCCCTCAGTACTGCCCCTCCGACAGTGCAGCGCTCCCTCAGTACTGCCCCTCCGACATTGCGGCGCTCCCTCAGTACTGCCCCTCCGACAGTACGGCGCTCCCTCAGTACTGCCCCTCCGACAGTGCGGCACTCCCTCAGTACTTCCCCTCCGACAGTGCAGCACTCCCTCAGTACTGCCCCTCCGACATTGCGGCGCTCCCTCAGTACTTCCCCTCCGACAGTGTGGCGCTCCCTCAGTACTTCCCCTCCGACAGTGTGGCGCTCCCTCAGTACTGCACTGGGAGTGTCAGCCTAGTTATATGTACTCCGGTCTGAGAGTGGGAATTGAATCCATGAGTTATGTGGAGAAACTGGGGCTGTTCTCCTTAGAGCAGAGAAGGCTAAGAGGAGATTTAATAGAAGGGTTTAGATAGAGTGACTAAAGAGAAACTGTTTCCAGTGGCTGAAGGGTCGGTAACCAGAGGGCACAGATTTAATGTGATTGGCAAAAGAACCAGAGGCAACATGAGGAAAAACTTTTTCAGGCAACAAGTGTTTAGGATTTGGAATGTGCTGCCTGATAGGGCGGTGGATACAGAGTCAATAGTGGCCTTCAAAAGAGAATTGGATAAATACTTGAAGGAGGAAAAATTGCAGGAATATGGGGAAAGAGCGGAGGGGAGTGGGACTAACTGGATTGCTCTTCGAAAGAGCCGGCACAGACTCGATGGCTGAATGGCCTCCTTCCGTGCTGTACTATTCTATGACCTTTCAACTGGGACAAGAGTGACACCAACTGAGCCAAGCTGACGCGTGAAAGTGAGACACTCCCAGCGACCCTCTGTCCTAACTTCTGAAAGATCGTCAGCTGGCCGAAGGTAAGCCCCGTCATTGCTGAAAACCTTTTCATCGTGTAGAACAGCAGAAAGAGCGAGCTGGGGCATCTTCAGATACAGAAATCTGACTTTAAGGACCCCCCCGGGTTCCTCTTGTAAACCCCAGATTGAAATGCCAAGCTGTACTATAACCCCAAAGGCGATAGTATTAGCTGCTGACATGTACAACAGCTGATCTTTCACACGCTTGCTGAATTTCTCTCTTTAAATTTAGTGCCATTTAAAAAGCTATTTGTAATCTTGCAGTGTATATAGTTTAGATGAAAAACTCACTCATTCTGCTGTCAGTTTAGAACCAAGTGAATGCTTTGCTTTGTGTTGAACTGGTGTGCTGCCTTCCTTTAGGAATTTGTTAGTTTCAAGTTAATTCAGGGGTTTGAGTAATTTGGGTCGATTTCCATTGTGTGCCGCCACCTAGTGGATATTTGGTACCTAGCAAGTGCAGTAAAGCGCAAAAGCGCAGTAAAGTAAACTGCTGTATAGCACAAGACCTGCAGCCACACATGGTCTGGGAAGTTATTTTCTTGTTACGCTCCGGCCTTGGATACTATTTGTCTGTAAGTACTTGAGAATGTTATAGATGATTAGTGTACACTATATTTTGCAGAAAATGTTTAGTTTGTAACCTTTCTCTGTAAGCAAACCTACACAGCTAGCCGTGAATTGCTCGCTCTCTCTGTCTAGCTGGTTAACTTGTAGCTGTATTTTGATGCACTATATACAGGGCTAATTTAAAGTGAATGTAAGAGAATGCCTTTCAATTTGCTAAATGTATATTCACAGTAAGCTGTGTTTCCACGTGTTTTGGTAAGTTACATGCCAAATGTACTGTGTTGCTCAGGCTTACCTAAGTTTGTGTATGCAGATCAGTTATGTGCTTGTGTACTAATGTGTGCTTCCATTTCTGTATTGTATTTCAGTTTCACAGTAAGAATCTTTCAGTAAAGTTTACAAGAAAAGTCAAGCCTTGTGATTTTTATGGGAAGATATCAAGTTGTTAGCTACCTGTCTAGCTCTGCATAGGAATGCGCTGCAAGGGCAGAATAACTGGTATAAACCATGTGATTTGAATCAGTGAGCTCGGTCAATGGTTGATGCTGGTCGTGGTATGTCTGGTGGACGCAGTAAGTGCGGAGATAGCGTGTTCAGTTAGGATCCAGTTATGTGAATGTGCATCATTGTAAAAAGAGCTTGTGGTGGCAGAAGATCTACCCATATACCTGGTCCACCCAGAGTACAGGCTTTGTTTATTAACTGGTGCCAGGGGCGACCGGGTTACTTTAATGGTAACCAGTTTGTAAAACTCTTGCGTAAGGATGGACATTAGATCCTTCAGCATTGTCCTAATTCTTGCTTTTTTAAATAGATTTTGATAGTAAAGTTTAGTTTCAAATGTGGTGAATTAAGAACATCAGGAGTAGGCCATTCGGCCCTTCAAGCCTGCCATTCAATAAGATCATGGCTGATCTTCTGCCTCAACTCCATTCACTGGCCCTATCGCCATATCCCTTGATGCCTTTACTAGTCAGAAATCTATCGACTTCTGTTTTAAATATACCCAATGACTGAGCCTCCACAGCCCTCTGGGGTAGAGAATTCCAAAGATTCACCACCCTCTGTGTGAAGAAATTTCTTCTCCTCTCAGTCCTGAATGGCCTACCCTTTATCCTGAGGCTGTGCCCCCTGGTTCTAGACTCCTCAGCCAAGGGAAACATTCTCCCAGCATCCACCCTATCAAGCCCTGTAATAATTTTGTATGCTTCAATGAGATCCCCTCTCATTCTTCTGAATTCAAGAGAATATAGGCCTAGTTTACTCAATCTCTTCTCGTACAACAGTCCCACCATTCCAGGAATCAATCTCGTGAATCTTCGTTGCACTCCCTCTATGGCAAGTATATCCTTCCTTAGGTAAGGAGACCAAAATTGTACACAGTACTCCAGGTGTGGTCTCACCAAGGCCCTATATAATTGGAGTAAGACTTCTTTACTCCTGTACTCAAATCCGCTTGTAATGAAGGCCAGCATACCATTTGCCTTCCTAATGGCTTGCTGCACCTGCACATTCACTTTCAGTGACTCATGTACAAGGATACCCAGGTCCCTTTGAGCATCTGCATTCCCCAATCTTTCACCATTTAGGAAATACTCTGCCTTTCTGTTTTTTCTACCAAAGTGGATAACTTCACATTTATCCACATTATATTCCATCTGCCGTGTTCTTGCCCACTCACTGAGCCTGTCAAGATCCCTTGAAGCCTCTTCACATCCTCTTCACAACTGACACTGCCACCTAGCTTTGTATCATCAGCAAATTTGGAAATGTTACATTTAGTCCCCTCATCCAAATCATTGATATAGATTGTGAATAGCTGGGGCCCAAGCACTGATCCTTGCGGTACCCCACTAGTCACAGCCTGCCATCCTGAAAAAGATCCATTTATCCCTACTCTTTGTTTTCTGTCTGTTAACCAATTCTCAATCCATGCTAGTATATTACCCCCAATTCCATGTGCCCTAATTTTGTTCACCAACCTCTTGTGTGGGACCTTATCGAAGGCCTTCTGAAAATCCTGATACACCACATCTACCAGTTCCCCTTTGTCTACTCCACTAGTTACATCCTCAAAGAACTCCAATAGGTTTGTCAAACAGGATTTCCCTTTCATAAATCCATGTTGACTCTGCCCAATCTTACTATTAGTTTCTAAGTGCCCAGTTATTGCATCCTTTATAATAGATTCCAGCATTTTCCCAACTACTGATGTGAGGCTAACAGGTCTGTAGTTCCCTGTTTTCTCTCTCCCTCCTTTCTTAAATAGCAGGGTTACATTTGCTATCCTCCAATCTGCAGGAACCGTTCCAGAATCTATAGAATTTTGGAAGATGACAACCAATGCGTTCACTATCCCAATGGCCACCTCTTTCAAAACCCTAGGATGTAGGTCATCCGGTCCTTGGGATTTATCGACTTTTAGTCCCATTAATTTTGCTAGTACTGTTTTTTTGCTAATAATTTCTTTAAGTTCCTCATTCTCGCCACACCCTTGGTTTACTCGTATTTCTGGGAGGTTTTTTGTGTCTTCCTCCGTGAAGACAGAAAGAAAGTATTTAATTTCTCTGCCATTTCCTCATTGCCCATTATAAATTCTCCCATCTCTGACTGTAAAGGACCTACATTTACCTTCGCCAGTCTTTTCCTTTTCACATACCTATAGAAGCTTTTACAATCCGTTTTTATATTTTTCGCTAGTTTGTGCTCATATTCCATTTTCCCTTTCTTTATCAATTTCTTGGTCCCCCGTTGCTGATTTCTAAAAAGATCCCAATCTTCAGGCTGACCGCTTTTTCTGGCAACTTTATAAGCTTCCTCCTTTGACTTAATACTAGCTTTAATTTCTTTTGTTAGCCATGGTTGGATCACTTTTCCTTTTGGGTTTTTATGCCCTAGAGGAATATATGTTTGTTGCAAATTATGCATTATTTCCTTGAATGTTAGCCATTGTATGTCCACCTTCATACCTTTTAGTGTAGTCTCCCAATCTACCATGGCCAACTTGTCCCTCATACCCTTGTATTTTCTCTGTTTAGATTGAAGACCTTAGTTTCAGATTGGACTACATCACTCTCAAACTTAATGTAAAATTCAATCATATTATGGTCACTTGTCCCTAAAGGCCCCTTTACCACAAGATTATTGATTAGCCCTTTCTCATTACACAGTACCAGATCCAGAATAGCCTGTTCCCTGGTTGGTTCCTCCACATACTGATCCAGGAAACCATCTCGCATGCATTCCAAGAATTCGTCCTCCACACCATTAGTGGTAATTTGATTTGTCCAGTCAATATGTAGATTAAAGTCCCTCATGATTACCATATTGCCCTTGTCACATGCACTTCTAATTTCTTGATTGATACTGTGCCCTACATTACCATTACTGTTTGGTGGCCTATACACAACTCCCACCAATGTTTTCCGCACTTTGCTGTTTCTTAGCTCCACCCACTGATTCCAGTTCTACATCACGATCTGCCGAGCCAAGATCTTTTATCTTTACCATACCGATCTCATCCCTTATTATTTGATTCTTGGTGTTTCTGGTATCAAGATTTGTAACGCAGAATTAATACTTGAATGTAGTTCAGCCCCACACCTCACAAACCCAGTCATGAACTTACAAGTAGAAAGGAGTTAATCTGGGAGTTTCTGTGATCTCCTTAGAAGCTTCTGTCATATGATGCCTAACATGTATAATCTTTCAGGGGTATTTTCCACACATTTATCAATGCTGGTTTCACCAATACCACATGTGCTGTATATCAAGCCAATTGTAAAGACTGACTAAAAATTATCCCCATTTGTAAAACAATCCAAGTATTGTAAAGGACTGCGTGCAATTGGAAACTGATTCTGCCCCCTGGAGAGCTGACACATAAACACGATCTGCGTTAAACCTGCCGGAGCTCAGTAATGCCTGGTATATGCAGCACTGTGGGAGCACCTTCACCACACGGACTGCAGCCGTTCAAATAGGCCCATCACCACCTTCTCAGGGCAACTAGGGATGGGCAATAAATGCCGGCCTTGCCAGCGACGCCCACACCCCGAAGAATGATTAAAAGAAGTATACAGGAAGGGAAAACATTACACGTTGTGCAGTGAGTTAACAGCAGGACACTAACGCTATCACTTGTAGACAAACTTCTGCACATACCCCGACTTAGATAATGGGTGCTGTGGACATTGCTGCTCCGGTCTGTTGGAAGCCTGACTCTACCAGTCGATTTGAGCAGTTAGGATGATGCACAAGGTCAGTGTTCTTTGTGACACGGTGATGCACAGGGAGACGGAGAAAGATCTCGTGCCAGTCCTGGTTTTGTTCAGCATAGACCATGGGAGGATCAAGTCTCCATCATCTGCTTTCAGTTGCAGGAGTTGAGAAATTCTATATAACTGCGTTCAAGGAAACATTGTCCTATTTTTTTTTCTCACTAATCTGGGTCCCGCTGAATCTGCCGGTAACATTCATCACGGAAAGTTCAACAGTTCAGTCTCTTAACTCTCTGTTTGGTTTCAGTGCTGACTGTGGAGTGTTTGGTCTTATCTGAATGAAGTTCTGATGAAGTGGTTGGTGTTGGGAGTGAAACTATTTTGTTTCACTGCTTGTTGTTGTAACCCTTTTTGCACTTCAGTGGGAATAGCAGTAATAACACGCTAAATACAAACAGTGAGAGAACATTAAATGCGACAGTAACAATGAGAGGACATTAAAACTTACCTCTTTGACCGAGCTTTTGGTCACCTGCCCTAGTATCTCCTTGTGCGGCTCGGTGTCAAATTTTGTTTGATAATCGCTCCTGTGAAGCACCTTAGGACGTTTTACTATGTTAGAGGCGCTATATAAATGCAAGTTGTTGTTGTCTAATTGGTGGGTAATGCTTAAAGATGAACAGCGAGCTCTGTTTCTCTCAGCAGCCTGCAGATTAATGGGATCATGGATTTAAACTTTGTGACCCGGATCACAGAGCAGGATGAAGAATTTCAACTGAACGCCCTCCATTTGGGGGAACATCCACTGCAAAAGTGCAAGTATTTCATAAACCTTCATCAGCTGTGGCCTAGACTGCACTCCCATACACTGGGGGTTTCTGTATTTGGCCAGGAGTTAAATACAAAACCACAGAAGGAGGCCATTCAGCCCTTCATGTCTGTGCCGGCTCTTTGCCAGAAAAATGAATCCCACTGCCCCGCTCTCTCCCCATAGCCCTGTATCAATCCTAAACTAATCCCACTGTCCCGTTCTCTCCCATAGCCCTGTATCGATCCCAAACTAATCCCACAGCCCCGCTCTCTCCCCCATAGCCCAATATCAATCACACAGTGCCGCTCTCTCCTCATAGCCCTGTATCAATCCCAAACTAATCCCACTGCCCCGCTCTCTCCCATAGCCCTGTATCAATCCCAAACTAATCCCACTGCCCTGCTCTCTCCCCATAGCCCTGTATCAATCCCAAACTAATCCCACTGCCCCGCTCTCTCCCATAGCCCTGTATCAATCCCAAACTAATCCCACAGCCCCGCTCTCTCCCCCATAGCCCAATATCAATCACACAGTGCCGCTCTCTCCTCATAGCCCTGTATCAATCCCAAACTAATCCCACTGCCCCGCTCTCTCCCCATAGCCCTGTATCAATCCCAAACTAATCCCACTGCCTCGCTCTCTCCCCATAGCCCTGTATCAATCCCAAACTAATCCCACTGCCTCGCTCTCTCCCCATAGCCCTGTATCAATCCCAAACTAATCCCACTGCCCCGCTCTCTCCCCATAGCCCTGTATCAATCCCAAACTAATCCCACTGCCCTGCTCTCTCCCCATAGCCCTGTATCAATCCCAAACTAATCCCACTGCCCCGCTCTCTCCCCATAGCTCTGTATCAATCCCAAACTAATCCCACTGCCCCGCTCTCTCTCCCATAGCCCTGTATCAATCCCAAACTAATCCCACTGCCCCGCTCTCTCCCCATCGCCCTGTGTCAAATATTTATTAAATTTTCCCTTAAAAGATGCAGTGGTCTCTGTCTCAACCACTCCCTGTGGCAAAGCTTTCTGTACTCGAACAATCCTCTTTTTTAATTAAAAAAAAGCCTCCTAACCTTTCTGATCATATCAAATAAATCCTCATCACCGACTCCCCCACCAGAGGAAATAGTCTTTCACTATTCAAGATTAAAACCCTTCATAATTGTAAAAACCTCTATTAAATCTCCTCTCTGCCTTCTCTGCTGCAGCGAAACAATCCCAGTATCTCCGGTCTCTCCTCATTATTATAGATTCCCATTGCTGGCATCACCCTGGTGAATCTGCACTAGATGCTCTCTCTGGCTTTAATGTCCTTTCTATAATGGGGCCCAAATTGTACACAGTACTTCTGCAAAATCTTGCAGGTATTTAATTTATTTCACTGTTGAATCTTGATATCTTTGCAGCATATCCAGTATGTAGAAAGAGGAGGAGGCCATTCAGCCCCTCCAGCCAGTTCCACCATTTATTTAGATCGTGGCTGATCTGTACCTGAACTGCAGCAAAGGTCAGGGCCTGAACCTTCCTAATGGAGAGAGTCTAGGATCTGTGGCAGAGCAATGGGATTTGGGGGTCCATATCCCATATCCCTTGATACCCTTACCCAACAGAAATCTATCGATTTCAGTCTTGGAAATTTCAATTCACCCACATTTCCACCACCCTTTGTGTGAAGAAGTGCTTCCTGATTTCACTCCTGAACGGCCTGGCTCTAATTTTAAGGTTATGCCGCCCTTGTACTGGATTCCCCCACCAGTGAAAATAGTTTCTCTGTATCAACCCCATCAAATCACTTAACCATCTTAAACAGCTCGATTAGATCGCCCCGCAACTGGGAATACAAGCCAAGTCTGAGCAACCTGTCCTCCTAATTTAACCCTTTTAGCCCCGGTATAATTCTGGTGAATCTGCGCTGCTCCCCCTCTGAGGCCAGTCTATCCTTCCTGAGGTGCGGGGCCCGGAACTGAACGCAGTGCTCCAGATGGGGTCTAACCAGAGCTCGGTACAGGTGAAGCATCACTTCCATCGATGTGAATAATGTTTGGGTTTCAGTAAGTCCCTCCTCTGGACAGGGAAATGTTACTTTATTTGCAACATTCGCTGCCTGAAAGGGCGGTGGAACCAGATTCAATAGTAACTTTCAAAAGGGAATTGGATAAATACTTGAAGGTAAAATAATTACAGGACTGTGGGGAAAGAGCAGGGGGAGTGGGACGAATTGGATAGCTCGTTCAAAGAGCCAGCACAGGCATGATGGGCCAAATGGCCTCCTGGTCTGTAAGATTCTATGATTGCTGCCCTGTGTGGCGGGGTTTATTTGTGACAGAAAGCTGTTCCGGTAGATCGGTGCTGCTATTGATTGCTGGATGCCTGAATGACCTGTCATAATATAAGAAATAGGAGCTGGAGTCGGCCATTTGGCCCTTCGAGCCTGCTCCATTCAATACCTTTGAGTGAAGAAATTTCTCCTTATCTCAGTCCTAAATGGCTGACCCCTTATTCTGAGACTGTGACCCCTGGTTCTAGACTCCCCAGCCAGGGGAAACGCTTTCTCAGCATTAACCCTGTCAAGACCCTTAAGAACTTTATATGTTTCAATGAGATCACCTCTCATCCTTCTAAACTCTAGGGAATATAGACCTAGTCTACTCAATCACTCTTCATAGGGCAATCCCCTCATCCCAGGAACCAGTCTGGTGAACCTTCGTCGCACTCACTCTAAGGCAAGTATGTCTTTCCTTAGGTAAGGAGACCAGAACTGTTCACAGTACTCCAGGTGTGGCCTCACCAATGCCCTGTATAATTGTAGTAAGATTTCTTTACTCTTATACTCTAATCCCTTTGTCACAAAAGCTAACATACCATTTGTTTTCCTAATTGCTTGCTGTACCTGCATGTTAACTTTCAGTGATTTGTGTACAAGGACACCCAGGTCCCTCTGAATGCAAACATAACATAAGACGTAGGAACAGGAGTCGGCCATTCGGCCCCTCAAGCCTGCTCCGCCATTCAATGAAATCATGGCTGATCTGATCTTGGCCTCAACTTCACTTTCCTGCCTGTTCACCATAACCCTCGACTCCCTTATCGTTCAAAAATCTGTCAATCTCCACCTTAAATATATTCAATGACCCAGCCTCCACAGCTCTCGGGGGAAGAGAATTCCAAAGATTCACGACCCTCTGAGAGAAGAAATTCCTCATCTCAGTTTTAAATGGGTGCCCCCTTATTCTGAAACTATGCCCCCTAGTTCTAGAATCCCCCATGAGGGGAAACATCCTCTCAGCATCTACCCTGTCAAGCCCCCTCAGTATCACCTCTCATTCTTCTAAACTCCAATGAGTATAGACACAACCTTTCTTCATAAGACAACCCCTTCATCTCAGGAATCAACCTCGTGAACCTTCTCTGAACTGCCTCCAATGCAAGTATATCCCTCCTTAAATAAGGAGACCAAAACTGTAGGCAGTACTCCAGGTGTGGTCTCACCTGTACAGTTGTAGCAGGACTTCCCTGCTTTTATACTCCATTCCCTTTGCAGTAAAGGCCAACATTCCATTTGCCTTCCTGATTACTTGCTGTACCTGCATGCTAACTTTTTGTATTTCATTCACAAGGACCCCCAGGTCCCCCTGCAGCATTTTGTAATCTCCCTCCATTTAAATAATAATTTGCTTTTTTATTTTTCTTACCAAAGTGGATAACCTCACACTTACCCACATTATACTCCATCTGCCAAATGTTAGCCCACACACTTGGCCTGTCTATATCCCTTTGGAGATTCTTTGTGTCCTCCTCACAACTTGTTTTCCCACCTATCTTTGTATCATCAGCAAATTTGGCTACAGTACAATTGGTCCCTTCATCCAAGTCATTAATATAGATTGTAAATAGTTGAGGCCCCAGCACTGATCCCTGTGGCACCCCACTAGTTACCGTTTGCCAACCTGAAAATGACCCATTTATCCCGACTCTCTGTTTTCTGTTAGTTAGCCAATCCTCTATCCATGTTAATATATTACCCTGACCCCGTGAGCTCTTATCTTGTGCAGTAACCTTTTATGTGGCACCTTATCGAATGCCTTCTGGAAATTCAAATACACCACATCCACTGGTTCCCCTTTATCCACCCTGCTTGTTGCATCCTCAAAGAACTCCAGCAAATTTGTCAAACATGATTTCCCTTTCATAAAACCATGCTGACTCTGCTTGACTGCTTTATGATTTTCCAAATGCCCTGCTACTGCTTCCTTAATAATGGACTCCAGCATTTTCCCAATGACAGATGTTAGGCTAACTGGTCTATAGTTTCCTGCTTTCTGTCTCCCTCCCTTCTTAAATAGGGGAATTACATTTGCAGTTTTCCAATCCGCTGGGACCTCTGCAGAATCCAGGGCATTTTGGTATATTGCAACCAATGCATCCACTATCTCTGCAGCCACTTCCTTTAAGACCCTGGGATGCAAGCCATCTGGTCCAGGGGACTTGTCGTCTTTTAGTCCCATTATTTTACCGAGTACTTTTTCTCTAGTGATAGTGATTGTTTTAAGTCCCCCCCCCTCCCACCCCAATAGCCCCTTGATTATCCATTATTGGGATGCTTTTAGTGTCTTCTACCGTGAAGACTGATACAAAATATTTGTTCAAAATCTCCGCCATTTCCCTGTTTCCCATTATTAATTCCCCAAACTCATCCTCTAGGGGACCAATGTTTACTTTAGCTACTCTCTTCCTTTTTATATACCTGTAGAAGCTCTTACTGTCTGCTTTATATTTATTGCTAGCTTACTCTCATAAGATATCTTCTCTTTATAATTTTTTTAGTCATCCTTTGCTGGTATTAAAACATTTTCCAATCCTGTGGCCTTCCACTTCTTCACAACATTGTATGCCTTTGTTTTCAATTTGAAACCATCCTTTACTTCCTTAGTTAGCCATGGATGGTTCATCCTTCTTTTAGAATCTTTCTTTCTCAGTCTTCCCAGTCTCTCACCATTCAAAAAATATTCTGCTTTTTTGTTTTTCATACCAACGTGGATAACTTCACACTTCCCCACATTGTATTCCATTTGCCATGTTCTTGCCCACTCAGTCAACCTGTCTATATCTCTCTGCAGCCTCTTTACGTTCTCCTCACAGCTTGCTTTCCCATCTAACTTTGTATCATCAGCAAACTTGGATACGTTACACTCATCTAAGTCATTAATATAGATTGTAAATAGCTGAGGCCCAAGCACTGATCCTTGCGGTACCCCGCTAGTTGTAGCCTGCCAGCCCGAAAAAGTCCCGTTTATTCTTACGCTGTTTTCTGTCCAGTAACAATCTTCAATCCGTGCTAATATATTACTCCCAATCCCATGAGTCATAAATTTGTGTAATAACCTCTTGTGTGGCACCTTATCGAAAGCTTTTTGAAAATCCAAATACACCACATCCACTGGTTCCCCCTTATCCATCCTACTAGTTACATCTTCAAAAAACTCTAACAGATTTATCAAACATGATTTCCCTTTCATAAAACCATGTTGACTCTGCTGAATCATATTATGATTTTCTAATTGCCCTGTTACCATGTCCTTAATAATAGATTCTAGCATTTTGCCTACTACTGATGTCAGGCTAACTGGCCTATAGTTCCCTGTTTTTTCTCTTCCTCCTTTCTTAAATAGTGGGGTTATGTTTGCTACCTTCCAATCCAAGGAATTCTGGAAGATTAATACCAGAGCATCCACTATCTCTGCAGCTACCTCGTTTCAAACCCTAGGATGCAGGCTGTCAGGTCCAGGGGATTTGTCGCCACTTAATCCCATTAATGTCTTTACTTATACTGATTTCTTTAAGTTCCTCATTCTCTCTAGACCCTTGGTTCCCCATTATTTCCGGAATGTTTTTTGTGTCTTCTACCGTGAAGACAGATACAAAGTATTTGTTTAATGTCTCTGCCACTTCCTTATTGCCCATTATAATTTCTCCTGTCTCTGTCTCTAATGGGCCCACGTTTACTTACACTAATCTCTTTCTATTTACATACCTATAGAAATGTTTGCAATCTGTTTTTATGTCTCTTGCTAATTTACTTTCATTCTTTTTTCTCTTTCCTTATCAATTTCTTGGTCCTCCTTTGCTGAATTTTAAAATCCTCCCAATCCTCTTTTTGGCAACATTATAAGCCTCTTCCTTTGATCTAATACTATCTTTAACTTCTCTTGTTAGCCACGGTTGGATCCTGGAATATTTAGTTCCCAACCTTGGTCACTTTGCGACCATGTCTCCGTAATGGCTATTGGATCAAACCTATTAATTTCTATCTGTGCTATTAATTCATCTATTTTGTTGAGAATGCTTCATACATTTAGATATAGTGCCTTTAGCTTTGACTTATTTCTATTTTTCCCGGATGTCACCTTAGTCACTGATGCACTATTACCTTTGTTAATCTCTTTGTCCCTTCCTGACCCACTCTGCTTATTTTTACCCAAAACTCTACTCTGCTCTCGAGCCTTGACATTTCCCTCGCTGCTTTTAAATTTAAACTAATGAAGGGGGGGGAGGATTCAGTAAAGAGTAAAGCCCTGCTTACTGCCCTAGTTATTCGGTTCGCCCGGACATTGGTTCCAGCCCGGTTTAAGTGGAGCCCGTCCCAATGGAACAGCTCCCTCTTTCCCCAGTACTGGTGCCAGTGGCCCATGAAGCGAAACCCCTGCCTCCCACAACACTCTTTCAGCCACGCATTTAACCTTCTAATCTGCTTATCCCTATGCCAATTGGTGAAGGCTCAGGTAACAATCCAGAGATTATTATCTTTGAGGTTCTGCTTTATAATTTGGACCCCAACTCCTCAAACTCTCTCAGCAGAATCTCATTCCTAGTTCTACCTATGTCATTGGTTCCTACGTGGACCACGGCAACTGGATCCTCCCCTTCCCACTGCAAGTTCTTCTCCAGCCACGAGGAGATGTCTTTAACCCTGGCAACACAGTCTTCGGTACTCCCTGTCGCGGCTGCAGAGAATAGTATCCAACCCTCTGACTATACTATCGCCTACAACGTGGCGTCCTTCCCCAGCCGGAAGTCGGCGCAGACCGCGCAGGGAACGCAAGCAGAAGCAGGGTAAGAGGGCCCCACACAAACCCTCCCTCCCAAG
This sequence comes from Somniosus microcephalus, assembly GCF_052327205.1. Lineage (NCBI taxonomy): Eukaryota > Metazoa > Chordata > Chondrichthyes > Squaliformes > Somniosidae > Somniosus > Somniosus microcephalus. Next base: position 3,654,180 of record NC_141005.1, read on the forward strand.
TATTTTCCTGGCTAACGTCAGGTCACTAGAAAACAAAATGGATGAGATCAAACTTGATCTCTCCTCACAGAAAAGGACAAAGGAATGCTGCGCCATGATCTTCACAGAGACCTGGTTGAACAATGGCATCCCTGACACCACCATCCAACTAGAAGGACACACGGTCTTCCGCGCCGACAGAACTGCAGACTCCGGTAAGAGCAAGGGAGGCGGTTTGTGCATTTACACTAACAATGCCTGGTGCACTAACACTGACATAATTGATAGATCCTGCTTGGCTGATTTGGAATTCCTCATGGTAAGGTGCAGACCCTTCTACCTGCCTCGGGAATTCACGGCTGTTATCATCACTGCGGTCTACATCCCACCACACGCCAATGCCAAACTAGCACTGAAGGACCTCTACAGGGCCATCAGCGAACAACAAACTGCGCACCCAGACAGAGCTTTTATCGTCGCGGGGGACTTCAATCACATAAACCTAAAAACTATACTACTGAAATTCCACCAGAATGTTTCCTGCCCCACAAGAGGGGAGAACACACTGGATCAAGTCTACACGAGCATTGTAGATGCTTATAAGGCCATTCCCTGCCCCCACCTTGGGAAGTCTGACCACCTCTCCCTGTTTCTAGCCCCGGCATACAAACCGCTCATCAAAAGAGTGAGAACATCAGTGAGATCAGTGAAAGTATGGCCAGAGGGGGCAGTCTCGGAGCTTCAGGATTGCTTCGAACGCACTGATTGGGGCATGTTTGCCCATAATGACATCGAGGAATACGCATCCACAGTGCTATTCTACATTAACAGCTGCGTCGAGGTCGTCACGACCCATAAAAATATCAGGACATACCCCAACCAGAAACCCTGGATGAACGGAGAGGTCCGCTCGCTGTTGAAAGCACGCGACGCAGCATTTAAATCTGGCGACGCGGCGGCTTACAGTGCAGCTAGGACCAACCTAAAAAAGGGTATCAGGACTGCCAAAAGGAAACAGACACTGCGGATAGAGGATCATTTCCACAACAACTCGGACCCCCGGCGCATGTGGCAAGGCATCCAGTCTATCACTGACTACAAGGGCAAAAACACCAGCCCCCCGGTTAGCGATGCCTCCCTTCCGGAGGAGCTTAACAACTTCTACGCTCGTTTCGACAGGGACAACAGGGAGCCGGCTACCAAAGCCTTGCCACCCCCGGAAGACCAGGTGCTCACTCTGTCGACCTCTGACGTAAGGGGTGTTCTACGCGGAGTGAACACACGAAAGGCTGCTGGACCGGATAGCATCCCTGGACGGGTACTCAAGGAATGTGCTGATCAGCTGGCTGATGTCTTCACCGCCATCTTCAATCTGTCATTGGCCCAGGCAGTAGTCCCTACATGCTTCAAGACCGCTACCATTATTCCTGTGCCAAAACAAACGGCTGTGACGTGCCTGAACAACTATCGCCCTGTCGCACTCACACCCATCATAATGAAGTGTTTCGAGAGACTGGTCCTGGCTCACATCAAAGCCAGTGTTGCCGCCTCTCTTGACCAACACCAGTTTGCCTATCGTGCAAACAGATCAACGGAGGATGCAATCACAACTGCTCTACACTCGGCACTGAATCACCTAGATGGTAAAGAGACCTACATCAGAATGCTGTTCATAGACTACAGCTCAGCATTCAACACTATTGTCCCCAACAAGCTGGCCACCAAACTCCAAACTCTTGGCCTGAACACTTCCCTCTGCAACTGGACCCTGGACTTCCTAACAAACAGACCCCAGTCTGTCAAATTAGGTAACCACACCTCCCCCCCCCCACCCCCCCCCGACCCTGAACACGGGGGCCCCACAAGGATGTGTGCTGAGCCCCCTCCTCTACTCCCTCTTCACCCACGACTGTGTGGCTGTTCATGGTTCCAACACCATCATCAAGTTTGCGGATGATACCACGGTAGTAGGCCAGATCACCAACAACGATGAGTCAGCCTACAGGGAGGAGGTCCAGCATCTCGTGAAGTGGTGCGCCGATAACAACCTGGCCCTTAACATCAAGAAAACCAAAGAAATCATTGTGGACTTCAGGAAGTCTAAAGGCGGAAGTCACACCCCCATCCACATCAATGGGGCTGTGGTGGAAAGGGTGGACAGCTTTAAGTTCCTTGGAGTCCACATCACGGAAGACCTCTCCTGGTCCCTCAATACCTCCTCTCTGGTGAAGAAGGCCCAGCGGCGCCGATATTTCCTAAGGAGGCTGAAGGGATGTAACTTGTCACCCCTGATCCTCTCTAACTTTTACCGCTGCACAATAGAGAGCATCCTGATGAACTGTATCACAGTATGGTATGGCAGCTGTAGCTACTATGACCGGAAAGCCCTGCAGCGGGTAGTCAAAACTGCCCAACGCATTACCGGCACCCGGCTACCGACCATAGAGCACATATACCAGAAACGCTGTTTACGGAGGTCACGGTCCATCATCAAAGACCCTACCCACCCCAGCCACAGTCTGTTCGCCCCCCTGCCATCTGGGAGACGCTACAGATGCATTCACACCCGTATGACCAGATTTAGGAACAGCTTCTTTCCCAGGGCTGTCATCCTACTGAACTCCACAAATAAACTCTAAAGCCTGCACATCTGCCAATGCACTTTATTATGGTTATGGTTATGTTTATGTTAATGTATTACAAGCCAAATGTATGTTGAATGTTTAAATGTCTTAATCTAAATGTACACTCTCGGGAGCCGCAAGCCTACATTTCGTTGTACTGCACTTGTGCACTAACAATGACAATTAAAAAAAAAAAAAAAAAAAAAGTTGATTTGAACTACATTCCTTTTTACTCTCCCCACTTGAATGGCCTCCTGTACCACGGTGCCGTGGTCAGTCTGCCCATCCTCCCTGCAGTCCTTGTTCTCATCCCCACAGGTAGCAAGTACCTCGTACTTGTTGGACGTGGTAAAGGGCTGACGCTCCTCCATCACTATATCCTGGGTTCCCATACCTTCTTGACTTGCAGTCACACCCTCCTGTCCCTGACCATTGACTAACTCTAAAGTGCTACTTAACGTAAGGGATGTGACTGCCTCCTGGAACAAATTGTCCAGGTAACTCTCCCCTTCCCTGATGCATCGCGCAATGTCTGCAGCTCGGACTCCAGCTCTGAGCCGAAGTTCCGCGAGCTGCAGGCACTTACCGCAAATGTGGTTGCTCGGGATCTCCCACATGCTGCAGTCACTACACACCACCTGCCCTGCCATCTCCATCAACCTGATTTTATTTACATAATTACAGTTTTTATTCAAATGATTTTTAGTTTTAATTAGTTAATTTAGTTTGTTATTAATAGTTCTGAATTTAATCCACTTACCTAACCTAGAGAGCAAAAGAGCTGTAATACTCACCAACCAATCACCTACCTGCTGCCCTGTGACGTCACTCTTTGTTCTTACGCCGCTCTCGCTCGGGCCCACGCTATGTCCTGGGCCCACTATTTAAGAAAGGAGGGAGAGAGAAAACGGGGAACTACAGACCAGTTAGCCTGACATCAGTAGTAGGGAAAATGCTAGAATCTATTAAGGACGTAGTAACAGGGCACTTAGAAAATAATAATAGGATTGGGTAGAGTCAACACGGATTTAGAATAGATAAGGGGGAACCAGTGGATGTGATGTATTTGATAAGGTGCCACACGAGGGTATTAAACAAAATTAGGGCTCATAGGATTGGAGGTAATATACTAGCATGGTTTGAGGATTGGTTAACGGACGGAAAACACAGAAGGAATAAACAGGTCATTTTCGGGTTGGCAGGCTGTAACTAGTGGGGTACCGCAAGGATCAGTGCTTGGGCCTCAGCTATTCACAATCTACATCAATGATTTGGATGAGGGGACCAAATGTAATATATCCAAGTTTGCTGATGATACCAAGCTGGGTGGGAATGTAAGTTGTGAAGAGGATGCAAGGAGGCTTCAAGGGGATATAGACAGGCTAAGTGAGTGGGCAAGAACATGGCAAACGGAATATAATGTGGAGAAATGTGAAATTATCCACTTTGGTAGGAAAAATAGAAAAGCAGAGTATTTTTTAAATGGTGAGAGATTGGGAAATGTTGGTGTTCAGAGGGACCTGGGTGTCCTTGTACACAAATCACTGAAAGTTAACATGCAGGTACAGCAAGCAATTAGGAAAGCAAATGGTATGTTGGCCTTTATTACAAGAGGATTTGAGTATAAGAGTAAAGACGTCTTACTGCAATTATATAGGGCCCTGGTGAGACCACACCTGGAGTATTGTGTACAGTTTTGGTCTCCTTACCTAAGGAAGGATATACTTGCCATAGAGGGAGTGCAACGGAGGTTCACCAGACTGGTTCCTGGGATGGGGGGATTGTCCTATGAGGAGAGATTGAGTAGACTGGGCCTATATTCTCTAGAGTTTAGAAGAATGAGAGGTGAGCTCATTGAAACATACAAAATTCTTACAGGGCTTGACAAGGTAGATGCAGGGAGGACGTTTCCCCTGGCTGGGGAATCTAGAACCAGGGGTCACAGTCTCAGAATAAGGGGTCAGCCATTTAGGACTGAGATGAGGAGAAATTTCTTCACTCAGAGGGTGGTGAATCTTTGGAATTCTCTACCCCAGAGGGCTGTGGAGGCTCAGTCGTTGAGTATATTCAAGACCGCGATCGATAGATTTTTGAATATTAAGGCAATCAAGGGATATGGGGATAGTGCAGGAAAGTGGAGATGCAGTGGAAGATCAGCTATGATCTTATTGAATGGCGGAGCAGGCTCGAAGGGCCAAATGCCTACTCCTGTTCCTATTTCTTACATTTTTATGTTCTCCGGTGCTCCCTTTAAGCCACCGCCTCCGCTGCTGCAGTGTTCTGTAACAAAGAACCTGCTAAGTGGATCACACAAGGGATTGTGGGCTAAAGCTGGGCCGTCGTCAGTTGGGCCGTATCACTCACACGTTGACTGGGCTGATATTCCACCTGTGGCAGGAAGCATTTATAAACTATATAAACACTCATCACCTCTCCAATTATTCTCTACCCTGTGTTCGTTCACAACTATTGCATCCGAGATTGAGCCTGTGTTCAACTCAAGATACCAAAAGTCTTCACAAATTAGGACCAGCACTGTGCACCCGACTCGCTCTATCAGTCAATTTTCCCTTAAGATGCGATGGTGTCTGCCTCAATCGCTCCCTGTGCTAAAGCTCTCCGGGCTCCAACAACCCTCTGAGGGAGTTATTTCAATTTTTAAATCTGTACAATATTATAATTTGACTAGAAAAACTTCATGTCCTTTATCAAAAATCAAACTGAGCTGGTGAAGACTCTGGTTTTAACGGAACTTTGCATTGTTATTGTCGCATTTACTGTCGCATTTAATTACAACTCATTAGAAGCATGTGTTGACGGTGAGATGAAGACTGGCTGGAGGAGGCTCGTGTGGAGCACAAACACCAACATGGACTTGTTGGGCTGAATGGCCTGTTCCGGTGCTGTAATTACTTTGTAATTGTTACTGTCGCATTTAATGACATCTCTGTGCATTTCCAGGAGGCTCCCTATGATGATGATTAGAAGCAGAGACTGGCCCATTTTTCCTTTGTGTCCCAAGGACACTGCGGCTTCTGCTGCCCGGCTCGGATCAGATAACACGGAGCGAATGTGGGACCACCCTGGTCTCAGTGGTTCAGCTAGTGAGCTGGGCCATCAGGAAGTCCTATGCTATTGATATAATCAGAATTAATGTTTCAATCACCCAAAAGATACCCCTGCTCTGTTAGATTGACGATACTGTTGCTTTAGCCGTAATCAGTTTTCATACCGAGTTGTGCTTTCTGAGGCCGTTTTACAAAACTGAATACACACTGACGACCTTGGGCTCTTTGGCAAGTACAGACGGTATTGTGCTGAGCACTCAAAGCTGCTGTAGGTGACGGAGCTGAGAAACAGCACAGATCGTGGAGAGCAGAGTCAATGGCCAATCACGTCCCCTCACAGCTGCCCCTCTGGTGATGGATTCTGTTTGAGGCCACCTGCTCTAGGTGTTGCAGGTCTCATTTCTGTCCGCAAGAAGGAATCCTCGAGTGGTGATGATTGGGTCCTGGGTTGTGGCAGAGTTCAGTGTCATCAGCATTTATATAGAAGATCTCATTGCTACAGATGATGTTGCCAAAGGGCTGCAGAGACGGAGGGGACCTTGGGGTACTGAGGGGCTGGGAGGAGAAACCATTGCAGGTAATGTGCTTCATTGGGACAGAAGAGTGGAACCATGCAAGGGTGATGCTGCAGAAATGGAGCATAGGCAGAGCCATCTTTACATCTCCTCCCTCCAAGGGGTCAGTGGCCGTGCCATCGACTGATAGTTTCTCTCTAGATTGTCAGTTTCTTTCTAGATTGTCAGTTTCTTTTAATGTAAAACTACACGATTCAGGGTAAAAACTAAATTCATCTTTTAGAAGGAGCGTTTGGTCCAATCTGGGCAAATGTTTATTGAATAAGAGTCCAATGTGCAGAGTAACAGGCACTCTGGTAAAGTGTCTATAGAGCAGGTGTTCAGCATCAAACCGCCGACACGCGACAGGGAGACTGACTTTGGATAGAATGTGATAGGCTGGGAAGCATTCACGTTACACTGCAGTGTAGCAGTAATGTAATTGTGACCGAGAAATGAAACCATTGCTTCTTGGTGAATATAATGCAGCACATCTATGTCTGGGAGCTTGTCAGGCCAAATATCTCCTTGTGTGTAATCGGACTCCAGTCTGCACTGAGGCACCATGCAACTGATGGAGATCATGAGCAAAATGCCAACATTTGAGGATATTCCAACTGGTGCAGATGCTGCAGTCTAACCCCGAAACCGTGCACGGCTGAATCTCTGAACCTTGAGCTGCACTTTTCACCGGTTGGCTGAAGCCGGCAGTGTAGTGCAGCCACCTCCTGCACAGCAAGCAATTTCTTTGATTTAAAAAAATAACATATTACAAGTGGTAATAAATCAATGTGCTGAAAATCCACTGCAGTTCCATTGGCATCTGACAGGAGGTTTGGTCAGTCGGGATCCTGAGAATTATTTTAATAACAGTTGTTTTCTCAATCGGCCTTTGTCTTCATTTCTCTGATGGTTTATCTGTTTTCTTTGAAGGGAATGGTGAATCAAGAAGTGAGGAATTAAGAAGAAAATATGAAGAACTTGAATCTCAGCTAAAAGCCAAAGAAGATGAAAATAATGAATTGATAAAAGATTTGGAGAAGAAAAATGCAGTGATACTAGTCCTGGAAAACACGATGAAGGAGCGGGAGAAGAAATATTTAGAGGAGCTGAAGTTGAAGAGCCATAAACTCAGCATGCTGTCCAGTGAGCTGGAACAGAGGGCGCGCACCATTGCGTACCTCACCTCTCAGCTCCACATGACCAAGAAGAAGCTGATGTCATCCGCCAGTGGGGCCTCGGACACCGCAGGCTCTGCATCAACCAACTACAAGCCATCACCACCCAAAGACAAGATGCCAGAAACCCCAAGGCGTAGAATGAAAAAGAGTCTTTCAACTCCACTGAACACTGAGTTTGCAGAAGTTTACAGACTTGGAACATATGAAAGAAAGCTTGTATTGCGATCTGAGCCTTTAGATGCGATGCCAGACCCAACACCATTCCTACAGGCGCGGGAGTCGGCCGATGCACATTTGAAGGAGAGGCCTTTACCAATTCCTCCCATTCCTTCCGAGCGTGGCTCTGTGGAGCAACAGAGCCCGGCCAGAGACAAGCAGCACAAGCCACATCACATTGGTGTGGCGCACCGAATCCCACACATCGCCACAGCACAGTCCCAGCCTGAAGTGGAAACACTGGCAGTAGACCAGGTTAATGATGGGAAAGTGGTTAGGAAGCATTCAGGGACAGACAGAACTGTGTAAAAGGATTGCTTTACCTCGGCTTAGTTGCTTTTATATGCTGTGCACAAATATAGACAAAAGTTCACTTGCAGCAATTTTTTATTTTGTTTTTAATGAGAAAATACGAATGCCAAGCTCCGACACTTTACGGGAAAGCAAACCCGCCACAGACTCCTTCCGAATTTCATTTATTTTTTTGTCAAGTTGAGTAGTTAAAACAGTGGCCAAATATATAATCTGCTGCTTGCTTCTGCCGGTAATCTAATTGCATCTGTGGTTTGAGAAAGCAAGGCCACAGTTCACTTGCCGTTGCACTAAGCAGCTATTCTCACTAAAAGAGAGGGAACCCTGGTATAAACAACACTAACACACAACTTGCAGCTAAAAATGAAACTGTTCACTCTTTAAAAAATGTTAATGGTTGAAAGTCCCGAATAGCTGTACCTCCAATATATTCTGTCTGTCCCATCTGTGTGTTGTGGATCTCTTGACAAAGCCCCAGTGGCAGCATGTAAATCATTGTCTCCGTATATGTACTGTGTGTCGTGACCTTAACAGGAACAAATCCTCACAGGTTTATTCAGGTCATAACTACATTTATACAAAGTTTGATTTTGTAATCCAATTAAATGACTATTGATCTGATTCATTGGTTTCTGAAAGTCATTCCCTATGCAGCCTTAACATCACACAAAATTATATGCGCAAGATTTCAGACAGGCTCCTAGGACGGAGGGGAATGCGACCACATGAGAGAGGGTTGGGGGTCTGTGTTAGGGCTGCTCATATTTACTATTTACAATTTGAAGGAACAATATCATTACACTGGCTCCTGGTCCGGCAATACCACAATTTTAAAATTCTCATCCTTGCACCAGGGACGCTTCTGCTGCTCAGGAAGGGAGGAAAAAGAGTGGGAGAGCAATAGTGGTAGGGGATTCTATCGTAAGGGGAACAGATAGGCGTTTCTGTGGCCACAAATGTGACTCCAGGATGGTTTGTTGCCTCCCTGGGGCCAGGGTCATGGATGTCACTGAGCGGCTACAGGGCATTCTTAAGGGGGAGGGGGAGCAGGCAGAGGTCGTGGTCCACATTGGGACCAACGACATAGGTAGGAAGGGGGATGAGGTCCTGCATCAAGAATTTAGGGAGCTAGGTAACAGATTAAAGGGCAGGACCTCAAAGGTTGTAATCTCTGGATTACTCCCAGTGCCACGTGCTAGTGAGTATAGGAATAGGAGGATAGAGCAGATGAATGCGTGGCTAATGAGTTGGTGTAGAGGGGAGGGTTTTACTTTCCTGGATCACTGGGCCTGCTTCTGGGGAAGGTGGGACTTGTACAAGTCGGACGGGTTGCACCTGAACCAGAGCAGGACAAATATCCTTGCGCGGAGGTTTGCTAGCACTGTTGGCGGGGGTTTAAACTAACTTGGCAGGGGGATGGGATACAGAGGGGAGCTGAAATAGGGGGTGATGTGCTGCCAATTATAGAGAAAAAAACAAGTCAGTTTGGTAGGGCAAATATACAAGGGCAAGGCTGGATGGCATCTATTTTAATGCAAGGAGTCTTGCAAATAAGGTGGATGAACTGAAGGTGTTGATAAACACATGGGAGTATGATATTGTTGCTATCACGGAGACATGGTTGAGGGAGGGGCAAGACTGGCAGCTCAATATTCCGGGGTACAGAATCTTCAGGCGAGACAGAGGGGGGGGGGTATAAGAGGAGGGGGTGTAGCAATATTAATTAAGGAGTCAATTACTGCAGTAAGGAGGGATGACATATTAGCAGGTTCCTCAAATGAGGCCATATGGGTGGAGCTTAAAAACAAGAAGGGGGCAAGCACTTTGCTGGGAGTGTACTATAGGCCTCCAAACAGTCAGGGGGAGATAGAGGGACAGATATGTAGGCAAATCTCAGAGAAATGTGCAAATAATAGGGTAATAATAATGGGGGATTTCAACTTCCCCAATATTAACTGGGATAGTCAGAGTGTGAAAGGCACAGAGGGTGTAGAATTCTTAAAGTGCATCCAGGAGAGCTTTTTGAGCCAGCATGTAGAAAGTCCTACAAGAGAGGGGGCGGTACCAGACCTAATTCTAGGGAATGTGGCTGGCCAAGTGGAAAAAGTGCTAGTAGGTGAGCACTTTGGTGACAGTGACCATAATATGGTGAGATTTAAGGTGGTCATGGAAAAGGACAGGGATGGGCTGGAAATAAAGGTTCTAAATTGGGGGAAGGCTGATTTTAATAGGATAAGGCAGGATCTGGCCAAAATGGACTGGGATCAGCTACTTGTAGGAAAATCCGCATCGGAGCAATGGGAGGCTTTCAGAAGGGAGATTGAGATCATACAATGGCAACATGTTCCCGTAAAGGTCAAGGGTGGTTCCAAAAACCACAGGGAACCTTGGATGTCGGGATATACGAGAATGGATTAGAAAAAAAAGGAGGGCTTTTGGCAGATACAAAAGGCTAAAGACGGAGGAAGCCCTAGAGGAGTACAAAAAGTGCAGGGGGATACTTAAAAAAGAAATTAGGAGATCAAGGAGGGGCCATGAAATAACACTGGCGAGCAAAATAAAGGAAAATCCCAAGATGTTTTATAAGTATATTAAGGGTAAGAGGATAACTAGGGGAAAAAATAGGGCCCATTCGGGACAAAAGTGGCAATCTGTGTGTGGAGCCGGAAGATGTAGGAGGGGTTCTAAATGAATTTTTTGCATCTGTTTTCACTATGGAGAGGGACGATGTAGACATAGAAATAGGGCGGGGGGACTGTGATATGCTCGAACACATTAACATCGAGAGGGAGGAGGTATTGGCGGTTTTAGCAGGCCTAAAAATGGATAAATCCCCAGGCCCGGACGAAATGTATCCCAGGCTGCTGTGTGAGGCAAAGGAAGAGATTGCGGGGGCTCTAACACACATATTCAGAACCTCTCTGGCCACAGGGGATGTGCCAGAGGACTGGAGAACCGCTAATGTAGTTCCATTATTCAAGAAGGGGAGTAGGGAAAAACCGGGGAACTACAGGCCAGTGAGCCTAACATCAGTGGTGGGAAAATTATTGGAAAAAATTCTGAGGGACAAAATCAGTCTCCACTTGGAGAGGCAAGGATTAATCGGGGATAGTCAACATGGCTTTGTCAAGGGAAGATCATGTCTGACTAATTTGATTGAATTTTTTGAGGGGGTGACTAGGTGTGTGGATGAGGGCAACGCAGTGGATGTGGTATACATGGATTTCAGTAAGGCCTTCGATAAAGTCCCGCACAGGAGACTGGTCAAAAAGGTAAGAGCCCATGGAATCCAGGGTGCCTTGGCACGTTGGATAAAAAACTGGCTTAGTGGCAGAGGGTGATGGTCGAAGGTTGTTTTTGTGACTGGAAGCCTGTGGCCAGTGGGGTACCACAGGGATCGGTGCTGGGTCCCTTGCTGTTTGTGGTCTATATTAATGACTTGGATATGAATGTAAAAGGTATGATCAGTAAGTTCGCGGATGATACAAAAATTGGTAGGGTGGTAAATTGCGAGGAGGGTAGTCTCAGTCTGCAGGACGATATCGATGGGTTGGTCAGATGGGCGGAACAGTGGCAAATGGAATTTAACCCGGAAAAGTGCGAGGTGATGCACTTTGTGTATTCCCTTGCCTTGTTAGTCCCCCCAATGAATGGTAAGACCCTAGGCAAGACGGAGGGTCAGAGGGATCTGGGTGTGCAAGTACACAGATCCCTGAAGGCGGCGGAACAGGTGGATAAGGTGGTAAAAAAGGCATATGGGATACTTGCCTTCATTAGCCGAGGCATAGAATATAAGAGCAAGGAGGTTATGATGGAGCTGTATAAAACACTGGTTAGGCCACAGCTGGAATACTGTGTGCAGTTCTGGTCGCCACACTACAGGAAGGATGTGATAGCTTTGGAGAGGGTGCAGAGGAGATTCACCAGGATGCTACCAGGGCTGGAACGCTTCAGCTATGAAGAGAGACTGGACAGATTGGGTTTGTTTTCCTTGGAGCAGAGGAGGCTGAGGGGGGACATGATTGAGGTGTACAAAATTATGAGGGGCATAGATAGGATGGATACTAAGGAGCTTTTTCCCTTAGAAGGGTCAATAACTAGGGGGCATAGATTCAAGGTAAAGGGCGGGAGGTTTAGAGGGGATTTGAGAAAGAACTTTTTCACCCAGAGGGTGGTTGGAGTTTGGAACTCACTGCCCGAAAGGGTTGTGGAGGCTGGAACCCTCACAACATTCAAGAAGCATTTGGATGAGCACTTGAAATGCCATAGCATACAAGGCTACGGACCAAATGCTGGAATATGGGATTAGACAGGGCGTGATGGCCGGCGCGGACACGATGGGCCGAAGGGCCTCTATCCGTGCTGTATAACTCTATGACTCTATTACCATTTTCCAGCACTTGGTCCGTAGCCTTGTATGCTATAGCGTTTCAAGTGCTCATCTAAATGCTGCTTGAATGTTGTGAGGGTTCCTGCCTCTACCACCTTTTCAGGCAGTGAGTTCCAGATTTCAACCACCCTCTGGGTGAAAAGGTTTTTCCTCAAATCCCCTCTAAACCTCCTGCCCCTTACCTTGAAACTATGCCCCCTGGTTATTGACCCCTCTACCAAGGGGAAAAGTTCCTTTCTATCTACCTTATCTATGCCCCTCATAATTTTGGACACCTCAATCAGGTCCCCCCTCAGCCTTCTCTGCTCTAAGGAAAACAACCCCAGCCTGTCCAGTCTCTCTTCATAGCAGAAGCGCTCCAGCCCAGGTAACATCCTGGTGAATCTCCTCTGCACCCTCTCCAATGCAATCACATCCTTCCTATAGTGTGGCGACCAGAACTGCACACAGTATTCCAGCTGTGGCCTAACTAGCGTTTTGTACAGCTCCATCATAACCTCCCTGCTCTTATATTCGATGCCTCGGCTAATGAAGGCAAGTATCCCATATGCCTTTTTAACCACCTTATCTACCTGTCCTGCTGCCTTCAGGGATCCATGTACATGCACACCAAGGTTCCTCTGTCCTTCCTAGGGTCCTACCATTCATTGTGTATTCCCTTGCCTTGTTAGTCCTCCCAAAATGCATCACCTCACACTTTGCAGGGTTAAATTCCATTTGCCACTGTTCTGCCCATCTGACCAACCCGTCTATATCGTCCTGTAGCCTGAGACTTCCCTCCTTGCTATTTACCACTCCACCAATTTTTGTGTCATCTGCGAACTTACTGATCATACCTCCTACATTCATATCTAAATCATTAATGTACACTACGAACAACAAAGGACCCAGCACCGATCCCTGCGGTACACCACTGGACACAGGCTTCCAGTCACAAAAACAACCTTTGACCATCACCCTCTGCCTCCTGCCACGAAGCCAATTTTGGATCCAATGTGCCAAATTGCCCTGGATCCCATGGGGTCTTACCTTCTTGACCAGTCTCCCATGCGGGACTTTGTCAAAAGCCTTACTGATGTCCATGTAGACTACATCAACTGCACTACCCTCACCCCCTCGAAAAATTCAGTCAAATTGGTTAGACATGATCTCCCCCTGACAAAGCCATGCTGACTATCCTTGCCTCTCCAAGTGGAGACTTATTCTGTACCTCAGAATTTTTTCCAATAATTTCCCTACCACTGATGTTAGGCTCACTGGCCTGTAATTCCCTGGTTTATCCCTACTACCCTTCTTGAACAATGGTACTACGTTAGCTGTCCTCCAGTCCTCTGGCACCTCCCCTGTGGCCAGAGAGGTTCTGAAAATTTGTGTCAGAGCCCCTGTAATCGCCTCCCTTGCCTCACACAGCAGCCTGGGATACATCTCGTCAGGGCCTGGGGATTTATCCACTTTTAAGCCCGCCAAAACCGCTAGTACCTCCTCCCTCTCAATACTAATTTGTTCAAGTATATCACAATCCCCCTGCCTGATTTCTATGCCTACATTGTCCTTCTCCATAGTGAACACAGATGCAAAATATTCATTTAAAACCTCACCTACATCTTCCGGCTCTAAACACAGATTGCCACTTTGGTCCCTAATGGGCCCTACTCTTTCCCTGGTTATCCTCTTGACCTTAATATACTTATAAAACACCTTGGGATTTTCCTTCATTTTGTCCGCCAGTGTTTTTTCATGCCCCCTCTTCGCTCTCCTAATTTCTTTTTTAAGTACCCCCCTGCACTTTCTATACTCCTCTAGGGCTTCCACTGTTTTTAGTCCTTTGTATCTGCCAAAAGCCTCCCTCTTTTTCCTAATCCATTCTTGTATATCCCTTGACATCCAGGGTTCCCTGGGCTTGTTGGTCCCACCGTTGTACTCTTTCCTTTCTGAAAGACTCCCACTGCTCTGATGTGGATTTTCCTACAAATAGCTGATCCCAGTCAACTTTGGCCAGATCCTGCCTTATCATATTAAAATTGGCCTTCCCCCAATTTAGAACCTTTATTTCCGGTCCATCTTTGTCCTTTTCCATGACTACCTTAAATCTCACCGAATTATAGTCACTGTCACCAAAATGCTCTCCTACTGACACTTCTACCACTTGCCCGGCTACATTCCCTAGAATCAGGTCCAATACCGCCCCCTCTCTTGTAAGACTTTCTACATACTGGCTCAAAAAGTTCTCCTGGATGCACTAAGAATTCCGCACCCTGTAAGTCTTTCACACTCTGACTATCCCAGTTAATATTGGGCAAGTTGAAATCCCCTATTATTTCTACACTTCTCTGAGATTTGCCTACATATCTGTTCCTCTATCTCCCCCTGACTGTTTGGGGGCCTATAGTACACTCCCAGCAAAGTGCTTGCCCCCTTTTTGTTTTTAAGTTCTACCCATATGGCCTGATTAGAAGAACCTGCTAAAATATCATCCCTCTTTACAGCAGTAATTGACTCCTTGATTAATATTGTGACACCCCCTCCTCTGTCTCGCCTGAAGATTCTATACCCCGGCATATTGAGCTGCCAGTCCTGCCCCTCCCTTCAACCATGTCTCTGTGATAGCAACAATATCATACTCCCATGTGTTCATCAACACCTTCAATTCATCTGCCTTACTCGCAAGACTCCTTGCATTAAAATAAATGCCATCCATCCTTGCCATACTCCCTTGTGCCGTTACATATTTGCTCTGCCTTCCAGGCTGACTCGATTTTTCCTCTATATTTGGCTGTGCATCACCCCCTACTATAGCTCCACTCTGTATCCCATCCTCCTGCCAAGTTAGTTTAAACGCCCCCCAACAGCACTAGCAAACCTCCCCGCAAGGATGTTGGTTCCAGTTCAGGTGCAACCCGTCCGACTTGTACAGGTCCTACCTTCCCCAGAAACAGACCCAGTGATCCAGGAAACTAAAGCCCTCCCTCCTGCACCAACTCTTTGGCCACACATTCATCTGCTTTATCCTCCTATTCCTATACTCACTAGCACGTGGCACCGGGAGTAATCTAGAGATTAAAACCTTTGAGGTCCTGCTTTTTAATCTGCTACCTAGCTCCCTAAATTCTTGTTGCAGGACCTCATCTCTCTTTTTACCTATGTCGTTGGTACCAATGTGAACCACGACCTCTGACTGTTCGCCCTCCCCCTTCAGAATGCCCTGCAGCCGTTCAGTGATATCCTTGACCCTGATACCAGGGAGGCAACATACCATCCTGGATTCACGTCTGCGGCCACAGAAATGTCTATCTGTTCCCCTTACGATAGAATCCCCTATCACTATTGCTCTCCCACTCTTTTTCCTCCCCTCCTGTGCAGCTTAGGCACTCGTAGTGCCACGGACTTGGCTCTTGCTGCATTCCCTGAGAAACCATCTCCCCCAGCAGTATCCAAAATGGAAAATCTGTTGGAGGGAGATGGACCCAGGGGACTCCTGCACTACCTTCCTAGTTCTTTTACTCTGTCTGGTGGTCACCCATTCCCTGTCTGCCTGTGCACTCTTTACCTGCGGTGTGACCACCTCGTTAAACGTGCTAACCACGAAGATCTCAGCTTCGCGGATGCTCCACAGTGACTCCAGCCGCAGCTCCAAAACGTGGATTTCGTGTAGCTGCAGCTGGAGACACTTCCTGCACGTGTTCGCCCTGGACACCACAAGTGTCCCTGACTTTTCACATAGCACAGGAGGAGCACTCCACGTTGCCGAGCTGCCCTGCCATGTCCTACCCTTAATTTACTCCCTTTACTTCCTTTAAAGAATATTAAATACACTAGGGACCTTACTTCCCTTTAAACACTACTTACTCTAGAGACCTTACTTTTACTTCAACGACTGGACTATAGAAATACTCACCAGGTCCTACTTACCAATCAGCTCCTTCCCTGGTTGTGACGTCACTTTAGCGGTTTTTGTTGTTTGACTGCTCCCGATCTCGGACTCTTTCCCAACTCGCAGCACTCCGGTGTCTGGCCTCCTCTGCAGCGATCTTTTATGGCCGCTCCGCCTTCTCTCAGGTCCTGCTGCCGCACTCACACAGGTCCGCCGTCTCTGATCCAGCCGCCCTTAAAGTAGATCAGACAAGTGGTGCAGCAAGTACCTGCAGACAGGGTAGCTGCTGGAATCTGAGCTGGGTTGGGGCTTCACAGCAAATAGAATATTTTCTTGGGGCTTAGTGGGGGATATGAACATAAATAGGAGCAGGAGTCGGCCATTCGGCCCCTCGAGCCTGCTCCGCCCTTCAATACGATCATGGCTGATCTTCTACCTCAACTCCACCTTCCCGCACTATCCCCATATCCCTTGGATTCCCTTAGAGTCCAAAAATCTATCGATCTCTGTCTTGAATATACTCAACGACTGAGCCTCCACAGCCCTCTGGGGTAGAGAATGCCAAAGATTCACCACCCTCTGAGTGAAGAAGTTCCTCCTCAGCTCAGTCCTAAATGGCCAACCACTTATCCTGTGACCCCTAGTTCTAGACTCCTCACCCATTGACTAATAAATACATAGCGCCCAATCCTAATGTGCTGTTTGCTGCTGGAAACTTTGCCTTGTAACTTGCGTTACTGACAGATAAATGTACCTCGAGCAGCTTTATAGAGACAGAAATCCTCAGAGTGGAGCCAGGTGTTTAATGGAGGGTGATCGGTGCAAAGAACACACTTGTTTGTTTTGTTTTTATTTATGGAAGAAAACAGGATTCCTTTTATATAAAAATACAGACCCAGTTCCATAAACTGAACACTGGGCATGTACTGTAAGTGTGTGTCGATTGCTGAGCCTCTCTGAAAAGTGTGAGCAGGTATATTCCATGACAGGAATTTTTATCACCACACACTGCCCATCACTTCAAGTCTTAGATTGGTTTGTTAACAAGTGTTTATTGCTATTCAGATTATTGTGTGTATTACATTATTCAATTATTAAATTGAACACTAAATCACTAACAGTATTAGAATTATAAAATTTACCACTCAAAAATTGAATTGACACAAAGAAATAAGGCTGTTAAAAAAAGTAGCAAATAATCAAAAGCGAAAAGTTCATAAATGGGATGAACCGGGAAGAATAAAGTTTAAAGTCTGGTGCTACAGTCCACACCGGGCTGTTCAGTCGGAGTTGAGGACAAGACAGACGCCCTGCAGCACCCAGTGTGAAATGTGTTTGGTGGTGAAGAGATCGGCTTCAAAGACCAGACCAACTCCCATCGCATTTCGGCGCAATGATGTCGTGTACACCGGACTTCGTAAAGTGTTCTGTGTGAAAATGAAAAATGCAACAAGGAGAGTTTACAGTCACTTTTAGAAACTATTACAATTTATTAGACAAAGGAGCATTTCCATTTTAGAAACATTTTTAAGGAAGCTTTAGAAAATGTTACGTTGTAACCGCTTCAACAAAAGTGGTGTCAAGGACCAGAGAGAGGTGTCACTGAGGGAGTGCACAACAGGTCCAGGACATTGCCCTATGCTCTGGGATTCCCTCCCTAAACCTCGCTGCCTTTCTACCTCTCACTCTTCCTTTAAAGACACACCAAAAAACCGACCTTTGTCAAAGCTTTTGGTCACCTGTCCCAATATCTCCTCCTGTGGATCGGTGTCAGATTTTGTTTGATAATTGCTCCTGTGAAGCGCCTAGGGACGTTTTACTATGTTAAAGGCGCTATATAAATGCAAGTTGTTGTCCATCTTGCCTTTGGATATAAACTTGTGACGTGGGTCGATAATTCATTGGGAGACAGGCGAGAGAGTGGGGATAAAGGCTTTGTTCTTTGAGTGGTCCGATGTGATAAGTGGTGTTCCCCAGGGCTCTGTACCGGGCCTCAGCTTATCACCATATTTATCAATAACTTGGATGAAGAAATAGAGAGAGCTATACAACCAAGTTTGCAGATGACACTAAACTAGGTGGCAAAGTAAGTTGTGTGGATGGAAGCAGGAAGTTATAAAGGGGCATAGACAGATTCAGTGAGTGGGCAAAACTGTGGCAGATGGAGTTCAATGTGGGGAAGTGTGAGGTCACCCACTTTCAATCCCTCCTCTCCCACTGCTGCCATTTAATTTCAAACTTCTCTCAAGCACAGAGTCAACAGCACTCTAGAACATTTGCGATCACTCTGTGGGTCACTAGGCCTTGATTCATAAGCTGCTAACGATTGCTTTCCTGTACATTTACTGATCTGGAGCGGTTTGCTAAACACGTTCAACCGGCTGTGACGGACCTGCAGTTTGAGCCGATGAGCCTCGATGGGGATCACCTTGAGGATAGGGAGTTCCATCACCAGTTCCTTTGGTTTGCTCCTAACCAGGCAGCTTTCTTCAATATCCCAGGCAGCTCCTTCCAGATACAAACCCGAAATAAAACAGCCTGCAAAACAGCAGTGAAAAGGATCAACCAGGAAACTCCGATACAGCTTCACCAAGGGAGTTGTGTGGATCGAGTTTTACCCCAAAAATTGTAGTTAACGGTTGTGGATCAGCCTGGAGGCAGGTTACAGTTGGTGTCCCCCAGGGATCGGTCCTAGGCCCGCTACTCTTCACTGTTTTTATTAATGATCTGGACAGTGGTGCTGGGAATATGGTCAGTAAGCTTACAGATGATACTAAAATCTGTGCAAGAGTTAAGACAGTAGAGGTGCACAATCTAATGCAGAGAGATTTTGATGCACTGGGGGAATGGACCACACAATGGCAAATGGCATTTAACCTCAATATATGTAGCATCATTGGGTTGTAATAATAGAACCACAGTACAAATCAAAGGACACCATTCTCTCATTATACAGGTCGCAGTTTAGACCACAGCTGGAGTACTGGGCCCAGTTCTGGTCCCCTCACATAGTGGGTGATATCGTGGCCTTGGAAAAGGTTCAGTGGAGAGCTACAAGAATGATTCCTAGCTTAAAGAACCTCAGCTACTCAGATAGGTTTAATGAGCTGGGTCTGTTTACAGTACAGGAGCGTAGACTTAGAGGTGACCTGATACAGGTTTATAAAATAATTAAAGGGCTGGATAACGTCCCTATTGATAGATTATTCCAGTTTAACAGATTGGGGAGGAAAGTGAACAAGAGTTTAAACTGTGTAAGATTGGGAATAGACTGGATGTTGGGCGGTTCTTCTTTTCCCACAGAGTAGTGAGCCTCTGGAATGTGTTGCCGGCTGGTGTGGTGGGAGCTGAATCTCTGCCTTCAAGAGGGAGCTGGACCGGTTCCTGACTAAGGGGGAAAAATTCAGTTGTTTGCGCCTCCCGTTAGCGCCTTAAGAGGGCGCTAATGGGGCGCAAAACAACTAGCGCCGCACACAAAATTAACTAGACATTTTGCGGCGGCGCTAAACACTACCGCCACGATCTCCTACGCCGGCAGATCGTGACGTCAGTTGAGCGCACGCAACGCCCCGGTAGTGCCCCGGACTGGATATTGAGTGGCGCCCCCTGCCTTACCACCTGCCGCTAGCAACGACAGGTTGAGGGGAGCGTTTTGCAGTCAGGAAGGGACTGGGGGAGCGCTAGTTAAAGGTGACCGTTTCCTGCCTTTTTTTGTTGGTGACATTTTTGCACCACGCATTCTGAGAGAGAGAGAGACTTCTGGAGAGATTCAACACTGTGTGAAGGAGTTTTGGGGACTGAGCAGCACTTTGCAGGTTCATTATGATTTGACCTTCCTTGTATTGATTTAGAAGAGACTGTGGGGGCTGCACTCTGAGCTCTTTCCCTGGGTCTCTCCATTGTTCTTTCCAGCAGATTTGATGCACAGGTCTCTCCAGGCTGAGATTCAAGGCTGCAATGAGCAGGATGTGGATGGAGTGCAAAATCAACCCTCCCCTTAAAGATCAAAACAGAAATATGCTGGAGAAACTCAGCAGGTCAAGCGGCATCTGTGTAGAGAGAAACAGAGTTAATGTTTCAGGTCGATGACCTTTCGTCGGAACTCCCCTTTAAGAACTGGCCGGAGCCAGTGTGTCTGTGTTCCATTGCTGGCTGACATCACATGAGCTTCACCAGTGCTCTGAGGTAGCGCCTCGCTCCTTGGCCTTTGCACCTTAAGACAGGTGTGAAGTGTCTGATTTAACGCCCCAATCACCTCCAGGGGCGATAAAAGCCAAGTTTGCCGTCGGAGGCGATAATTAGCGGCAGGCGCTAAACTTTGCGCACGGCCGCTAATGGTGCCCCAAATGGAGCGATACTGAATTTTTCCCCCTAAGTGTCTTTATAGATAACACTTGGTCCATGGGCTTTGCCATTCTGGCCACAGACTCTCACTGATGTTGTTGGAATCCCCGTACAAACCATGGACAGTAACAGTGTATTACTGCCGTGTTCAGGTGGGCGACAAGTCTGTCAACCAAAGCCATGTTCAAAATGGCTGCGAATTCTGAGAACATGATAACACGCTTTATAAATGCAAGCTTGTTCTTTTTGAACTGAATGGGCTACAATGGGATGTTGCCACTAGGTCTGTGAATTCTCATAAATAAATCGTTAAATTAGCTCATTCCTGGACTATCTCAGTCTTTTGTCTGTACCAAGCAGTGTTTAACATTCTGCAGACACTCTCCATTACACATCATACTCTGCCTTTCCAAAATAAAAACTAGATCTCACCTTGCCCGGGTCGCTCTATCACATCGTCTGTAGTGACGTATTTGGTGACCTGTGTGTAGAGTGTGGAGCGATCAAGGGGCCAGACATTCTTCCGGCAGGTTGCCTGAACCAGAGCTGTGAGGTATGATTCTGGGATGTGTAACCCAGACAACCATATTACATTGGGTTCACCATCGTCAACCTGTAAATTATTTTTTTTAGAAAACGTTAGGCAAGATAAATAATGAGTGACCAGTCCCAACAACATCATAGTATTTCAGTCGTCTTAAAATTTAAAGATACAGGGGCACTATTCCAACGCACTCCTGGCCAGCCTCCCATTTTCCATCCTCCATACACTTTAGCTCATCCTAAACTCTGCTGCCCGTATCCTAACTCGTACCAAGTCCCGTTCACCCATCACCCCCCTGTGCTCGCTGACCGCCATTGACTCCCAGTTAATCAACGCCTCGATTTAAAAATTTTCATCCTTGTTCAAATCCCTCCATGGCCTCGCCCCTCCCTATCTCTCTAACCTCCTCCAGCCCTACAACCCTCCGAGATCTCAATTCTGGCCTCTTGAGCATCCTCAATTTTAATCGCTCCACCATTGGTGGCCGTGCCTTCAACTGCCTGGGCCCTAAGCTCTGGAATTCCCTCCCTGAACCTCTCTCTCCTCCTTTAAGACGCTCCTTAAAACCGAGCTCTTTGACCAAGCTTTTGGTCACCTGTCCTAATATCTCCTTTGGTGCCAAATGTTGTCTGATAATCATTCCTGTGAAGCGCCTTGGGACATATTACTACGTTAAAGGCACTATATAAATGCAAGTCGTTGTTGTTGGCATAGAAATATAGGGGTCGATTTTCCTCCCCTCCCCCATCCCAGTGCAACGTCACATCCATGTCACAGGCTTGGCCCCAGCAAACAGGGAGGAACAAGTGGGGCAGCTGCAGACCTGACCACTGGCCTAGGAGCTCTCTGGCTCCGAGGCCCAGAGACCTGGTGGCTGGTTAAAGACAAAGATAGCCTCCTACCTCTGGGCTTTCTGCTGGGCCACCTCAGACCCTCCCCTCTGAGGCAAGACGTCTGGGTCTGGATGTCCCAGGCCGCGGACAGGTAATTGAAGCAGGAGGGTGGATCACCACCATTACCCACTTGTTACAGTGTGAAGACCGGACCTGGGGCTTGGGCCTATTGCAGGTTCACACCCAACTCCCTCCTTGGGGGATGTTTCAGAAATCCCGGGGTAACATAAAGCAGGTGGAGACCCAGCGTAATGAGGCTTTGGCCTCTTTCTCCTGACCTTTGCACCTAGCGAGTAGGTCGGGAAAATCAGCCCCACGGTTTCGATGTAAATATCCCAGGCGTGTATGTTCATTGGCATGAAATGCATAATGACTAATTTGAACACTGATATGTTATAGTTACTGGAAACGGCCTGATTAGTTGAGCAATGTATGGAAAGCTCCTCCTGTGATTTATTTTGACACTAACCCATGACATGTACTGGTCAAACCTCCTCTTGAAGTGGATCATCCAGTTCCCAAGTGATTTCAGGGTGTCAGGAGCCAGTCTTCTCCAGATAGCAGGAATGTGACCATTGAAGAGAGCTCGTGCCACCTCATCCAGCTCACTGCTCATTCCCACTTCACCAGCCAGTGCCTGCAACAACCCAGCATTTCAATGTTCAACAACATTCAAATCGCAACAACTATTAATAGATCAATTCTAGTTTCTTCAGGCCCAAGTCAGGCTGATTGCAATAAAGCAAAGCTCTTCTGTTACTAGTTGACTGTTTGATTTTCTGGGTTGAAATGTTCTGGGCTGCAGTCATTGCTGGACCCTGGGGCCAGCTTAGTGCTGCTGATCATTCCCTCCCCTGGATCATATTCATTGGGCAGCAACATTAAGACACTTTGAGCAAGCATTTTATTTAAAATAACAACAGAAAATGCTGGAAACACTCAGCAGGCCAGGCAGCATCCGTGGAGAGAGAAACAGAGCATTTTATTTTGGTAGTTTGGTAGTAAGGGCAAGGTGTAACATGGGCGTAAGTTTACAAATATTTCATTTTACTTTCAGGGTTATGGGCAATTCATTAGACTGTACTTCTCCTTTAAAAGTAACTTGATATTAGTTTTCTGGATTTTTGCCTGCTGTAATAAATCGAACACACAGCATTAGATTAACGCCCAGTCTCCCAGTCTGCACCCTCTGGACGTGAAATACAAGTTTACAGAAAAATACAGAGCAGAATTCTAAATAATTCACACATGGTTGAAACCGCTGTTTTAAAGTCTCCTCAGGCTATGAATAGTTAACCTCCCAACTACTTCCTACAGTCTGTAAAATACTGGCAGCCATTTAATCGTGCCAATGCTTAACACACTCCTGCCAAGCTCCCCCTCATTTGGTGGAGGCACAATCCCATTTAGTTTAAATAGATTAACTCCTCTGTTAAAGTAGCTGGGAGAGAATTCAGAACTAAACATAGGATTACACAGGATATACGGCACAGAAACAGGCCATTCGGCCCAACCAGTCCATGCCGGCGTTTATGCTCCACTCGAGCCTCCTCCTGTCTTTCCTCATCTAACTATCAGCGTAACCCTCTATTCCCTTCTCCCTCATGTGCTTATCCAGCCCCCCCTTAAATACATCGATACTATTCGCCTCAACCACTCCCTGTGGCAGCGAGTTCCACATTCTCACCACTCTCTGGGTAAAGAAGTTTCTTCTGAATTCCCTATTGGTTTCTTGGTGACTATCTTATATTGATGGTCCCTAGTTTTGCTCTTCCCCACAAGTGGAAACATTCTCTCTGTATCCACTCTATTAAAACCTTTCATGATTTTAAACACCTCTATTAGGTCACCCCTCAGCCTTCTCTTTTCAAGCGAAAAGAGACCCAGCCTGTTCATCCTTTCCTGATATGTATACCCTCGCATTTCTGGTATCATCCTTGTAAATCTTCTCTGCACCCGCTCCAGTGCCTCTATATCCTTTTTATAATATGGCGACCAGAACTGCACACAGTACTCCAAGTGTGGTCTAACCAAGGTTCGATACAGGTTTAGCATAACTTCCCTACTTTTCAATTCTATACCTCTAGAAATAAACCCTAGTGCTTGGTTTGCTTTTTTTTTTATGTCGCAATTTTTAGTGATTTGTGTATTTGTACTCCGAGATCCCTTTGTTCCCCTACCCCACCTAGATTCGCACCCTCCAAGTGATAAGTGACCTCCCTATTCTTCCTACCAAAATGTAATACCTCACATTTATCTGTGTTGAACTTAATTTGCCAATTATATGCCCATTCTGCAAGTTTATTATTGTCCTCCTGTAACTCTATCAATGTTTTCAAGGGGAGACTGGATAGGAACTTGAGGGAAGTAAACTTGCAGGGCTACGGGGATCGAGCGGGGGAATGGGACTGACTGGATTGCTCTACAGAGAGCCGGCACGGACTCAATGGGCCGAATGGCCTCCTTCTGTGCCGTTATGACTCTAACCTGTTGCAGTCCTCCTCAGTATTGACTATCCCCCCCAATTTGGGATCATCCACAAATTTAGAAATTGTGTTTTTGATTCCAAAGTCTAAATCGTTAATGTAAATTGTGAACAGCAGTAGTCCCAGCGCTGATCCTTGTGGAACACCACTACCCACCTTCTGCCACTGTGAATAGCTACCCTTTAATATTCCTGTCAGTGATGTTATCATAAACATATGATAACATCACTGACAGGAATATCCAGGCTTGTGTGTGTTGGACAAAGAAGGTGAAGAGGAAATCTGGCAGAGATGTTACGGACAAAAAAGTGGGGGTGTGAGTCTGAGCACGATGGCTCTTTCAAAGAGCCGGCACAGGCACGGCGGGCCGAATGGCCTCGTCTGTGCTGTAAGAGTTTCTATGAATCTATGTTCAAAATAAAGAGAGGTTTTGATAAAGTGAGTCGTAAAAACTGTTTCTACTGGCCAGTGAGTCAGTATCTAAAGGACATGAATTTATCACCACCAAATGAATGAGGGAGAATTGGTTTATACAAAGCCTTGTTCCGACATGGAATGCCTGACCAGAACCAGTGGGGGAGCAGAATCCACAACAGCTTTTAAAAATGGAAGTGGGTAAATATTTGAAACAGAAATATTTCAACAGATTTGGAGAAAGGGCAAGGGATTGGGACTAAGCCTTTGTCAGAGAGCTGGCACATGCACGATGGGCTGAAAGGCCTCATCTGTGCTGTAAGAGTCTATGATTGTATAACCAGTGCCCAGAGAAAGTGCGAGGACGTTTTCAAAAGAGACTCTACGTATAGAGTGAAATACTCCCGTCCTGCAGTACTAGAAGCTTTGTGGTCAGGGTAAAGATGTCTCACTAAAAGCTGCAAACTCACAGTGATTGTCAGCGGCATATTGTAGATTTGAATAAGTATTACTCGACTCTCAGCGAACTGGGAGCAGCCTACCTACCCTCTGTAACTCCAGCAGGGAGCGCGACATGCGATCCACCAGCAGGTTGAAGCGCTCCAGTTCTTGAAGCAGCACCACTGTAGTCGGCGTAATTTGCAATGCCAAGTTTTTATAGATGGTGTCGAGATCGAAGAGAGCTGGAAGTTTGCTTTCGATGTCCTTTGCCACGTGTCCAATGTACTCATCACGACCCATCCCACTGCCAGATTCCCCTAGCACAAAAAACATCTCATTGGCTCACCACAGAAAAGGAAGTCGTTAAATATACTTCGAGTACAGGAACAAGGATGTCTTGCTGCAGTTGTACAGGGCCTTGGTGAGACCACACCTTCAGTATTGTGTGCAGTTTTGGTCGCCTTATCTGAGGAAGGATGTTCTTGTCATGGAGGGAGTGCAGCGAAGATTCACCAGACTGATACCTCGGATGGCAGGAATGACGTATGAGGAGAGATTGGGTCGATTGGGCTTGTACTCGCTGGAGTTTAGAAGAATGAGAGGGGATCTCATTGAAACTTATAAAATTCTAACAGGACTAGACAGACTAGATGCAGGAAGAATGTTCCCGATGGCAGGGGAGTCCAGAACCAGGGGTCACAGTCTAAGGATAAGGGGTAAGCCATTTAGGACAGAGATGAGGAGGAGTTTCTTCACCCAGAGAGTGGTGAACCTGTGGAATTCTCTACCATAGAAGGCAGTTGAGGCCAACTTATTAAATATATTCAAGAAGGAGTTGGATATATTTCTTAAGGCTAAACAGATCAAGGGATATGGGGAGAAGGCAGGGACCGGGTACTGAATTTGGATGATCAGCCATGATCTCATTGAATGGCGGAGCAGGCTCGAGGGGCCGAATGGCCTACTCCTGCTCCTATCTTCTATGTTTCTATACTAGTGGCATTCCCTAAAATTATAAACTTTGCTAGCTTCCTTGCTGGAGGATGAGATTAGAAAAATGGGGAAACATCTGAATTCTGACTTTTCTGTTAGTCACGGTGTGCTGTTTCAATACTGGTCCCTGCTCGGCAAAACCTGTTTATGGTGCTTGACTACAATTCTCCTAACCCGAGAGATGTGCAGTTAAATGCTTGCACAGAGCCCCTGTACCAGTAGCTAAAACAATAACTAACAGTACCTTTAATGTATAAACACAGCACAAATGGAAAGAGATAGCGGAACTGATGGTCATCCATGGAGAGAGAGAATAGGAGGAGCTATCGAAGGCTTGATCCAAAAAAAGATAGGTTTTGAGAAGGTTAGTAAAGGTGGAGAGCAAAGTAGAGCGGCAGAAGAGTTAGGGTGGGGGTGTTCCAGAGCAGAGGGCTGAGCTGGCTGAAGGCTCTGCTGCTAATGGTGAGATAAATGGAGGCGGATTGTGTAACCCCATGGGGAAAGGGTGTTACCCCCTGGGGAAAGGGTGTTACCCCCTGGGGAAAGGGTGGTGTTACCCCCTGGGGAAAGGGTGTTACCCCCTGGGGAAAGGGTGTTACCCCCTGGGGAAAGGGTGGTGTTACCCCATGGGGAAAGGGTGTTACCCCCTGGGGAAAGGGTGTTACCCCCTGGGGAAAGGGTGGTGTTACCCCATGGGGAAAGGGTGTTACCCCATGGGGAAAGGGTGGTGTTACCCCATGGGGAAAGGGTGGTGTTACCCCATGGGGAAAGGGTGGTGTTACCCCATGGGGAAAGGGTGTTACCCCCTGGGGAAAGGGTGGTGTTACCCCATGGGGAAAGGGTGGTGTTACCCCATGGGGAAAGGGTGTTACCCCCTGGGGAAAGGGTGGTGTTACCCCATGGGGAAAGGGTGGTGTTACCCCATGGGGAAAGGGTGTTACCCCCTGGGGAAAGGGTGGTGTTACCCCCTGGGGAAAGGGTGTTACCCCATGGGGAAAGGGTGGTGTTACCCCATGGGGAAAGGGTGTTACCCCATGGGGAAAGGGTGGTGTTACCCCATGGGGAAAGGGTGTTACCCCATGGGGAAAGGGTGGTGTTACCCCATGGGGAAAGGGTGTTACCCCCCTGGGGAAAGGGTGGTGTTACCCCATGGGGAAAGGGTGTTACCCCATGGGGAAAGGGTGGTGTTACCCCATGGGGAAAGGGTGTTACCCCCCTGGGGAAAGGGTGGTGTTACCCCATGGGGAAAGGGTGGTGTTACCCCATGGGGAAAGGGTGTTACCCCCCTGGGGAAAGGGTGGTGTTACCCCCCTGGGGAAAGGGTGTAACCCCCTGGGGAAAGGGTGGTGTTACCCCATGGGGAAAGGGTGGTGTTACCCTATGGGGAAAGGGTGGTGTTACCCCATGGGGAAAGGGTGGTGTTACCCCATGGGGAAAGGGTGGTGTTACCCCATGGGGAAAGGGTGGTGTTACCCCATGGGGAAAGGGTGGCGTTACCCCCCTGGGGAAAGGGTGGTGTTACCCCCTGGGGAAAGGGTGGTGTTACCCCATGGGGAAAGGGTGGTGTTACCCCATGGGGAAAGGGTGGTGTTACCCCATGGGGAAAGGGTGTTACCCCCTGGGGAAAGGGTGGTGTTACCCCCTGGGGAAAGGGTGGTGTTACCCCATGGGGAAAGGGTGGTGTTACCCCATGGGGAAAGGGTGGTGTTACCCCATGGGGAAAGGGTGGTATTACCCCATGGGGAAAGGGTGGTGTTACCCCATGGGGAAAGGGTGGTGTTACCCCATGGGGAAAGGGTGGTGTTACCCCCTGGGGAAAGGGTGGTGTTACCCCATGGGGAAAGGGTGGTGTTACCCCATGGGGAAAGGGTGTTACCCCATGGGGAAAGGGTGGTGTTACCCCATGGGGAAAGGGTGGTGTTACCCCATGGGGAAAGGGTGGTGTTACCCCATGGGGAAAGGGTGGTGTTACCCCCTGGGGAAAGGGTGGTGTTACCCCATGGGGAAAGGGTGGTGTTACCCCATGGGGAAAGGGTGTTACCCCATGGGGAAAGGGTGGTGTTACCCCATGGGGAAAGGGTGGTGTTACCCCATGGGGAAAGGGTGTTACCCCATGGGGAAAGGGTGTTACCCCCTGGGGAAAGGGTGGTGTTACCCCCTGGGGAAAGGGTGGTGTTACCCCATGGGGAAAGGGTGGTGTTACCCCATGGGGAAAGGGTGTTACCCCATGGGGAAAGGGTGGTGTTACCCCATGGGGAAAGGGTGGTGTTACCCCATGGGGAAAGGGTGGTGTTACCCCATGGGGAAAGGGTGGTGTTACCCCATGGGGAAAGGGTGTTACCCCATGGGGAAAGGGTGGTGTTACCCCATGGGGAAAGGGTGGTGTTACCCCATGGGGAAAGGGTGTTACCCCATGGGGAAAGGGTGGTGTTACCCCCTGGGGAAAGGGTGGTGTTACCCCCTGGGGAAAGGGTGGTGTTACCCCATGGGGAAAGGGTGTTACCCCATGGGGAAAGGGTGGTGTTACCCCCTGGGGAAAGGGTGGTGTTACCCCATGGGGAAAGGGTGTTACCCCATGGGGAAAGGGTGTTACCCCATGGGGAAAGGGTGGTGTTACCCCATGGGGAAAGGGTGGTGTTACCCCATGGGGAAAGGGTGTTACCCCATGGGGAAAGGGTGTTACCCCATGGGGAAAGGGTGGTGTTACCCCATGGGGAAAGGGTGGTGTTACCCCATGGGGAAAGGGTGTTACCCCATGGGGAAAGGGTGGTGTTACCCCATGGGGAAAGGGTGGTGTTACCCCATGGGGAAAGGGTGTTACCCCATGGGGAAAGGGTGGTGTTACCCCCTGGGGAAAGGGTGGTGTTACCCCCTGGGGAAAGGGTGGTGTTACCCCATGGGGAAAGGGTGTTACCCCATGGGGAAAGGGTGGTGTTACCCCCTGGGGAAAGGGTGGTGTTACCCCATGGGGAAAGGGTGGTGTTACCCATGGGAAAGGGTGGTGTTACCCCCTGGGGAAAGGGTGTTACCCCATGGGGAAAGGGTGGTGTTACCCCATGGGGAAAGGGTGTTACCCCCTGGGGAAAGGGTGTTACCCCCTGGGGAAAGGGTGTTACCCCCTGGGGAAAGGGTGTTACCCCATGGGGAAAGGGTGGTGTTACCCCATGGGGAAAGGGTGTTACCCCCTGGGGAAAGGGTGTTACCCCATGGGGAAAGGGTGGTGTTACCCCCTGGGAAAGGGTGGTGTTACCCCATGGGGAAAGGGTGTTACCCCATGGGGAAAGGGTGGTGTTACCCCATGGGGAAAGGGTGGTGTTACCCCCTGGGGAAAGGGTTGTTACCCCCCTGGGGAAAGGGTGGTGTTACCCCATGGGGAAAGGGTGTTACCCCCTGGGGAAAGGGTGTTACCCCCCTGGGGAAAGGGTGGTGTTACCCCATGGGGAAAGGGTGGTGTTACCCCCTGGGGAAAGGGTGTTACCCCCTGGGGAAAGGGTGTTACCCCATGGGGAAAGGGTGCTGTTACCCCATGGGGAAAGGGTGTTACCCCCTGGGGAAAGGGTGTTACCCCATGGGGAAAGGGTGGTGTTACCCCCTGGGGAAAGGGTGGTGTTACCCCATGGGGAAAGGGTGGTGTTACCCCCTGGGGAAAGGGTGTTACCCCCCTGGGGAAAGGGTGGTGTTACCCCATGGGGAAAGGGTGTAACCCCCTGGGGAAAGGGTGTTACCCCATGGGGAAAGGGTGTTACCCCCTGGGGAAAGGGTGGTGTTACCCCATGGGGAAAGGGTGTTACCCCATGGGGAAAGGGTGGTGTTACCCCATGGGGAAAGGGTGGTGTTACCCCATGGGGAAAGGGTGGTGTTACCCCATGGGGAAAGGGTGTTACCCCATGGGGAAAGGGTGGTGTTACCCCATGGGGAAAGGGTGTTCTGGATAACATATACACTCACAATAAAGAAGGCGTAAACCGGGCAGTTAGTAAACTAAACAATATTTTTGATAATTTGGCAACAAATGCAAACTTGAAAGCTCGCAAGAACAAACCCAAAACAAAAAACTATGAAAAATGGTTTGACCGAGATTGCCATAACATGAGGAAAAAACTTAGAAAAATATCAAACCAAAAACACAGACATCCAGAAAACGAGGAATTACGCCTTACTTATTGTCAGACACTAACACAATACAGAAACACACTCAGAACCAAAAAAGAGCAATATATTAAGAATACACTCAGCTCCATGGAGGAATCCATTGATTCCAATTGTTTCTGGGAAAACTTGAAAACACTACACAAAAAACAACACGACGATTTGGCCATTCAAAATGGGGACACATGGGTAAACCACTTTGAAAAATTATACCAGAAAAACACACTAAGACCAGAGCAACACCAAATATGCAAACAACTGGAAAAGCTATAAATGGCCATAAAAGATAACCAAAACCCGCTAGACGCCATAATAACAGAAGAAGAACTTCTTGAAAAACTCAAGGACCTGCGACCAGGAAAAGCCTGCGGGACAGACGGCATACTAAACGAGATGATTAAACACACAGACAACAAAATGAAACTGGCTATCCTAAAACTCTTCAACTTGGTTCTGAGTGTCGGTTATTTCCCTGATATCTGGAACAAAGGACTCATAACGCCCATATACAAAAGTGGGGACAGAATCGACCCAAACAACTATCGAGGCATCTGCGTAAACAGTAACCTGGGGAAGGTATTCTGTAGAATCATAAACAAAAGACTTATAAACTTCCTTGAGGAGCACAATGTCTTGAGTAAAAGCCAAATTGGATTCCTGCCAAACTATAGAACATCCGATCATATCTTCACCCTACAGACCCTAATTGACAAACACGTTCACCATAACAAAAGCAAAATCTACGCATGCTTTGTAGATTTCCAGAAAGCTTTTGACTCCATCTGGCATGACGGTTTATTCCTGAAACTCATCGAAAGCGGGGTAGGAGGGAAAACATATGATGTAATTAAATCAATGTATACAAACAACAAATGTGCAGTTAAAATTGGAGACAAACAAACAAAATACTTCCCACAGGGGCGGGGGGTGACGCAGGGCTCGCCAATCTCACCGACACTCTTTAATATTTACATAAATGGATTGGCAAAACTACTTGAACAATCTACAGCACCCGGCCTCACCCTATATGAATCCAAGGTTAAATTCCTCCTCTATGCAGATGACCTGGTTCTGCTGTCACCAACTAAAGAGGGTCTACAGCAGAACCTGGACCTGCTGGAGTCGTACTGCCAGACTTGGGCCCTGACAATAAATCCCCAAAAAACCAAAGTCCTTGTGTTCCAGCAAAGATCCAAACATCAGGGACCCAAAATAAATTTCACAGTAGGAACAACCAAAATTGAACAAACCACTAACTACACATACTTGGGCTTAAAAATCAGTTCTACGGGAAACTTCAAACTGCTGTGAATGAACTGAAAGAGAAAGCAAGAAGGGCTTTCTATGCCATCAAAAAATCAATCCAAATAGAAATCCCAATTAGCATTTGGCTCAAAATTTTCAAATCAGTAATTGAACCAATTGCACTCTATGGCAGTGAAGTATGGGGACCGCTAACTCAACAAGAATTCGCAAAATGGGACAAACACCCAATTGAGATCCTACATGCAGAATTCTGTAAAAGTATCCTCCGGACTCAAAGGAAAACAGTAAACAATGCATGCAGGGCGGAACTAGGCCAATATCCATTACTAATCACTATCCAAAAAAGAGCCACCAAATTTTGGAACCACCTACAAATGAGCAACCCCAATGCTATCACTACGACGCCCTGAAATGCCAAGAGCTGACCATAAAGAAGAATACCCTCAGTCAACTAGTCCTGGGACTCAGTGAAGTAACTACTAACAATACTAACAATAACCAGCCCCAGGACAGTGACAGGGTAACACAAAGAATTCGACCCAACACAATCGTCGCTAAGCAAAAGGAAAAATATCTGACATATTGGGCAGAAACAACAAAAACCCAAAGCAAACTCAATTGCTACTTGGCCCTAAACAGACAATACAACATAGCTGATTACCTGACCATGGTATAACAAACTGAGAAGAACCTTGACAAGGTACAGACTTAGCGAACATAGCCTAGCGATCGAAAAAGGCAGACACAGGCAGACCAGGCTGCCAAGAGAAGACAGGATATGCTCTCACTGCAATCAGGGAGTAGTGGAGACAGAGATGCACTTCCTCACAGCCTGTGGAAAATATCAGGACATCAGGGAGAATTTCTACCAAAAATTCTCACAAATATGCCCTGAATTCAGAAATCTGAATGACAACCAAAAACTCCCATTCCTACTGGGAGAGGAGAGAAGCTGTGTAACACTGGCGGCACACTATGTTACAGCTTGCCATGAACAGAGGGACAACCAGTAAACTAAGACAAGAGTATATATAAACAATGCGAATGTATATTTATACACTCAGGGATATACCTGTTTATACACTGTATGAATAGAACTGCGTTTATGTGCTCAACCATGAATGTATTTTGATGCTTTGGCAACATAAGATGTAACTTATCATGCCAATAAAGCGATTTGAATTGTGAATTGTGAACTGTTACCCCCCTGGGGAAAGGGTGGTGTTACCCCATGGGGAAAGGGTGGTGTTACCCCATGGGGAAAGGGTGTTACCCCCCTGGGGAAAGGGTGGTGTTACTCCATGGGGAAAGGGTGGTGTTACCCCATGGGGAAAGGGTGTTACCCCCTGGGGAAAGGGTGGTGTTACCCCCTGGGGAAAGGGTGGTGTTACCCCGTGGGGAAAGGGTG
Source organism: Somniosus microcephalus (assembly GCF_052327205.1). Lineage (NCBI taxonomy): Eukaryota > Metazoa > Chordata > Chondrichthyes > Squaliformes > Somniosidae > Somniosus > Somniosus microcephalus. The sequence continues at coordinate 3,687,313 of NC_141005.1, forward strand.
TTACCCCATGGGGAAAGGGTGGTGTTACCCCATGGGGAAAGGGTGTTACCCCATGGGGAAAGGGTGTTACCCCCTGGGGAAAGGGTGGTGTTACCCCATGGGGAAAGGGTGGTGTTACCCCCTGGGGAAAGGGTGGTATTACCCCCTGGGGAAAGGGTGGTGTTACCCCATGGGGAAAGGGTGGTGTTACCCCATGGGGAAAGGGTGTTACCCCATGGGGAAAGGGTGGTGTTACCCCATGGGGAAAGGGTGTTACCCCCCTGGGGAAAGGGTGGTGTTACCCCATGGGGAAAGGGTGGTGTTACCCCATGGGGAAAGGGTGTTACCCCCTGGGGAAAGGGTGGTGTTACCCCATGGGGAAAGGGTGGTGTTACCCCATGGGGAAAGGGTGGTATTACCCCCTGGGGAAAGGGTGGTGTTACCCCATGGGGAAAGGGTGGTGTTACCCCATGGGGAAAGGGTGGTGTTACCCCATGGGGAAAGGGTGGTGTTACCCTATGGGGAAAGGGTGGTGTTACTCCATGGGGAAAGGGTGGTGTTACCCCCTGGGGAAAGGGTGGTGTTACCCCATGGGGAAAGGGTGTTACCCCATGGGGAAAGGGTGGTGTTACCCCATGGGGAAAGGGTGTTACCCCCCTGGGGAAAGGGTGGTGTTACCCCATGGGGAAAGGGTGGTGTTACCCCATGGGGAAAGGGTGTTACCCCCTGGGGAAAGGGTGGTATTACCCCCTGGGGAAAGGGTGGTGTTACCCCATGGGGAAAGGGTGGTGTTACCCCATGGGGAAAGGGTGGTGTTACCCCATGGGGAAAGGGTGGTGTTACCCCATGGGGAAAGGGTGGTGTTACCCCATGGGGAAAGGGTGTTACCCCATGGGGAAAGGGTGGTGTTACCCCCCTGGGGAAAGGGTGGTGTTACCCCATGGGGAAAGGGTGGTGTTACCCCATGGGGAAAGGGTGTTACCCCATGGGGAAAGGGTGGTGTTACCCTATGGGGAAAGGGTGGTGTTACCCCATGGGGAAAGGGTGGTGTTACCCCCCTGGGGAAAGGGTGGCGTTACCCCATGGGGAAAGGGTGTTACCCCATGGGGAAAGGGTGGTACCCCATGGGGAAAGGGTGGTGTTACCCTATGGGGAAAGGGTGGTGTTACCCCATGGGGAAAGGGTGGTGTTACCCCCCTGGGGAAAGGGTGGCGTTACCCCATGGGGAAAGGGTGTTACCCCATGGGGAAAGGGTGGTACCCCATGGGGAAAGGGTGGTGTTACCCCCCTGGGGAAAGGGTGGCGTTACCCCATGGGGAAAGGGTGTTACCCCCCTGGGGAAAGGGTGTTACCCCATGGGGGAAGGGTGTTACCCCATGGGGGAAGGGTGGTACCCCATGGGGAAAGGGTGGTGTTACCCCCTGGGGAAAGGGTGGCATTACCCTATGGGGAAAGGGTGGCGTTACCCCATGGGGAAAGGGTGGTGTTACCCCATGGGGAAAGGGTGGTGTTACCCCATGGGGAATGGGTGGCGTTACCCCCCTGGGGAAAGGGTGGCGTTACCCCCCTGGGGAAAGGGTGGTGTTACCCTATGGGGAAAGGGTGGCGTTACCCCATGGGGAAAGGGTGGTGTTACCCCATGGGGAAAGGGTGGTGTTACCCCATGGGGAATGGGTGGCGTTACCCCCCTGGGGAAAGGGTGGCGTTACCCCCCTGGGGAAAGGGTGGTGTTACCCTATGGGGAAAGGGTGGCGTTACCCCATGGGGAAAGGGTGGTGTTACCCCCCTGGGGAAAGGGTGGTGTTACCCCATGGGGAAAGGGTGGTGTTACCCCCCTGGGGAAAGGGTGGCGTTACCCCCCTGGGGAATGGGTGGCGTTACCCCCTGTGGAAAGGGTGGTGTTACCCCATGGGGAAAGGGTGGTGTTACCCCATGGGGAAAGGGTGGCGTTACCCCCCTGGGGAAAGGGTGGCGTTACCCCCCTGGGGAAAGGGTGGCGTTACCCTATGGGGAAAGGGTGGCGTTACCCCATGGGGAAAGGGTGGCGTTACCCCATGGGGAAAGGGTGGTGTTACCCCCCTGGGGAAAGGGTGGCGTTACCCCCCTGGGGAATGGGTGGCGTTACCCCCTGGGGAAAGGGTGGCGTTACCCCATGGGGAAAGGGTGGTGTTACCCCCCTGGGGAAAGGGTGGCGTTACCCCCCTGGGGAATGGGTGGCGTTACCCCCCTGGGGAAAGGGTGGTGTTACCCCATGGGGAATGGGTGGCGTTACCCCATGGGGAAAGGGTGGTGTTACCCCCATGGGGAAAGGGTGGTGTTACCCCCCTGGGGAAAGGGTGGCGTTACCCCCCTGGGGAAAGGGTGGTGTTACCCCATGGGGAATGGGTGGCATTACCCCCCTGGGGAAAGGGTGGTGTTACCCCATGGGGAAAGGGTGGTGTTACCCCATGGGGAAAGGGTGGTGTTACCCCCCTGGGGAAAGGGTGGTGTTACCCCATGGGGAATGGGTGGCGTTACCCCCATGGGGAAAGGGTGGCGTTACCCCATGGGGAAAGGGTGGTGTTACCCCCATGGGGAAAGGGTGGTGTTACCCCCCTGGGGAAAGGGTGGCGTTACCCCCCTGGGGAAAGGGTGGTGTTACCCCATGGGGAATGGGTGGCGTTACCCCCCTGGGGAAAGGGTGGTGTTACCCCATGGGGAAAGGGTGGTGTTACCCCATGGGGAAAGGGTGGTGTTACCCCCCTGGGGAAAGGGTGGCGTTACCCCCCTGGGGAAAGGGTGGCGTTACCCTATGGGGAAAGGGTGGTGTTACCCCATGGGGAAAGGGTGGTGTTACCCCATGGGGAAAGGGTGGTGTTACCCCCTGGGGAAAGGGTGGCGTTACCCCCCTGGGGAAAGGGTCGCGTTACCCTATGGGGAAAGGGTGGTGTTACCCCATGGGGAAAGGGTGGTGTTACCCCCTGAGGAAAGGGTGGCGTTAACCCCCTGGGGAAAGGGTCGCGTTACCCTATGGGGAAAGGGTGGTGTTACCCCATGGGGAAAGGGTGGTGTTACCCCATGGGGAATGGGTGTTACCCCATGGGGAAAGGGTGGTGTTACCCCATGGGGAATGGGTGTTACCCCATGGGGAAAGGGTGGTGTTACCCCATGGGGAAAGGGTGGTGTTACCCCATGGGGAAAGGGTGGTGTTACCCCATGGGGAATGGGTGTTACCCCATGGGGAAAGGGTGGTGTTACCCCATGGGGAAAGGGTGGTGTGAGGCCATGGAGGGATTTGAAGATGATGATTTTAAATTGAACAAGTCAGGAATAGGGAGCCAGCACAGGTACTGAGCACAGGGCTACTGGACAGGATACAGATGGCTCAGTTTAGGCCAAGTTGGAAGTTAAATATTGAACAACTCAAATATTTAGAGTGTCTGCAGCAGTACCTGCATTGTCTAAACATCAGACCAAGATAATACTGTAACCGTAGCCTTGGTGCGAAGTGGAAATCACTCTCAATGCATCAACGTCAACAGGTTACAATCAACCGTCGAGAACACTAATTACTGCAGGGTGTTTGACTTTAACCTGCCTAAATGATTAAAGTTGATATGCATTTCCTACATTACAAAGTGACTACACTTCAAAAAAGTACTTCATTGGCTGTAAAGCGCTTTGGGACGTCCGGTGGTCGTGAAAGGCGCTATAGAAATGCAAGTCTTTCTTTCTTCTTTCATCAGCTACAATTAGTAATACAGGTTGAGCGTCCAAAGTCCGGAGTTCCGCAATCCGGGACAATTGGTGGCGGGGTCATCTGGAATCCGTAAAATGTTCCGGAATCTGGAACTCTGGATTTTGGACGCTCAACCTGTATTTCAAAAAGCCGTTAACTTTTGTTGTCTTTTTTTGAAAAATCCTATGAAAAATGCGAGTGATGCAATAAAACGTTAGTGTCGTGTCTTATCCTCCTTAACCTGCACCGCTCCACTAAGTGTTTCCACCAGGCTGCGGCCACGACACCACGCCGCCCTGGTGGCCTAGTGTGGGCCATCGGACGCTCTGCAGAGCTCGCAGCGTCCCTCCCCTTTAACAGAATGGGAGGGGCGGAGAAACGCGGAGCAGCCCAGGCATTTCCGGACTCGGAACATGTTTCTGATGTCCAAAGTCCGGAAACGCCCAAGCTGCGATATTTCCGGACTTCGGACATCAGGAACACGTTCCGAAGTCCGGAAAAACACGAAAACCGGCTCGGCCTCAGTCCCGAGGTTGCTGGATTCAGGACGCTCAACCTGTCGCAGTTAAATCATTGATTTTAGGTATTAAACCTTATATGAGGCCAAATGAACATTGTGTTAGGAGCCGATCTGTAATGTATATTAAAAACAAACAATGTGCAAGATTTGGCCACAGACCCCAGGCGATGATACAATCCTCCCGGCAATTCTAACGGAAAGGTACCTGTCTGTGGCTGCAGATCGATCAGATGTCCCCACATGCTTCGGGCTGCCTGGGTATAGTAACCGATCTCAGCATTCGGGTGAAGACCAAACACCTCGGGAGTGTTGGCAAGTGGAAGAGATTCAATTTCATCTGAAAATGAGAATATTCTCTTATATTTATTGCTAATGAAATGTTTCAATCATAAGGAAGTATCTGATTAGGATAAGGGCCTGTGCACTTTCCCTCACCTGCTCGTACTTACAGGCTTATTATCATTTTTGAATCCATTCAATTTTCTAATTTATTTGAAACTAAAGCTGCTTTGATACGGATGCAGTTTTAATATGGATTCTGTGAGACAGTCTGGGAGTCCGGCTCCTGCACTTACACTGTTAAATCGAACTCCCTTATCAGGGCAGCAGCCGCAGACTAGCTCTCCGTGGGTCTATGAGTCTCCTGTCAGCTAGAGTGTGATCGCTGTGAGCCAACTCGCAGAATCCAAATCAGCACAGCGCTGGAGCATTTCATACAAATGACGACACAGAAAGAGGCCGTTAAGGACAACCTGTCCATGTTGGTTTTTATCCTTCACACAAGCAGTAATCCATGTGCCCATTATAAAATCAGGTTAAACTACATGTTGCTGGAGTGCTACACAACCAAATTGTTGGAAGCACTTTGGAACAGATCATGCAACCCCAGTGCAGCACTGGCGCTCCTGAGCTGCTGCATCACCTGCACCTCAATCAACGATATTGCAAGGTCAGTTAACTATTTCTGGGGCACTCTGAGGGCTTTACATGGGTCAGGGGCTGGCTGTCCTTACATTGCTGACACTTTCTTTCCTCTGAAGACGGTGACAGCCTAAATGGCCTTGCAGGATTTGCCCCGTGAAGTCCACAACAATGGGGGAAGGAGGGACGGGTGATCCAATGTGAAAAAGGCAGTCACCTAGACACACACATTCCAAACAGACCCTCAGCACAGAGCATTGCTCAGGTCTCCAGTTGCATTATGGCATCTATAGGCCATATAATGAGCCTTGCACACATCCCCTGCACAGGGTCTGTGCACTGATAGCTGGAGTGTGAAGCACTCAATAATGCAAGAGACCTGGGCCTAGAAATTCGGTGGGCTGCGCCACCAGTTAGCGCCTAAAGAGGGCACTCAGTGGCTTTAGCGCCACTGGCCACGCCTCCGGCGATATTTAGCGGGGCGCTAATGGCGGCGTTAGCCTGTTGCGCTGCGCCACCACCGATGATGTAATCGGTGTGCGCAGCGCCCCACTACCGCCCCGATCACGATATTTGGTCGCGCCCACCTCTAACGCCGATCGCAAATCGCGCCCGGTTCACGGGGCCTACCTGTGGCGGTAGTGGCGCAAATTAAGGTGGAGGTGTGGGGTGGCCATTTTTTTGGTGGCCGCCTGCCAGCACCTCCATCCCCAGCCTCCTGATCCCCCCGCCCCCCGGGCAGTGCCGGCTGTGTCCCGAGAGCCCGGCACTTCTCCTCGGTGCCGGGCTCTTTTGCCGGCACTTGCAATCGGTCATCGCGCTGGTGCAGGCCCCTCCCCCTTAAGAAGGGGAGGAGGGCCTGCAGTACCGCAGTGCACCGTGCCGCAGTGTGTGGCGCTGCGGCACGTTGCGCTGCGATATTCAGTTTCAGCGCCCCAAGAGGGACGCGGGGCGCCTCGAGCAGCGCCCCGCGTCCCTCTTGGGGCGCTCCAACTGAATTTCCGGCGGGCGCAACTGCTCCGTTCGCAGTGGTAATTCCGGCGCCCAGGCGAGCTTGGCGCCCCATTTGGGGCTCCACCGAATTTCTAGGCCCTGGTGCCTTCAGCACTTTGGGTGCTCAGGATCGGTCCTTTCATGCCTGACGTTATTTTGACAGGTTGAGTTAGCTCAATAAGGTGTTGGGAAATTGTAAGGACACAAGAAAGCTTGTTCCTTCCATACACAACATGCTGTCTACTGCATCAGAACATCTCTGCAGCGTTCTAAACACAACCTGCACAGTGTGCTGGTTGCTGCAGTTCTATTGACACTCTCACCGAGCCAGGCCACTCAGTGGAACGCTAAATTGTATTTTTAAGCATTTACCAGTATAATCATCTTTAGTCCCATCTTCTGGGATCTTGTAGTCAACTTCATCATTATGGAAGAAGTGGAATGGCTGGAAAGTGTCAAATATGAAGTCTCCCAAAAATTCATCCATGTAGGTGGTTAGGATGCGTCGGTCAAAGCTGTCGATACAACGTCCACCGTACATAACCTGAGGATTGGTTCCAGAGTAGAAAAATCAGGCACAAAACACTTGGAGTGGGTGTCCTCCCCATCCGTAGGAAGACTGAGTACCACCAGCCCATGCACATTAAAACAGAGGTGCTATTTTAATTACTAATAAATATCACCAGAAATACTACAACAGGTACCCGATTTTGCCAAAATTGTCAGTATTTCTTTTTAAAGTCAAATAGTAATTTTCTTTTAATTATGCTCTGCGCTTCGTTTGGAAAATTTGTAAGCAGACAGCAGATCACAGATACGAGGAGCCTCTGTCCTTGTTGGACATTGCGGTCTAGAAAGCAGTGTTGGGGAAATTCGCAGACCATGTCCAGCCCAGTTGGACTCGTTTCCGTCGTCTTGGGGGTCAAGCAAGAAATTTTCCAGATTGTTTTTTCCCCTAATTAGCCCCGGGGTTTTTTTGTGGTTTTCACCTCTCCGAGTTTGCCAGGACTCGGGGTGCGTAGGGAATGGCTTAACTGTGAAGCGCGAGATACCACAACTGTGTGGGTCAGGCTGGATGGACCAATTAGTCTTTTCCTGTCCGGCATTTTGGGTGTGTTCGTATCGCAAGAGGTGGTTGGCTGCTCCTGCTCTGCAAAAGAGTCTCGTCCAGAGAGGACCCTCCTCTCCTCTCGTGGCCCGAGATGACCCTCCTCGCCTCTCGTGGCCTGAGATGACCCTCCTCTCCTCTCGTGGCCCGAGATGACCCTCCTCGCCTCTCGTGGCCTGAGATGACCCTCCTCTCCTCTCGTGGCCTGAGATGACCCTCCTCTCCTCTCGTGGCCTGAGATGACCCTGAGCGGCTGCAGGGCATTCTGGAGGGGGAGGGTGAACAGCCAGAGGTCGTGGTCCACATTGGTACCAACGACATAGGTAAAAAGAGGGATGAGGTCCTGCAGCAAGAATTTAGGGAGCTAGGTGAAGGATTAAAGAGCAGGACCTCAAAGGTTGTAATCTCTGGATTACTCCCGGTGCCACGTGCTAGTGAGTATAGAAATAGGAAGATAGAACAGATGAATGCGTGGCTAAAGGGATGGTGCAGGAGGGAGGGCTTTAGTTTCCTGGATCACTGGGTCTGCTTCTGGGAAAGGTGGGACTTGTACAAGTCGGACGGTTTACACCTGAACCAGAGGGGAACCAATATCCTTGCGGGGAGGTTTGCTAGCACTGCTGGGGGGGGTTTAAACTAACTTGGCAGGGGGATGGGGTACAGAGTGGAGCTATAGTAGGGGGTGATTTACAGCCAAATACAGAGGAAAAAACAAGTCAGCTGGGAAGGCAGAGCAAATATGTGAAGGCAAAAGGGAATATGGCAGGGCTGGAAGGCATTTATTTTAATGCAAGGAGTCTTGCAAATAAGGTGGATGAACTGAAGTTGTTGTTGAACACATGGGAGTACGATATTGTTGCCATCACGGAGACATGGTTGAGGGAGGGTCAGGACTGGCAGCTCAATATTCCGGGGTATAGAATCTTCAGGCGAGACAGAGGGGGGTGTAAAAGGGGAGGGGGTGTTGCGATATTAATTAAGGAGTCAATTACTGCTGTAAGGAGGGATGATATATTAGCGGGTTCCTCAAATGAGGCCATATGGGTAGAACTTAAAAACAAAAAGGGGGCAAGCACTTTGCTGGGAGTGTACTATAGGCCCCCAAACAGTCAGGGGGAGATAGAGGAACAGATATGTAGGCAAATCTCAGAGAAGTGTGAAAATAATAGGGTAATAATAGTGGGGGATTTCAACTTCCCCAATATAAATTGGGATAGTCAGAGTGTGAAAGGCTTAGAGGGTGCAGAATTCTTAAAGTGCATCCAGGAGAGCTTTTTGAGCCAACATGTAGAAAGTCCTACAAGAGAGGGGGCGGTACTGGACCTAATTCTGGGGAATGTAGCCGGGCAAGTGGTGGAAGTATCAGTAGGAGAGCATTTTGGCGACAGTGACCATAATTCGGTGAAATTTAAGGTGGTCATGGAAAAAGACAAAGACGGCCCGGAAATAAGGGTTCTAAATTGGGGGAAGGCCGATTTTAATATGATAAGGCAGGATCTGGCCAAAGTGGACTGGGAGCAGCTACTTATAGGAAAATCCACATCAAAACAGTGGGAGACTTTCAGAAGGGAAATAGAGAGAGTACAGCGCCAACATGTTCCTGTAAAGGTCAAGGGTGGGACCAACAAGCAAAGGGAACCTTGGATGACAAGGGAGATACAAAAATGCATTAGAAATAAAAGGGGGGCTTTTGGCAGTTACAAAAGACTAAAGACGGAAGAAGCCCTAGAGGAGTATAAAAAGTGCAGGGGCATACTTAAAAAAGAAATTAGGAGGGCGAGGAGGGGCCATGAAATAACACTGGCGAGCAAAATAAAGGAAAATCCTAAGATGTTTTATAAGTATATTAAGGGCAAGAGGATAACCAGGGAAAGGGTAGGGCCCATTAGGGACCAAAGTGGCAATCTGTGTGTAGAACCAGATGATGTAGGCGGGGTTTTAAATGAATTTTTTGCATCTGTGTTCACTATGGAGAAAGACGATGCAGACATAGAAATCGGGCAAGGGGATTGTGACATACTTGAACATATTAGCATCGAGAGGGAGGAGGTGCTAGCGGTTTTAGCAGGCCAAAAAGTCGATAAATCCCCAGGCCCGGACGAGATGTATCCCAGGTTGCTGTGGGAGGCAAAGGAGGAGATTGCAGGGGCTCTGACACAAATTTTCAGAACCTCTCTGGCCACAGGGGATGTACCAGAGGACTGGAGAACAGCTAATGTAGTACCATTGTACAAGAAGGGTAGCAGGGATAAACCAGGGAATTACAGGCCAGTGAGCCTAACATCTGTGGTAGGGAAATTATTGGAAAAAATTCTGAGGGACAAAATTAGTCTCCACTTGGAGAGGCAAGGATTAATCGGGGATAGTCAGCATGGCTTTGTCAAGGGTAAATCATGTCTGACAAATCACAGAAATCACAGAAACCCCACAGTGCAGATAGAGGCCATTTCGGCCCATCGAGCCTGCACCGACACACATCCCACCCAATCCCCGTAACCCCTACACCAACACATATCCCCATTTAATCCCCCTAACACTAAGGGTCAATTTATCATAGCCAATCAACCTAACCCGCACATCTTTGGACTGTGGGAGGAAACCGGAGCACCCGGAGGAAACCCACGCAAACACGGGGAGAATGTGCAAACTCCACACAGACAGTCGCCCGAGGCCGGATTCGAACCCGGGTCCCTGGCGCTGTGAGGCAACAGTGCTAACCACTATGCCACCGTGCTGATTGAATTTTTCGAGGGGGTGACTAGGGAGGTGGATGAGGGAAATGCTGTGGATGTGGTTTACATGGACTTCAGTAAAGCTTTTGACAAAGTCCCGCATAGGAGACTGGTCAAGAAGGTAAGAGCCCATGGGATCCAGGGTGCCTTGGCGCGTTGGATCCTAAACTGGCTGAGTGGCAGGAGGCAGAGGGTGATGGTCGAAGGTTGCTTTTGTGACTGGAAGCCTGTGTCCAGTGGGGTACCTCAGGGATCGGTGCTGGGTCCCTTGTTGTTTGTGATCTACATAAATGATTTGGATGAGAATGTAAAAGGGATGATCAGTAAGTTTGCAGATGACACGAAAATTGGTGGGGTGGTAAATTGCAAGGGGGAAAGCCTCAGGCTACAGGACGATATAGACGGGTTGGTCAGATGGGCGGAAAAGTGGCAAATGGAATTTAACCCTGAAAAGTGCGAGGTGATGCATTTTGGACGGACAAATAAGGCAAGGGAATACACAATGAGTGGTAGGACCCTAGGAAGTACAGAGGGTCAGAGGGACCTCGGTGTACATGTACATAGATCTCTGAAGGCAGCGGAACAAGTAGATAAGGTGGTTAAAAAGGCATATGGGATACTTGCCTTCATTAGCCGAGGCATAGAATATAAGAGCAGGGAGGTTATGATGGAGCTGTACAAAACGCTGGTGAGGCCACAGCTGGAGTACTGTGTGCAGTTCTGGTCGCCTCACTATAGGAAGGATGTGATTGCTTTGGAGAGGGTGCAGAGAAGATTCACCAGGATGTTACCTGGGATGGAGCGCCTCAGCTATGAAGAAAGACTAAACAGGCTGGGGTTGTTTTCCTTGGAGCAAAGAAGGCTGAGGGGGGACCTGATTGAGGTGTACAAAATGATGAGGGGCATAGATAGGGTAGACAAAGAGGAACTTTTCCCCTTAGTAGGGGGGTCAATAACAAGGGGGCATAGATTCAGGGTAAGGGGCAGGAGATTTAGAGGGGATTTGAGGAGGAACTTTTTCACCCAGAGGGTGGTTGGAATGTGGAACTCAATGCCTAAAAGGGTGGTAGAGGCAGGAACCCTCACAACATTCAAGAAGCATTTGGATGAGCACTTGAAATGCCATTGCATACAAGGCTATGGACCAAATGCTGGAAAATGGGATTAGACTGGACAGGGATGGATGGGCGGCGCAGACACGATGGGCCGAAGGGCCTCTTTCTGTGCTGTAAAACTCTATGACTCTATGACTCCTCTCGTGGCCTGAGATGACCCTCCTCTCCTCTCGTGGCCTGAGATGACCCTCCTCGCCTCTCGTGGCCTGAGATGACCCTCCTCTCCTCTCGTGGCCCGAGATGACCCTCCTCTCCTCTCGTGGCCTGAGATGACCCTCCTCGCCTCTCGTTGCCTGAGATGACCCTCCTCTCCTCTCGTGGCCCGAGATGACCGTCCTCTCCTCTCGTGGCCTGAGATGACCCTCCTTGCCTCTCGTGGCCTGAGATGACCCTCCTCTCCTCTCGTGGCCCGAGATGACCCTCCTCTCCTCTCGTGGCCTGAGGTGACCCTCCTCGCCTCTCGTGGCCTGAGATGACCCTCCTCTCCTCTCGTGGCCCGAGATGACCCTCCTCTCCTCTCGTGGCCTGAGATGACCCTCCTCTCATCTCGTGGCCGGAGATGACCCTCCTCGCCTCTCGTGGCCCGAGATGACCCTCCTCGCCTCTCGTGGCCTGAGATGACCCTCCTCTCCTCTCGTGGCCTGAGATGACCCTCCTCTCCTCTCGTGGCCTGAGATGACCCTCCTCGCCTCTCGTGGCCTGAGATAACCCTCCTCTCCTCTCGTGGCCTGAGATGACCCTCCTCTCCTCTCGTGGCCCGAGATGACCCTCCTCTCCTCTCGTGGCCTGAGGTGACCCTCCTCGCCTCTCGTGGCCTGAGATGACCCTCCTCTCCTCTCGTGGCCCGAGATGACCCTCCTCTCCTCTCGTGGCCTGAGATGACCCTCCTCTCCTCTCGTGGCCGGAGATGACCCTCCTCGCCTCTCGTGGCCCGAGATGACCCTCCTCGCCTCTCGTGGCCTGAGATGACCCTCCTCTCCTCTCGTGGCCTGAGATGACCCTCCTCGCCTCTCGTGGCCTGAGATAACCCTCCTCTCCTCTCGTGGCCTGAGATGACCCTCCTCGCCTCTCGTGGCCTGAGACGACCCTCCTCTCCTCTCGTGGCCTGAGACGACCCTCCTCGCCTCTCGTGGCCTGAGATGACCCTCCTCGCCTATCGTGGCCTGAGACGGCCCTCCTCGCCTCTCGTGGCCTGAGACGACCCTCCTCGCCTCTCATGGCCTGCGAGGACCCTCCTCGCCTCTCGTGGCCTGAGACGGCCCTCCCCTCCTCTCATGGCCTGAGACAGCCCTCCTCGCCTCCCTCAGACTGAGATGACCCTCCTTGCCTCTCATGCCAGCTTGCCCCTGGCAGGGAGCCACTGCTAGCAGCATCTCTGGAGTTTGTTCCTGGCAGTCAGGGGTCAGCTCCCATTTGGCACTGATGTCGGCTCCGAGGGGGCAGGCCGCAGGCTCCTGTCCTGAGAGACGGCAGGTGGACTCCAGCCATCGCCATCCCACTGAGCCCTGTATCTGTGTCTCCACTGACCGCTGGTCTAACAGCAGCTCTCCGCTCCCGAGCGACAGCAGCCGGCATCGCAGCCCCTGGTCCAGGAGTCCAGAGCATTGATTCTCTCCCCTACGGCCATCAGAGCTGCGGTCTGTGCTTGCGTTGCCGGTGGAGGCACCGACTGCTACCTGACCATAGGCGCTGGGAATTTCGGCAGTAGATTGACAGTAAAAGCTCATTTACAAACCTATCCATCATTTCAGCTGATCTTATGCCAAAGTTACCCCACCCCGACCAAGGAAATTCCCAGCGAGAGTTTTTAATAAAAGACCTTGTATTTCTGTAGCACCTTTCACAACTTCAGGACATCCCAAAGCACTTTACAGCCAACTAAGTACTTCTGAAGTGTAGTGACTGTTGTAATGTAGGAAATGCAGCAGCCAATTTGCGCACGGCAAGCTCCCACAAACAGCAATGAGATAATGACCAGATAATCTGTTTTAGTGATGTTGGTTAAGGGATAATATTGGCCCAGGACACTGGGGAGAACTCCCCTGCTCTTCTTCAAAACAGTGCCTGTGGGATCTTTTACATCCACTTGAGAGAGCAGACGGGGCCTCAGTTTAATATCTCATCAGAAAGACAGCACCTCCGACAGTGCAGCACTCCCTCAGTACTGCACTGGAATACAGTATCAGACTTTTGTCATAGAAAGAAATGTGTTTATAGTTAGTTTACAAGTAAAGCATTTTAAAATCTCCCACAAATGATGAATGAACTATAGTGCTGGTAGTAGATTGCCATGCAAAGCAGTAAAGGGTTTGACAGGAGACACTGTACCTCGCCAATTAAATACTTCAGACTGCCCCAGGGAATCTTGGTGTCTTTCTGTTCATAAGCCTTTGTCAGATAAGTGTCTAGAATCTCCATGCAGACCTGAGGTACAGGAACAAACAAGCAGATGAGTGTCAGTGTTTGTATCTTTGTGAAAAAATATTGTCTGGCAAATGTGTCTTGGGTTGAAAATAGGTGGAAAAGCTGATTAATTTTCATTACGATGGAGGCAGGTGTGACATTATGATATATATTTCTGTGATTTTTGTCATTGTGTCAAACCATTTTACTGGTGCTTACACACCCATCGTCATGAAGCTGCTGTGACAAATTACAGATTTGTCTTCAATCTGTAATTATCTCTGGCCCCTTGTTCTTGACCCCCTCAACTACAGGAAACAGTCTGCTTCTCTCTACCCTGTCCCATCCTTTCATTATTTTAAACACTTCTATCATATTGCCCTGCAGCCTGTGTTGTTCCAACAAAAAAAGATTCAATTTTTCAACTCTTTATTCATGTTTATATTTCCCCATACCAGGCAGCATCACTGTGAATCTGCATTGAACCCCCTCTAAAGCCTCAATATCCTCCCTATAGTGTGGAGCCCAATACTGCACCCAGTGTTCTAAATGAGGACTTATCACAGTTTTATTTAGGCTCATCATTACCTCTTGGCTTTTATATTTTTATCTTTTGTGATAAAACTTTTTTTTAATGTCTTGTCAACCTGAGGTGTTAATGCCGTGTAAGCTGTGCCAACAAACCCCAGCTCTGCCAAAGCACTGATCCTACTGCCATTCAGAGTATAATTAATAATGTAATTTATATGCTGCTGTAACATGGCAACACAGCGACCTGACACTGCAACACCAGGCGCGTGGCATTCCAAGAGGCGGACTTGCCTCCCCATTCCCCCACACACCAAGTTCTGGATCTCAACCATTCTTTCAAGAGAGTGTGAGCTTCCTCTAGGGTGGAGCTAGTCGTGGGCTTCCTCGTAGCTAGCTTAAGACAGAACTCTGGGATTAGGTTCCCCGCCTGCCTTCACAGCTAGGGAATAGAATAACATTGCATGTAGCTTGCAGAGCCATGGGAAGTCTGGTGGGACCTCAGACTCGCAAACAGAATTGTTTTTCCCTACTAACATCATCTATAACTCGATAAGAAACAATAAACCAGTGAAATCCCTGTTTTTTAAAAAATCACCAGCTAAAATATAGAAAACCTAAAAAGGTTAGAGAGCAGAGAGTTAAATCCAGAAATCACTTTACCAGGAAATCAGATTCATTGAAATCATATGACACATTCCATCCGATCTTGCCGTATTTTCTTCGCTCCTGGACAACAGCATGGAAGAACGCCAGCACGTAGACGAGTGTCCTGTAGGCAGTGTGGGAGCACGTGAACAAGGCTTCATGACTGATCTTGAAATAAGTAGCTCTCATGTTCAGCTTCAGACCATTGGGTGGTTCTGTCACGACCTGCGGTGACCAGGTATTGTTAGAGGGCAATAACAATGTGACTGAATTTCTGAGCAGTTGCAGTAAAAATAATCAGCAAAACAAAGCTAATAAAGGAGTAACATGGAGGTTGGATTATAAGGATCTCAAAAATGCTTCTTCAGGTAACAACTTGTGTTTATACAGTGCCTTTAAAACGTCCTAAGGAGCTTCACAGGAGCGATTATCAAACAAAATGGGACACCGAGGCACATGAGATATTAGGCCAGATGACCAAAAGCTTGGTCAAAGAGGTAGATTTAAGAGAATGGTAGAGAGAATGGTCTGGTTAAGCCTCAGACAGTAGTCAGGGAGAGAGATGGAGTCGGTCACTAGGGAACAGAGTTTATGGCGGGGACCGAAGACGATGGCTTTGGTCTTCCCAATATTTAACTGAAGGAAATTTCTGCTCAACCAATACTGAATGTGGGACAAGCAGCTTGACAAATCAGAGACAGTAGAGGGGTCAAGAGAGGTGGTGGTGAGGTAGAGCTGGGTGTCGTCAGTGTACATGTGGAGCCTGACGTGGTTTCGGATGATGTCGCCGAGGGGCAGCATGCAGATGAGTTGAACCATTTGGTAGAGTTTGGGATCAGTTGATCTTCTATGTTTCTAAGTTCATGTGGGTGGAGCTTGGGAAGCTGGCAAGGAAGTTAGTGGAAAAGTCGAGCCTAAAGCTGACAAAGGCATGGTTGAGGGTTTCAGTGACAGTGTGGGTGAGTTAAGGGCAGAGGCTAGTTATGTTACAGGGGAGGGATTAGGTGGACTTGGCAATGGAGATGATATATTTAAAGTTTCGCTCAGTGTTGGGTTCAGTTTAAGTTAGCAACAGACAGGGACTAGAGTGTGGGATCCAAACAGATGCCTTCAGTCTTGTCAATAATAAGCTGAAGAAAGTGTCTGCCTCATCCTTGACTTGTTGGCAGTGGTTATTGTAGAGTCATGTGTAGTGTCGTACAGGTAAACACTTAATCCCACCTGGATAGGTGCGGATGGATGTGTGAATGAGGGCAGTGAAGATAGAACCAGCTCTGTGCCTCCTTATCCTCTCCCCTCCTAAGAGTGGTAACCTGGTGCAGTTTTATTAATACAGCTGAAAATGGGTTTATCACCAAAAAGAAGCATTTTTAATAAGGGTGTGCCGTTCTCCACCTGTGAGTAACCAGATTTAAAATCACTGAAAATTACTTTTAAAAAAATACTGAACCATTTAATAGTTTCATTGGTGTACATTAGTCAGTTTCTTAGTGAACTAAAGACTTTTTGATATGAACAAAACTTTTAAAACGTGCTTGGCAGTGCCTGTGCGCCTGTAAGATGAGTGCAATGTGAAGAACCTTCCCGAACCAGCACAATCTCACTATGTCGACCTGGGGGCGTGGCCAGGTTTGTGGGCGGAGCCTGATCCGGCGTAAAACACGAGTACAAGTGGTTTTGGGCTTAACTCACATTTAAACTTCCCCGATCTTTTGCGCTGGTTCGGCCGATTCCGCCGCATTGCGCTGATAGTACCAGCGCAAACTAGCGGAAGCTCAACCCCAATGTCTAGACTGATAATTGAAGACATGGTGTGGAGATGCCGGAGTTGGACTGGGGTGGACAAATGTAAGAAGTCACACAACACCAGGTTATAGTCCAACAGCTTTATTTGAAATCACAAGCTTTCGGAGCGCTGCTCCTTCTTCAGGTGAAGTGGAGAAATGCATAAAGACACAGCTTATATAGTCAGATAATCATGTCAGATGTTTACAGGTAACCTTTCCAACTGCCATTTATCACACCTCGGCAGAGAGATAATCACAGCAGTCAAAGGTGTGAATGGTGTCCAAACAGGTCAGTCAGGGAAACATTACATCAAAGAACAATGAGGTGGGGTCACAAGGGGTCAAATATTGCAGATGCTGGGGTCTGTATGAAAAACAAAAAAAGACAAAAAACATTTTTTTTGGCTGGAAATCACAGCAGGTCCGGCTGCATCTGTGTAGAGAGAACAAGCCAATGTTGACTCGAGTCTGGATGACCCTGCATCAGGTGGGGTTACATGTAGCGTGACATGAACCCGAGATCTCGGTTGAGGCCGTCCTCATGGGTGCGGAACTTGGCTATCAGTTTCTGCTCGACGATTTTGCGTTGTCGTGTGTCTCGAAGGCCACCTTGGAGAATGCTTACCCGAAGATCGGAGGCTGAATGTCCTTGACTGCTGAAGTGTTCCCCGACTGGGAGGGAACACTCCTGCCTGGTGATTGTTGCGCGGTGTCCGTTCATCCGTTGTCGCAGTGTCTGCATGGTCTCGCCGATGTACCATGCTCCGGGGCATCCTTTCCTGCAACGTATGAGGTAGACAACGTTGGCCGAGTCACATGAGTATGTACCATGTACCTGGTGGGTGGTGTCCTCACGTGTGATGATGGTATCTGTGTTGATGATCTGGCATGTCTTGCAGAGGTTGCTGTGGCAGGGTTGTGTGGTGTCGTGGTCGCTGTTCTCCTGAAAGCTGGGTAATTTGCTGCGAACGATGGTCTGTTTGAGGTTAGGCGGCTGTTTGAAAGCGAGTAGTGGAGGCGTGGGGATGGCCTTAGCGAGGTGTTCGTCGTCATCGATGACATATTGAAGGCTGCGAAGAACATGGCGTAGTTTCTCCGCTCCGGGGAAGTACTGGACGACGAAGGGTACTCTGTTGGTTGTGTCCCGTGTTTGTCTTCTAAGGAGGTCTATGCGATTTTTCGCTGTGGCCCGTCGGAACTGTCGATCGACGAGTCGAGCGTCATATCCCGTTCTTACAAGGGCGTCTTTCAGTGTCTGTAGGTGTCCATCGCGTTCCTCCTCGTCTGAGCAGATCCTGTGTATTCGCAGGGCTTGTCCATAGGGGATGGCTTCTTTAACGTGGTTAGGGTGGAAGCTGGAGAAGTGAAGCATCGTGAGGTTGTCCGTGGGCTTGCGGTAGGGTGAAGTGCTGAGGTGTCCGTCTTTGATGGAGATTCGTGTGTCCAGGAATGAGACTGATTCTGAGGAGTAGTCCATGGTGAGTTTGATGGTGGGATGGAACTTGTTGATGTTATCGTGTAGTCTTTTCAGTGATTCTTCGCCGTGGGTCCATAGGAAGAAAATGTCGTCGATGTATCTGGTGTATAGCGTTGGTTGGAGATCCTGTGCAGTGAAGAAGTCTTGCTCGAACTTGTGCATGAAGATGTTTGCGTATTGGGGTGCGAATTTG
The DNA here is from genome assembly GCF_052327205.1 of Somniosus microcephalus. Taxonomy (NCBI): domain Eukaryota; kingdom Metazoa; phylum Chordata; class Chondrichthyes; order Squaliformes; family Somniosidae; genus Somniosus; species Somniosus microcephalus. The sequence continues at coordinate 3,705,435 of NC_141005.1, forward strand.
GTCCCCATGGCTGTTCCGTGTGTTTGGGTAAAGAACTGGTTGTCGAAGGTGAAGACATTGTGGTCAAGGATGAAGCGGATGAGTTGTAGGATGGCGTCTGGAGATTGGCTGTTGTTGGTGTTGAGTACTGAGGCTGTCGCAGCGATGCCGTCATCGTGGGGGCTCAATTTCTGCCGCATCACCAAAATGGACCTCATCGGTCTCGCGGCAGACACAGAGGAATTCATCAGGAGAATGAGGCTCCGGGAATTCTTCCACAAATCCCAAGATGTCAGCAGCGAACCCAATGAGACAATCAATGATCCGGAACAGCAGACAGAGGGATCCACAGTGCAGCAACCGAAGAAGAGTGAGTCAAATTGGACCCCTCCGGAGGGTCGCTGCCCTAAGCTTCACATGTATGCTCAAGCTGTCAGGAGATGCATCAACGCCAGATTCATCAGCCG